>NC_086202.1:4342500-4942500 GCF_035770615.1 Melospiza melodia melodia
CTTGTGCTAGAAACCTAATGCCTTCCAAAGTTCACTGCCTAATAAATGAAATTTTACATTTAACAGATATTCAGGTGCCCAGATCTCTATATTGCCCCTTGTCATTAAGAAAAAGGTTATCTTTATTCTTATAGGTTATACTTATTCTTGCCTTTGCTTTTCTTACAGAGTGGAACAACAGCCCATTTGCTCCTATTTGGAAAAGATCATTTCTAAAAACCTGGATCTGATGGAGAAGAAGCTAATGGACTATATTGACTGCCAAATCCAGGCTCTTCAGACACACATAGACAATAAAATGTTTCTCTTGATGGACTTGGTTCAGAACTCAAAACCAAACAAAATTTCCCAAGCACACTATGACTCCAACGAGGGGTTTTCTAATGGGGAGAGATAGAGGGATTCGCAGGTGGGGCTTCAGTGTGAGTACCTGGAGTAATTAATTAACTTTACAAAGCTCAGTATTTATGCAGTTCAAACTATGAAGAACCTCAGTGTTGTTAACTTGCATTTTGTTACTGTAATTCTATCCACTGTTGTACACACTTGGTAGTTTTATGAAAGATCTTAAGAATGTGTTTTTTCCTAAATATAAGAGTTTTGTATGCCCTTTGTGGCTTATTTATTTAAAGAGCATTGCTAGAAGCTGTATGAGCAGTCCCCCAGTTCCAGTTTGAACAATGGAGTGCTCTAAATAAACTGAGTTACTGCTTATCTTTGTACCTACATGGAATCAGCTCACTTTTTTTTGTTGTATTAATTTTGATGTGAAGTGTGTTGCCAGTAGAACAGAATGCAGTTTGTGCTTTTGCTTTATTGGCACTCCTGTTGAAGACATTTCTTGTTCCATCTCTAAAAGGAAGGGATTGTCATTGCCTGATTTGGGACTGCCTAGTTTGTGGAGCTGTCTTTAGAGAGCTGGGGGAATGTGAACCCAGCCTGGGTCCTTTGGGAGCCTTGTTGGCTGTACAGGCACCTGAATTAGGAATCCAGGCTTCTTAAGAGATACCTAAAACAAGATTCTGATAGTTCTTTCCCTCCTAAACTAGCTGAGTGTGCAGGAACAAGTGAAATGATTGCACACTCAGCAGGCTTTATCCAGGTTTCATTATCCTGAGGAGTGCAAGTACTTCAGGGTGCTGCTCCCAGACAGGATGTGCTGGGGCAGCTCCAGAGGAGTTTTCCTTGCTGCATCACACTTCCTTTAACCTGTTGGGATCAGTTTTGCTGTCATTTGGGGAGGTAGGAATGTGACTCCAAATCCCCCTTCTGTGGCAGGTTGAGTTTCAAACTTCATTCTGTTTATTCTTGGATTCTGGGGTGTAAATTGAAGGGTGTAGGGACTTCATGGTAACCCCCACAAATATTTTTGGCACAAGCTGTTGATGGGGAAGCAAGTGTTGACTCAAAATCAGCATAAGCATGTGCAAGCCACTATCTTTATTTACTCTGCCTGATATTTCCCTCTCCAGGAAAAGTGATGTGTTTTGAAGACTGTCAGATCCTGGTGGTAGTGAACACACAGGAGCAGATTTGGAAGAGAGGATAATCTGCTCTGAAAAGACATCAAGCAGTTGTCCCTGATCTTAACTCTTGCCAGATGCAGTTTCAAAGTGATTCAAAAAGAGAAAAATATTTTTTTAAGACAAAAAATTATCTTAATTTTATCTTGTACTTTGTACCTGTGAAGGCATAAAGTCTGTCCTGAGGTATACACACTTTTTCAACTCAGTAACTTGAGACAGAGTATTAAATTGAGATGTTTTTGGGTTTGGATTTTTTATTTGATAACAAAATGAATTTCTGAGTGTTGAGTTCCAATGCTGTTAATTTAATGACTTTTTGTTTTTTCCCTCTCTGGGTGACAAATATGAAGAGCAGTTGACACTAAGTAGAAATCTCCAGAAGTGGTTAAAATGAGCTCTGGACATTTTGATTCCTGAATCCTCCCTGGTGCTTGTGATGCTTCAGTATCACAGCTACCACAATGAGAATGTTTGAAACTAAAACCACAAATGCCAGAGTGTGGAAGTTGTATTGTTGCAGGTTTGGTGTTTTTTCAGCTTCCACTTCAGTGAGGGATTCTGTGTAGAGAGAAAAATAAAGTGTTTAAAGTTTAGAATACTGTATGATTTAACTGGGAATTAAATAAGCATTTTTTCAGATATTTTCATTTGACATGACCCACACAGAGTGCAAATCCTGAATAGTAGTACTGAAGAGTTGTAAAAATTGCTAATAAAACAATCCTGCAGATCATCATGATGTTCAATTCTTTGGTATTGCTGCAGCCAAGTTTCTGCCAAGCAGTGCTGTCACCATGAGAGAGACTTGAGATATTTGCTGAGGCAAAGTTGGGCAAGAAAAAACCAATTAGTGGTTTCCTATCTGCTTCTCAGTAAAACTCATTCTGCTTTATATTTGCCTGTGAGTTACAGATATGTTCACTTCCATGTGTATGGATGCAAAATCTTTATTGAAATAAATGGAAACATATCTAAAATGTTGCTAGAATTTAGAAAGGTTAATAATTTTTAAAAAGTAAAATATTCTAATTACTCTTAAGAGCCAGATTAATTATAAATATTTCCTAGCTCTGATACCTGAAAGCCAATGGCCCAATGTTCTTTTCTCAGGTGAAGCTTTGGGCTCCATAAAGATCAGTGAGCACAGTGGGAGCAGCAATACAAGCTTTTAAAAATAACTTTTCCATATTTTGTAGTTTCCCTTTGCTCTCAGTACCTGACCAATGCAGATCAGACTGCAAATGGCACCAAAGCTTAGTTGTCTTACAGACACCTCTGCAGCTCTGATTTAAAGGCATGATGCTTTTGGTTTCTGCTCTCAGCACTCCTTGTTCCTCGTGCTCTGTGCATGCAGTGGGAGGATTTAACCTGCCCTGGAGTCAGTCAGCTGTGCTTATTTGCTGGAGTACCACCAACAAAACTGAGTGAAGTGCACATGTAGATACATTTATTTTTTTATTTTTCCCCTCTCACCTGAGAGCTCAGCAGCCCCGAGATCTCTTTTCAGGCGGATGGGCCCCACCACAGTGTTGGTTTTCCATGTGTAGGGAGAGATGGCTCTTTTCTGCCTGGAGATGCAGCCTCTGGCACAGCGAGAGCTGGTGCTGTTGCTGTCACAGATCACAATGTCACACTGCAGATAAACTGATGGGAAGCTCCTCAGGAACCTGAAGGCCCTAAATTTGAATCTTCCATGGTTTCCAAACGCTGGGTAGGTTACCACAGTGTCATCTTTATTGCAGCTGCAAAAGGATGTGCAGATCTGTTGAAACAGTCCACTTGGAATAATCATTCTGGCTGAGTCCTGTGAGCTGTAACCATAGCATTTAACCAGGGCACTGTTCTACATGTGGCATACAATGATGTGATTTTTTTACCTTTGCCCAGCATGATGTGGATATTTTTCCTAGCTCTATTTGTGGAACATCTTTAAATTTATCTGCAACTCAGTTCCAATCACAGTCTACTAAAGAAGGTAGGTGGAAGAGACAATAATAAATAAAATAAACAATAGAAGAAGTGCAGTTGACATTTAGATCCCATTTCCTCTCACATTAGGAGAGTGTAATAAAATCAGCCTTACCCACTCCTGATTAGGTCGTATGTCAGTGATCCAAAGCCAGGCTGTGGAGATGCAGTGCAGGTATCAATGAACACCTGGAGATTCGGGTCAGTGGAGTGAAGAGTCACCTCAGCAAAGAGAGTTTGGTTCAAGTCCACGTAGTATGGGGAGTATTGTACGGGCTTGGAGAACAGATCTGACTCGTAGAAGGCCATGCTGACGTTGTACCTGCCCCCTGCAGCCAGCTGTTGGATGGCATTGTTTGTTGTGGTGTAGATGAGCTCCAGGGTTTCGTTGTTGCTCATGGTGCACCGGGCAGTGATCTCGGTGCTCCTCTGGCGGGTGATGGTGCTGCCAGCTGCAGCCAGGGAGATGGTGTTGGTGTAAGTGATGCTGTGCCCTTCATCCTGGGAAATGAACGTGCCAGGGCTCAAGCTGGGCTTGCACCAGCACAGCAGTTGAGAGGAATTGTAGCTAAAATCTTATCAACCCTCTGTAGCCATGATATTTTCTGAAAAATTCTTTCCTTAGGATTTTTTTCTCCTGAGAAGCTGGGAGGCCTCAGGAACAAAATGTAAACAATGATTATCTGCTGCTGTGGAATGCAACAGGTGCATCTGGGATTGGTGTCATGTGGTTGTTTCTAATTAATGGCCAATCACAGTCAGCTGGCTCACACTCTGTCTGAGACACAAGCCTTTGTTTTTCATTCCTTCTTTTTCTATTCTTAGCCAGCCTTCTGATGAAATCCTTTCTTCTATTCTTTTAGTATAGTTTTAATATAATATATATCATAAAATAATAAATCAGCCTTATGAAACATGGAGTCAACATTCTCATCTCTTCCCTCATCTTAAGACCCCTGTGAACACCGTCACAACCCTCCCCTTATTTTTCCTAAACACTGAACCAATCCAGGCAGAAATAAGGTTAAGGAATAATTAAGGAATTGTAACTAAACTTACAAACCTGCCCAGCTATGCTTATCAATCCTGGAAATGTGAAACAGGCTGCAGCCAAAAAAATCTTACCCACCCTCCTCTTATTTTTCCTAAACACTGAACCAATCCAGGCAGCAACAAGGTTAAGGAATAGTTAAGGAATTGTAACTAAACTTACACAGCTGCCCAGCTGTCCTTGTCAGAGTCTTGGAACTGTGAAACAGGCTGCAGCCAAAAAAGATCTTATCAACCCTCCTGTTATTTTTCCTAAACACTGAACCAATCCAGGCAGCAGCAAGGTTTAGGAATAGTGCATGGAGTGTGGGAAGTATCAAAGCTCCAGTCACCCTTATCAAATGAGTGCTATGAACTGGCTCTTGGGAATCTTTTGGGGGTTAATTTGTGTGGATTCTCCCACATTTCTTTTGAAAGGTTCATTGATCATCAGATTCCTAAAGAGGAAAAAATGTTCTTTGTACTTCCAGACAGGAAACATGGAATGGGGTGAGCTGAGTGAAAATAAAATCAATGTACTTGCATGCTCTTCATACACTGCTTTTACCAGCTCTAATCTTTCCTAAGTTCTTGTTAGCTTATTCATATTTTTATCCCCTTTACCTTTTTAATTGTCCCACAGCTGGCCAATGGGAAGGAGAAGATCACTGAATCTGTCACAACTGGTCTGCAAGATGGATCATTCAGCTGCAGGTGAGCTTCCCCAAAGCCAAGGGAGGCCAGGTAAGACTTGCTCAGAACAATTCTCATGCTGTCTGAGGAGCATGTAAGGGTTGCTGCCATTGAAAAAGAATCAAACAAAACCAAAAACACATTAGGACAAACTGCTGTGGTCATTTCTCACTTTGTCTAAATCCTTGAAATCGTCACATGATTCTGGATTTGTCAGTGAAAAAGTTCATGCCCAGTTGAGATCATGCAGAAGTTGCACCAAAATTTCGTGCTCAACTTCAGAATTAGAGCAAAACCCCATAAAACTCATGCTGAAAGTTTAATTTAAAACCCAGTAACACAGAAGGGTCTCTGCATTTTTAAAAGGGAAAATGAATCAAAGTACTGGTGCAGAATGGTGGGTAAAGAAATTGATTTCTCTCAGGCACTGAGGCTTTAGAAACTCCTTTCCATCTCAGGTAATGGGAAGATGGGCATGCAAGGATATAGGACCAGTAAGGAAAATGAGGCCCAGCTCAGGGGGAAAGGAAATTACAGCACATCTAAACTCTGACTGCCCAGTGCAGACCAGGAAAATTCCTGAAAATTTTCCAGGAAAATTCCAACAAAACCATTTAAACTAACCAGGCAATAGGAGCTTATCTTTGCATCTTAGCATGGTAACAATGTTTTGCACAAAAGAAGGAAAATTTTGATTTCAAGTGATGACAGCCAGAAAAAAACCCACCAAAAGTGAAAGAACTGTTTTTCTTTTGCAGATGGGTCAGGAAGTAACTTACGCTCTATAGATGAGATAATGTGGGATTTTTGTGTGCAAAAGGGGTTAAAAGACTACCAATAAAAAGGCTTAACTCCTCAGTATCAACCACCAGTTCTTTAGGATGTTTGTAAGAGAGGAATCACGTTATAAAAAGAATCAGCATCCTCCCCATGAAGCAGGGGCACTCACCGTTGGGCTCCATGGGTCCTGGCAGGGGAGCAGTGGAATACTGAGCTGAAAATCCTCTGTAGGAGTTGGTGTCATCTGTGGACAGCACAACTGTCAGCACGTTGGAAGAAGACTCAAAGGTGGGCTGGGCATGCCCACACACTTTCCCCAACAGCCCAGAGGCAGTGCTGGCCCCATCATAGACTGCTGTGAAGTCAAGCTGGCAGTTTCTGTCCAATTCCAGGCTGCAGACACAGGAAATAAATCATTACAGGGAAATCTTTGGTTGTACTGGACAGAGGACCCAGTGCAGATAAAGTGTCTGAGAGCTCCACTCAACTGAGGTAATAGAATGGAGGACAGAACACCACAAATAGATGTTGTTAAAACCAAAGAAAACATATAAAAATATTGTATGTATAATTTTTAAAGTGTAGGGTTGGCTTCTCAAACCTCTTGAGTGTATCACAGAGGAAGATTCTTGCAATTTTTCACCAGTGGAGGGTGGATTCTCCCAGAATTAGAGATGGACCCTGGCCAGGAATGCTCAGAGCATATGGCACCCTGTGCAGAGTTCATTATCTCAGAGGGCAATGGTCAAGGTAAAGATTTCCTGTGGAATCCTGCACATTTCATACTGAATTCTTGCAGGGCATCCTGCAGTCTGAATCTCAAGAAATGAACCTGCACCTCGTGGCTGGTCACCAGAGATGTTTTCTGCATTTCCCTGACTGGCACTGCAGCTGCTTTAGGGAAATGTACAGGGATGTGAAACAATCATTTTATCATAACAGTTTATCATAACTCTTTATTTTAAAAGTGTACAGAGGTTCTAAAAGTTAAAAAGCACCTCTTCCTGTGCTTAACAAAGTAATGTCTGTAAACAGAATATATAAAGAGAAATAGAGCATTTATAAATGTATGTATAAATAGGGATATATAAAAATATACATAATACAAATAAATAAGTATATATATATAAAAATATAAATAGGGAATTTACTCACAAAAAGTCTTGGAATTCCAAGTTTATCTTGGAGTTTTTTGGTGCTTGTATGTGCCAGACACAGTATTTGAATTGAGGGTAAGGTGCTGGGTAGTTGGGGCTGCTGAATGTCCCATTGGGACCAGTTAATTCTCCCCCACAATTTTCAGTTCCTGAAAAGGAGATATATTGGTAACAGAATAAGTCATATAATGAGTCATTAAAAAAAACCCCCAAATCTTATGTAACTATCAGGATTTATTCTTTAGGAGTCCAGTCCTTTGGAAATGATTAAAGGTACTAAAGATGGAAATTCCATAGAGAATTTGGGGTGGAATTACAAAATGAAGCCAGTGGTCACTATTTCTGTGAGGCTCAGTGTGATGCCACCTGAGCTGGTGTTAACTTTGAGTTAACTTTGGTACCGGGAGCAGCCTAGTGAGAGCCACATTTATCCACATTTTGGATAAATTCAGTACCCTCTTGAAAAACTGCTAATGAAGATGCTACACCAACCACACGTTATCTGTATGGAAGTGCAAAATCTGCAAGTATGACAGAGACTTTACTTGACAAAGGCAAAAAAAAAAATCAAACCAGTGGAACCTCAGACAAATGTAGACTAGAAACAGGGCAGATTCTTTCAGCAGCAAAATTAAAGACTGGAACATCATGAACTGGGATTTGGTAAGTACTATATAAAATTACGTTTTTAAGAGCTTAATACCATGCCACCAGGTCAGCAGAAGCAAAGGGACTGGTCACAAGCTAAGATTGATTTTGTCCAAGCTGTTTTTATCTGTCAAAAGAAAAAGAGTAAGGAGCTTCTTGAATTAAAATCCTCACTGGCTTCTGTGATCTGCACTTGGCAGGAGTTCTGGCTAGATAGTCAAATTCTCCTGGGTAAATGCTGTGATATTTGCAAGCTGAGTACATTTCATAGAAGTCTGGAAGTAAAAGTCAAGTCCCATAATGTCACCTTTGCCATCACTTTTCTAAGTTAAATTTAACTTTTTGGGATCTCTGCAAACACATTGCTTGTGCCTCTTTCACTGATTTTTGCCCCACTCCATTCTCTGAGGCCTGAAGACCTACCTGAGTGAGGCTGATCAAAGTTTTTTTAAATTATGTTTCATTGCTGCAGTTCAGATGTTATTTAATGGCTTACTTGATCCTGGTGAAAAGAAGTAGTAGTAGACGAAGAAGTTTCGTGTGAAAGGCACGGAGTTGGTTGTAATGAGGAAAGTTAAACTGTCAGAGGAGGATTCAAGCACTGGGACTGCATCTGTGTCATCACACACTTGTCCAAGGAGAGCTGAAGCAGTGGAGGCACCATCAAACACTTTGATGCTCTCTGTTTCACAGCTTGAAGAAGGAGCAAATCTGTTGGGAAAAGCACAGTGAGAATCACCTGAGCTCCTTGGCAAATGTGCACGGGGGCTGGGGCAGTCCCACAGATACAGCCTGGGTGGAGAATGGGCTGGGAAGAGCCCTGAGGAGATGGATTTGGGAGTGCTGGTGAATGAGGAACTCAACGTGACCCAGAAGAGTGCATGTGCAACACTGAAAATGAATGGGAGATTGAGGGAGGAGATTCTTCCCATGGGACCCCAGCTGGAATGCTGCATCCAGCCCTGGGAGCCCAGGACAAGAAGGATGTGCTGGAGACAGTCCACAGGAGGCCATGGAGATGCTCCCAGGGCTGGAGCTCCTCTGCTCTGGGACAGGCTGGAGAGCTGGGGGTGCTTCACAGGGAGGAGAAGGATCCAGGGAGAGCTCAAAGCCCCTGGCAGGGCCTGAAGGGGCGCCAGATAAGGACTGGGACAAGGGATGGAGGGACAGGACACAGGGAATGGCTTTCCACTGCCAAAGAGCAGGAGTAGATGGGTTTGGGGGAAGGAATTCTCTGTGAGGGTGGGCAGGGCCTGGCACAGGGTGCCCAGAGCAGCTGTGGCTGCCCCTGGATCCCTGGCAGTGCCCAAGGCCAGGCTGGACAGGGCTGGGAGCAGCCTGGGACAGTGGGAGGTGTCCCTGCCATGAGTGGGGTGGCGCTGGATGGGATTTAACTCACATCCAACTCAAACCATTCTGGGATTCACTGGAGGGCACAACACAGATTCAACAGAGAGAGAAATTTAGAGGCAACACATTTCTGTGCTATATTCCAGTGGAGTGAAACAGTGCAAAAGCATCTGTAGGAAATACTTACTTAAAATGGGAGAAAACAATCCTGATTGTTTGATTTGCATTCCTCTGGATTTGCCAGGTGCAGTTTGCATTTGCATTGAGTTCAATCCTCAGTGCTTTGTTGGGCTCATGCAGTGCAGCCCCACAGCGAGGCACCCCTGTTGGACAGCAGCAACAATCACAGCTTGCAAGGATCTCTCTCAAGTTTTCTCTTGCAGTAAATATTTAGTCCTCTATTATACAAAGACTGGGAGAGTGCATCATCAAACAGATTTGAAAAATGTGCGAATTTTTAAAAATTTATTTCTATTACTTCATTTTATGAAATCTGATGAATCTGATGGTAAAAGAATATTAAAAAGCCATGGTTTATCCTGGTTTTCCTAGTACCACAGAAAAGGATCAAGCCAGCAGCACAACTGGAAATGCCAAGTGCTGCAGGGCACCTCAGCAACCCTTTTCAGCAGAGTTTGTCACCACAAGCAATTCAGGCCTTGGGACCTGTAAGTACCCTTATGAAAAAACCCCACAACTCAGCTATGTCTGACATCAGTGACACTAATTAATAGCTCAGGAAGTAGATGAAGTAATGGCCATTGCATGGGAAACTCTGGAGAAAGTTTGTAATCCACTCTGAGCATAAGATCTCCTTTCTACTTTAACAGAATTATATTTAATTATTATATTCATTTATAGATAAACAATATTTATTTAATTATTATATTAAATAATAATTAAATAATTTACAATTAAATAATATTACAATCTAATATAATATATAATATATAATATATAATATATAATATATAATATATAATATATAATATATAATATATAATACATACAGGTATTATATAAATATATAATATTATTAAATATGATATTAAATATATAATATGTATTATATGTTATATAATTATATAGATATGTATTATATAGATACATAATATTATAATTAATTATAATATTAAATATATATTATATTTAATATTAAATATAATATAATTATATAATTATATTTAATTATATAATTATATTTGATGTTATATATGAAAATAATGGTCTAAAGCAGTCAGAAGAATTTTCTGTAGAGTGCATGCAGCCCCAGAAAATAAAGTCAGGCTTTCTGATGGACTCCAGAGGGAATAGAAAGGTTGAGGAGAGACTTTTGCCATCACAAATGAAACCTCCTCTCTGTAAGAGCATTACAGGTCACTCCTACCCTCCTGCACTCTCTGGGGTCAGACACCAGTGGAGCAGCTCTGCTGCAATATTTCATTATCCTGCAACAGCCACCCTCCTTTAATCAGCCACATTGCTGATCTGAGCAGCAAACAGCTCTGTATTGCTTCTCACTGAACAAAGGAAAAATGAACAAATCTCTGTCAAGAAGAAAACATTTCCCAATTAGTCTCCTGATTTCTGTTGTTCCAATATAGTGTTAATTTATAAAAGCAAATTTACATTCCAGAATAAAACTGCTTCAAAATCAAGTTATTAAAATAAAATAACTGCCATTGGGTGGAGTGTATAGAATATTTTTTATTATTTACCATTTATAGTCACGTTTAGGTGTTACTATCGTGCCATCAGCACATTAAAATAAGATTCACTTTCAGAGATGTTTAACATTTTGCCCTTCAGTTGCCTATATAAGACCTGTTGTACAGAAATCGATAAAATGTCACAGATAAACAGATTTCCATACCTGTGAATTCTACTGAGCTGCTTTCAGAGAGAGCCAGGGCAGTGAGGAGAGGCAGGAGGTGGAACTGCCAGAGCAGCTGCATTTTGAGGGCAGCTGGGGAGGGCAGGCTTTGGCTTTCCTGGCTTTTATACCTGCTGCTATTTCACAACCACCCTGTGGTACCAAGAGGGAGGGTTTAATCTGTCAGTCAGTGTTTCTTTTTAACAGATATAAATGAGAAAGTAACAGGTGGGCCCATGTTTTTAAACAGGCACTGTGTGGAGGAAGTTTAAAGTGCTTTTGTCAGCTCTCAAAGCACATTTTCCAGTGGATTTAATTGAGGGGCTGTTTGAGGGTGTTGGCATGAGCAGGAATGTCGTGGAAGGGATTGACAGACTCCCTTGGGAGACACATTTGCAGTTTTCTCTCAGCACTGCTCAGCAGAGTTTGGTTTCTCCCACCTTCGTTTTGACACCTCTCCCTTTAGGTTACACAGGGCGGATATTCCCAGTGTATATCCCCATTGCTGGGGATTGCAAAGAGCAGCTGCTGTAAAAGAGTGGTCATGAATATACTGCTGAAACACCCAGGGATGAGCAAGGCCAGATTGTCACAGATTAAAAGGAGAAGATTGCACTGCAACCACTTTGCAGACAGGACTTTCTTACCCCCACACTAGGAGCTGGAGAAGGAAAAAGAAATCAGCCTTTCCTTCCTGAGGCAAGGAAACAAGCACAGCCCTGAAAGCCTGAATTCCTTTCAGCACAAATTACCTGTTCCAATACATGAACCCTATTTTGTCTCATAAGGACCAAAGCTCTGAAAAAATGTCAGAGTGTTGCAGAGTGTTTCCCAGTGCAGCAGAGAGCTCCCAGTCCCCGGAGCTGCTGAGGCTGTGCCAGGGGCCCAGGTGTGCTGGTACCTGGCCTTGGGTCAGGCTGGGACCTGGGCGTGGGAGCAGCCAGGGCTCCCCAGGAGCTGCTGAGGGCAGCACAAACCCCACAGCTGTGCAAACAGGGCTTCTTCCAACTTTACTAGAAAACAAAAAACAAAATCAAGACCTTCTTGAAACACAGCCAGGTGCTTTTCTTCCATTGTAATTTTTTTTTTTTTTTGACAAAACCATTTTCTTTTATAAGAAAACTGATATATAATGCATTTTGTAATGATACTGTATTTCTAATCTCAGACCTATGACTTCTTTAAAACAACTCTCTCTGATTTTTAACTCACTTTAAGGATTTTGATCTTGCAAGTTGAGTACGTTTCATAGAGGTCTGGAAGTCAAAGTAAAGTCCCATAATGTCACCTTTGCCATCACTTTTCTAAGTTAAATTTAACTTAAATTTAATCTAAACTTTAATCTAAATTTAACATTCTTCATTGTGAAATGTACTGACACTGCCTTTGAGTGTGGAGGCACTAAATACATGTTTAAGGATGTTGCACAGCATTTGAATTCCCTTTGGCTTCTGGAAATGCTAAATTTGCATTTACTCTGTGTAGCCTTTTATTTCTCAAACCCACACACGTACTTGCAAGGAATTTTCAGATGTTAACATCCCTTTTGTGCCTGGATGTGACTCTGCAGTGAATGTGTGAGCTGGCCTGTGGATCCCTGCCAATCAGTGCTCCAGAACCCAATGCCCTTTAAATCAATACCTGTGAGAAGCAGAGCACAGGTTAAGGACCGTGGTGGAGTTTTGTGTGAACTGAGCACGATTAGAACTGAAGGAACATTGAGAAGGAAACAAAATCTTGAGAAAAAACAGGCAGTCGGTCCAATTATTTTTGTCACTGAGAGTATTTATTGAAGTTCAGGCTTTTACAAGATCCGCTGCATCGATTCGAAAGATCTGAATTTAAGGCACCCAAGTTAATTTAAGATGAAATACCTTTAGATTTACACCCACTAGCATATTTTTAGGAATGAGCAGCAGATCTTGGAACACAATGAACAGGTCTAGAGGTGCTCAACATAACGTCATGGTCAGAAGCATCATTACTAGGAGACGATGACAATAACGACGTCGCTTGCGCTTCTCCTGTTCCATGGGAAGGGTCTGGGAGGAGGGAACCTGTTCACTGGGAAGGGTCTGAGAGGGGGGAGCCTGTTCACTGGGAAGGGTCTGAGAGGAGGAAGGGTCTGAGAGGAGGATGTGACTCTGCAGTGAATGTGTGAGCTGGCCTGTGGATCCCTGCCAGTCAATGCTCCAGAACCCAATGCCTTTTAAATCAATACCTGTGAGAAGCAGAGCACAGGGTTAGGAGTGTGGTGGAGTTTTATGTGAACTGAGCACAATTAGAACTGAAGCAACATTGAGAAGGAAACAAAATCTTGAGAAAAAACAGGCAGTCGGTCCAATTATTTTTGTCACTGAGAGTATTTATTGAAGTTCAGGCTTTTACAAGATCCGCTGCATCGATTCGAAAGATCTGAATTTAAGGCACCCAAGTTAATTTAAGATGAAATACCTTTAGATTTACACCCACTAGCATATTTTTAGGAATGAGCAGCAGATCTTGGAACACAATGAACAGGTCTAGAGGTGCTCAACATAACGTCATGGTCAGAAGCATCCTTACTAGGAGACGATGACAATAACGACGTCGCTTGCGCTTCTCCTGGCTCTTCTCCTGTTCCATGGGAAGGGTCTGGGAGGAGGGAGCCTGTTCACTGGGAAAGGTCTGAGAGGGGGGAGCCTGTTCCCTGGGAAGGGTCTGACAGGGGGGAGCCTGTTCCCTGGGAAGGGTCTGAGAGGAGGGAACCTGTTCACTGGGAAGGGTCTGAGAGGAGGGAGCCTGCCGCCTGGGAAGGGTCTGGGAGGAGGAGGAGGAGGAGGAGGGGGTGCATTGCACCCTGATACTTTGCACCTCAGGCAGAGTCTGGGGTTTACAGCAGCCCCGTGACGGAGCTGGATGAGCCTCTGGCCTGGTGAAGGCTGATTCCCACAGGTTGGATCCTTTACACACCTGAAAAAGGGAAAAAAAAACAACCCCACATATTGATTTTGTCATGGCTGTGGCATGCTCACTAAGTTTGTTTCCTCGGTTGCAAGAAACTTTCTCCCACAAATGTTCAGCAGTGATGTTAATCACAACTCACAGCACTGAGCCCCTGTTCATTCCTCTCCATGCCACTGCATGGAATTTGGATGTCTGTTGGTGCAATGTGCACCACAACACATACAAATGTAATGCCAGACCTCATGGAATTTTGTCAATACATATTAAATCACGTTACAAACTGTGCAGTGATGAGGTAGTGGAATTTTACTGCACACTCTGCTATGGTTCATGCTTAATTAAAACAAACTAAAGGACAGCCATGGAAAGAAGGATTTTGAATTTTTGGAAGCTTAGAGCTGTCCATGAAGGATTCCCCTGGGCAGCATCCCAGCCCCTCTGACGTGTCTTTGAATCCCTGCCAGCATCATCTGGTGCCATAAATCAGTGACTCCAGCAAGAATTGCTCCTGGGACATTTGAATCAACAGACATGCACCAAGAATGTTTGTCTGTTTCCAAGAAATAGTGATGTTTTGCAAAATTTTAGTGTGATTAGTAATTGGAAGTATGGGTATGAGTGAGTAGTCAAATCAAGTTGTACCTGAGCACTTAAGGGTGTAACAAAATGGTGTGAAATCATCTTTGGGGTATCCCAGCTTGGCTGGGGCATCTCACATGAATAAATAGCATTTATTCATGCATGAATAAATATTTACCCTTCCAATGTTACTTCTGGCATCCCAGGTCTCCTTGGCTGGCACAGGCTGTTTAGGTATTTCAGCAACAAGAGCTTCACATAGTTAGGCAGGGGAACGAGCTCTGCTGCAGGGGAAGGAATTGAATGTTGAGAAACCAGAAGTAAACACAGAGCAGAATGCAGCAGGTATTTTACTGCATAATTTTTTTACTGCATATGTATTTTAAATACTGGCCTGCTTTGCTCATTTAAATGCGGGCCCGGAATGGCAGCTGAGCGGGGAGGAAATTAATTTCTCTCTCTCTGATATTGTCCCATTGAAAGCTCATTTCTCCCTCCTACAACTAACAGCTAACCCCGAGGTAACTCCTTGGTGTTGTTCTCTCCTGGAAGAGGGAGAATTTGCCAGGATCATGAGAAGTCTCTGCCTGTGAGCCCTCCAGAGCACAGGGCACGGGGTGGGCAGAGCTGGCAGGCCATGGGACGACATCTCAAATGGTTTGTGACCATAAACGGTGCAGACCTGGGCCAGCTCATCCCCTTGGCCCTCACCACTGAGGATGGTTCTGCTGCCAGCCCTGTCTAAGCAGTGTGTGATCCCTGGCTGAGCTGTGGCATTCCCAATCCCTGTGCCTGCATCCAGCCTCTCCCGCTTCCCCTGCACTCAGATCCCCTCTGCCAATGAGCTCACCAGCTCTGCCAGCCCTTCCCAGCTCTGCCAGCCCTTCCCAGCTCACATCTCTCACCCAGGGTATCCTGCCCTTAGGAAGAGAAGTCATTAAAAAGAAGAAAGAATCAAATACCTGAGCCTGTAGTTGCTGCGTTTGTCTGTGGATTGGCTTTGAATGAAAATAAAAAAAGGTTAAAAAGTGAGCTGATTGAGGAAAAGATGTGCTTTTAGGCCATCAGTTAATAGACATTGTAATGAGCAGAACACATTAGGACTAGGGAATATTATTAGCAGCAGTTCTGGGGAATGGAATTGTCATGGACAAAGGTTTCATACTAAGGAAAGTGTGGGGGCTTGAGTACTACACGTGACATATTACTGGCATTTATGGGAACTAGATTTAATTCTGTTTATCCCTCTCTGTGAGGTAATAACCCTCTGTGTGAGGCTCAAACGTCTGCTTGGCACCTGAAGTTCAGTTTCTTGTGTGTGCTTACCAAAGCAGCCAAGTGCTTTTTATCAAAGTGTGGCTGCCATGGGCAGACTCTAAAATAAACCCTGGCTCTGCTCTGTGAGCAGCTGGGGCAGAGCATTATCAACTAGGGAGCAGAATTTGCAATTCAGTTTTTTCAAAAGACAAAGCCCACTGTGGAAAACTAAGGTTCAAAGCAAATACCACTGAATATGTCAAAATATGTCAAAATATGAATATGTCCCACTGCCCCAACTTCCAGTGGGGATGCAGCTTTGGAATCCAGGGGGGCTGGCTTCGTAGGAGTGAGGTGATTTGGAGGAAATCTGAATAATTGTTGGTATTGATATGGGAGTTTCATTTTGCTCTCTACTAGTTCTAAGGAACTGGTGTGAATTCCAGTTCCTTAGAACTAGTAGAGAGCAAAATGAAACTCCCATATCAATACCAACAATTCAGGTCCCTCAATTTGTATGGAAGCCAAAAATAAAAAAAAAATTCCTAAATTTCAATATTAATTACATGAGATGATGCATGGAGACAGGGAGCCTTGCCAGCACATCTCAGATCCCAGCTTTGGTGGGGAGTTAAGGGTACAAAGCAGGGTAAATCTGCTTCATTTACCAGTGACAATGGCTGCTGTTTCAGGAGGTGGAGGGACTGATGCAGCAGGTGAGGCTGTCTCTGTGAGAAAAGAGAAAATTAAACATTGTATATGTTCTAATACATGGATGACCCACATGAAATACAGTGCAGTTTTCCCCACAGCTGCAGGAAGGACCAGAAATAAAATACCTGGTATTTCAGCTGCAGTGGGCTCAGCTGTGGCTGTCAAAGAGAAAACAAAACCACCCTTCAGTGTCTGTTCCATGATTGTGGGGGCAAAGCCAGGGCTGGCAAGGGGGAGTGGAGCAGGATTTCACTCAAGCTGATGCTTGATCCTGAAATTCTGACCAATACACTGAAGTCATACACACCTGCTGCTCCAGGTGTTGTGCCTTCTGGCGCAGGGGCTGATCAGAGACACGAGAGAAAACAAAACTGCAGGTTAAAAACTGCTTTCCCAGCACTGGGCAGGTGAGAGATACCCAAACCTCAGGAGACCCAAGGTCTCACTTAGGGGTTGGACAATGTTCCTGAGTGGGAGGAAAACCCATCCCTGACCATGGCACAGCTCTGGGGGCCTGGAGCTGTTTGCTAAACACCAGTTTGGGGCTGGGATGAGGTTTCTGACGTGCAGAGCCCGCCCAGTGCCGTGTGCTGGCGAGGGCACTGGGGATGCCTTGGTGGGCACTGGAGCTGCCCATTCCCATGGCAAATACATCCCAGAGTGTGCAGGGATTGGGATGCAGCTCTGGGAGGTGCAGGGAGGATGATTTTGTGGGAATGGGATGACCAGGGGCAAATCTGAGTTTGTGTTGATGTAGGGTGTCTGCCCCTTCAGGCTTTCATCAGGGCCAGTTTTTCTCTGTTTCCCCTTTTCCCTTTTGCTCCTTTATTACTATCTGGAAGCCAAAGGAGAGGCAGGTGGGATTATCTCCAATTCTAACTGATGAAATTATATTGTTATGGAGGCAGGGAGGCAGTCAATACATGATCAGAGCATGGCAGACAGCCAAACATGGAAACCAGAGCAACATTTCATTACTTACCAGGGGTGATGTCTGCTGCTGCAGCAGTGGATGCTGCTGCTGTGAGAAAGAAAAGATTAATTTAAATATTGTCTACATGTTAAATATAGTTTTTTCCCCTGACACCCATAGCATTTAAGCCATAGTTATTCTTTATTACTTACCAGGGGTGATGTCTGCTGGTGCAGCAGTGGATGCTGCTGCTGTGAGAAAGAAAAGATTAATTTTAATATTTTTTGCATGTTACATGTATTTTTTCCCCCTGACACCCATAGCATGTAGGCCATAGTTACTCTTTATTACTTACCAGGGGTGATGTCTGCTGGTGCAGCAGTGGATGCTGCTGCTGTGAGAAAGAAAAGATGAATTTAAATATTTTCTCCATTTTACATGTATTTTTTTTCCAGACACCCATAGCATTTAAGCCATAGTTAGTCTTTATTACTTACCAGGGGTGATGTCTGCTGGTGCAGCACTAGGAGGGACTGTTGCTGTGAGAAAGAAAAGATGAATTTAAATATTTTCTGCATGTTACATGTATTTTTTTTCCAGACACCCATAGCATTTAAGCCATAGTTAGTCTTTATTACTTACCAGGGGTGATGTCTGCTGGTGCAGCACTAGGAGGGACTGTTGCTGTGAGAAAGAAAAGATGAATTTAAATATTTTCTGCATGTTACATGTATTTTTTCCCCCTGACACCCATAGCATGTAGGCCATAGTTACTCTTTATTACTTACCAGGGGTGATGTCTGCTGGTGCAGCAGTGGATGCTGCTGCTGCTGTGAGAAAGAAAAGATAAATTTAAATATTGTGTACATGTTAAATATATTTTTTCCCCTGACACCCATAGCATTTAAGCCATAGTTATTCTTTATTACTTACCAGGGGTGATGTCTGCTGGTGCAGCACTAGGAGGGACTCTTGCTGTGAGAAGGAAAAGATGAATTTAAATATTTTCTGCATGTTACATGTATTTTTTCCCCCAGCACCCATGGCATTTAAGCCATAGTTACTCTTTATTACTTACCAGGGGTGATGTCTGCTGGTGCAGCACTAGGAGGGACTCTTGCTGTGAGAAAGAAAAGATGAATTTAAATATTTTCTGCATGTTACATGTATTTTTTTCCCCCTGACACCCATAGCATTTAAGCCATAGTTACTCTTTATTACTTACCAGGGGTGATGTCTGCTGGTGCAGCAGTGGATGCTGCTGCTGCTGTGAGAAAGAAAAGATAAATTTAAATATTGTGTACATGTTAAATATATTTTTTCCCCTGACACTCATAGCATTTAAGCCATAGTTATTCTATATTACTTACCAGGGGTGATGTCTGCTGGTGCAGCAGTGGATGCTGCTGCTGTGAGAAGGAAAAGATGAATTTAAATATTTTCTGCATGTTACATGTATTTTTTCCCCCAGCACCCATAGCATGTAGGCCATAGTTACTCTTTATTACTTACCAGGGGTGATGTCTGCTGGTGCAGCAGTGGATGCTGCTGCTGTGAGAAAGAAAAGATGAATTTAAATATTTTCTCCATTTTACATGTATTTTTTTTCCAGACACCCATAGCATTTAAGCCATAGTTAGTCTTTATTACTTACCAGGGGTGATGTCTGCTGGTGCAGCACTAGGAGGGACTGTTGCTGTGAGAAAGAAAAGATGAATTTAAATATTTTCTGCATGTTACATGTATTTTTTCCCCCAGCACCCATGGCATTTAAGCCATAGTTACTCTTTATTACTTACCAGGGGTGATGTCTGCTGGTGCAGCACTAGGAGGGACTGTTGCTGTGAGAAAGAAAAGATGAATTTTAATATTTTCTGCATGTTACATGTATTTTTTTCCCCCTGACACCCATAGCATTTAAGCCATAGTTACTCTTTATTACTTACCAGGGGTGATGTCTGCTGGTGCAGCAGTGGATGCTGCTGCTGCTGTGAGAAAGAAAAGATGAATTTAAATATTTTCTGCATGTTACATGTATTTTTTCCCCCTGACACCCATAGCATTTAAGCCAGAGTTACTCTTTATTACTTACCAGGGGTGATGTCTGCTGGTGCAGCAGTGGATGCTGCTGCTGCTGTGAGAAAGAAAAGATAAATTTAAATATTGTGTACATGTTAAATATATTTTTTCCCCTGACACTCATAGCATTTAAGCCATAGTTATTCTTTATTACTTACCAGGGGTGATGTCTGCTGGTGCAGCAGTGGATGCTGCTGCTGTGAGAAGGAAAAGATGAATTTAAATATTGTGTGCATGTTACATGTATTTTTTCCCCCAGCACCCATGGCATTTAAGCCATAGTTACTCTTTATTACTTACCAGGGGTGATGTCTGCTGGTGCAGCACTAGGAGGGACTGTTGCTGTGAGAAAGAAAAGGTGAAATTAAATGTTAAATTTATGTTTTTGCTCTGAAACTGGCAGCAAATAATCCAGAGTAACACTGTATTATTTACTAGTGGTGATGTCTACTGCTGCAGTACTAGGGGAGACTGTTGCTGTGAGAGAGAAAAGGTGAAATTAAATTTTATATGCATTTTAAATGGTCCTTTTTTCCCTAAGGACTGATAGCATATCCACCACAGTAATGTTATTTTACTTACGTGTGGTTACACCTGCAGGTTCAGCAGGAGGAGAGACTGTTGCTGTGAGAGAGAAAAGGTGAAATTAAATTTTATGCGCATTTTAAAGGTTTTTTGGGGTTTTTTTAAAGACTGATAGCATATCCACCACAGTAATGCTATTTCACTTACGTGTGTTTACATCTGCATTAGGAGGGGCTGTTGCTGTGAGAAAGAAAAAGTGAAATTAAATTTTATATGCATTTTAAATGTTTTTTTTCCCCCTAAAGACTGATGGCAAGTACACCACAGTAATGTTATTTCACTTACGTGTGTTTACATCTGCAGGTTCAGCAGTAGGGGAGACTGTTGCTGAGAGAGAGAAAAGGTGAAATTAAAGTTTATATGCATTTTAAATGTATATTTTTTTCTTAAGATTGATAGCATATCCACCACAGTAATGCTATTTCACTTACGTGTGTTTACATCTGCAGGTTCAGCATTAGGAGGGACTGTTGCTGTGAGAGAGAAAAGGTGAAGGTAAATTTTATATGCATTTTAAATGTATAATTTTTTCTCAAGACTGATACTATATACACCACAGTAATGTTATTTCACTTACGTGTGTTTACATCTGCAGGTTCAGCATTAGGAGGGGCTGTTGCTGTGAGAGAGAAAAAGAAGAAAAGGTGAAATTAAATTTTATGTGCTTGTTAAATGTATAGTTTTTTTCCTCAAGACTGATAGTATGTACACCACAGTAATGCTATTTCACTTACGTGTGTTTACATCTGCATTAGGAGGGGCTGTTGCTGTGAGAAAGAAAAAGTTAAATTAAATTTTGTATGCATTTTAAATGTTTTTTTCCCCTTAAAGACTGGTGGCAAGTACACCACAGTAATGCTATTTTACTTACGTGTGTTTGCATCTGCAGGTTCAGCAGGAGGGGAGACTGTTGCTGTGAGAGAGAAAAGGTGAAATTAAATTTTGTCTGCATTTTAAATGTATATTTTTTTCTTAAGACTGACTCTGTATACACCACAGTAATGTTATTTTACTTACATGTGTATGCATCTGCAGGTTCAGCATTAGGAGGGACTGTTGCTGTGAGAGAGAAAAGGTGAAGGTAAATTTTATATGCATTTTAAATGTATAATTTTTTCACAAGACTGATACTATATACACCACAGTAATGTTATTTCACTTACGTGTGTTTACATCTGCAGGTTCAGCATTAGGAGGGGCTGTTGCTGTGAGAGAGAAAAAGAAGAAAAGGTGAAATTAAATTTAATGTGCTTGTTAAAGGTATAGTTTTTTTCCTCAAGACTGATAGTATGTACACCACAGTAATGCTATTTCACTTACGTGTGTTTGCATCTGCATTAGGAGGGGCTGTTGCTGTGAGAAAGAAAAAGTGAAATTAAATTTTGTATGCATTTTAAATGTTTTTTTTCCCCCTAAAGACTGATGGCAAGTACACCACAGTAATGCTATTTTACTTACGTGTGTTTGCATCTGCAGGTTCAGCAGGAGGGGAGACTGTTGCTGTGAGAGAGAAAAGGTGAAGGTAAATTTTATATGCATTTTAAATGTATAATTTTTTCTCAAGACTGATACTATATACACCACAGTAATGCTATTTTACTTACGTGTGTTTACACCTGCAGGTTCAGCAGGAGGAGAGACTGTTGCTGTGAGAGAGAAAAAGAAGAAAAGATGAAATTAAATTTTATGTGCTTGTTAAATGTATAGTTTTTTCCTCAAGACTGATACTATATACACCACAGTAATGTTATTTTACTTAAGTGTGGTTACATCTGCAGGTTCAGCAGGAGGGGAGACTGTTGCTGTGAGAAAGAAAAAGTGAAATTAAATTTTGTCTGCATTTTAAATGTTTTTTTTTCCCCTTAAAGACTGATGGCAAGTACACCACAGTAATGTTATTTCACTTACGTGTGTTTGCATCTGCAGGTTCAGCAGGAGGGGAGACTGTTGCTGAGAGAGAGAAAAGGTGAAATTAAAGTTTATACGCATTTTAAATGTATATTTTTTTCTTAAGATTGATAGCATATCCACCACAGTAATGCTATTTCACTTACGTGTGTTTACATCTGCATTAGGAGGGGCTGTTGCTGTGAGAAAGAAAAAGTTAAATTAAATTTTGTATGCATTTTAAGTGTTTTTTTTCCCCTTAAAGACTGGTGGCAAGTACACCACAGTAATGTTATTTCACTTACGTGTGTTTGCATCTGCAGGTTCAGCAGTAGGGGAGACTGTTGCTGAGAGAGAGAAAAGGTGAAATTAAAGTTTATATGCATTTTAAATGTATATTTTTTTCTTAAGATTGATAGCATATCCACCACAGTAATGCTATTTCACTTACGTGTGTTTACATCTGCAGGTTCAGCATTAGGAGGGGCTGTTGCTGTGAGAGAGAAAAAGAAGAAAAGATGAAATTAAATTTAATGTGCTTGTTAAAGGTATAGTTTTTTTCCTCAAGACTGATAGTATGTACACCACAGTAATGCTATTTCACTTACGTGTGTTTACATCTGCATTAGGAGGGGCTGTTGCTGTGAGAAAGAAAAAGTTAAATTAAATTTTGTATGCATTTTAAATGTTTTTTTTTCCCCTTAAAGACTGATGGCAAGTACACCACAGTAATGCTATTTTACTTACGTGTGTTTGCATCTGCAGGTTCAGCAGGAGGGGAGACTGTTGCTGTGAGAGAGAAAAGGTGAAATTAAATTTTGTCTGCATTTTAAATGTATATTTTTTTCTTAAGACTGACTCTGTATACACCACAGTAATGTTATTTTACTTACATGTGTATGCATCTGCGGGTTCAGCATTAGGAGGGACTGTTGCTGTGAGAGAGAAAAGGTGAAGGTAAATTTTATATGCATTTTAAATGTATAATTTTTTCTCAAGACTGATACTATATACACCACAGTAATGCTATTTCACTTACGTGTGTTTACATCTGCAGGTTCAGCATTAGGAGGGGCTGTTGCTGTGAGAGAGAAAAAGAAGAAAAGGTGAAATTAAATTTTATGTGCTTGTTAAATGTATAGTTTTTTCCTCAAGACTGATAGTATGTACACCACAGTAATGTTATTTTACTTACGTGTGGTTACATCTGCAGGTTCAGCAGGAGGGGAGACTGTTGCTGCGAGAAAGAAAAGGTGAAATTAAATTTTATATGCATTTAAAAGGTTTTCTTTTTCCCTTAAAGACTGATGGCAAGTACACCACAGTAATGATATTTTACTTACGTGTGTTTACACCTGCAGGTTCAGCAGGAGAGACTGTTGCTGTGAGAGAGAAAAGATTAAATTAAATATTATGGGAATTTTAAATGTATAGTTTTTTCCACCAAGACCCATAGCATAAGCAGCAGAGTAATGCTGTTTTACTTAATACAGAACGAAAAGGTGAAATTAAATATTGTCTGCATTTTAACTATATACTTCTCTTCTGAGACCTACAGCATTTCCTGTTTGTAGGAAATCAGGGCTTAGAACAGTGATAGAGCCTAATTTTTCTGCGATTCCTAGTAATTTAAGGGATATGGCTTGGGTTTGTTTTTTCCCATCCTTTAAACACTGCCTGGTTCAGCCTCTCTCCCCAGCTTCTTCACTGAGACAATGAGCTAGCAGCTGACTCATTTTGAGGTTCATTAATTTACTTTAACCCCATCAACGTAATCCATTTTGATCAAACTCAAGCACTGCAATTAGATTTTATGGCATTGTGTCTGTATCTCACCTCCAGCCCGTGTGGAAAGGATTTCTGCAGCCGGGGTTGTCACATTTGCTTCCAGTGCAGCAGGTATCAGGTTTGGTTCTGAAGTACTTGCAGAGGCTGTGAGAAAGAGGAGGAAACGTGGGAGCAAGAGGGAAAGAGCGCTCAGATAAGCCTGGAATCAGCTCTTGATGAATTTAAATGCTTTCAGATTCCACCGGGCTCAAAATGTGCCCGATCCTCACAGCAGGCTCTGCCCACAGCGCTCGCAGCTCCCGCCTGCCTGCTGGCCCCACACTCAGGGACAAACACGAGCTGCACTGAGAGATGCTCATTTGGCAGCATCTTTTGGCTTCTCCTCTGAAGTCCTGTCCCAGCCACGTCTGTCTGACCTGCTGCACCTTGTGCAAATGCCCTTTACCTGTCTGTGGTGTAATTGGGATTTCTGATGTCCTGCTCTCCTCTCCTGCGGTGGTGGTGGAAGGCAGGGAGGCTGAATGGGTGAGAAATTAAGTGGCTGCAAGCAGCAATAAAACCTGTGTTAAAACCCTAAGAATAAATGGTTTTGGGAACCAGCTTTTGATTTCTGTGTTGCATATAATAAAACATACACTCGTGATTCTATATGGTAGAAAAATGCGTTTTAACACTTGCCCTTCTGTGGATTATGAAGAACATAATTAACACCTAGAAATCCCAAGAAACAGTAATAGAGTCTGTACTTTAAGGTTTTCAGGATATTATGATTATTTCAGCAAAAAAAAAAAAATTGAATCAGAAACTTCTACCTGTAGTGTAAAGACTTGCCTCATGTTTTCATTAATTATTAATAGGTAAGTGGCAAATACAGTTCGTACTAGCAGTGCCAAGAAATAATGAAAATATAAAGAAATAATTTTGCAGTGGGTGAATAAATAGTAATTTAGAGCAATAACTTGTAATTCAGAGCAATAACTTGTAATTCAGAGCATGTGCTTCCTAGAAAACTGTCTGCCAAGGAGCTGTAAGCACATTATTTTTTTGAGTTAAAAATTAGGCTCTGAGCACTAGGGAGACCCTTTACAGAGCTAATTTTGGGACTCCTGTCCCAAAAGCTCAGCCTTACCTGTCGGTGCAACAGTGGACTGCACTGCATCTGTGAACAGCAAAAAAAGAGCAAGAGTTTACTTTATTGGGCAGTTATTTATATTATATATTTATGACAAGAATTATTTTTGTTTCCACTCACACATGCTTCACAACTGTATGGGCCTCTATTTTCTCCTTACTCCTTGTTATCTTGGGGGTTGGCTGTAAGTTGTTGGCTAAACTGGTCCTGAACTACCTGCTTTTCACTATTTTCATACCCAGGACTTGCTGGCCCATCTTGTTATTTTGTGCAAGGCATCCTTTTGCTCCTCAATCACTCAGACTTAAACAGAAGAAGCACCTCACCTTCCCTTTCAGCCCTGGCCTGATTTCCAAGCTCTACCCTGATGTTTCTTGCATTTACAGTGAACAGCATAGTCCAGGGAGGTTTTTTCTTATTTTATAGCATTTTATTTTCACTATCATTTTTATCTTACGTGAGCAGATGACACCAACATCCTCACTGAGTGCACAGCTGTGCTCGCCCCAGCCGGCACGCTGGCACTCCCAAAGGTGGGATTCACCTCCTCTACCCTCACATCATCCAAGTGGATAACTTTTCCACTCTGGCCAAAGTAAGACAGTGAAGCTTGGCCACAGTGAAGCTGTCTGCACACAACGTTGGCACTGTTCATGTTGAAATAATCATCACAGACCTATTTTCCATCGTGATGAACTTCAACCCTCCCGGCGCATCGGCGCCCTCCAGATTCCACTCTCAGCTGTGGTTGTGGTGGAACTAAGGCAAAAGTTGGCAGGTAAATCTCATTTTGTTTATTTATAGCTGAATTTCTGGTGTCTAAATTTGAATCTCCACGGATTCTGCCGCCTGCAGGGCCTGATCTACCCTGGTGGGGGATGGCTGGCTGTGCTGCTGAGGCACAGCTCACCACAGCTGGCTCGGGGAGCTCTGCACATCTGCCAGGTACGTTCACACTTGGGAGCACATCTCTTACCTTTGGGCTCCAATTTTTCTTTAATCCACTCGGCAAATTTTTCCCATATTGAGTTTAGGTCTGTCTGTGCCTGGTCCCACCAGGCTCCACTTGCTGTGGCAGAGAAGGAAATGTATTAGCCCTGAAGTAACACATCATACTCTTGGTTTGTAAATAATTCAATACAGCCAGCCCTTGATCTCACTGTGAAATCACCTCTTTTTGTAAGAGATTGGCAAGACTTTTTTCATGGTGACTATGGAGATAAATAAAGTTAAAATGATGCCATTCGAACTAACAAGATTATAAGTTTGAAGGAACATGTCATGGAGAGCATATTTCCACCTGAGTCTGGTAGACTGCTCTGTGTTTATTTCCCCCTCTTTCTCTACATTTTAAAATGTACAGTATAGAATAATTTTAACTAAAACTAGAAAATTGGATGAAGAACATTTGGAAAACAACTTCCACAAGTTATTTCTCTTGTGAAAAAGACACAAAGGAATATTCTTCAGCCTTCTTCAGTCTGTAACCTTCATATTTCGAAATGTGAAGGTTATATTTCGAAATACAGTATCTTAATATAATATTTCATATATTATATAAATTGTATTATGTATTTTTAAATGCATACATTTTTAAATGCACACATTTTGAAATGCATTTTGAAATACAACCTATGGATTTGGACTGAATCTTTGAAGTAGAAGACAAACCGTCAATTCTAGGGTATAAAATTCATCAGCAGTATTCGAGGACAATCTTTGCCACCACTTCCCAGCAAGCCAGCCTGTATTAGTCAGTGATTCTGTAACATTTCAGAAATAATTCAGTGACAGTTCTATAAAATCAAAGAGGTTTTCAAGGCGTACCTGGTTCGGCCAGGAGAGTGGAGCTCAGCAGAAGCAGCCAGGTGAGACGCACGTGAAGGTCCATGGTTGTTGGGGGCAGTCTGTTCTAGCCCAGCACAGCTGCACAATTTATACCCAATGGGTTCTGTGCAACCTGATGCCCCTCCCTGACCTTCCAGATGGATGCCAAGGAAGGGATTCAGTGAGGATTTTCCTTTCTCAGGGTACATCCAGACATCCGGATGAGGAGATCCAGCTCAGGGAGCTGTTCCAGACTGAGATCTTCCCAAACACTCCCTGGGCACCTTTGTGGCCCTGTGTTGGTGGTGTGGCTGTTCCAGGAAGCAGTGATTTACTTTTGGGGATTAGGCTGTTTGGTAAGGATTCTCATGCCACCCATTAGGACATTTTCCAATTTACAACCACATTAACCTGATTAATTGGTGTGAGGATTGTGCCAAAAGATTAGCATCCTAGAAGTGGCAGGCAAGCCTCAAACAAATTCTCTTTGTTTGCCAAAATTACTCATGTAAGAAGCAGTTTTTCTCATTTTCCTGACTTCTCTTTAACCTGGGAGAAGATCCCTCAGGATGTTTCAGATCTGCAGCTCTCTCTGTCTCACTTGTAGCCCCCGGAGCAATAGAAGAGCTTCCAGTCTTCTCTCTGACATTGGGTCATGGTCAACACCACCATGGCCTCTGATATCCTAAAGGATGCCTCCAGCTCTGCCTCATTTTGTCCTGTCAGGGAGAAGGGACTCAGCTACAGAGAGAAAAAAACAAAGCTGAATTTTCTTAGCTGAATTAAAAATGAACATAAATTCTTTCTTTTCATAAACGCTTTTCTTATTTTCATGGCACAGTACAGCTCTGTTTGGGGCCCTGATGTAGGGATGGGAGGTGACATGGAAGGAACATGGCTGAATGCAAAAATCTTTAGTTTTTAAAAAGCATCAAGATTTGCTTTTTCAGCATTCCTCAGTCTCCTTTACAAAACAGGTGAGGCCCCAAGGAGGTCATGCAGAGGGTAAATCCTGTGTGCCAAGAGCCAGCAGTGATGACAGCAGGGCTGACCTTTGTGGTCTTGGAAGGGCAAAGCTGTTCCCCAGAACATCTTAAAGAAATCTATCAAAATCTGCTTCCAGAAAACAAACAGGGTGTGCAGCGAGATCCCTTTGGGCTGGAGGCTCAGCGTTAATCTTCCTTCACAGAGCGAGGTTCTGCTGCCCTGGCGGATCTCCCCTTCCCTGGAAACAACTTTATTTAGAGTTAGAATTTCTCTGAGTATCTGGGCCTAAGGGGGCTGAAAGCAGAGGGAAAATGTGGATCTGTTCTGGTGGCTGCTGCCACTGGAGGGCAGCGGGGCCCCATCCTTGGGAAGAGAGCACAGGGATGGAAAAGATGCTCCAACACCACAGAGCTGCTGTGGCAGCCATGAAAACCCTCCACCTGAGCAAATCCCTTCAAAAGTACACATTTTTGTAAGGAATTTCACTAAAGAGGTTTTGAAGGAATAAACTAGGGCTGGCTGCCTTTCTCCTGTACGTATATTTATTTGTAAGGAATTTCACTAAAGTGATTTTGAAGAAATAAGCTAGGGCTGACTGCCTTTCTTCTGTACGTGTATTTATTTGTATTTCTCATTCCTGGGGGGAAAAATAAAAATCACTGATATGTGTGAACTCACAACTTTTCCCCATGCTGTAGCAATGTATTTGTCATTTCTTTCAGCATCATTCTACACTCCTGAAAAGTTTTCTTATGGGATAAATCCTGGTTTTTGCTGTACCCACTGTATTCCCAGCAATCTGGGGTGGGCCATGTCCAGTGCCTTGCCACAGTGGAAGTGTTCCCAGTGCCAAACTCAGTTCTGTACCAGCCCCTTGCCCAGTTCTGTTCCCTTCCTGGACACACTCCAGCCCCTCAATGGCTTTGTTATCCTCAGGGACCCAGAGATGATCCTGAGGTGCCTCAGCAGTGCTGGCACAGGGGATGGGTATGCCATGACCTTCTGGCCCTTCTTGGTCCTTACCCAAATTTAACCTTGACAGCTTTTTTTAAATATCTGCCTGATGGTAAAAGAAGCTCAAAGTCTCGTTCTCCTCTGATTTTTCAAGTTGTTGGCAGGGACAGTCAGCTCTTAATTAATTATCCACTTGTTGGACACTCTGTGAAACAAAAGAGGTTTTACAAAAAAGGTGAAGTGTTATCACAGAATCATAGAATTCTTGATTTGGAAACAATCCTGCTGGCACACCGGTGCTGGAACAGGCCAGGATTTCTCTCTGACAGCCTTTCCACTGAAGTCCAATGAGTTCTGAAGTGAGAGGTGTTTTTGAGGAATGATAAACAACAGGCAAATCCAGCTGAAGTCAATCACACCCTCAATAATATAACCTGCTAAGTGGTTGCCTCTATTTGTGGTGAATTTATTGTAAAGTGGAAATTTTAGGTATGAAGCCACTGTGTTTGGAGTATTGAGTGCTGCGTCTCAATTTAATCAAAAATCCTTTCCTTAGGATTTTTCCTCCTGAGAAGCTGAGAGGCCTCAGGAACAAAATGCAAACAATGATTATCTGCTGCTGTGGAATGCAACAGGTGCATCTGGGATTGGTCTCATGGGGTTGTTTCTAATTAATGGCCAATCACAATCTGCTGGCTCAGACTCTCTGTCCGAGACACAAACCTTTGTTATCATTCCATTCCTTCTTTTTCTGTTCTTAGCCAGCCTTCTGATTAAATCCTTTCTTCTATTCTTTTAGCATAGTTTTAATGTAATATATATAATAAAATAATAAATCAAGCCTTCTAAAACGTGGGGTCAGATCCTCGTCTCTTCCCTCATCCTAAAACCCTGGTGAACACCATCACAGCGTGTCCAGCTGCCCAGCCCCAGGGGAGAATTCCCTTGGGACAAGGATGTCACATCAGCCTCTGCAAGCTCCAGTGAGGGAAAAACCTTTGTCAGGGGTGAAGGCTGTGCCAAAGTCGAGGGGTGTCAGTGACCTTGTCCCCACACATGGCAGGAGAGGTCGTTCCATCCTGTTACCCACTGAGGCTTTCTGTCAACACTCCCTGCTTGTCTTGGCACCTGCTGCGTTCCTGCAGCTTTCTCTGCTTTCCCCTTTCCTGTGGACAATGGTCTTAATGGAGAGCTTGCCTCAGCTTCCAGCAAATCCCTTTGACCTCAGCAGTGCCAGGGCAGGGTCACATCAGTGCTGGTGACCTTCTCCAGCGCCCTTGGAACACTTGTCATCAAGCACAGGAGTGGCCTAGGGGAGCCAGGGACTGAGCTGTCACTGCTGTTGCCTTTAAATTTAATTTCAATTTTAAAAATTTTAATTTCAATTTTTAAATTTTAATTTTTAAATCAGTGCAGTGAGACACATGAAGTTTGCAGTGTAGCTCACTGCCAGTGCAGAGAAGAAGAAAGGCTCTGTAGGTGCCAAAGTTAAAGTGATTTATTCCCAGCTGAGTAGTGATTGTGAAATCAGTCATAATTAAATAAATTACCTGTGCTAGACAAATGATGGTGGGTATTCATTGATATATTTACAACGAAATGTTTAAATTAATAGACCAAAATCAAGTTTCAACTTATTGAGACAATGGTGACCAAGACTTGAGGTTAATCAAGCCAAAGCAGCACCATGTGACCATAATTTCCTTATGACTGCATTTCCTTTTCTCCTTGCATTTTAATATCACTTAAGGGCCTTTGAGTTTCATTAGGAAGTCCAAAAATTCTCTTAGGGTTTTTTTTTTTTGTGTGAGGTAAATGCAGATAACAGATAATATTAAATGTTTTATGCAATACCTTTTCTTTTTTAAGGCTTGGAACCTTTGACAACCTGGTCCAGTGAAGAGGTTTTTCACACTCAAAAAGTCACATCCTTTCAGCCCTGTGGCAAATCAGATTTCTATTTAAGTTTCATATATTAAATTTTCTTATATATTAAAAATCTATAGTTAACTTCATGAAAACTCATGTAACTCAGAATTACTGCTTTCACTGTGGTCAAAATACACTGTATTTTAAGTTTTTCCTTATGCATAAGCTACTGAAGAAACTAAATAAGGTGCAAATCAGTAATAAAGAGCAAGTTTTTTATGGTAAAAAAATTTTTTCAAGATAGAAAAGGTTGAATAAATATGAAATTGAAAGTACCAGGTATTTCAGTTCCCATAGAAGCTGTCAGAGGAGGAAACAGATAAAATATACATTTTAGCAATTACAGTTTCTGTAAAATTAACTGTATTTTTCAAAGAGGTTTTTCCCCCAGAGGGTGGTTGGGCACTGGAGCAGCTCCTCTGGTTACAGCACAAAACCTACCACAGGTCAAGAAGTGCCTGGACAGCATTGTAAGTCAGGTGGTTTCAGTGTAGGTAGTCCTGTGAGGAGCAGGGAGCTGGACTCAAACATCAGTGATTGTTTCCAAATCAAGAATTCTATGATTCTGTGATAACACTTCACCTTTTTTGTAAAACCTCTTTTGTTTCACAGAGTGTCCAACAAGTGGATCATTAATTAAGAGCTGACTGTCCCTGCCAACAACTTGAAAAACCAGAGGAGAACGAGACTTTGAGCTTCTTTTACCATCAGGCAGATATTTAAAAAAAGCTGTCAAGGTTAAATTTGGGTAAGGACCAAGAAGGGCCAGAAGGTCATGGCATATCCTTCAGAGGGATCTGACACAGCTCTGGTTCTTTTTTTATTTCTTTCTGTCCCTAAGCTGCAAAGGCGTCGTGTGTCTGAACCTTTGCATTTGGCTTATCCTGGTTTTCTCGCTCAAATAAATGATCCTCAGGTGTTCAATAAAAGCTTTGTCAAGGTGAGATATGTGAGATTAGAACCTTAAGTTCAGGAAAAGTCTCCTGTGTGACAGTTTGCTGGCTCTGTGAGGGCAGAATGTGCCTCAGGATTGATTTTGTTGTTCCTCCCAAGCCTTGGTAGAGAGCAAACAGAGTTGGTTAAAGGAGGCTACAGGTGACTAAAGCAGCGTGGTGGTAATACAGCAGGGTGGACTCTGAGTGGCACTGCTTGAAACGCTCTAAAAGGTTTCCAATCTGAGTTGCAATGCCAGGAGCCCCCCAAGACTGCCCAGATTAAAAAAAGACTGGATGTGCCACTTGCTGCCATGATCTAGTTGAATAGTTAGAACATGGGCTGGACTTGATGATCTTATAGGTCTCTTCCAGCCTTGAACTTCTGTGATTCTGTGATTCTAGCCTGTGTTTCAAACAGTTAATGCCCAGCTTGGTTTCTGTCCCCTCAGCTGTGACACCGCTGCCTTGGCCCGGACGGATCCTCGCGGTGCTGGCAGGCAGCAGCCCTCTTGTCCTCCCCAACAAAGCATTCCTTAGCAAAACCCAGGCAGCTCCTGGAACAAAGAGGGCTTGTCTCAGGCTGGCAAGGCTCAGATCAAGTGTTTGCTCTGCTTGCTCAGAGTGCTGCTCCTCAAACCGACGCTGCCCGGGACCTCCAAGGGAAACTGAAGCAGCAGAAATCCAAAATTTGGATTTCTGAGCCTGAACTAGCCATATCGACACCCAGCATTTGGGATAGAAGGTTTGGCTTGGCCAAACAGTCATGGAATCACTGAGGTTGGAAAAGAAACACCTTTGTCTGGAGGCACAGAGCCCTCACATGAACACAGCTCGATTTTCATCATATCTCGTTCAACAAAGCTCTGCTTGAATCCAGGCTTAGCAATAGAAGGTGAAAATTAATGCCAAATGCCTCCAAAATATCTCAACATCACTAGTCAGCCACTGGCAGGAAACAGAGAGTCCACATCTCTGAAATGATGAGAAAAATACAGGAAAAAACAAAGTGACAGTCATTAGACTTGGCAGGCTCTTTAGAACAGCAGCAGGACAATTAATGTCTACATTACACCCTGTGACTAATCCACTTATTTCACAAAAAGAAAAAGAAGAGAAAATTTGGTTGGATGGGTACCAGGTGATTCAGGGCAAAAGAGGTGCTCCAGGTGTTATTCTAGGAAATGGAAACAGCTCTCACTCCAGTGACACAGCCACTGATGACTTTCCTCAGCCAGGAGAGGTTTCATTAAAATAAACTTCTTGTGTCCTGAGTCTGAGAGAGAAGATCTCCCAACTTTCACAAGCTGCTGCGTGCATTTTAATGTCTCCTTAGATTTTGCCATCTAGATAAAAAGAGCCAAAATTTTTAAAAATGCCAGAGGGAGATTCTAGTGCAATCCTGTTAAAAAAGCTTGGTTGTGACTTGGTGAGTCTGATGGAGTTTGCTAAGAAAATAAAATTATCTGTTGAGTGAAATGATCTCCAGAGTATATTCCTTTAGTTATATAATTGGAATTTGGTGCAAGCAGTGGGGCTTGGGCAGTAAAGGACCCCATGGGCAGAGCTGGGAGCAGAAGGTTGTGCTCAGCTGCTGAATTCAGCTTGATGTCAATGCATGTCTGTGGCATTCCCTGGCAAAGCACGGAGAGAAAGTAATGAAAACCAGAAAAATGGTGTTCCTTACCCATACCCCGCAAACCCTAACTGGGTTTTGAAATCTCAGCCTACGTGAGGATTTGTTATTAACAAATAAAAAATGGAATCTACTTGCTGGCTATGAGATGCAGAAACAAAACCGTGTTTATTTACACCCCGTTATAAATATTTTTGTGGTGGGTTCCTGGGAAGGAGGGCTACAGAGCTGAATGATCTGCTTCATTCTCCAAAATTAGAATGGAAGGATAAACAGGACAGGAAATCCAGCATACAAACAAGCAAACAAGGACTTTGTTTGTGAGCTTTGCTCCAATCCCTGTTCTGGCCAAATAGGTGCCTTGGTGGTACTGGGAACAGCATGAAGTCAGGAATTCAAAGACACCATGCAATTATTTACTAAAAAATACACATGCATTTCAAATCAAATTGCTTTTGATCCCTTCTCTTCCCGTTAAAGAAACCTTGAGGGGAATTTCTCAGGGATGTGCAGTTTTGTCAGAGCTCTGAGCACTTTCAGCTGTTTGCTCGTTCCCCTCTCCCGGTGGGACGGGGGAGACAGTTGGGGAAAAAGAAAATATAAAATAAAATAAAATAAAATAAAATAAAATAAAATAAAATAAAATAAAATAAAATAAAATAAAATAAAATAAAATAAAATAAAATAAAATAAAATAAAATAAAATAAAATAAAATAAAATATAGTCTTGGGCTCCCCAGCCTCCTCACTGGCAGGGCAGCACAAGGAGCTGACAAATCCTTGATTGAGTGTGCATGGCTCAGAACCATCAGTGTCTTCTCAACATTATTCTCATCCTCAATCCAAACAAGGCACTGTACCAGCTGCTAGGCAGAAAATTAACTGCCCCAGCCAGAAGCAGTGCAGGGTGTGATTCTGTCATTGGGTTGACACTTCTAAGGGATTTTCTCATGGTGCTGCAAACAAAATATTTGTTATTGGTGCTGAGATGATGGGTTGAGTGCTGGGTGAACAAGCACATGGCTGAGTCGTGGCAGACACACCAAGAGGAAATAAAATAACCCAAAACCAAAGTCAGACAGTTGTGCAAAGGAAAAAGCTGCCAAGTGATGGTTGGTGTGTCTTGTCTGAGGGCAGAGCAGGTGACAGAAATAAGCAGCCCCCAGAAAATTGATTTAAAGAGCAAAAGAAGTGTCCTTCACGTGCTCCTGGTTCTTGACACCCTTGTGTTTGCCTTCACTGGGAGATTGGCATAACTGATCCCCTACAGACCAAACAAAAAACCAAAACAAAAGGCCAAATAAACAATTTTAGCTTACTTTTTGGCTTTAATTCCTTGTATTTTTTAACTGGGACATGAAAGGCAAGAAATCCCAGGTCTTGCTTTTCATGTTTTCATGCATCAGTGATAAATGTTTATGTGGCATTTGGCTGTTTGCATTTCCAGCATATTTCAGTCTGATTTATAAATGTGCACAAGACATTCTGAAAGGCTGGGTAAGTCCTGAGAAGCCAAACTCCTCACAACCGCAAAGCATACAGCCATGGAGGAGAAAACAAATTAAGTCATTTTGTGATCAGCAACCAAAAGTAATAAAAATTGAACAAAAGTCTTCCTTCTGGAAAGAAGATTTGAAATGTCTTTCACCTCTTGACATTTGGGTGAGAGCTGAAAAGGCTCCTGGCTGGGATTCAATCTCTTGGATGACATTTGTAGTTTTGCCTGGTTTAGGGTGTGTGTTAATGGAAGGCTAAAAATTGATATAACAAGCCTTTAGAATAGATTGTGTGTTTCAGCCTAAAAGATTGCAAACAACACATCTTTAACAGCTCAGTGTATTTTGAATTTGAATTTATTCAGTCTAGAGAAGCTAAAACTTAGTGGAAAAGATATTAATCAATGCTCAAAATAATTAGAATATTGTATAGCCACAAATCCAGTTGCTGTGGTAAGATCAATTTTTACATTTCCTTTCCAGAGATGATCCATTCTCATCAAATTAAATCTTCCTTCCTTTCAATAAACCTTGAAATATTTCTTGATGCCTCACTCACCTTTTCACTCCAGCTCACAAAATTTTGAGGCATTAGATAAATGGTTTTAGAATGATGTGAGAGGAGAATTAAAGAGGAGGAAAATGATAAAATAATTGTGCTAAACTACTCGTGACATGAAAGTTGAAATTGTTTCTTAATCCTTTAAGAGGTGTTAGGATTACAAAGCTGTTCTAAGGCATTGCAGCAGAATTTATTGAAGATAAAGATATCACAGCTTCCCACAAATGGCACATGTGAGTCTGTCATCAGTGAGGAATTTTGGTGGCTGATAAAATGTAAGGTTTGCCCAGCATCCATCCAGTGAGTGATGCTGACCTTTGCTCTGACATTGTGCCATGTGAAAGCAGCTCCTTCAGTGCCAGCCTGGCAGGAAAACCATCAGCAACAGAAACAGCAGCTGCCAGGAGGGTGACAGCACCAACCACTGGTGCGAGGGCATTGTCAGCAGCAGGGGTAAGATATTGAAATATTTATAATTTTAATAATTATAATATTTATAACATTACACATAATATAATTATATATTTAATATAGTTTATATTATCTAATATTTATAATATTTATAATTATATTTTAATATATTGAAGTAATTTTTATATTAAGATATCTAGAAGTTCCCTGTGTAGTGTTTCAGAAGCAGAGGCTCAAACCATCACTTGGAATTTTTAATCAAACAGACCACACTCTTCAACACAGTAAAACATTTGTATTTTAAGCACAGAGACATTAATTTGAGAGACAAAACAGATTTATTGCTTTGTAAATATTCCCTCCTTTGATTATAAATTACACTGCTCACAGAAAAGATTAATTTTAGCTTGGAAATCTCTGCATTTTACAAATAAACCCAGACCCATCATTGTTTCAATGAGAAATATAGGACTAAAAGCAATATTCAGAGTAATTAGAATATTGTGTAGCCACAATTCTTGTTGCTAGAAGAGCCCAGCCCTATGAGTGAAATTTCTGGGGTTTGATCTCAGTGTATTGAAGGTCAAGGCACAAAAAGCTCCAGTTCTAAAGGGATGGCTCCCAGATCAAAGTCAGAAATAAGCAAACTCACAGATTCATTGCTTTCAACTATTTAGACAGGCTTCACATTAGCAGGGATGACAACTCAACTGAACAAACTTCATAAGCAGAACACAACTGAGGAAATGAAGTATTTCTCAAGAAGGCTGGGAGTTTGCTGTCATGGGATCATGGCCTCATTTAGATTAGAAAAGACCTTTAAGGTTATTGAGTCCTACCATTAAACTAGCACAGATAGGTCCACCAAGAAACCATATCCCCAAATCCACAATCAGACTGGAGCTAATTAGCACAATTCAAAGAGTTACAGCACTAAAAAGATTACAGGGAACTCTCCTTTGGAACAGCCAGGGAAGTTAGATTTTTTAAAAATGTGGGTGAAAGCAGAAGCTTGCAAGGTGTGGATCGCTTCCTTTTTATGGCAAAATTCACAAAACCAGATTCCAGTTTTAAAAGGATGGCTCCCAGATCCAAGTCAGAAATAAGCAAACTCACAGATTCATTCACTGCTTTCAATTATTTCGACAGGCTTCATATTAGGAGGGATGACAACTTAACCAAGTAAACTTCATAAGCAGAAAAAAACTGAGGGAATGAAATATTTCTCAAGAAGGCTGGGAGTTTGCTCCTAGCTGACTGTCATGAGATCATGGGATCATTTAGGTTAGAAAAGACCTTTAAGGTTATTGAGTCCTACCATTAAACTAGCACAGATAGGTCCACCTAGAAACCATATCCCCAAATCCACAATCAGACTGGAGCTAATTAGCACAATTCAAGGAGTTACAGCACTAAAAAGATTACAGGGAGCTCTCCTTTGGAACAGCCAGGGAAGTTACACTTTTTAAAACGTGGGTGAAAGCAGAAGCTTGCAAGTTGTGGATCACTTCCTTTTTATGGCAAGGTTGGCAAAAGCAGATTTCAGTGAGACACGACAGAGCTGTGGCTTTTCTTGGAGCCCGTTGGTCACCCTGGAGCAAACGTGAGAGAAATTTATTCATCTTTCCCAGTGCTCTCACTGGGAGCATCCCCTCCTCGGAGCTGGAGGGGCCCAACCACCACTTCCACTTGTTCCTCAGCAGGGCTGGCGTCCCTCTTGGGCCTGGAGCTGCAGCCCCTGTAGCAGTGGGAGGAGTAGTCCCCGAGCCTGCAGACCAGCATCTGGCACTTGAGGTACACCGACGGGTGCCGGCTCATGAACTCGAAGGCGTTGAACTTGAACCGAGCAAAGTGGCTGGAAGGGGAGTTGTAGGTGGCATAGGAAGAATCTCTAGGACACCTAGAAAGGAGCAAAAGAAGGGGATTAGTCTTCATGGATACGCACGTGCGCATTTCTGCAAAATTAAATTCAAATTATTTGATTTATTATGATAAATTCCCGCGAAATTCAGATTAAAACTGAATTATGTCATAGTTGGGTACTAGGAAAGCAGTGGGATAAAAATGTAACATTCATAGCATAGTATAGACTTTAAAAAGATAGAAATATATAAAATAAAATATAAAAAATATATTTTAAAGCACTATGAAGCAGCTGGAGTGTTGGCAACTCTTCTTCTTTACCCAAGAGAAGGACACTTTAACTGATGAAGAGGGAACAATAGACAGTTGTTAATGTCGGTGTTATACAAGGCATAAAAAATTACTCTAGTGCTTGACCTGGCTTTACTAAAATATTTAACTCCTAGGATGACCAATCCTACTGCCAGTTTTCACTGTGTCCACTTTTCTCCCACTACTTCAAATTTTGTTCACAGGACAAAGATGGAGTAAGTGAAATGAAAGTAAGGTCTAAATATAATTTCTTATTTCCAAGTTCATACTGCAAAAACAAAAAAAAATCAAAGACCACTTTTCTCAGTCTATTTGACAGGGAGTTCTAACCCCATTCAGATTGGCTGTATTATTTTAAATAAATGTGGATGATGGGTGTGCTTCTAGCTTTGAAGACAGCCCTTACCCATTCCTGACTAAGTAATAGGCCAGCGTGTTAAAATCCCGGGGGTCAGGCGCTGCCACACACGTGTCCACGACCACCTTCAGGTTTGGGTCCGAGCTGTGGAGACAGGCTTGCAGGTAGAGGTTTTGGTTGAGGCCGATGTAGTAGGGAGAGGCGCGCACTTGGCGCCGGAACGCCGGGGACTCGTAGAAGGTGATGTTCATGTTGTATCTCCCAAACTGGTACACGTCCACATCCACGGTGTCCTCAGCGGCGTACACCACCTGCTGCCAGCTCTTCCTCAGCATTTTGCAGCTGACGTGCAAGTTGATGTTCTTCTTCCTCTTGATTATGTACCCGGAAGATGCCACCCTGATGGTGTTGGCGTAGTTGATTGTGTCGTTGTTCTCCTGTTAAACGATGCAATTTCAAATCAGGAATTGTGCTTTTGTCATGTGTCACTGTCATATTTCCTGAAAAATCCCTTCGCCAGGACTTCTTCTCCTGGGAAGATGAGAAGCCTCAGCTCCTCCTGTGTTTGCTGCTCTGGAATGTGGTCTGGACATTGTTTATCCAAACATGTGAATTGCTTTTACTTAATGACCAATCACCATCAGCTGTGTCAGACTCTGAGGAGTCAGTCATGAGTTTTTATTATTCATTCTTGTTAAGCCTTCTGTCTGTATCCTTCCCTTTCTTTAGTATAGTTTTAGTATAGCATTCTTTAATATCATATCATATCGTATCATATCAATAATATAATATAATATAATATAATATAATATAATATAATATAATATAATATAATATAATATAATATAATATAATATAATATAATATAATATAATATAATATAATATAATATAATATAATATAATATAATATATAATTAATATAATTAATATAATTGATATAATGAAATCATAAATCAGCTTTCTGAGAACATGAAGTCAGATTCCTCATGTCTCTCCTCATCCTGACCCCTCACAAACACCACAGTCATGTTCCATCTAAGTCTTGCCAAGCTTAGATATGCAATTGAGTGCCCAGAACAGGGAGTTTACCTCTTGTATTGTCCCACAGCCGTTGTAGGGGATGTTGAATACAACCTCCTGTGAGGTGACTGTCGGTCTGCAGCGATTGTCATTCAAGGTGACCCTCCGTGCTGAGTATCCCTGGGACTGGAGGTAATCTCTGCTGACCACTACATGCATGTAGTCTGGCAAGCACTGAATGGCTGGTAGGAGAGGAAGGTACAATATATTTGTGAATTTTGGTATTTGGTAATGATTAGAGACAGTTTTTTTCTGAATTTAGAAGTCAGGCTGTTCCCACTCCAACCCACTGAATTTCACACCCATCGTTCAATTTCCACAATTCAATTTCCAACAATCTTTAAATTTACACAGATATTTATTCTGCAAACAAAAGCAATAAATAGGCTTGTCTGTTGGGAAACACTGGCCAGGAACTTACTGGTGTTGTGACCTGCTGGAATGGAGGAGTAGTGAGCCTGAAAGCCTCTGAAGGAGAACCTGGAATCACTGTGGAAGCGAACACTCATCATGTTTGAAGAGGACACGTATGTGGGAAAGGAGCCAGAACAGAATCTCCCAAGAAGAGGGGAAGAGTGGAGAGGTCCATCATAGACTTCAATGTAGTCATGCTGGCACGTCCCACTTTGCATCCTGGTAGAAAAACATCAGCACTTTGTCAAATCCGTTTCAGAAACTCTGATTTCACTGCCTAACGTGTGAAAAAGTCTTTCAGCATTTAAAGTTTTCTCAGCACAAATTTAATTTGGCTTTTATGCAGCTTTAGCAGAAAATGGTGAGTAAAAAATGCAACATCAATCCAGATTTTGATCTGGTCTTCCACCTGTGGATGTCATTGGAACTATCTTTAAAATTGGGAAGGTTGATTGTTTCAAATAAGATCTCAAACTTGTCAAGTAAGTTTTGACTTTGATATTTGCCCAGGGAATCAAGGTTTTACTTACACAATATCTCTAAATGTCAGCGTTACACGGAAATTATTCTCCACTTGTATTTCCCACACGCAGTCAGCGTTGTTTGGATAATTTCCAGGGTAGTTGGGACTCTGCAGCACCCCAGAGGGATCTGAGACCGAGCCACCACAAAAATAAGGTGCTGTAGAAAGAAATGGGAAAGAATTTACTCACAGTAACCTCTGCAAAAGTGCACTTGAGCTGTGTGTGCCTCACCCACAGTTATTGAAAAGCTGGTCTCCTGCTGACTGCAGGTGGTAGATATAGGAACTGAGTCAAAACTAATATTTGTTTTTGCTTTCATGTTGGATTTGGAATTCCCTCAGGGGTGGATTTCCATCCATGGTGTCAGACTACCCTCTTCAGGCTGGGCTGGTAACACCTGGATGCTTTCTGCCCCTTTTTAGAGTTAAGGTCAATTCTGGGAGGTGTCATGACAGTTGAAATGGAACCACCTTCCTCAACAGACAGCCTCTCATCAGTTACTCTGCTGCTTCTCTTTATTCCCCTAAGGTCTTTGGAGGGTAAAAAAGTTGCAAGTTTTCTAGAAAACAGCAACTTTCTGGTCTCAGACTGAAATAAGCCCTTCAGGCTGCTGTGAAAATTCCTAAGTACACACATAGCTGCAAAAAGCTTTAGTGTTCCTGCCAGCAATAATGACATAATTCTTGTCACAGGTAATCCTAAAAGTGTCTTTGTAGGAAGGTGAGCACAACCTCTGAATATAAATGCTGCAAGATGTGACATTTAAAGATGAAATCCATTTTATATTCTGCTTGGAAAAGATCACTCAAACATGCAGCGATATTGTCATAGAGACAAAAGACAAATTTACAGAAATGTGCAACAGGGAGACAGACAGATCACAAATAAGCAAGGTGAGGAGAGCCACAGCAAAGTATTACCTGGTGGAGGTGTTGAAGTGGCCACTGGAGCTGTGGGTGTGAAGGAAGAAGAGAGACATGTGAGAAGTGCAATTTGTGAGAAAGGAACTGGGGCCTGGACATGGCCTCACCTTGAGGCACAGAGTGATAAAATAGGGACCACAGAGAGGCAGGGAAGTGAAAACAGGAGATGAGGCACAGAGGGCCATGAGCTCCAAGGAAGACCCAGTTGCAAGCACTGCAAATGGCCGGATTCTAGTTTCTTCTGATCATATCCCAAAACCCAGAGTATATCTAGAAAACAACTCTGGTACAACTAGTACAGGAATTGAAGGGACGAAGGCAGATTGACTCCTGGATGCAGTGAGAGGCAATCCCTGTGCAAAGAGATTCATTAAACCAGCAATTGCTGCAAAGTTCCTGGACTCAAGGCACAGCTCTGCCATTTGCCAGCTCTTCCCCATGCTCTGTTTGCATCCTCACTTCAGTTTGGGGTGGCCTAACAGGAGAGGCCCAGGGCTGGGGGACTGCCTGCAGTGCAAGGAGCTCTGACAAGGGAGAGGAGGAGCAGTGGGGAGGGCAGTGAGTGAGAGTGGACAGGGTTACCTGGTGTGCTGCTCATTGCTGTGCTAGCCACTGTGCTTGTGGTGGTCAGCAGTGCTGGGCTGGACACCTCGGTTGTGTCCGAGGCTGGTGCTGTGGTGGTAATTTCCAGAGGGGTGGGTGTTTCTGTAAGTTGAGGATGTGATGAGTTCAATGGCCCTGAAAAGCAGAGCAGGAGGCCTAATGCCAGGCGAGAGGGTGGAGCTCTTTCCTTCCTTTCCCCGATGCTGGCACCAGCCTGACCTGTCCCCAGTTCTGCCCCATTCTCCATAAAGAATGAGCCCTCAATCCACAGCTTTACCTCATTAGTGGATGCCAACAGCAGGAATTGTGGAGATCCTGCTGTTCCCCCTGTCTGTGCATGAATGGGGATTTTGGATGGCATGGGCTTGAGCCTAGGCAGCAGAAGAGCCCAGCCTCACCTCTGCCCCGGCCTGATCCCAAACCCTGTTAGAATGATATGCCAAAGATCCCGAGTTCCCTGCTGGCCACTCACCTGCACAGATGACACTGGCATCCTCCACGTGCCCGCAGTTGTGCATGCCCCAGCCGCTGTGCCGGCACATCTGCAGGGAGGGCTCGTCCCCGCGGCACTGCACGTCGTCCAGGAAGATGCGGCCGGAGCCCGGGCCAAAGCGAGCATTGCCTGGGGCTCTCAGGGCCTGGCCACAGCCCAGCTGCTGACAGACCACCTGGGCATCCCTCAGGTCCCACTGGTCGTCACACACGGTGCCCCAGGTGCTGCCGTCGTACAGCTCCACGCGGCCCTCGCAGCCGTTCCTGCCGCCCGACAGCCGCACGCCGGGCCCTGGCACACGGCACAAGGCAGGGATTGGGGTCACTCCAAATCAGCATCCACAGTCCCCACCACCTCCCCTACTGTTTTGGAGATTTGGTCACAGTAACCATGGTCCGCGGTGGTGCAGACTCTGACTAGGAGATAGGAGAGGACAGTGACTGAGGAAAGACCCTGCGTATGGAGATGGCACAAGTGCCCTGTCCAGGGCCCTGCTGGTTGTCCCTGGGGACGGAGATGCTCAAGACCCTGTGTCCTGTGCAGAAAAGCCCTATGCTAGCCGTGCACATAGCCGATTCACTGTGGGGGACATTCATGCAGCCTGGAGATGTCAGGAGAATAGAGGAAGAGCAGCATTGCACTGACCAGGATCAGCCCTGTTGGACACCCCTCTTCACTTATTGTGCCAAGTTGGGGCTGGCTTTAAAATTGGGCCTAAGCTGGGTGGGCTGGACTTACCTGTTGTGAGCGGCCATTGAGGAGGAGGGGTTGGCTGGGGAGCTGCAACAAAGAACAGGCAGTGAACAAATGGGTAGTGAATGCAGCAGGATTGTAACAATGGATGGACATGGACATAGACAGACATGGACACAGACACGGACACGGACATTGACATGGACATGGACATGGACATGGACATGGACATGGACATGGACGAAGATGTGGATGTGGACATGAAAACACAGACTGTAGGATGTAAAGGGGACAACAGCATGGAGTTTCATCCAGTCTTTCCCCCATCCAGACACCACTCTGATGTACTCCCAGTCCTGCTCCATCTTTCCCACTCTACAGCCTCTCAATGTGTTTTCTGTGACTCATCACTCAGCCCCAGCTCTGCCCAGAGAATTCAGCCTGCCTGCCTTCAGTGGAGGAGCCCAAAACCCTTCAGATGGTCTCTGCTGGCCACTCACCTGCACAGATGACACTGGCATCCTCCACGTGCCCGCAGTTGTGCACGCCCCAGCCGCTGTGCCGGCACATCTGCAGGGAGGGCTCGTCCCCACGGCACTGCACGTCGTCCAGGAAGATGCGGCCGGAGCCCGGGCCAAAGCGAGCGTTGCCTGGGGCTCTCAGGGGCTGGCCACAGCCCAGCTGCTGACAGACCACCTGGGCATCCCTCAGGTCCCACTGGTCGTCACACACGGTGCCCCAGGTGCTGCCGTCGTACAGCTCCACGCGGCCCTCGCAGCCGTTCCTGCCGCCCGACAGCCGCACGCCGGGCCCTGGCACACGGCACGAGGCAGGGATTGGGGTCACTCCAAATCAGCATCCACAGTCCCCACCACCTCCCCTACTGTTCTGTAGATTTGGCCACAGTAACCATGGTCTGCGGTGGTGCAGACTCTGACAAGGAGATAGGAGAGGACAGTGACTGAGGAGAGACCCTGCGTATGGAGATGGCACAAGTGCCCTGTCCAGGGCCCTGCTGGTTGTCCCTGGGGACGGAGATGCTCAAGACCCTGTGTCCTGTGCAGAAAAGCCCTATGCTAGCCGTGCACATAGCCCATTCACTGTGGGGGACATTCATGCAGCCTGGAGATGCCAGGGGAATAGAGGAAGAGCAGCATTGCACTGACCGGGATCAGCCCTGTTGGACACCCCTCTTCACTTATTGTGCCAAGTTGGGGCTGGCTTTAAAATTGGGCCTAAGCTGGGTGGGCTGGACTTACCTGTTGTGAGCGGCCATTGAGGAGGAGGGGTTGGCTGGGGGGCTGCAACAAAGAACAGGCAGTGAACAAATGGGTAGTGAATGCAGCAGGATTGTAACAATGGATGGACATGGACATAGACAGACATGGACACAGACACGGACACGGACATTGACATGGACATGGACATGGACATGGACATGGACGAAGATGTGGATGTGGACATGAAAACACAGACTGTAGGATGTAAAGGGGACAACAGCATGGAGTTTCATCCAGTCTTTCCCCCATCCAGACACCACTCTGATGGGCTCCCAGTCCTGCTCCATCTTTCCCACTCTACAGTCTCTCAGTGTGTTTTCTGCGACCTCATCACTCAGCCCCAGCTCTGCCCAGAGAATTCAGCCTGCCTGCCTTCAGTGGAGGAATCCAAAACCCTTCAGATGGTCTCTGCTGGCCACTCACCTGCACAGATGACACTGGCATCCTCCACGTGCCCGCAGTTGTGCACGCCCCAGCCGCTGTGCCGGCACATCTGCAGGGAGGGCTCGTCCCCGCGGCACTGCACGTCGTCCAGGAAGATGCGGCCGGAGCCCGGGCCAAAGCGAGCGTTGCCTGGGGCTCTCAGGGCCTGGCCACAGCCCAGCTGCTGACAGACCACCCGGGCATCCCTCAGGTCCCACTGGTCGTCACACACGGTGCCCCAGGTGCTGCCGTCGTACAGCTCCACGCGGCCCTCGCAGCCGTTCCTGCCGCCCGACAGCCGCACGCCGGGCCCTGGCACACGGCACAAGGCAGGGATTGGGGTCACTCCAAATCAGTATCCACAGTCCCCACCACCTCCCCTACTGTTTTGGAGATTTGGCCACAGTAACCATGGTCTGCGGTGGTGCAGACTCCAAAGACTAGAAGGGGACAGTGGCTGAGGAGAGACCCTGCGTATGGAGATGGCACAAGTGCCCTGTCCAACGACCTGCTGGATGTCCCTGGGGACAGAGATGCTCAAGAGCCTGTGTCATGTGCAGAAAAGCCCTATGCTACCTGTACGTATGACCCAGTCACTGTGGCGGACATTCATCCCCCTGGAGATGTCAGGGGAATAGGGGAATGGCAGCATTGCATTAACTAAGATCAGACCCATTGAACTCCCTTCTCTTATTGTGCCAAACTGAGGCTGGCTATAACACTGGGACTAAACTGGGAGAGCTGGACTTACCTGTTGTGAGCAGCCATTGAGGAGGAAGGGTTGGCTGGGGGGCTGCAACAAAGAACAGGCAGTGAACAAATGGGCAGCAATTGAGCTGGATTGTAAAAATGAATTGACGTGGATGTGGGCATGGACATGGACAAAGATGTGGACATGTACATGGATGTGGATGTAGATGTGGACATGAAAACCCAGGCTGTAGGATGAAAAGAGGACAAGTGGATGGAGTTCTGTCCAGCCTTTCCCCCATCCAGACACTACTCTGATGTACTCCCAGTCCTGCTCCATCTTTCCCACTCTACAGCCTCTCAATGTGTTTTCTGTGACCTCATCTCTCAGCCCCAGCTCTGCCCAGAGAATTCAGCCTGCCTGCCTTCTGTAGAGGAATCCAAAACCCTTCAGATGGTCTCTGCTGGCCACTCACCTGCACAGATGACACTGGCATCCTCCACGTGCCCGCAGTTGTGCATGCCCCAGCCGCTGTGCCGGCACATCTGCAGGGAGGGCTCGTCCCCGCGGCACTGCACGTCGTCCAGGAAGATGCGGCCGGAGCCCGGGCCAAAGCGAGCGTTGCCTGGGGCTCTCAGGGGCTGGCCACAGCCCAGCTGCTGACAGACCACCTGGGCATCCCTCAGGTCCCACTGGTCGTCACACACGGTGCCCCAGGTGCTGCCGTCGTACAGCTCCACGCGGCCCTCGCAGCCGTTCCTGCCGCCCGACAGCCGCACGCCGGGCCCTGGCACACGGCACGGGGACAAGGATGAGCTCACAGCAGCCCAGCTCTCTGCTCTGCCCACATGGGCCACTGCAACGGGGCTGCTGCAAGGCCAGGCAGGGGGCTGGGGGCTGGAGTTACCTGTGGAGTATGGTGAGGATGAGATGGGTGCTGGAGTTGCGGCTGCAAGGAAGAATTTGGTGTCAATGACAAATGCTCTAAACAGATCAGCACATGTCATGCAAATGAGTGCAGCCTGTTTTCTAGGAGCCCCTGTCCTGTGATTCCTACATCTTGAGAGATGTTTCATTCATCTCTAATCACCATCCAGACTTTGCTGTTTCACACAGGACCCCTGTGCACACAGAGACCTCTCCTGAATGTCCAAATACTTAAAGCAGCATCTTTCTTTCCTCCATCCACATTCCTGGTCCTGAGCATGTCTAGGAAACAGCCCTGGTACTACCCATGCAGGACATGAGGCAGTTAAGGCAAAATGAAATTTTTGCTTATGGTTGCAGTGAGAGAAAATCCCTCTGCAAAGAGTTTCATTAAACCAGCAATTGCTGCAAAGTTCCTGGACTCAAGGCACAGCTGTGCCATTTGCCAGCTCTTCCCCATGCTCTGTTTGCATCCTCACTTTAGTTTGGGGTGGCCTAACAGGAGAGGCCCAGGGCTGGGAGACTGCCTGCAGTGCAAGGAGCTCTGACAAGGGAGAGGAGGAGCAGTGGGGAGGGCAGTGAGTGAGAGTGGACAGGGTTACCTGGTGTGCTGCTCATTGCTGTGCTAGCCACTGTGCTTGTGGTGGTCAGCAGTGCTGGGCTGGACACCTCGGTTGTGTCCGAGGCTGGTGCTGTGGTGGTAATTTCCAGAGAGGTGGGTGTCTCTGTAAGTTGAGGATGTGATGAGTTCAATGGCCCTGAAAAGCAGAGCAGGAGGCCTAATGCCAGGCGAGAGGGTGGAGCTCTTTCCTTCCTTTCCCCCATGCTGGCCCCAGCCTGACCTGTCCCAGGTCCTGCCCCATTCTCCATAAAGAATGAGCCCTCAATCCACAGCTTTACCTCATCATGGATGCCAACAGCAGGAATTGTGGAGATCCTGCTGTTCCCCCTGTCTGTGCATGAATGGGGATTTTGGATGGCATGGGCTTGAGCCTAGGCAGCAGAAGAGCCCAGCCTCACCTCTGCCCCGGCCTGATCCCAAACCCTGTTAGAATGATATGCCAAAGATCCAGAGTTCCCTGCTGGCCACTCACCTGCACAGATGACACTGGCATCCTCCACGTGCCCGCAGTTGTGCACGCCCCAGCCGCTGTGCCGGCACATCTGCAGGGAGGGCTCGTCCCCGCGGCACTGCACGTCGTCCAGGAAGATGCGGCCAGAGCCCGGGCCAAAGCGAGCATTGCGTGGGGCATCCAGGGGCTCTCCACAGCCCAGTTGCTGACAGACCACCTGGGCATCCTGCATGTCCCACTGGTCGTCACACACGGTGCCCCAGGTGCTGCCGTCGTACAGCTCCACGCGGCCCTCGCAGCCGTTCCTGCCGCCCGACAGCCGCACGCCGGGCCCTGGCACACGGCACGGGGACAAGGACAAGGACAGGTTTACACCAGCTCTGCACCCGTAGCCCCGAACTTCCCAACTGCTGTTCAGATTTTGCCACAGTGGCCATGAGGTGGAGTAGTGCAGAGCCAAAGGGGATTGGGGTGTTTTGTGACTGAGGATAGACTCTAGGCATACAGACAGCCGTTCTAGCCCTGTCCAGGGCCCTGCTGGTTTCCTGTTGGAGCTGCCTGGTTGCAGAAGTCATAGATTCACTGAGGCATTTCCAGAAAAACTCTTTGCAAACTCTTGGTAGCAAACCAACCCTGATGGGGACCCTTCAAGCACTCTGGAGTTGTCATGGGCCAAAGGGATCAGCAGCCTTGCACTGAGCAGGATCGGCACTGTTGGACTCCCCTTTTCTCATCTAGTGCCAGGCTGGGCATCACTTTGAAACTGGCATAACCTGGGTGAGCAGGACCTACCTGTTGTGAGTGGCCACTGAGAAGGAGTGGTTGGATTGGCAGCTGCAAAGAAGAAGAGGGAGTGAACAAAAGCATAGTGAGGCTTGTGGCAGTGTATGGACTTGGATGTGGACATGGTCATGAACATGGACATCAAAATTCAGGCTGTAGGAATAAAGGGGGAACAGAGCTTGGGTCCTGCCTTTCCCCCCATTCCTATACTAGCCAGACCTGTCCCCAGTCCTGCCCCATCTTCCCCAAAGAACAATTTGCCCCCTCCTTTATCCTCTAAAGCAGGAACTGTTGAGTATCCAGTGTGCCTTCTCTGTGTAGAAATGTGTCTTTTGCATCACACAGGATTCAGCTCCTGGTGGCAAAAGATCCCTGGTGGCAGCCTCTGCCCTGGCCCTACTGGGGGAGCTCAGCTTGGCTGTTCCCAGAGAACACAGAACACACTTGGAGTGATATGCAGAAGGCCACTCACCTGCACAGATGACACTGGCATCCTCCACGTGCCCGCAGTTGTGCACGCCCCAGCCGCTGTGCCGGCACATCTGCAGGGAGGGCTCGTCCCCGCGGCACTGCACGTCGTCCAGGAAGATGCGGCCGGAGCCCGGGCCAAAGTGAGCATTTTGTGGGGCATCCAGGGGCTCTCCACAGCCCAGCTGCTGACAGACCACCTGGGCATCCTGCATGTCCCACTGGTCGTCACACACGGTGCCCCAGGTGCTGCCGTCGTACAGCTCCACGCGGCCCTCGCAGCCGTTCCTGCCGCCCGACAGCCGCACGCCGGGCCCTGGCACACGGCACGAGGCACAACAACATCAGGTTTCCAACACCTCAGCACCCACAGCCCCCACCTCCCCTGCTGTTTTGGAGATTTGGCCACAGTGACTTTGATTTGAGGTGAGCAAACCTAAAGAGGCCAAGGAAGGGTACTAGAGAGCAAAGACTCCCAGTGCATGGAAGGCTGATGCATAATGAGCAAGGCAAAGCTGTGCCACACAATCCCAACGGTCTCAGGTGCTTTTGGTACCATGTTTGGGAGACTGGCAGCATTTTCATACCTCAATTTCCAATCTGAGTTTTAATAATTGAAGGAGTATAAGAGTAACACCTTAACACAAAAAAACCCGCAAACCCTGAGAACCCAACTCTTTGTAAGAAACGAGACTACAGCCCTTCTTCAGTGCAGAGTACTGGTGCTGCAGAGCAGCATGTATTACAATATGGGGAACCCCATGAGAACAGCCTGGGGGTCCTGGGAGCTGCTGGGGGCATGGGGCATTTGCCAAAAAGGTATTTTTGCACGCCAAGATCATGTGACATTCCCCCATACCACTCATACACCTTGCAGGGGTTTGAGGCTATGGGCCCTGGCAGAGCATCCACACGGAACTGGCCACCTTTGCTTGATGGCTGAACAGCAACAGCCGTGACCTGGCCTCAGGACAGATACCTGTGTCTTGGGCTGGGCTGGCAAGCACATGGGCTTGAGGGAAGGGATTGCCCCCATCCCATTGGTACTTGCTGCCCCACAGCCAGGAGCCATGGAGTGTCTGGCAGACCAGGGCTTGGACTCAGCACCACTGCAGCTGCCGTTCTGCTGAGGCTCAGATCCCCTCTGGCAGAAGCCCTCAAATGACAAAACCCTTTGCCATGGGCAGAAGGGACCACAGCATTGCAGTGAGCAGGCTCAGCCCAGCAGGCCCACTCTCTTCTCCTTCTTCTCTCTCCTCCTCTTGTGCCACTATAAAACTGGAAATATGCTGGGTGGGAAGGAATTACCTGTTGTGTACGGCCATTGAGCAGGAGGGGTTGGATTGGCACCTGCAAGGAACAAGAGGGAGTGAATGAAAGAGTACTAAAGGCAGCAAACTTGTGTCAGAGGATGGACAAAGACGTGGACATGGATATGGACATGGGCATGGATATGGACAAAGACATGGACATGGCACGGACAATGGCATGGATACGGCATGGACATGGGCATGGATATGGACATGGACTTGGAAATGCTAGACTCAAGGAATAAAGGGATGAAAGGGCATGGAACTCCTGCCACTGACCCATCCAGACACCAACCTGTCACATCCCTGGTACAGCCTATGCCATGATCCCACCAACCTACTCTTTGCAACCACATGGAGCACCTACACCTGTGAGACTGGAGAGCCTGTTCTGACCTCTCTGTGCAAAAATGGGGATTTTGCATGACACGTATTTCAGCATCAGGCAGCAGAAAACCCCAGACTCTCATTTCTGCCCTGGATCTGCATGGCTGCTTCCCATGGAGGACACCAGAACCCATCCAGTGTGAGCTGCTGGAGAGCTGATGGTCTCTGCTGGCTACTCACCTGCACAGATGACACTGGCATCCTCCACATGCCTGCAGTTGTGCATGCCCCAGCCGCTGTGCCGGCACATCTGCAGGGAGGGCTCGTCCCCGTGGCACTGCACGTCGTCCAGGAAGATGCGGCCGGAGCCCGGGCCAAAGTGAGCAGTGTCCAGCGCAGCCAGGGGCTCTCCACAGCCCAGCTGCTGACAGACCACCTGGGCATCCTGCATGTCCCACTGGTCGTCACACACGGTGCCCCAGGTGCTGCCGTCGTACAGCTCCACGCGGCCCTCGCAGCCGTTCCTGCCGCCCGACAGCCGCACGCCGGGCCCTGGCACACGGCACGGGGACAAGGATGAGCTCACAGCAGCCCAGCTCTCTGCTCTGCCCACATGGGCCACTGCAACGGGGCTGCTGCAAGGCCAGGCAGGGGGCTGGGGGCTGGAGTTACCTGTGGAGTATGGTGAGGATGAGATTGTTGCTGGAGTTGTGGCTGCAAGGAAGAATTTGATATCAATGACAAATGTTCCATACAGAGTCATCACAACGTCATGCAAATGAGTGCAGCCTGTTTTCTAGGAGCCCCTGTCCTGTGATTCCTACAACATCCTGCAGAGGATCTGTCATCTCTTTCACTCATCTGAAATCACTGTTTTGACTTTGCTGTTTCACACACTGAACAGTGAGTGAGAGTGGACAGGGTTACCTGGTGTGCTGCTTTCCCCTCTTGGAATCCCTTCTGAAGTCACCATCTCTGCTGAGGCGGTTGTCTCTGCTGAGGTGGTCATCTCTGCTGAGGTGGCTGTCTCTGCTGAGGTTGTCGTCTGTGCTATGAAGTTTGTTTCCTTTATCTTCTGCTCTATCATGGGTATCCCTGCTAGGGAGGTAATTCTTACAGTGGCCACAGCATTTGGTATGACAGGCAAGGATGGATCATTAATGCTGGTTGACAGGGTGAAGCTCTGCCCAGTCATTTCCCATAGAGACACCAGCGCAAAATGCCCTGAGTCCTTCCCCAGCCTCCCAGCTCAGTCACCCCTCTGTCCTGCTCTTTGCCACCTCTCTGAAACCCTATTCCTGCAGGCCAGGAGAGTCTGCTGTGCTCTCTTTGTGCAAACAGGGCTTTTTCTTGGCATATGCTCAGCTCACCAAGCAACAGAAAGCACCAATCCACCAGTGGGACATGTACCAGGGGTTAGGGTCACTCAGTAAAGACATCAGGAGAACTTTGGAGACCTATGAGTGAGAGATGACAGGGTTACCTGGTGTGTTCTCCTCTGGCCTCATAGGTATTTTCTCTGAGGTGCCCAACAAGGGTGAGGTTGTCATCCTTGTGAATGTGGTTGTCTCTGGTGAGCTGGGCATCTCTGCTGGGGTGGACGTCTCTGGCATGGCACTGGATGGCAGTGTGGACATCTCTGGTGTGGCTCTGGATGCCATTGGGCTGGTCATCTCTGTTGCGGGTGACGTCTCTGCTGAGGTGGACATCTCTGCTGAGGTGGGCATCACTACTGAAGTGGACATCACTGCTGAGGTGGGTGTCTCTGGTGGGCTGGTGGGTGGCGGTGCGCTGGTCGAGTATGTTGGGCTGGATGCTCCTGCTAAGGAGGTCATTAGTGCAATGGCAATGGACATGAAAAGCAGAGCTGGACAAATAATGGGAGAAGAGAGCATGGAACTCTCTCCTGTCATTTTGGGAGTCTGTCTGCAGTGCAGTCAGGTCTGGGAAGGAAGCCCAGGGGCACTAAAGAGGACAGTGAGTGACAGTGAACAGGGTTACCTGTTGTGCTCTCCTCCACTGTGCTGATCATATCAGGCAGTGAGTACGGCAGTGGTGGGGCAGAGGATGGCACTTCTGTCTCTGGTAGAGCAGACATCCCTCTCATGGTTGTTTGCCACGGGTTGGGTGTGACTGCTATGGTTGTCATTGGCACTGTGGTGACCGTCTGCTCTAGGAAGGATTCCTCTGCTGTGGGGGATGATGTCACCATGGTGGTTGTCTGAAATGGGGTTGTCACGTGAGGTAGAGTGGAAATTTTCCAGAGTAGAAACCCATTTTGATTTAGGTGAAATGTACATTTTTGAGTTAAGTCTGTGGTTAGAAAACATAGCTATTTAGCCTAACTGCAAAAGCCTAGTTTTTCTAGAAGGACAGAGATAAGGGGGAAGAGATAGAAAGTGATAAAGAGAGACAGAGAGACTGCTGTGAGAGCAGGTCAACCTGACCTAGGAATTCTTTCTGATAAAGAAAAACTAGTGGCAAATGTCACACAAAATTCATAAAAATGAATATGCATGAACCTATTGTGAAATTGGATGCATATGTATTTGAGAGGGGGATAAAAGAGACCTGAAGTTCCCAGAAGTACACGTGTCATTTTAGGAGAACAATTCCCACATGCGTCCAGCGCTGTAATAAACATACCAGCTTTACAACTTCCACAAAAGTTGTGGAGTTTTGATTATCTCCGCAAAACGTACCTCCTCTGTGCTGGTGGTTAATCCAGTTGTGACCATCTCCTCAGGGTATGTCATCTCATTTGTGAAGACTCTTGATGCTGGCACTGATGTCTCTCTTAGAGACATCATTGGTTCTATGGGTGTTGTCCCTACTGTGGAGGCTGTCCCCAGTGCTGAATCTGCTGTAGACATTGGTTTTGAATCAGACTCCTCTGTGAAAAAAACAAAAAAGAAAAACACCCCACACATGAGCACTGTGCAATGGATATGTCTGTGTGGTAGCTACAAGCCCAGACCCTCAAGGATGAAGTGAAATCAAGAGCAATTACTCTTATGGCATGGTCTTTCTTATTTGGGGTCACTGGAGAGAATGGAGGTGGGTAACAGCCAATTTAAATTTTTTATTGGAAGTGGTATTTCCAGATGGTCAGCAGGGTAAGGTTCAGGGTGGCATCTGCTCCCAGCCCCTGGACTCCACAGCCCAGGCTCAGCCTGAGACTCCACAGGCTCCTAGCATGGAGGGGTGAGCTGTGGGGCTGCTGGCAGCAGCAGGGCTTGGGCCTGCCCCATTGTGAATGCCCTTCTGCAGAGGATCAGGACATCCCCTGGAACAGCCTGGGCAGTGGTCTTGGATGGTGCTTGGTGCAAGGGCAGGAGTGGACTGAATCATCTGTTGGATACATCCAGCCTGTAGAAGGCACTGGAGCTATGAATGCAGGCAAGAAATAGATGGCATTTAAAAAGGGTCTGTGTGATGTGTTCACAGGTCTGGTAGAAATTTTTATTCTTTTCTTCTAAGGGAAAAACACTGGTGTAGCTAGCACTTCCTTCCAGCATGGATTCAGCTCTCCAGGCTCTTACTCTCTAAGGAAACATGGAAAACTGCAATATTGATACAAAACACCTGAACAGTCTATTGCCATCAGCAATGCTTGGTTATTGATGATCAGTTGTTAATACATGAGAAAATAAGATACAAATAAATTCTCCTAAAAAGTAATGGGAAAGTAAAATGAACACAGCAAGGTGAAAGATACTCAAATTGGATGGGTATTTGCAAAGGAAAAAGGCATTAATGGACCTAAATGACTTGAAAAATATGGAAACAATCCAAAGTGAATTGTGAGCTATAACAATCTGAGCTGTGATTGTGAAATTATTATTGCCCATAACAAATCCATTAAGAATTCAGCTAACCCCATTCCTCCTTGATAAACTTTGCTGATCAGACATAGCTCAGCCTCTAATTTTGAACTGTTTCCTTATTGCCACTGCCAGGTGATTAGATGGAATAATTGTCCTTGTGGATCTGCAATATATATCTGATCCTTGCGGTTTTTAATTGCTTTGCATGGATGAGCAAGCACAGGTTTTACATAATGAGAAAAACACAAATCTGTAGGGGGATAGAATATAAGAAAATAACGATAGTGTGCAAAGTAATCTTAGAGGAGTTGCAGCTGGGCCAATTATCAAGGATTAGGAGCAGGCCTGTCTTTAACAGGCCACAGCTCTAACCAATGAGAAGAAGAGTGCTATAAAAGAGTGGGGTGGCTGGTTGAGAAGGGAACTGGAGTCTGGTGGTTGCTTTGTGAAGGAGAAAGAGTCAGAGCTCTGAGGAGATGCCCATGAGAAACACCAGGAAGGTGTGAAACTTTTGTGATAGGGAGACAACAGTATGGGACCCCTTCAATAAGATGACAACGCAAATCCATGCTGGTTCTGCAGGGTCAGTGGAATGAAAGGACAGGATTTGGGGGTGAAAAAGTGTGGGACTACCTGAACAGACAACAGAAGCGTCTTCATAGTGGGCGCAGTTGTGGATCCTCCACCCCGTGTGGTTGCAGCGCAGCAAGGACGCCTCATTTCCACTGCACCTCACGTTGTCCAGCACGATGTCACCCGAGCCCTGCCCGAAGTAGGCACTTCCCAGAGCTGCAATGGCCCTGCCACAGCCCAGCTGCCTGCACACAACCTGGGCGTCAGGGAGGTCCCAGAAGTCATCACACACTGTCCCCGACCGTCCCCGGTAGTAGATCTCAACACGACCTTCACACCGGTGCCTTCCGTTCACCAGGTGGACGTAGGGAGCTTTGGGAGAGAGGCAAGGGCACAAAACAGTCAGGGAAATAGGCTGGGAGAGAGAGGATGGGCACAAACAGTCAGGGAAATAGGCTGGAAGGGACTGGAAGGAGCATCTATTCTGCCTTCTTCCCCTGTTGTCCCTAGAAGGTGTTGCCCAGTCCACTATTAAGTGCCTGTGAGGACAGAGGTGATTTGTTCCTTTTTTATTCCTCTCTTCCTGTTCTCAAAATCAGCCACGTGTGTTTTATGCAAGATCCCTGCAGTAAAGTTAGGCAGCAGGCTAAGCACAAGCGGTTTAAGCAAGGAAAGAAATTTTTGGGAGAGGATTAAGGACTGAGAGTCCACACATCACGAAATCCTACAGTTTACAAGAGTAACTTTTGTGGAAGAATTCCACCAAATGTCCTACAGACTGGATGATGATCTCAACAGGATTATAAATATTTCAATAGGAGTTCAGTGGCTTTATTTTTTATATAACAGTAAAATTTATTACATTTTGAAATAAATAAATAAATAACCTATCCTGTATACAGGATAACCTATCCTGTGTGCAGCTGATTACTGCATTTATTCAGGTAAAGCCCATCTGCTTTTCAGTTTTATGTCTTGTTTAGACATTGTGGTATGACCAGCATGAAAATCCTGATTTTAGAGATCCAATTTTGGTGAACAAGTTTATTAAAAGCTTTACTATCAAGTGTAAGCAAGCAAATAAATGTTTTAACTTTGGATTTGCAGTATTTACACTCTGGAAGTCAAACCATGCAGCTGCACTTGTTATATTTTACATTGCTGCCAAGTATATATTTACCTTATTATTAAACACTAAGTCATCCAGAGCAAAACAAATTTCAAAAGTTAACACCTCCAGGATTTCTTCACTGCACCTAATTCTTTGCTGCTGATCCAGAAGTACAGTCAAGATGGTGACCAAACTAAATTGGCTCTGATTTGTATGACTTTCAATGGGCAAAGCTGTAAAAGTGTCCCTTGACTTATATTTGACTTGTTCCTTCAAACATCTACTTGAGCACGCACATTTTTGAGCCCTACTCACAGGGTTTTTGAGAGGTGAAACAGCAAACCTGGCAAAAAGTCAGAGTGGGATTAGAAAATTAAGCCAACCTAAGCCAGTTTTATTTGCTTTCATTCAAGGGCTGTCATTGCTGTGAGAGCATAACCATCAGCTGGGGATGAAATTGGATAGGCTGGATCCTTCCTCACACTTCAAAGGTATCAAAAAGACAAAAACCTGTGATTATACAAATACAGCAAATACTCTGCTCTGGGATACAGAGCAGCCAGAGTGAGATGAGTTATCACCAGAAAAGCAGGAGACAGAGGGAGAGAATTGATGAGGTGAATGGTGGCAATATAAATTATCATCACGAAGCTTAAATAACTCATTAGAAAAGTCATCAGCAATTATTCTAAGATACACACAGAACTATTAACTCAAAGTCACCCAAACCACTCAGGAGATAGAAAGCAATCATGGAAGTAAAAATTCTATGATCATAAAAAAAGTTGAACTAAAAGTATTTAATCTCTCATAATTTTTAGATGTCCATCATTTAACCACAGTGCTAGAGTGTGGAAACCTAGCTTCATGTTATATTTTGTTAAATTGTGCATAATACCAAGAAGAACCAACTGATACAAGCAATATTAAATACATAGAATATGTGTGCACACGTATACTCTGGAATAAAAGACTCATGGAAAAAGTAAAGAAATGAATCTTTCAATGATTTTTGGATCAGATTTCTGGAACTGGAAGAATACCTCATTCATGACATACTCACAGACACAATTCTTGCAGTGATACAAGGCACTAATACGAGTAGGAACCTGTGGCAGCAAAATGAACCCCACAAAATGGTTCAAATAATTTTTATCATCCACTCGGATGATTAGTTCACAATTTTAGTAGAACAAACCTCTGCTCTTTCATCCAATTCGCAATCTTTTGCCCAAACCAATACCAACCTGAATTTAATTTCTGCTCTTGGAACCAACAGAGAGGACTCCAAGTAGTCTTTATAATTGTTTTAATCTGCCCTGGAACAAGTCTAAGTCTTTTACCTGTTTTGGCCTCCAGAACTGCTGGACCCAACAAGAGAAGCCATGTCAAAACCATGGGGGTACCCATCTCACCAGGTGGTGTTGGTAAAGAGGACCTCACAATATATACTCTATTTCTGAAGGGGAGTGGCTCTCCAGGTCTCTTTTTCTTCAGAAGAACAATAAAACAACCACAGCCCTCTAATCTGAAACAAACATGTGTTTGATCTGTTATTTAATATTTTGTAACTTCCTGGGTTTTGCAAAAAGACAATATCTCAAGAGTAACATTTTCCATTGCCTGGAAGGAAGTATTTATGCTACCACAGGTTTCACAATCATCTCATTGTACCAAAAAAAAAGAGAGCTCCTGTCCAAAGATACCTTTCAGTTCTGGCTGATGCATCTCAGCATTTTTCTTTCATGAGGAGGTTCCTGGTCAGGTATTGGGTTGGTAGTGGAATCTTGAAACTTAAATGGATTTCTTGCAGCAAAATAGCAAGAGACCTTTGCCAAATGATGTGGCAGATCTTCTTGGGGAGCATAAATGTCCTAAAACTTCAGCAGACTTTAGATAAAGTAAGATCAGACCTGGTGGTCCTGTTTAAGTATAACTGGGGGGTCTCTGAAGAACCTTGCAGCTGAAGTCAACAGCTCCAGCCCTAATACAAAGCAATTATTTTTGGGGCACATTAAAGTACAAGCCAAAATTCCAGTCAAAATTCACTGACGGACAGATTGCAAGGAAATGTCTGAGAATCAGGGTCAACTGATAACTTTTTGTGCAAACACTGTGGAAAAAATCTGTGGATTTCGTGCATGGTGAAGGAAATTACATAGATTTAAACTAATTTTGTTCTAAAATATCAGATGATCCTTTGAACCAACAAATTGGAGGAAAAAAATGTCCTGATTACTTCGGATTAAGAAAATGTCTTAATATATTCCTTGTTTAATTTTACATGGTGACAAAAACAGCGGTATGATTCTTTGAAGAATGAATCCAAGGTTTTTCTACAATATGAAACAATGCTTAATTCTCATTCATAACTCTTTTGCCAGAGTGGTTATTTTCCTCTATGTTTCTAACAATTTAACAAGCAAATCTGATGATCATCCTAAAACTGAAGAGTCAGAACACTGTTCTCCATCTCATCCCTACCTCCACAGCCATCATGACTTGCATGGAATTATCACCAGTTAAAATTGTTGCCACATATGAATTTATTGCCTCCAGGGACAGCCATCAAGCAGGAAGACCAAAGCCCAGGGGGGAAAGAGAATGATCTAAAACATCTTTCCACACAGGCCAATATCATTGGAATGGAAGAAGGAAGTGAAAAATATAAGAGGCCAAAGATAACTTTGGAAGCCTTGAAAGCGAACATTCAGAATAGTAAATATGTTTCTTCTTTATCCAAACAACCACATTTGCACATGAATGAGGATGTGTACACACCACCTGGTATTCACTATTCATTTTCTGGTTTTGACACCCTGACAAGAATGAGAAATCCAGTTTATTTGAGTGGCCAATCAAACACTGCAAGCAGTGAAGCAAGAGTGAGTGATGGATCACAGTTCTTCTTCAAACCTTTGTAATAACTGAAAAAGGGGAAGGAGGAAGGGGAACACAAAAGGAATTCCCAGATGGTTCAAGTGTAAAACAAAGTCTTAAGCTGCCCAGGTAAAAGATCAATGTTGATTGTTTAATTGATTAGTTCTTCACTACCTTCCTCATAAACAAATTATTCATTTCAAAAATCTAGATATTCTGAGAGATCTTTATTATCAGACAATCTCTGCACAATGGAAATGGATAAATAATTTGTTTAATTAACCTTAGTTAGTGAAATACCATACAGTATTTAACCCTTCCCCCTGGCTAGATAAATCTCTTGAAGTAACACATTTTTGTTCTCAAGGTCTTTTTCTGGCAGCTTGAGGCATTTCCCAGCTCTGAATGAAGCTACACTGAGCTTTGAAAACACCTTTTCTTCTGCTGACAATTTTGAGGGCACTTTGCAAACACACTGGGTTTTTAAAGGTAAGACTGGAAACCAGTGAAGGGACAAACAAGATTAATCAGCTTTCACCCATGACTGTAGGGAAGTATCTACACTGGAATAAGGATAACCACAGCCTTCTCCACAAAGGAGTGATAGTCTGAATCCAGGCAGGAGGGCTTGTGGCAGAGAGATCCTTCCCCAATCACATGACCCTTTCCTCATCATCAAACCCAATTTTCTTGAATCCTGCATTTCTATAATGCCTGTGGATCAAGGCAGATAGCAAGATATGAGGAGGAGTCTGAAACATCTACCACCTGAGCAGTTTGGCAACACTTGCTGCGGCAATATTTAATATGAAAACCAGTGAACTTGGTAATTCTACCTTGTATTTTTATCCAGCCTTGGTATTTCTGCATCTGGGAGCCCTGGCACTGACATGCTATGTAAAACCTCAGCTCTGAACAGCACAGGGGTGCTGAGGATTGGAGACACCAGGATCTAGGCCTGAGGTCTTTCTGCTTGTCTGTGAAAATAATATTGAGAGAATAGGAGAAGGGTAAAAAAGTGCCTGCAAGATGGTGTGGTAGGAACACCACAGCAGCGGGAAGAAGGAGAATACAGGTCTGGGAAGAGCACAGGGGAAGGTCCTGTTCTACAGAGTAGGAAAGCCCAGGTCCAGGAGCGTCCTTGTTGTGCTGAGCACATGGCTGCATTCCTCTGAGCCCAGACCATCTCTGGCCCAGAGAACAGGTGAAGGCAGTTCAGCCTTCTGAGGTGCTCTGCCCTCCAAAGGTGGCTGCAGGCAGAGGGGGGAGGAAGACCCTCAATCCTTGTTCCTCAAGTGTGGAAAACGCCTCTCACTTTCTGTGTGCAGTGCCAGCCCCTATCTGTGTGATCCCTTCTTTACATCACGGAGAGGTGATGAGAGCCCTGCCTGGAGCCATGAGGAGAAGGCACCTTGAAGGAACAAATGGACCAGGCTGTGGGGCTGGCTCCTGTCAGAGCTGCCCTCATCCTCCTGGTCAGGTCAGGATGTCACCCACAAGCACAGCTCACCTTGCTCACACGTCACCACTTTGGCTCACCTTGCACATCCGACACCGCTCAGTTCCAAATGAACTTGCCTCTTTCACACCTGGCTGGAGAACAGGAACGTCTCAAGAAGGGCATTTCTCAATCAATACCAGTGACCTTTCCACCTGTATCAAGCAGCTTCTTCCAAGAAATTCTTCCTTTTTTATTGTTTTTTAATTTTGTTTTCACATGGGGTAGGAGAGAGATCACACTTCCTTATGGGAACTTATCTACATTTTCTCCTTCCCACCCATTCCAGGTGTAGAAATGTGTGAGAGCAGGAGCTTGGCAAAGTCACTTTGTCAGAAGCCACATTCTCAAACCCAGCATTGTGTTAGCCATGAGTACACACATACAAGTGTGATGTTTGCAAGTACACAAAAAAAATATTGCTCAAAAAACCATTTTCTTTCCTGTTGTTTTTAATTACGCATTTACGTAATGGGATTGTATTCATCCTCCATACACAATCATATAAATGGCCTACATTTATTCAGAGAAATATGGATTTGGGAAGAACCGATCTGCCCAAAGTCAGGAATGCTGTACAGCAATAATTCTTCATATGCAACCCCTGAGCATATTTGTTTATGGCTCGTTATTGAGATTTTTTTTACTGCAAAGAAATATTTTTCTTGTACTACTTCCCAGTGTATCTATGGTGCTACACAGGTGTCTCATCTATGTATCAGCAAGGGCCAAATAAATCAGTTCTTCTTTCTCAAGTCACCTATTTCAGTCTTCTCAGACAGACATTCAATGAGGAGCTCTACAGAAAAGCTTTGAAATGTCCAGCACTGAAGGTGCTTATTTGGATGCTGGGATGAAAGAATCAATCCTTCTTTACACCTCAGGTTTTAAAAATCAGGCTGCTTTATAAATTCAGTTCATGGTAACATCAGGTGTAACCTTGATTCTCCAAACATGGCCTGGATGGTGGAATAGCCAAGTAAGAGCTACCCTTCACACTGATTGCAAACCCAAATAACAAAGTAGGTGGCTGGTGAAAGTGTCCTTCCACCTCCATGCCTGGAGCTGCCTCTCACAGTCTCTGGTATGGGATGCCCTCCTGCAGTTTCCTCTTCCAAAGAAATCCTCCCACTGTGAGGGCAGCAGCAACCAGCACCACGATGGTCACAGCCAGAGGAACGTGGAAGCTGGCAGCAGAGTCTGAGCTCAGGGTCTCCCCTTTGGCCTGGATGTCAGAGGCCAGCCCTGTGCATAAAAGAGTCGGAGAGAAACTTACTGTTTTGGTTTTTTCCCCTGAGCTGGTTAATTGCAAAGATAATTAGGCAAAGAGAATTTGAGTTAAAAAGCTCTAATCTGGATCTGATTGGAAAACTGCACATTATTTCACAAATTATTCTGTGGCCATGCAAAACAAGTAAAGATTGTGGCAAGAAATTAAAGAGAAACTGGGAGTCTGTAATGATTGCACTGAAAGACCTTAAGATGTTGCTTTCTGGTAGTGGAAACAGCAGCTACAGGACACCGAGAAACAGCATTTCCAAGAGGACCTAGAGATTGATTGTAAATAAATAACAGACATGCAAATTAGGCACAGACAGCTTTGGAAAATTAATATCAATCAGATTGGTTACATCTCATCCCTCTTCCCATAGAATTTAACCAATTGCCACTTGATGTGTGCAGAACAAAGAATGGATCTAAACTATCATAGAAAGATCTAAAAGAACTTGTAAATCTAAAAGAACTATTTTATTTAAATAAAAAATAATCATCCCCCATAAGAATTACAGCCAAATTGTAAATAAACCAGCAAAAGCACATTTCAGAGCTGGATTTCCTGTCTGAACTGAAACGCAAACAGACAGTAACACACAGAGTCTTACGTTATTCAAGATATTTAAACTTACCAACGTTCCTGCTCTCAGCGTGAGCTTCCCGAAGCTGCACGGGTCCAACAACAACATTCACTTGCTCGTGGGAAGAATCTGCATTCCTCCTGAACCTGCTCACACAGCCTTGGTAGCAGCGGGAGGGGTAGTCGCGGTACCTGCACACCAGCAGCTCGCAGCGCAGGAACACCGATGGGAAGCGGTTCACGAACGAGAAGGCGTTAAACCCAAACCGAGCAATGTCGCTCCGTGGTGAGGGGTGGAGAGAGTAGGTAGAGTCACTAGCACACCTGGAAGGACATGGAATCAACAGATTAGCTATTAACTCACAGCTTCTCATGAGCAGAAGCACCATTACAGCTGCTCTTTGCGTTAAACCCAAACCAAGCGATGCCGCTGTGTGGCGAGGGGAAGAGAGCGTAGTTAGGGCTGCTAGCACACCTGGGAGGACATAAAATCAATATTAGGACATAAAATCAACATAAAATCAACAAGACTAGCTATTAGCTCACAACTTCTCAGGAGCAGAAGCACTATTACATCCTCTCTTTGCAATGAATTTCAAGGTTAAGTATAAAACCAGGAAGTAAAAGAGAAATCAGAAGGCTTAAAAAAAGAAAGTGCTTTTAGAAAGAAGAAAAATTACTTAAATGTGCACAGCACAGAAATTTAATGACTTAACAAGTTCTGTGTAAACATGAATAGCTGAAAAATGGCTAGTGGTTCTGCTGGTTTTTGTGTTTCAGGTGAGAGCCTGTTCTGCATTTACAAACAGGATTAACTGTCTGAAAAGAGACCCTTGAAAGTTGTTGCAGAAAGTTCTCCTTTCTTCTCTGGAAACATAAAACTAATTTTAATATACCTTTTTTAAAAATAAACATTGTCTTTAGTGTTTCAATGTACTTTGGTATAAATTCAGGCAAAGTGGTTTAGGTTTCTAGAATAGTAAGAAAAGGCTAAGGAATTTCTCTTCTTTTTGAGTAGACAGTTTTGTACTCCAGTTATGATGCTGTAAACCTCATGATGTACAGAAATGTAGAGCCATGGACATCCTTCCCTTTCATATGCCTATTTAAGAAACAAAGTCAGACCTCAATTTCCTCATTGCCTCTTTGGGTGAAATCTCAGTGCTTGACTGCAACTTCTGAATGACATTTGGTCGCCATTCTGAATTTTACTCAGGCTTTGCCAAAAAGTTATTCTTAGAAGAACATTTGACCTGAGAATTACAGACACTGGTCCTAAATCACCTCATTTCACAAATTAAGTTCTTTTAGAACAACACATAGAGATGTTTTTAAAGTAATTTTTTACAAAGTTCTTACCCACTCTTGCTCAATTCATAGACCAGTGTTCTAAAATCACTAGAATTAGGTGATGCCACACAGGTGTCCACAAACACGGTCAGATTTTGGTCAGAACTGTGAAGAGAAGCTTGGAGGAACAAATTCTGGTCCATGTCAACATAGTAAGGGAAGTCATGCACTGGCCACTGGAAAGATGAGGAGTTGTAGAACGTCAGGCTCACTTCGTATCTGCCATACTGGGTTTTGTTGACATCGATGATATCATCAGCAATGTACATGACCTGAACCCAGGTGTTCTGCAGCATTTTGCAGCTGATGTGGAAGTGAAGGTCCTTTTTCCTCTTGATGACTGTGCCAGGAGCAGGCACTTTAATCACGTTGGAGTAGGTGATTGTTTCGTTGTTGCCCTGTTTGACACATTAAATGAGTGTTGAATTACCACATGGGGTCATGTTCACCGTGAGCATTATGAACTAATGTATGTGCCAGGTCCTGGCGGTCAGAAAGGACCTGTCACACTGAAAAATCCCAAGCACCCAGGATGGGATTGCCGACTTAACTCTCCCCTCTATTTTTGTTCTCTAGAACATCATTCTGAAATAGGTACCGGGAAGGATGTAAGTACCCTGGGAAGGATAAGTATAAATATTTAACCAAATTCAGCCTCCAGAAACACATGCTCCTTTTCTGTGTTTTGCATGCCTGTGGCCTACAACACCCTTTGCAATCCATGACAATTTTCTAAATGTCCAATAAATTCCCATGCCCAGAGCTGTCCCAAATATCTTGACACCAACCTGTCTCCTTGTACCACAGTCACTGTATGAAATGTTGAATATAACCTCAGTTGATGTAATTTTTGGTGTACACTGAGGGTCTGCCAGGCTGATGTTCCCCACTGAGTAGCCCTGGGACTGGAGATAATGTCTGTCTACCACTGCATACATGTAGGTTGGCAAGCACAGAAGGGCTAGGGGGAAAAAAATATATTAATTATTAGTGATTTTGGGTACTTGATAATGCTTTCATATTGGAAGTCCAACAAATGCAATCACTGCTGCCATTTGGAGAAGAGAATTCATAAGCCAAACCACTTATTTTTACACTTGAGACTTAGATATGGGAAAGCAATAGGACAGTACTGGAACAGGTCACCCAGAGTAGTAGCTTTCAATATTTCATCCTTTGAATATTTCTAGACATTCAGCCAGACCAGTTCTTAATGGACTTGACCTGGTGTTGGCAGTAGCTCTGTTTTGAATAGACTTCAAAAGTCCCTTCTAATCAACATTTCTATGAAAGTTTGTCCACAAAAATACATATGAATTATGATGTTGTACAAAGAATATGAGTTTAGAAAATAACAGAAAACATCTAAAGGCAAATAAATTGAATATTTTTAAGGAAAAAAAGGTAGTTATTTTCTGAAAGTGAGCAGTCACAAAACTCAAACAGGAATATCATCTATGTAAGATTCCTTCAACGACATTAACAAATACTTATTTAGTAAAAAAAAAAACAGTGTACAAAAGCTTTTGAGCAAAGCAAGCATTACTAAGAGAACAGAATTACAAATAGAATGGAAATTTACTGGTGTTCTGGTCTGCTGGCAGGGACTGATACCGAGCCCTAAAACTTCCACTGGAATATGCGGAGTAAAATCTCACAGACATGAAGTTTGAAGATGAGGTGTATGTGAGATGAGAACTAGAACAAATTCTTCCAAGTAGAGGAGAAGATTTGGGTGGCCCATCATAGATCTCAATATAGTTATTCTGGCATCCACCTTGCAACCTGAGGAAGAAATGAGAATGTATTAAAAAATGCATTTGCTAAACTTTGAGGTTTAAATGCTGAACAAACAATATAACAGGATTCTGTGCTCACACATTTCCCATGTATATATATCATTCACTTATAGGATGGGAAATGTGCCCAGGAACTGTGGATGCAGTTGAGATTTGGAATTTTTTTATTGCCCAAGCATAAAGTGGTTTACTTACTGAATGTTATCAAATGAGAGTGTAATGAGGAAATTGTTTGTTACATGTATTTGCCACAAACAATCTGCTTCATCTGAAGGCTTCAAAGAAGGACTCTGAAATGTTCCAGAGGACTTAAAAAGTGTATCACCACAAATAATTTTTTGACCTGAAAAAGGAAAGAAAAAGAAAAGAAATTTAGGGATAGAAGTGATTAATTTAGATTTAGTTTGGATCAAATAAAAATATATTCTATATACAGAAATCGTGGAAACACAAGGTTAAATCTCAAAAGAAACATAATGATTGTGCTCCTCTCAGTTAGGCTACAAGAGTGATGAACTCTTCAGAGAATTATGACCTGTGCTTGCAGTTATTAACTCTGTGGGCTTCAGGCACATGGGTATGAAATAAAGTAAAAGGTTGTCACCTAAATGCCATAAAATCAGAGAATGAACAAAAGAAAATCTCACATGTAATCAGCATACCATGAAATCCACCCCCAGCCATGGAATCACTCAAACACAAAAGACTAGTGTATAGCATATAACGAATTAAAAAAAAAAATTAAAACCAAAACATAATCCCCAACACACACCCGTATCCCCAGCCAAGAGGGGACACTTCCTGAAAGAGTCCCAGCATGCAGGCAGTCAAACCAGTGGTACCTGAGCACACGACACCAGCATCTTCACCGTGGCCACAATTGTGGACGCCCCAACCACGGTGACTGCACTGGAAGATGGATGATTCTGATCCCACGCAGTTCACATCGTCCAGGTAGATGCTGCCATTGCCTTGTCCAAAGGAGGCCCCTGATGTTGCAGAAACAGCATCTCCACATCCCAGCTGCCTGCACACCACCTGGGCATCTCTCAGGTCCCAGCCATCATCACAGACAGTGCCCCGGGCCCCATAGTGGGAAATCTCCACGCGACCCTCGCAGCGGTTTCTGCCGTTCACCAGGCTGATGGTGGCATCTGGGAAAGAAGGAGATACAGATCCTCTAGCACAAAGGCACCACTTCTTGCCAGTGTGATGCCTTTCTCAATCTAGAAATGAAATAACACGGCTTTGGGGATAATTTTTTTACAGGAAGTAATAGAAAAGTGGATCTTCATTGGAGGCCTCCAGGGCAGATATGGAAACATATCCACAAAAGTCACAAAATATCCACAAGTGGCGATGCAACTCCCCCCCAGTCCAAGTCCCATCAAAGTCTTCTCTGCCTTCAAATGGGACTGTACTTTGTTGATGAAATGTGTCTGAAGAGCCATCTTTCGGCATTTTCAGCCAGGAAGAACCAAGATAGCATAGGGACCCTGGAATGAGTTTTGACTTCTTGACTAGGAACATGCTGGTGCGATGTCACAATAAAAACCTACAAAGCTACAAATATGTTTGTAAAGGATGCAGAGAATATATAAAGGAAAAAAAGATAGTAACCAAGATGGCATCAAGGCCTTGGATACACTCTATCAGTTTCAGGCCACCACAACACCCAGTCTTGGCTGTCATAAACTGCTTTTCCTGGCTTCTCTTGTCCCCAGAGAAAACTAAACACCAACCTCTGAGGCACTAATTCTTTCTGCAAAAACCTGTGGTCAGAAATCCCAGGAGAAATTCAGACCCACAGTAGGAACAGGGAAGGTGATGCGGGGAGCGGTTGTGCCTGTGCATGTGGCAGCTGTAGGGGGGGAAAGAAGCAGGTGAGACCTGCTGGACGAAGGTGTGTGCTTGACTTTCTCCCCGTGCTGGGCACGTTGTTGCCAGCTTGGCACATGGGCAGTGGAGAAACCTGGGATGTCAGCAGGATGGTTTCTCAGGGTGGGACCAAACAAAACCATGACCCTGCACTCATCCCCAACAAATCATCTAATTCCAGCTAACTCAGATCACCCTCTGAAAAAGTCGAGAATGCAGGCAGTCAAACCAGTGGTACCTGAGCACACAACACCAGCATCTTCACTGTGGCCACAATTGTGGTTGCCCCAGCCATTGTGTCTGCACTGGAAGATGGATGACTCCCAGCCTGCACAGTTCACATCGTCCAGGTAGATGCGACCATTGCCTTGTCCAAAGGAGGCCCCTGATGTTGCAGAAACAGCAGAGCCACATCCCAGCTGCCTGCACACCACCTGGGCATCATTCAGATCCCAGCCATCATCACAGACAGTGCCCCGGCCCCCAGAGTGGGAAATCTCCACGCGACCCTCACAGGGGTTTCTGCCGTTCACCAGGCTGACGGTGGGACCTGGGAAAGAAGGAGGTGTGGAAAATGTGGGAAGAGATTTTAGCACAAAGGCATTTTCTCTTGCCACAGAGAAATCACTCTATGAATTTCAGGCCAGCAAAACTCCCAATCTCTGCTGTATTACACTGCTTTTCCTGGTTTCTCATCTCCTATGGAGAAAAGCAGACATCAAACTCTGAGGCACTAATTGTTCGTGCAAGAAGAAATGGCCAGAAAAAACAGGAGAAATTCAGACTCACCTGAGGTAATGGAGGTGGGGCTGAATGTAGTTGTGCTTGTGGCAGCTGTAGGGGAGGAAAGGAAAGAGGCAGGTGAGGCCTGTTGGATGGAGATCCATGTTCGCCTTTCTCCCAGTGCTGGACACGTTGCTGCCAGCTTGGCACACGGGCAATGGAGAGGCTGGGAGTGTCACCAGAATGGTCTCTTGTGGTGGGATCAAACAAAAACATGACCACGCCCTCATCGCCAACAAATCATCTAATTCCAGCTAACTCAGACCACCCTCTGAAAAATTAATAATATGCAAGCAGTGAAACCAGTGGTACCTGAGCACACAACACCAGCATCTTCATTGTGGCCGCAATTGTGGACGCCCCAACCACGGTGACTGCACTGGAAGATGGATGACTCCCAGCCTGTGCAGTTCACATCATCCAGGTAGATGCTGCCATTGCCTTGTCCAAAGGAGGCCCCTGATGTTGCAGAAACAGCATCTCCACATCCCAGCTGCCTGCACACCACCTGGGCATCGCTCAGGTCCCAGTCATCATCACAGACAGTGCCCCGGCCCCCAGAGTGGGAAATCTCCACGCGACCCTCGCAGCGGCTCCCGCCGTTCACCAGGCTGATGCTGGCACCTGGGAGAGAAGGAGGTGTGGAAAACGTGGGAAGAGATTTTAGCACAAAGGCTTTTCCTCTTACCACAGAGAAATCACTCCATGAATTTCAGGCCACCACAACTCCCAATCTCAGCTGTATTAAACTGCTTTTCCTGCCCTCTCCTCTCTTATGGAGAAAAGCACACACCAAACTCTGAGGCACTAATTGTTTCTGCAGGAAGCAATGGCCAAAAAACCAGGAGAAATTCAGACCCACCTGAAGGAACGGAGATGGGGCTGAATGTAGTTGTGCTTCTGGCAGCTGTAGGGGAGGAAAGGAAAGAAGGAGGTGAGGCCTGTTGGATGGAGATCCATGTTCGCCTTTCTCCCAGTGCTGGACACGTTGCTGCCAGCTTGGCACACGGGCCATGGAGAGCCTGGGAGTGTCACCAGAATGGTCTCTTGTGGTGGGATCAAACAAAAACATGACCACGCCCTCATCGCCAACAAAACATCTAATTCCAGCTAACTCAGACCACCCTCTGAAAAATTCATAGTATGCAGGCAGTCAAACCAGTGGTACCTGAGCACACAACACCAGCATCTTCACTGTGGCCGCAATTGTTGACACCCCAGCCATTGTGTCTGCACTGGAAGATGGATGACTCCCAGCCTGTGCAGTTCACATCATCCAGGTAGATGCTGCCACTGCCTTGTCCAAAGTAGGCCCCTGATGTTGCAGAAACAGCATCTCCACATCCCAGCTGCCTGCACACCACCTGGGCATCGCTCAGGTCCCAGCCATCATCACAGACAGTGCCCCGGCCCCCAGAGTGGGAAATCTCCACGCGACCCTGGCAGCGGCTCCCGCCGTTCACCAGGCTGATGGTGGCACCTGGGAGAGAAGGAGGTGTGGAAAACGTGGGAAGAGATTTTAGCACAAAGGCATTTCCTCTTACCACAGAGAGAAACCACTCTATGAATTTCAGGCCACCACAACTCCCAGTCTCAGCTGTATTAAACTGCTTTTCCTGCCCTCTCCCCTCCTTTGGATAAAACGAGACATCAAACTCTGAGGAACTACTTGTTTCTGCAAGAAGAAATGGCCAGAAAAACAGGAGAAATTCAGACCCACCTGAAGGAACGGAGATGGGGCTGAATGTAGTTGTGCTTCTGGCAGCTGTAGGGGAGGAAAGGAAAGAGGCAGGTGAGGCCTGTTGGATGGAGATCCATGTTTGCCTTTCTCCCAGTGCTGGGCACGTTGCTGCCAGCGTGGCACATGGGCAATGGAGAGCCCGGGAGTGTACGCGAAACAGTCCCCATGGTGGGATGCACCAAAAACACAATCCCACACCTATCCCATGCCATGAAAGGTCACTTTCTGAATGAGTCCAAGCATGCAGGCAGTCAAACCAGTGGTACCTGAGCACACAACACCAGCATCTTCACTGTGGCCACAATTGTGGTTGCCCCAGCCATTGTGTCTGCACTGGAAGATGGATGACTCCCAGCCTGTGCAGTTCACATCATCCAGGTAGATGCTGCCACTGCCTTGTCCAAAGGAGGCCCCTGATGTTGCAGAAACAGCATCTCCACATCCCAGCTGCCTGCACACCACCTGGGCATCGCTCAGGTCCCAGTCATCATCACAGACAGTGCCCCGGCCCCCAGAGTGGGAAATCTCCACGCGACCCTGGCAGCGGCTCCCGCCGTTCACCAGGCTGATGGTGGCACCTGGGAGAGAAGGAGGTGTGGAAACCTTGGGAGGAGTTTTTAGCACAAAGGCATTTTCTCTTGCCACAGAGAAATCACTCCATGAATTTCAGGCCACCACAACTACCAATCTTTGCTGCGTTAAACTGCTTTACCTGGCCTCTCCTCTCCTATGGAGAAAACCGACATCAAACTCTGAGGCACTACTTGTTTCTGTAAAAAGCACCAGCCAGAAAAACCAGGAGAAATTCAGACTCACCTGGGGGAATGGAGATGGGGCTCTCTGTAGTTATTCTTGCAGCATCTGTTGGGGAGGAAAGGAAAGAAAAAGGCAGGTGAGGCCTGTTGGATGGAGATCCATGTTTGCCTTTCTCCCAGTGCTGGGCCCATTGCTGCCAGCTTGGCACACGGGCAATGGAGAGCCTGGGCATGTCAGCAGAATGGTCTCTCAAGGAGGGGACCAACCAAAAACATAATCCCCATCACACATCCATATCCAGCCAGGAGGGGACACTGCCTGAAAGAGTCCCAGCCTGCAGGCAGCCATACCAGTGGTACCTGAGCACACAACACCAGCATCTTCACTGTGGCCACAATTGTGGACGCCCCAGCAGCTGTGGCTGCACTTTAAGGTGGGTGATTCTGATCCCATTGCAGCTCTCAGTCACAGCTGTATTCTGCTGTGCTTTTCCCAAGCTCTGCTCTCCCTTAGAGGAGACTAAGCCCCAACCACTGAGGCACTAATTGTTTCTGCAGAAAGCAGCAGCCAGAAAGCGCAGGAGAAATTCAGACCCACCTGAAGAATTAGAGATGAAGGGGTTGTCTGTAGTTATGTTGGCAGCATCTGTAGGGGAGGAAAAGAAAGAGGCAGGTGAGGCCTGTTGGATGAGGATCCACGCCCGCCTTTCTCCCAGTGCTGGACACGTTGCTGCCAGCTTGGCACACGGGCCATGGAGAACCTGGGAGTGTCACCAGAATGGTCTCTCATGGTGGGAGCAACCAAAAACATGACCATGCCCTCATCCCCAACAAATCATCTAATTACAGCTAACTCAGACGACCCTCTGAAAAATTCATAGTAGGCAAGCAGTGAAACCAGTGGTACCTGAGCACACAACACCAGCATCTTCACTGTGGCCGCAATTGTGGACACCCCAGCCGTTGTGTCTGCACTGGAAGATGGATGACTCCCAGCCTGCACAGTTCACATCGTCCAGGTAGATGCTGCCACTGCCTTGTCCAAAGGAGGCCCCTGATGTTGCAGAAACAGCATCTCCACATCCCAGCTGCCTGCACACCACCTGGGCATCGCTCAGGTCCCAGCCATCATCACAGACAGTGCCCCGGCCCCCAGAGTGGGAAATCTCCACGCGACCCTCGCAGCGGCTCCCGCCGTTCACCAGGCTGATGGTGGCACCTGGGAGAGAAGGAGGTGTGGAAACCTTGGGAAGAGATTTTAGCACAAAGGCATTTTCTCTTGCCACAGAGAGAAATCACTCCATGAATTTCAGGCCACCACAACTCCCAGTCTCGGCTATATTAAACTGCTTTTCCTCGCTTCTCCTCTCCTATGGAGAAAACCAGACCCCAAACTCTGAGGCACTAATTGTTTCTGCAATACGCAATGACCAGAAAACCCAGGAGAATTTCAGACCCACCTGAAGGAATGGAGATGGGGCTGAATGTAGTTGTGCTTCTGGCACCTGTAGGGGAGGAAAGGATAGAAGGATGTGAGGTCTGTTGGATGGAGATCCATGTTTGCCTTTCTCCCAGTGCTGGGCCCATTGCTGCCAGCGTGGCACACGGGCAATGGAGAGGCTGGAGGTGTCAGCAGAATGGTCCCCATGGTGGGATCCACAAAAACACAATTCCACACACATCCCCAGCCAAGAGGGGACACTGCCTGAAAGAGTCCCAGCATGCAGGCAGCCATACCAGTGGTACCTGAGCACACATCATCATCTCCACTGTGGCCACAATTGTGGACTCCCCAGCAGCTGTGGCTGCACTTCTAGAGGGATGATTCTGATCCCATTGCAGCTCTCAGTCTCAGCTGCATTCTGCTCTGCTTTTTCCAGGCTCTGCTCTCCCTTAGAGGACACTAAGCCTCAACCACTGAGGCACTAAATCTTTCTGCAAAAAGCAGCAGCCAGGAAACCCAGGAGAAATTCAGACCCACCTGTAGTAGTGGAGATGAAGGGGTAGCCTGTGGTTATGCTTGCAGCATCTGTAGGGGAGGAAAGGAAAGGAGGTGAGGCCTGTTGGATGAAGATCTATGCCTGCCTTTCTCCCAGTGCTGGGCACGTTGCTGCCAGCTTGGCACATGGGCAATGGAGAGCCTGGGAGTGTCAGCAGAATGGTCTCTCATGGTGGGACCAATCAAAAATATGACCCTGCCCTCACCCCCAACAAATGATCTAATTCCAGCTAAGTCAGACCACCCTCTGAAGAAGTCCCAGCATGCAGGCAGTCAAACCAGTGGTACCTGAGCACACAACACCAGCATCTTCACTGTGGCCGCAATTGTGGACGCCCCAACCACGGTGACTGCACTGGAAGATGGATGACTCCCAGCCTGCACAGTTCACATCGTCCAGGTAGATGCTGCCACTGCCTTGTCCAAAGTAGGCCCCTGATGTTGCAGAAACAGCATCTCCACATCCCAGCTGCCTGCACACCACCTGGGCATCGCTCAGGTCCCAGCCATCATCACAGACAGTGCCCCGGCCCCCAGAGTGGGAAATCTCCACGCGACCCTGGCAGCGGCTCCCGCCGTTCACCAGGCTGATGGTGGCACCTGGGAGAGAAGGAGGTGTGGAAACCTTGGGAAGAGATTTTAGCACAAAGGCATTTTCTCTCGCCACAGAGAGAAATCACTCTACGAATTTCAGGCTACCACAACTATCAATCTTTGCTGCGTTAAACTGCTTTTCCTGCCCTCTCCTCTCCTATGGAGAAAACCAGACACCAAACTCTGAGGCACTACTTGTTTCTGTAAAAAGCACCAGCCAGAAAAACCAGGAGAAATTCAGACTCACCTGAGGGAATGGAGATGGGGCTCTCTGTAGTTATTCTTGCAGCATCTGTTGGGGAGGAAAGGAAAGAAAGAGGCAGGTGAGGCCTGTTGGATGGAGATCCATGTTTGCCTTTCTCCCAGTGCTGGGCCCATTGCTGCCAGCTTGGCACACGGGCAATGGAGAGCCTGCGCATGTCAGCAGAATGGTCTCTCAAGGAGGGACCAACCAAAAACATAATCCCCATCACACATCCATATCCAGCCAGGAGGGGACACTGCCTGAAAGAGTCCCAGCATGCAGGCAGCCATACCAGTGGTGCCTGAGCACACAACACCAGCATCTCCACTGTGGCCACAATTGTGGACGCCCCAGCAGCTGTGGCTGCACTTTAATGTGGCTGATTCTGATCCCATTGCAGCTCTCAGTCTCAGCTGTATTCTGCTGTGCCCTTTCCAGGCTCTGCTCTCCCTTAGAGGAGACTAAGCCCCAGCCACTGAGGCACTAATTGTTTCTGCAGAAAGCAGCAGCCAGAAAGCGCAGGAGAAATTCAGACTCACCTGAAGAATTAGAGATGAAGGGGTTGTCTGTAGTTATGTTGGCAGCATCTGTAGGGGAGGAAAAGAAAGAGGCAGGTGAGGCCTGTTGGATGAGGATCCACGCCTGCCTTTCTCCCAGTGCTGGGCACGTTGCTGCCAGCTTGGCACACGGGCCATGGAGAACCTGGGAGTGTCACCAGAATGGTCTCTCATGGTGGGAGCAACCAAAATAATGACCCTGCCCTCATCCCCAACAAATCATCTAATTCCAGCTAACTCAGACCACCCTCTGAAAAATTCATAGTATGCAGGCAGTCAAACCAGTGGTACCTGAGCACACAACACCAGCATCTTCACTGTGGCCACAATTGTGGACACCCCAGCCGTTGTGTCTGCACTGGAAGATGGATGACTCCCAGCCTGCACAGTTCACATCGTCCAGGTAGATGCTGCCATTGCCTTGTCCAAAGGAGGCCCCTGATGTTGCAGAAACAGCATCTCCACATCCCAGCTGCCTGCACACCACCTGGGCATCGCTCAGGCCCCAGCCATCATCACAGACAGTGCCCCGGCCCCCAGAGTGGGAAATCTCCACGCGACCCTGGCAGCGGCTCCTGCCGTTCACCAGGCTGATGGTGGCACCTGGGAGAGAAGGAGGTGTGGAAACCTTGGGAAGAGATTTTAGCACAAAGGCATTTTCTCTCGCCACAGAGAGAAATCACTCTACGAATTTCAGGCTACCACAACTATCAATCTTTGCTGCGTTAAACTGCTTTTCCTGCCCTCTCCTCTCCTATGGAGAAAACCAGACACCAAACTCTGAGGCACTACTTGTTTCTGTAAAAAGCACCAGCCAGAAAAACCAGGAGAAATTCAGACTCACCTGAGGGAATGGAGATGGGGCTCTCTGTAGTTATTCTTGCAGCATCTGTTGGGGAGGAAAGGAAAGAAAGAGGCAGGTGAGGCCTGTTGGATGGAGATCCATGTTTGCCTTTCTCCCAGTGCTGGGCCCATTGCTGCCAGCTTGGCACACGGGCAATGGAGAGCCTGCGCATGTCAGCAGAATGGTCTCTCAAGGAGGGACCAACCAAAAACATAATCCCCATCACACATCCATATCCAGCCAGGAGGGGACACTGCCTGAAAGAGTCCCAGCATGCAGGCAGCCATACCAGTGGTGCCTGAGCACACAACACCAGCATCTCCACTGTGGCCACAATTGTGGACGCCCCAGCAGCTGTGGCTGCACTTTAATGTGGCTGATTCTGATCCCATTGCAGCTCTCAGTCTCAGCTGTATTCTGCTGTGCCCTTTCCAGGCTCTGCTCTCCCTTAGAGGAGACTAAGCCCCAGCCACTGAGGCACTAATTGTTTCTGCAGAAAGCAGCAGCCAGAAAGCGCAGGAGAAATTCAGACTCACCTGAAGAATTAGAGATGAAGGGGTTGTCTGTAGTTATGTTGGCAGCATCTGTAGGGGAGGAAAAGAAAGAGGCAGGTGAGGCCTGTTGGATGAGGATCCACGCCTGCCTTTCTCCCAGTGCTGGGCACGTTGCTGCCAGCTTGGCACACGGGCCATGGAGAACCTGGGAGTGTCACCAGAATGGTCTCTCATGGTGGGAGCAACCAAAATAATGACCCTGCCCTCATCCCCAACAAATCATCTAATTCCAGCTAACTCAGACCACCCTCTGAAAAATTCATAGTATGCAGGCAGTCAAACCAGTGGTACCTGAGCACACAACACCAGCATCTTCACTGTGGCCACAATTGTGGACACCCCAGCCGTTGTGTCTGCACTGGAAGATGGATGACTCCCAGCCTGCACAGTTCACATCGTCCAGGTAGATGCTGCCATTGCCTTGTCCAAAGGAGGCCCCTGATGTTGCAGAAACAGCATCTCCACATCCCAGCTGCCTGCACACCACCTGGGCATCGCTCAGGCCCCAGCCATCATCACAGACAGTGCCCCGGCCCCCAGAGTGGGAAATCTCCACGCGACCCTCGCAGCGGCTCCCGCCGTTCACCAGGCTGATGGTGGCATCTGGGAGAGAAGGAGGTGTGGAAAACGTGGGAAGAGATTTTAGCACAAAGGCATTTTCTCTCGCCACAGAGAGAAATCACTCCATGAATTTCAGGCTACCACAACTATCAATCTTTGCTGCGTTAAACTGCTTTTCCTGGCCTCTCCTCTCCTATGGAGAAAACCAGACACCAAACTCTGAGGCACTACTTGTTTCTGTAAAAAGCACCAGCCAGAAAAACCAGGAGAAATTCAGACTCACCTGAGGGAATGGAGATGGGGCTCTCTGTAGTTATTCTTGCAGCATCTGTTGGGGAGGAAAGGAAAGAAAGAGGCAGGTGAGGCCTGTTGGATGGAGATCCATGTTTGCCTTTCTCCCAGTGCTGGGCCCATTGCTGCCAGCGTGGCACACGGGCAATGGAGAGGCTGGAGGTGTCAGCAGAATGGTCCCCATGGTGGGATCCACAAAAACACAATTCCACACACATCCCCAGCCAAGAGGGGACGCTGCCTGAAAGAGTCCCAGCATGCAGGCAGCCATACCAGTGGTACCTGAGCACACATCATCATCTCCACTGTGGCCACAATTATGGACTCCCCAGCAGCTGTGGCTGCACTTCTAGAGGGATGATTCTGATCCCATTGCAGCTCTCAGTCTCAGCTGCATTCTGCTGTGCTTTTTCCAGGCTCTGCTCTCCCTTAGAGGACACTAAGCCTCAACCACTGAGGCACTAAATCTTTCTGCAAAAAGCAGCAGCCAGGAAACCCAGGAGAAATTCAGACCCACCTGTAGTAGTGGAGATGAAGGGGTAGCCTGTGGTTATGCTTGCAGCATCTGTAGGGGAGGAAAGGAAAGGAGGTGAGGCCTGTTGGATGAAGATCTATGCCTGCCTTTCTCCCAGTGCTGGGCACGTTGCTGCCAGCTTGGCACATGGGCAATGGAGAGCCTGGGAGTGTCAGCAGAATGGTCTCTCATGGTGGGACCAATCAAAAATATGACCCTGCCCTCATCCCCAACAAATCATCTAATTCCAGCTAACTCAGACCACCCTCTGAAAAAGTCCCAGCATGCAGGCAGTCAAACCAGTGGTACCTGAGCACACAACACCAGCATCTTCACTGTGGCCGCAATTGTGGACGCCCCAACCACGGTGACTGCACTGGAAGATGGATGACTCCCAGCCTGCACAGTTCACATCGTCCAGGTAGATGCTGCCACTGCCTTGTCCAAAGGAGGCCCCTGATGTTGCAGAAACAGCATCTCCACATCTCAGCTGCCTGCACACCACCTGGGCATCGCTCAGGTCCCAGTCATCATCACAGACAGTGCCCCGGCCCCCAGAGTGGGAAATCTCCACGCGACCCTCGCAGCGGCTCCCGCCGTTCACCAGGCTGATGGTGGCACCTGGGAGAGAAGGAGGTGTGGAAACCTTGGGAAGAGATTTTAGCACAAAGGCATTTTCTCTCGCCACAGAGAGAAATCACTCCATGAATTTCAGGCCACCACAACTCCCAGTCTCAGCTGTATTAAACTGCTTTTCCTGGCTTCTCCTCTCCTATGGAGAAAACCAGACCCCAAACTCTGAGGCACTAATTGTTTCTGCAAAAAGCAATGACCAGAAAACCCAGGAGAATTTCAGACCCACCTGAAGGAATGGAGATGGGGCTGAATGTAGTTGTGCTTCTGGCACCTGTAGGGGAGGAAAGGATAGAAGGATGTGAGGTCTGTTGGATGGAGATCCATGTTTGCCTTTCTCCCAGTGCTGGGCCCATTGCTGCCAGCGTGGCACACGGGCAATGGAGAGGCTGGAGGTGTCAGCAGAATGGTCCCCATGGTGGGATCCACAAAAACACAATTCCACACACATCCCCAGCCAAGAGGGGACGCTGCCTGAAAGAGTCCCAGCATGCAGGCAGCCATACCAGTGGTACCTGAGCACACATCATCATCTCCACTGTGGCCACAATTATGGACTCCCCAGCAGCTGTGGCTGCACTTCTAGAGGGATGATTCTGATCCCATTGCAGCTCTCAGTCTCAGCTGCATTCTGCTCTGCTTTTTCCAGGCTCTGCTCTCCCTTAGAGGACACTAAGCCTCAACCACTGAGGCACTAAATCTTTCTGCAAAAAGCAGCAGCCACGAAACCCAGGAGAAATTCAGACCCACCTGTAGTAGTGGAGATGAAGGGGTAGCCTGTGGTTATGCTTGCAGCATCTGTAGGGGAGGAAAGGAAAGGAGGTGAGGCCTGTTGGATGAAGATCTATGCCTGCCTTTCTCCCAGTGCTGGGCACGTTGCTGCCAGCTTGGCACATGGGCAATGGAGAGCCTGGGAGTGTCAGCAGAATGGTCTCTCATGGTGGGACCAATCAAAAATATGACCCTGCCCTCACCCCCAACAAATCATCTAATTCCAGCTAACTCAGACCACCCTCTGAAAAAGTCCCAGCATGCAGGCAGCCAAACCAGTGGTACCTGAGCACACAACACCAGCATCTTCACTGTGGCCGCAATTGTGGACGCCCCAACCACGGTGACTGCACTGGAAGATGGATGACTCCCAGCCTGCACAGTTCACATCGTCCAGGTAGATGCTGCCACTGCCTTGTCCAAAGGAGGCCCCTGATGTTGCAGAAACAGCATCTCCACATCCCAGCTGCCTGCACACCACCTGGGCATCGCTCAGGCCCCAGCCATCATCACAGACAGTGCCCCGGCCCCCAGAGTGGGAAATCTCCACGCGACCCTGGCAGCGGCTCCCGCCGTTCACCAGGCTGATGGTGGCACCTGGGAGAGAAGTAGGTGTGGAAACCTTGGGAAGAGATTTTAGCACAAAGGCATTTTCTCTCGCCACAGAGAGAAATCACTCCATGAATTTCAGGCCACCACAACTCCCAATCTCGGCTATATTAAACTGCTTTTCCTGGCTTCTCCTCTCCTATGGAGAAAACCAGACCCCAAACTCTGAGGCACTAATTGTTTCTGCAATACGCAATGACCAGAAAACCCAGGAGAATTTCAGACCCACCTGAAGGAATGGAGATGGGGCTGAATGTAGTTGTGCTTCTGGCACCTGTAGGGGAGGAAAGGATAGAAGGATGTGAGGTCTGTTGGATGGAGATCCATGTTTGCCTTTCTCCCAGTGCTGGGCCCATTGCTGCCAGCGTGGCACACGGGCAATGGAGAGGCTGGAGGTGTCAGCAGAATGGTCCCCATGGTGGGATCCACAAAAACACAATTCCACACACATCCCCAGCCAAGAGGGGACGCTGCCTGAAAGAGTCCCAGCATGCAGGCAGCCATACCAGTGGTACCTGAGCACACATCATCATCTCCACTGTGGCCACAATTATGGACTCCCCAGCAGCTGTGGCTGCACTTCTAGAGGGATGATTCTGATCCCATTGCAGCTCTCAGTCTCAGCTGCATTCTGCTCTGCTTTTTCCAGGCTCTGCTCTCCCTTAGAGGACACTAAGCCTCAACCACTGAGGCACTAAATCTTTCTGCAAAAAGCAGCAGCCACGAAACCCAGGAGAAATTCAGACCCACCTGTAGTAGTGGAGATGAAGGGGTAGCCTGTGGTTATGCTTGCAGCATCTGTAGGGGAGGAAAGGAAAGGAGGTGAGGCCTGTTGGATGAAGATCTATGCCTGCCTTTCTCCCAGTGCTGGGCACGTTGCTGCCAGCTTGGCACATGGGCAATGGAGAGCCTGGGAGTGTCAGCAGAATGGTCTCTCATGGTGGGACCAATCAAAAATATGACCCTGCCCTCACCCCCAACAAATGATCTAATTCCAGCTAACTCAGACCACCCTCTGAAAAAGTCCCAGCATGCAGGCAGCCAAACCAGTGGTACCTGAGCACACAACACCAGCATCTTCACTGTGGCCGCAATTGTGGACGCCCCAACCACGGTGACTGCACTGGAAGATGGATGACTCCCAGCCTGCACAGTTCACATCGTCCAGGTAGATGCTGCCACTGCCTTGTCCAAAGGAGGCCCCTGATGTTGCAGAAACAGCATCTCCACATCCCAGCTGCCTGCACACCACCTGGGCATCGCTCAGGTCCCAGTCATCATCACAGACAGTGCCCCGGCCCCCAGAGTGGGAAATTTCCACGCGACCCTCGCAGCGGCTCCCGCCGTTCACCAGGCTGATGGTGGCACCTGGGAGAGAAGGAGGTGTGGAAAACGTGGGAAGAGATTTTAGCACAAAGTCATTTTCTCTCGCCACAGAGAGAAATCACTCCATGAATTTCAGGCCACCACAACTATCAATCTTTGCTGCGTTAAACTGCTTTTCCTGGCTTCTCCTCTCCTATGGAGAAAACCAGACACCAAACTCTGAGGCACTAATTGTTTCTGCAATACGCAATGACCAGAAAACCCAGGAGAATTTCAGACCCACCTGAAGGAATGGAGATGGGGCTGAATGTAGTTGTGCTTCTGGCACCTGTAGGGGAGGAAAGGATAGAAGGATGTGAGGTCTGTTGGATGGAGATCCATGTTTGCCTTTCTCCCAGTGCTGGGCCCATTGCTGCCAGCGTGGCACACGGGCAATGGAGAGGCTGGAGGTGTCAGCAGAATGGTCCCCATGGTGGGATCCACAAAAACACAATTCCACACACATCCCCAGCCAAGAGGGGACACTGCCTGAAAGAGTCCCAGCATGCAGGCAGCCATACCAGTGGTACCTGAGCACACATCATCATCTCCACTGTGGCCACAATTATGGACTCCCCAGCAGCTGTGGCTGCACTTCTAGAGGGATGATTCTGATCCCATTGCAGCTCTCAGTCTCAGCTGCATTCTGCTCTGCTTTTTCCAGGCTCTGCTCTCCCTTAGAGGACACTAAGCCTCAACCACTGAGGCACTAAATGTTTCTGCAAAAAGCAGCAGCCAGGAAACCCAGGAGAAATTCAGACCCACCTGTAGTAGTGGAGATGAAGGGGTAGCCTGTGGTTATGCTTGCAGCATCTGTAGGGGAGGAAAGGAAAGGAGGTGAGGCCTGTTGGATGAAGATCTATGCCTGCCTTTCTCCCAGTGCTGGGCACGTTGCTGCCAGCTTGGCACACGGGCCATGGAGAGCCTGGGAGTGTCAGCAGAATGGTCTCTCATGGTGGGACCAATCAAAAATATGACCCTGCCCTCATCCCCAACAAATGATCTAATTCCAGCTAAGTCAGACCACCCTCTGAAAAAGTCCCAGCATGCAGGCAGTCAAACCAGTGGTACCTGAGCACACAACACCAGCATCTTCACTGTGGCCGCAATTGTGGACGCCCCAACCACGGTGACTGCACTGGAAGATGGATGACTCCCAGCCTGCACAGTTCACATCGTCCAGGTAGATGCTGCCACTGCCTTGTCCAAAGGAGGCCCCTGATGTTGCAGAAACAGCATCTCCACATCCCAGCTGCCTGCACACCACCTGGGCATCGCTCAGGCCCCAGCCATCATCACAGACAGTGCCCCGGCCCCCAGAATGGGAAATCTCCACGCGACCCTCGCAGCGGCTCCCGCCGTTCACCAGGCTGATGGTGGCACCTGGGAGAGAAGGAGGTGTGGAAACCTTGGGAAGAGATTTTAGCACAAAGGCATTTTCTCTTGCCACAGAGAGAAATCACTCCATGAATTTCAGGCCACGACATCTCCCAGTCTTGTCTTTGGTAAACTGTTGTGTTCTCCCCTTTCAGGGAGAAGATTAAACACAAACCTCTGCCCCACTAACTATTCAGTTAATAGAAGTCACCACACATATGTGGACCACAAAAATGTGAAGGAGTGGCTAACTTTTACTTGTGCGAATCTTTAGTGGTTAAGTCTCTAGGGAAGAAAGAAGAAGTAGCAAGCGAGCTCCTGGTGGATGAACGAACATGGCCAGGTTCCTCCCAAGACTGGGGCTGTTCGTGGTACCGTGGAACACGAGAGTTTGAAAGCTTTAGGGTGTCATCACAGTGGCCTTTCATTGTGGGATCAACCAGAAACATAATTCTACACTCATTTCCAACACACATCAAATTCCAGCCAACAAAATTCAAAAGCAGGTACCTCTCCTTGTGGGGCCCTGGGCAATGCTCTATGAATTTCAAGCTGCTATGACTCCCAGTCTCAGCTGCATTCTGCTGTGGTTTTCCAAGGCTCTGTTCTGCCTTGGAGAAGACTAAATCCCAAACTCTGAGGCACTAATTGTTTCTGCAGGAAGCAGCAGCCAGAAAACCCAGGAGAAACTCAGACTCACCTGAAGGAGCAGAGGCGGTCAGGCTGGCTGCAGCACTGGTGGCATCTGCAGGGTAGGAAAGGAAAGAAGCAATTAGGGCTCTGTTGGATGAAGTAGGATGGCCAGGTTTCTCCCAGTGCTGGGCATGGTGCTGCCACCCCGTCACACGGCAGATGGAGAGCTTGGGGTTGTCAGCAGGGTAGTTTTTCATTGTTGGATCAACCAGAAACATAACCATCATCCCATTGCCAAATTCCAGCCAGCAAGGACACAAGCAGGCACCTTCCCTTGTTGGGACCTTGGCCATCTACAAGTTTCAGGCCACCAGGAGTGCCACCCTTGGCTTCAATTATCATGTGCTTTTCCTGGGCTCTACTGTCCCATGGAGGTAACCAAACCCCAAACTCTGCAGGAATTATTGCTTCCTCAAAAGCACTGGCCAGAAATTTCAGAGATTCAGACTCACCTGAAGGAATGGAGGACATTAACATGGACGTATCAGTGCCTGTGGCATATGGAGAGATGGGAGATGAAGCAGGTGAGTCCCTGGTGGGTGAAGAACCATGATCAATTGCCTTCCAGTGGTAGGGATTTTGATCCAACCCTGACAAATTGGAGATGGAGAGCAATGTGTCAATCTCAAGGCTGATCTTTTGTGGAAGGAGTAAGGGAACCAAGAATTTTTGGACATGTATTCAAAACCCTTTTTTCCTATAAAATGAGCCCTAATTTTTTGGTTGCCCTGAGATGTTGTGGATTTCCCTTCACTGGCAACTTTACAGGTCAGACATGTCTCTGAGCATCTGTTTTAAACTGTCTCTTCTTCTTTTTGGAGGTTTAAGCCAGAGGATTATTAAAATTGCCTTGTAACTTGTAAATAAATAATTCTATAATTCTTTGACTGCATGAGTGCATTACTTTCAGATTCTTGTTGTACATGGCTGCTTTCAGAGACTTAATTTACAATACATCTGACAAACAAATTCATATCGGGTATGTTTTTCTCTAGAGAGCTGCATCTTCTCGGATGCAGAGCGAAGATCTGGTCTCTGTGAAATAAGAGATAATTAGTAATGTCATATTCCACAAGGGTGTGGTAGCCTCACAAAATTATCTTTTCAATTAACAAAAGGATGCAAATAGAGACAACTGAAGGGAAATCTTCCAACTAGCAAACCTGCTTTTTATACATGCATGCTTGGATTAATATCTGGTCAGACTAAAGAGAATAATTTGGATTTTTGACTAATACTTTAATTTTTTAGTTGCAATTCTTAATGTGTATTTGCTAGGAATGGACAGAATTTGCTGGGAGGTCAATAAACCAAGCATTAAAGTCTTACTGTTAACATGATAAAGTGAAATGCTGAAAATTTACAGGAAGAGGTGCCTGGGCATGAGTAATACAGATTATGTTCGGAACTCCGTTAAAGATGTGCTTCTAATTTGAAATACCACAGTACTTTCGGTTGTTTGTATACACAGGTTTATCTGTAAAATTAAATGAGTAATAAAAATCCCCAAAACAAGAACAAAGAAAACTTGCTTAAATGTATTCATGATTTTAATGCAAAAATAAATCAGTGACCTGCTTATTCAGAGCAAATGATCTGATACAGCATTATACAAATGCTGTGTCTTTCTCAGGCCTCTTTTATCTGAGTAGCACACACAAAGTACTTGGTAATTCCCAGATATATAGAAAGTGACTTTATGCAGTGAGACAGATATCAGACCCTTTTGGTTTCTCTGTTCTATGATTTCATTGTTTTAAATGTCTCTTATTTATTATTTAAATGTCTCTTATTCTAATTTCCTTGGACTAGTTTTCATTTGTTTCTCTTTTTATAATTCAAGTCTTTTGAAAAGCAGTGGGCAAAATTAGCATTGCACCCTCTATCACCAATATTCCCATGGACATAATGAGGGTTTTTTTCTTTTTTATAGCTACAAAAACAGTGAACAAAGAGGTGTCTGAGTCAGAAGAAATTCCTAGCAGGAACATAAGACTTCAGATATTTTCTATGAAAGAGGAGTGAGAGTCTTACCTTTTTTATTAATTTGTTGGGTTTTTGTTGTTTTAGCTTTTTTTAAACACTAATAGTGTTTAGAAAGTCCTTAGAAATACTAAATATTGGTTTCTGTGGAAACCAAACACTGTTTTATTCTTTTACACATGCAGGCTGGATTGTTACAGTCCCCAGGTTTTTATTCCACCTGCCTGAAAGTCCCAAGTTAGTAAAATGCACACACCTGGGGCTTCCTGACACCCTACAGCACAGCAACTGGCGTTATGTTGCACTCCCATTAAATTATATAAAGCTAAATAAGTATTTCCCACTAAATTATATCAAGCTAAATAAGTTTTGAGTGGTTCCATGTGCATTTGCAAGGTGGAATTGGTAGTACTATAAAGCAAATATCCATTATAGCTGAAGAAACTGCAATCCCTCATAATTCCATACTGGAAGCCATAGATTTATAAGAACAAGGTCTCTCAGTCCTTTCTTGTCAGATTTATTTTTAAATTTGATTCAAACTTAGCTGCAAGACACTACTGCAAAACAATGATAATTTCATTGCATTAAATTCACTTCAACAAAAACAATACTTAATTGTGGCATTGATTGGTTTGTATTTTTAATAAGACAACCTGATGTTATCTAATTTCAATCTGTCTTCCTATCTTTCCAAAGGGTTGATTAAACTGGCCTCTGAGTGCCATGTATAGACCCAGAGTAGCAAAGTAACACACCCTTTTTCCTACCTTTTTGGGAAGAATAATTTTTGGGTAGATTAGGTGAGCTGGCATCCAGGAGTGCTGCATTTATCAGGAATAACCACAGCAGGTCCCTGGTGGCACCCATCTTGTCAAGAGATCCCAGTAAAGCTGAGCATTAGATTTTATACTCTGCTAAAAACTGGAGCTCCCAAGGTCAGCCTGGCCCATGCTGCGTCTGATTTATTAGGCAATATTTTTTATGATTAACTGATCTTTGCAGAAGGATTACAAAGGAGCGATAAAGTTTCCATTTCCTAGATAATTTGTGTTGCTAGGAAGAAAAGAAACTCTATGCCAGCCCTTTATTATACATTATCTTCAACTGTATGTGCTGGCCCAGAGTTACCTTTGGAACCAGACTGGTGAATACATGTGTTTCTTTACCTCAACCATCCCAATTTTATTTATTTATTCTTAATAGGTAATTGCTTGATTATGCAGACTGTAAGGTATTGCAGGATGAAGCAGCAAATTCACAGTAGATTTTCTGATAAATTCTTCAGCAGAGAGTCCTGGTCTCAAAAATCATTATATTTTAGTTCTCCATATGAAACTGTAGGTTTTTTCCCTGCTGTTTGTACACCAAAAAAACCCCACATCATAAATGGGATTAAGTCAGGAATAAAAAGTAAATTCATGCCATTTTTTGTAACATACCCTAAGTGGACCTCACCTGCAGGGCTCTGTTGAGCTTGCTCTGGTTTACCAGGGTCTTCCCTCAGTCTACAGCTTTGGTCCTCAGATGCATCTGCCAGCAGGACCCCCTTCAATCACAGAAAATAAGGATGAACTGAAATCAAAAGTCCTGTTGGGCTGGTTTCCTTGGTTGGTCTGTGTGAAGTCTTAATGGAGTTTATGATGACTTAGGGGAATGACAAGTCCTGTCTGCTGGGGTCATTTTATTGCATTTCTACTCTTTCTGCTCACCTGATGAGGAGAACTAGAGCTCAGCTAGAAACAGGCCAGTTGTTGGTCTAATATTCTTTTCATTACACCCATCCAGGATGTATCTCTCTGTTTATTTTGGCTACCAGACCAGCTACAACCAAACTGCAGTAGTTGGACATAACTCAATATTCTTGCTGGTGTGTTCCAACCCTCCTTGTGTAGAAAGGCACAGCTTGGGTCTAGAACAAGGGGAATAAAGAGTGCTCTTCCTGCAAAGGGTCACAGTGCTCAAATTGAGGAAAGAAAGACAAAAGGCCAGAGTCCAGAAACAGAATCAGAAGCTGTTAAAGCTCTTTCTGAGAAGAGCAAACAAACTGGAGGACAATGCTAAATACAACCGATTGTACTCACATGTTAAGAAATGGAAGCCTGAGCATTGCTATTCACAGCTCTACTGCTCCTGACAGCCTGACAAGAGCAAAAACAATGTGCTGTGAGACCATGTGCTCAGTGGAGTCATCACACACTGTCATTGGGAGGGGCTCATGAGGTCAATTCTGCTTTAAGATTCTTGAAAAATGAACCAGACTTGTCTCAGTGGTGCCTGGTGGCAGGTTGGGAAGCAATGGGCATCAACTGAACTACAATAAACTCAACATGAGGAAAGAGAATTCCACTGTGAGGCCGGACAAGCAGTGGAATAGGGTGCCCAGAAATTTTATAGATTCCTCAATATATTATTCAAGATATTCACACCAACTGGGCAGTCCTGAGCAGCTTGTTTTCTTTGACCCTGCTTTGAGCAAGGGGATGGACTTGAGGGTATCCAGATTGTCCAACCATAGCTGCTATGAGACAATGTGAACAGAAAAGCTATGGATGTTATCAAGGACTTTCAGCAACAAAGAAGGACTGAATGTTAAATTAATCCACAATAATTAAATCTGCTAGCAAGGTTCATGAACGCATGAATGTCAGACTACTTCCTGGATCTCACCAGTGCATTTCTGGCACTTCCAGTAAGTGTTTTTTAACTTATATGAGGACCTATGCCTTAATAACAGGCACCTTTGATTTGTAGAGGATAAAATTCCAATGTAATCTACAAATTATGCCTCAAATTATTTGTCTTATCTATTGCACATATTGAGATTAGAGCAGCAGGAAGTTTTGTGAAAAATGAAGTATTATAAAAGTCCACAAAAAATGCAAGGTATTGAGACTGCATTCCTGGTAGCAGAACACATATGTGTGTGTGTGTGTGTGTATATATATATATATATGTGTATATATATATATATATATATATATATGTACACACACACACACACACACACACACACATATATATATATATATATATATATATATATATATATATATATATATATATATATATATATATATATATATATATATCACATCAGGAATAAATAAAACTTTTGCCTGGGCTCTTGACCACTGATTAGTGAGATAAAATGCATGGGATCAAATTTGTCTTACTGTGGTCAAAAGCCTTGAGACACAGGAAACTTTAAGACATTTGTCTAAGAATATCAACCTCAATTAATGCATAACCTGTTTTTTCAGAGGTCAGTGGCTTTCTGGAGCAAGTGTTCAATATAATATATTGAACATATAATATATTGAACATATAATATATTGAACAATATAATATACTGTTATAGTTGGATTAAAACCCAAATATTTTTATGCAATTTCAATCAAAATGAAGCAACTGTTGAATTTTTCAATCACAGTTGCCATTTTTAGTGGCTCAGAGCTGTTAAACACTATAGAAAGCCCTGCTGTGTTCATTGATCAATCATTTTCTTTCAGTTTAACAGAGAATAAGAAGACTTACTTACAATAACACTCTGTACTGGTTTCCTGTCATATGCTTCTTGCAAGAGGGAACTTGAACAAAATCAGTCTCTGTATCTGCCTGGGAATGCTCTGCAGGACTTCAATTCCCATATCTGTCCCTTTTCATTTTGTGTTGCACCAGATGGGCCATACCCCACCAGGGAAGCACCCAGCACTCAGACTTTTTCTCTTAGTCTCCTTTGCTTTGTTCCCACAAAAGGAAAACTGTTCAGTTTTAAGCCTAAGAAAGAGGCAAAAATAAATTTTTATGAAAAGCCACATTCAGGTGAAATCTATCTGTACACCACCCAGGCCTGTGTCTGACATTCGGGTGGTGTCCTGGGTCTCACAGCCTCAAAACCCCTTGTATGAACAGACCTGCACTTCCCTTGGGACATGACACGTGTATTTTTGTCACATAGTGAATGAATGTCCCCAGCAGCCAGAACTGCCTGTATTTGAAGGATTTCTGGGAGAGAGTGTGAGAATAACTTTGGTGGATGCTCCTTATTGGGCCATATCTGCGCCTGCCTTGGTGACCCTGCAGCTGAATTCTTTCCTACTGTGTTGATCCTCAAACCTGGCTCTTAACCTCCACTCCCTTTTTATATCCTCTATTCAAATCACCCCTAATTCTTTTCAGTGTTTTTAGCTGTAGTGTTCATTAAATGTTTCAGTTTCCTTTCTGAGTTTTACTCAGAGAAAAAACACCTGATTGGGGGAGTCTGGGACAACTGGCTCCTGAAAGAGGTGGTGTGAACACAGAAAGCAACTTGGCTCCAAGACTTCCAGCTCTCTTCAGTGTTCATCTGTTCACCTTCTTGTCCTGACTTTAGGCCAGCAGGACCAGCAGGAAGGAAAGGATGCTGCCAGTTGCCAAAGGGAGTGGCTCAAGGAACGTCAGCTCTCCACATGCAAAAATGCCTAATTGCAGGAAAAACCACTGGGGCTCAAAAGAGAGAATCCACCAGAGGTGTTGTGCTGCTGCTGGGGGCTTTGTGGTGGACATCTAAACCTAAGGGAGGTGTAGAGGAAAGGACTATGCATTATTGTAGGGGGATACAGTATGGGTAAATGAAGGTGGTGTAGAATGTAATCTTATCCCAAAGAGTTGCGGCTGAACCAATTACTAAAGATTAGGAGCAGGCCTGATGTAAACAGGCCACACCTGTAGCAAATAAGAACAGTGTTATAAAAGAGTGGATTGGTAGGAACTAGAGTCAGATGGCTACTGCAAGGGCCAGGAACAGTCAGTGCTTAGAGGAGATGCCTACGAGAAACATTGAGGAGGTAGGAAACTCTGAGGCCATGGAACTCTTGCACTATAATGATAACAGAACTCTTGATATATAAGACAAGACCTTCCTGTCTGTGTGAAAGGTATTTTCAAAGCAAGAAACAGAAAAGGAATCAGTCATTTAACAGTTCCACAGTAATTGCTTCTCATCACCAATCAGTTTATAATCTCTTGCTCAACTTTTATGATACTTTAAAGCTGGTACGATCTGATAAACTTCAAAGTCCTTCTCCAGAAAGATAAAACTCACCTTATGTACACCATTTTGTCTCAATGCTTTTGCCTGTTCTTTTACCTTTCCAAGAGTGTGTTTCTATGTCTGCCTTTAGCCAGCCTCATTATTTCTTTCTTTGTTCTCACAGCTTGGCAAGAATTACGTATTTCTGAAGCCTTTTAATAACCCGTGAGTTTTGAAAATGTATTTGAAACTAATTCCTTGGCCACAATATTACATCTTTGTCAAGGATTTCTGTTCATCCTATATACCTCCCAGAAATTAACAAAATTAAAAAGAAGTCATCTTAAAGCAATATTCCTTCTGCTTAAACACAGAAATGCAAAAAAGAAAGCTGAATTAAACTACTTTAAAAATAATAACCTGTATTTACTTGGAGTGTTAGTGGGTTAAAAGAAAACTTGTTGCTAAATTTCTGTATATATAGTGTTTAAGGACATTTAAAAACTAATACAGTACGAATTACTTTTTGTGACACGTGGTGTCATGTATCACAGTACTTTTGTTTCATGTCTATTTATGTGGAGAGAAACACCTGTGGTCCTCAGGGAAAGAAAAGCTACATTAAATTTACATAATATTCTTTATCCTAAAGAAGCCAACTGCACTGAAGGTCGTGATTCCCAAACATGTAAGTCTACATTTCTAACCAAGAGTGGATTTGATAATTTCCCTACTCAGCCCAGCTTCTGTAAAGTCTTCCCAGGAATTCCCTGGACAGCAGATATCTATGTGTGCTGCCCCATGCTTTGTCTGTTCTAGGAACTTTTTCTTTCAAAGCTCAAAAACCAGGAAAAACCCCGAAGAGCCAAAACGAAAAAGGCAGGATTACTGGTTTTGTATTTTTTCTAATCAAGGCCCCAGTAATTTATATCCTTTGTATAAATTATGTGTGCCTTGATTTGTCATTTAAAGTAGAACTGGATTTTTGTTTGTATCTGTCACAAATCTTTAAACTTATTAATACTTTTTACGTTCTTCCTTGCAGTAACCAAAGATCTAGAAGAATCAAACAGTTTATCTTTGGAATGTGCAGCTCTAATAATCAAAATCTGCACCAAAGAAAAATTACCAATGAACAAAAGAAATTTCTATCTGCAGTCCAGTACTCAGTGCAACACAATCTAGTTTTCTGTTTTGCATGTTTTATTTTCTCTGAATCATACAGGTAGCAAGATGGAAAACAAAGTGTAGTATGTGCCATTTCCATTAACATTTACATTTTTTTTCCCACCTAACTGGGCAGGTAATTTCTGCCAGGGTGCTTTTTATGGTGTGAGGGATGCTGTACACCTGACCATGTGAGGCAGCAGTATTTACTGAATGAGTGGGCAATGACAACTGGAAATACATTTCCCCTTACCCCCACTTTACAAGGCATTCTGTAACAATTCATAGACTGGGGAGAGAAGTTAGTTAATTTTGCCACAGCAAAGGAAAACAGTTTTACACATATATTGCTGTATTAAATATTGCATGATGGCAAATATGCATTGACATTTAACTGTGAGCCAAGAGAAACCATTAAAATAAAATATTTGAATTAGCAAATGTTTAAACAAGTTATGTGCATAACTTTTCTACTATGACTAGTTTTCCAAATTCTTTGTAAACCACTGGGGCAGCTAAGTGTTTGCCCTAACCTCTGCATGATCAGGCCTCCAACACACTTCTGGAAATCCATCCTGAAGATATTTGCTGAACTACTCACTGCTCGAGTGAAGCTCTCAGTTTGTAAATTTCACAATGATGATACATATTGAGGGCAAACATACCTCAGTCCCCACACTGGAAAACTCCCCATAACCAAGCCAGAAACCTGTGTCACACCCTCCCGCACAGTGCACAGCCTGGCACAACCAGGGCACGGCCAAGCAGCAGGTTTTGTTCTTTACCATTCAAAGTTAGAGATGAGGTCTGTTCAGTGGGCTCCATGCTGTGTTTGCTGTTATTTATATAACCAAGGATTTGTGGCCCAGAATTTGGCTGCACTGTAATTCATGGGCAGACACTGACTGTCCAAGGGCTCACAGCCTGCTGGAACAAGCTGGCAAGACTTGCTTGCCTAAGCCAGGAATTTCAGCAAACATCTCTTGGTTAGAGAAGATGAATTTTGTATTGGTCTATTTATCTAAATCCAATGGAAAGAATGAAAGGGGGAAAGGTGGTGGAGACATCTTAAAATGAGAGGATATAGAATATATTTTTATGACTTTCACTGATATTCAGATATATTAGACTGACTTCAAGCTCAACAAATATGGACCCAGAACAGATCAGATCCACAGAAATATTCAAAGTACTCTGGAAAGATTCTGCATTGTGTTTGCAAGTTAGAATTTAGTACATCTCATCTCTTGCTATATCCTATCCTCATCCCTGACCTAGATGCTTTTCTTGAGGATTTCGCTGTGCTGCAGCTCTGGCTTTGGTGTTCCCTGGTCCATGTGAATACAACAACACAATGAATCTCCTCTGTCCTTCATAAGGATGGGTGAGTCATCCCTTCAGAAAGAAAGAGACAATAGCCATTGACTTATTCCATTGTTCTCTTTGTAGCTGCCACCCTACAGTGTAGCAAGATTGGTGTCGTTTTGAACCAAGACCTTGAGCTAAGAATAATAATAACGTGGGCTTTTACTGAAGTGACCAGAAATAAATGTCAGTACAACCCTTTTCAAATAAGATTTGGTGGAGCACTTCAGGGAAGTATGCTTAAAAAACAAACATATGAGAGTAGATGTAATTTATTAATAATCATCATTTACATTAACTAAGAGCACTTTAAGGACTACACCATTTGCCCTAAACTTAAAATTTTATATAGGACTGGAGAAGACTTATACATAGTCAAGGAATGGTGAGGACAACTTCAGGCCTTAATGCCAATGTGACAGGGCAAATACCTCTTTGGGGACACTGATATATTTTCTATTCATTCACCAGTATTTAATAGAGGGGGAAATTATGGAGCTGTGTGGGGTTTTGCTGCAATTTTGTAGGTTGTGGTTGCATGATAACAGCAGGTAGTCAGAAACCATTAGCTACTCCACTGGCTTAAGTCACAAATATGAAACCCTTGTGTGTCATTAAACTTCCATCCGGTTCAGTCCTTAGTCCATGATATCTCCCAGCCCTCTTCCCCTTCAGGACCCTTCCACTGAAAAATTTCCTCCTGCTGTGGTGCAATTACTTCGTCACTGTGGCACACGAAAAGTAAAAGGCGCTGCCGTCTGATCTAAGCTTTTTTCCCTTGGGAAGGTTTGAGCACATTTCCAGCTCCCACTCCAGTTCCCTGCCCTTCTCTGGACACACTCGAGCACCTCAGTGATAGTTTGCAGTGAGGGGCCCAAAACCGAACCTGGGGTTTGAGGTGCCACAGCAGTGCTGGCTCCCTGTACGTGCCACATGATGGCACTCAGGGTTAGGTGTTGCAGGCACAGGGTGTTGTGCTGTGCTGATCTCACAGTAGATCAGGCTGTATTTTTCACTGGCAGAACTAAGATATGCATCTTGAGAAGAGGGATTTTATGGTTCATGTGCTGTGATTAAATAAGAAAGCCTAATATTGCAGGGTAGTGTCCTGGGTTTTATCCCCAATCATCTGGTTTTGTTATGCTGAATAGTAAGTTTTGTATCTTTAAGACTTGTTGTAGAGAGTGAAGGGGGCAGAGAAGAAGCGCACAGTTTTTTTTTAGGCACTGCTGTCACTCCTCCACATTCCTGCTCCTGACTGTGTTGTCTGCGGATGGACAGACAGTGGGACTCTTTTTTGAGAGATCCTTTTTGAGAGCTCTTTTTTGTTTTTAGTTAGTTTATCTAGCTGAGGCAAAGAAGTTCCTTGGACTGTGGGGTTTTTTCCCTTTTCTTTGGAGCTATTCAAACCTGCTCTTGCCTGAACACCCAGGGGAGCACCAGCAGCTCCACCTGAGGCCCACCAGGCTGGGCCTGGCCTGTGACATTTCCAGCGCTGAGGGACTGATCAGAGACTGAGTGAGCTGAGCTGCAATCCGGTGACGGGGTTTTCTCAGTTTGTCATCTCTTTTGGAGCAACAAGGGGTTTTATTGTTTCATATTGTTTTGGTTTTATAGTTTAATAAACAGTTTTTTTCCACTTTTCTCCAAGGAGGTATATTCTCCCGGACCGCTTAGGGGGAGGGGCCGATTGAATTTGCTTTCCTATCGGAGCCCTTTTGGGGGTTCTCTCCCAAATTTGCTCTAAACCAGGACAGGTGGCAACCTATCTGTGGGTTGTTAAACTTTCCCTGGTCTTTTGGCTTCTTCAATGTTGAGTTAGGTCAAGCCCACCTCTTTTCATGAAGTGAGCCTCCACCAAGGAAAGCCAGACAAGCTTGGATTTTAATCTTGAATCATCAATTATATTACTCAGTAATATAAAATTTCTCAAACCACCCAACTACTCAGACAATGTGACCAGGTGTTTAGCAAGGTTTACATAATCTGGTATGGAATCACTTTCTTCATTTTCTGTTTCAAGAGAAGCCCATCCAGAGTGAGAGCAGTGACTGAGGGGAGCCCTCATCATGGTCTGAAGCTTCTTTGTGAGGGGAAGTGAAGGACAGCACCAACTCTGGTGGCCAGTGACAGGGCTCAGGGGCATGGCCTGAGGTTGTGTCAGGGAAGTTTAGTTGGATTTCAGGGAAAAGTTCTTCCCCAGAGGTGCTGGCACTGCCCAGGCTCCCTAGGGAATGGGCACAGCCCCAAGGCCGCCGGAGCTCCAGGATCCTTTGGACAACAGTTCCAGGGATGCCCAGGGTGGGATTGTTGGCGTGTCTGTGCAGGGACAGGAGCTGCACTCATTGATCTTGTGGATCCCTTCCAACTCAGGATATTCTGTGATTCTATGAACTGCCAGGGGCTGACAGCAAAAATTAAATAATGCTCAGGAAACGTCAGATGGAACAGCAGTCGAATTCAGGTTTTCATGAATGACGAATGAATTCAGGTCTGGGAGAGATTAAAAGACTTGGTCATGTTTTATCCCTCATTGTGTTATGTCCCAAACCTTAAAAAATGCTGGAAAATACTGTTCTAGATTAACAGATTTCTTGCACTCTAATACATCCAGACTCAGGTGTATATTAATAGAGCTTGTTTATAGAGCCTAAACTGCAATTTCGACATTCCAGTTTTTCCATTACAAAAGCAAACAACAAACCAAAAGGTTAAAAATCACAAATTTCACTCCCCACAGAACTGCTGAGGTAGCATTTCTGCTATATGGGGACGACTGATGTGAAGTGGGATTAACAGGCATGAGTCAGAGAGCACATTCCTAATATTTATTCTAGAGCTTTTGGCAACCTTGCAGCATGGTTTCTTACAGAATTCAATTGGCATTTAAAGATGCTATCTGTCAAAGGAGACAGTTTTACTCAGACCCAAGTTCATCCATTATCTCAGGTTTCCAAAGCTGTATTGGACCAGCAACAACAATCACACTTTCTTTGTCAGAGCTGGCCTCTCTCTTGGACCTTCGAAGACAGCCTTGGTAGCATCTAGAGGAATAATCATAGGCCCTGCAGACCACCAGCTCACACTGCAGGTAAACCTCTGGGTTGCTCTGAATGAACTGGAAGGCATTGAATTTAAACCTGAGGGTGTGTCTGAAGGGTGAGTAATATGTAGCATAGGTGGGATCTTTGGCACACCTAAAAAGAAACAAAAAAAAAACCCTCTCATGAATACACACTGCAGTCAGTCATTTACATGCAATAAAACACACATGAGAAGTGATTTTTAAGCATTGTGAGAACAGTTCAGAAAGCTGCAAGCTGGAAAACCAAAATGCCTTTTTTTGGCATAATTCAAGCACATTGCCTTTCCTCAGCCTGCCGTGTGTCTGATACCTGGTGTTTGTATGATTCTGTGAAGGTAAATTAACCTTACCTGAGGCATTTCACTATTACCTTCTAAAAATTAATATTTATAATAATAATTAATATATAATAAAATTTAATAATTTATAATTTAATAATGTAAGTTGATAATTAGTAATAAAGTAAAAAATAAAAATAAACTATTATAATTACAAAGATATACTAATTATAATATCCATCGTGAGCTGCCCATAGCCATTTGGTCTACTTTTTTATTTTAAGCTGTGGTGTGTTTGTTATATTTTGGGTCAATGCATCTCCCTTTTCCCAGTAAACCCTGAATGCTCTTGTCCATTAATTAATTAAAAGCTGCCATTATCGTATGCTATATTCACACTATTCCATTAAATTAAAAAATAAAAATTAATAGGAGATGCAGCAATTTGAAGGCAGTTTTATCTGTAATTGTAATTCATAAGAACTCACCCATTCTCGATTATAGCATAGGACTTTGTTGTAAAATTGTGGCGAGTGGGAGATGCCACACAAGTGTCCAGAAATAACTCCAGGGATGGGTCAGAGCTGTGCAGGGAAGCTTGTAGGAACAAATTCTGGTTGATGCCAACACGGTAGGGTGAGTCATACACTGGCCTTGAGAAGCTTGAGGAGTCATAAAATGTGAGGTTGACATCGTATCTCTCATACTGAGTTTCATTCACTTCAAAGTTGTCGTCCGCGACGTACATCGTTTTTGCCCATGTGTTCTGGAGCATCTTGCAGTTGACATGCAAGAGAAGATTTCTATTTCTTGTGATTAACGTACCAGAAGAGGACCCTCTAATAGTGTTGGAATAGCTGATTGTGTCATTGTTCCCCTGTTTGGCACATAAAATATAAAATTAACTCATATATTCAGGTACCCTACTATACATTCTGAACTTTGCTGTATCCTTACAGCAATGTGCACTGTAAAAACATTATTTCCCAGAAAGTCTGATGTGGAAAAGTCTGAATCTAGTAATTTCTGTTCTCAAGATAAGAATCTGTAATCTTCATGTGATATTCAGTGCCCACAATTTTGATCTAGAAAACTACTCACAATAAATGCAGTCATAACAGAATTAAATACCACCTGTACAACATTAAGTATGTGAAGGTTCAGGTCTGGCACAATATTTAGCTGAAATCTGGCTATGACATTATTAGTCACGTTTAGTGAAAGCTTTGAAACTTTTATAGCTATCACACTCAGCCTGGGACCTTGAAAATGCCAAGTATTTGTATCCTTCCACAGCTTATTCCTTTGGAGATGAATGACGGGCTGTAAGGGAATGCTCTGTTAGCAGAGGCAGGAAATGCAAGTGCAAATATCCTTCAGGAGAGAGGGAGACAACCCACAATCACCAGGACACTTCCAGTCCCTGCAGGTCTCAGGTAGCTTTCAATTTGGGCTGGTTTCCAAAGCAAATTCTCCTGTTTGAATTTTTATATCCTCCCGTTTTTGCCCACTTTGTTGAAACGTTCAGTCCTACCTCTCTGACAGTGCCACAGCGAGTGTACGGAATGTCGAATGACACGGAATTTGATGTGATGTTGGGTGTGCAAAGGGGGTCGTTCAGGGTCAGGTTCCAAGCAGAGTAGCCGTGGGACTGAAGGAAGTATCTGCTCACAACCACGTGCATGTAGTCTGGCAAACACAGCAGGGCTAGTGGATGGCAAAGAAAATATGTTACAAGCTCAGTAAAGTGACCAAAAAAGGTTGTAAGCAGTGGATTAAATAAACACCACCTTTTGCAGAAGCAGCTGATTTGGCAGAAGGAGCTCAGAATCCAAACCATGGACTTGAACCTCCACAAAACCACTACAGATCTAACTTAAATTTTAAAAATCTAATTTAAAACACTAACAAGATTAACAACCAGCGAACTAGATAATAATTGAAAAGCATGTTTCTGCTTTAAAGATGAACTTACTGGTGCTGTCATCAGCACGAGTGGAGTGATAGTTGGCCTGGAAGCCTCTGTACGTGTATCGGGAGTTGCTGTGGAAGCGGACGCTCAGCAGGTTGGAGGACGATGTGTATGTGGGGTAATAACCAGAACAAATCTTCCCAAGGAGAGGAGAGCTGTGCAGGGGCCCATCGTAGATTTCCACATAGTCAGAGAGGCATCTGCCACCTTCCATCCTGGCAAGCAATGAAACTATTTAGTTTGATGCTTCGTTTTTATGTTCTTTGGTTTTGTTTGCCTGTTGGTTTGGGTTTTTAGTCAGATTAGCTCTTTATAGCAGAAGAATACATTTGATTGATATGACTGTCAAACCTTTGACAAAAATCAATACATTTTCCCTCTCCAGATATACTAAAAGCTTTGATAAAGATTCTTGAAATCAAGTAGGTTTTTGCTTAGTAAGTCCAAGTTGTCACTCCCATATGTTCACCTTCCCAAATAATGAATTTCTACTTACTGAATATCTGTAAATGTAAGCGTGACACGAAAGTTGCTTTCTACTTCTATTTCCCACACGCAGTCAGCATTGTTTGGATAATTTCTAGGGTAAAATGGGCTCTGTAAAGTACCAGATGAAGAGGAGAGCAAGCCACCACAAGAATAATCTTCTGCAGAGAAAAATACAAGAAGAAAAAGATATGTATGCACCTTTAGGGTTGCGTTAGGAGTACATATGTGTGATGTTTATGTCTAAATGTAGAGATAGTGACTTCAATCAGCTCCAGTGGCCTCTCCATTGGGTTCATACACATCTGAAAGCAGGTTAGGAGATGCTAAACATGCTGAACAGATTTTATAATGCTGATCTGCAGTACCTGCACTAGCAGGACACAAATATTTTCCACAGCACTGGACAGTTTTGAGGCTGGAATTGTGGAGATCAGCTCTTCCTTGAAAGAGGAACCCCCTATTACAATTGCTAATGACCAAAGGGAGGAGGAAAAAAAAATAAAATAATTTTGTTTTAAAAGCAAAAATTTGATAAATATCCAATTCATAAACTTACCCAAGTCCTCCAAACCTACCTGGGGTTGGTGTTGCAGTAGAAGTATTGGGAGCTGTAGGGAGAGAGCAGCAGGTGATAAGAAATACAAAATACACTCAGCATTTTGCCTAAGAGAAACAGCCCTCTGGGGGTCAGCCCTCCCCAGCAGGGCTCCTGAAGGGACACTGCAACACCAGACCCACAATCACTGCCTGGACACGCGGGGGGTCCCTGTGTGGCTCCAAGCCCTCCCTCTGCACCCACCAGCCCAGGGTCTTGATCTCCTCTGTTAAAGGTCAGTAGGGTGGGATGGAGTGGACCCTCAGCATCTCTGGGACCCTCAGCATGTCTGAGACTCTCAGCAGGTTTGTGGTGACACCAAACTGGAAGGAGGGGATGGTCAAGCAGATGGTGCTGCTGCCATTCAGAGGGAGCCTGGCACTGCAGACAGAGCAGCAGCCAGCCTCAGCTGCCAAAAGGAGTTCTCTGCACTGTGGCTGAGCACATCAGCTGCCTTTATTTTGGAAAAACAAGAAGCAGCCTGTGGCCTCTGCAGCAATAATTTTGCCAGGGCTGAGCAGCTCCTCTGCCTACAGCATAGAGCAGGAAAATTGATGATAGCTCAGTGGCAGCTCTGGGGAGGTGGAGAGTCCCATTGCGGCCCCCCAGGAACAGTGTCTGGCAGCAGCTTCATGGCCATCCTCTCCTGAAAACCACCCTTGAGCCAGGATGCCTCTAAGTGTCCCCTCTAAGAGGGTCTGGATGCCCACAAGGTGCTGAGAGCCACCAGAAGGTCTTTGTGATTGAGCTTGAGCCCCTGCCCTGGTGAGGAGTAGAGGACAGCTCCAGTCTTACCCATGGTGGTACTGAAGGCAAGAAATGAGGAGTAGTAGGCGTGGAAGCCCCTCTTGGTGACGCTGCCGTCGCTGCGGAACAGGACGGTGAGCTGGTTCCCAGAGGAGTTGAAGACACGGTGGTCGTTCCTGCAAACACGGCCCAGGAGCCTGCTCTGGGGGGAGCCTCCATCAAACACCTCGATGGCATCGTAGGAGCAGCTGCTGCCCTCCAGCCTGCAGGGAGGAGATGTGGCCTCAGCTCTCCTCACAGAGAGCAGCATGTAGGAAAGGCATTTTGTGCTGTTCTTGTGAGCCAGAGAAGGCCTCCTGAACAGGATTAAATTAAAGGCCTCCTGAACAGGAAAGCCCTGTCTCTCTCTGGAGGAAGACACCAAGGTTGTCACCTGTTGGATCCCAGGAAACTCCTCTGGCTGCCCTGGAGGACTCGAGCCCCTGCCCAGGGGGCTTAGAGCCCAGGACCCCTGTGCCTTTGATTGAGCCCTTAGAAAAAGCAATTACCAACTTTATATGAAGAATTACAAGCCACAAAAGTTTAAGTAGAATGATAGTGAATTTTTCACAGAGTGAAAAATAGATTTTTGGGGTTTTTAGAATGGGGATTCAGGGGGCAAGATGGAGGAATCTGCAGCCTTTCTCCTTCTCCTTCTTGGTCTCCATCTTGTGCTCTGATGTTGGCACTTTTGGATTGGTTTAGAGTAGAAGCTCACTGTCTAACATAGGTGATAGGTATTGGAAAGTAATTGTAAATAGTGTACATGTAGTTATTAGTATAAAAAGACAACAGCACCTGGGGGCAGGCAGAGTGCCTTGAACTGTCTTGCTGAGAGGACCTCGTCTGGACAGGAGAAAAAATTTTATAGACAAGGAACAGTAAACAACTTTGAGACCAAGAAATTAGGAGTTCTGACTCCTTCTTCAACTGCCAAGCTGGGAAAAGGGACTTTCTGACACATCTTGGGGTCACTGTGACCAGCTAGAGACCCCGAGAGTCACCATGACAAGCTGATGAAAGGAAGAAAGTTAAAAGATACAGACTCTAGCTGGCACACAGAATGATGTGGCTCCTTGTTCACATATTGAGAACTTTGTTTCTTTCTTATGACCAATGGGCAGTGAATGTGTCTGTTAAGTAAATTTAAATATCTTGAAAAACTACAAAAGCAACCTGTTGCTGTAATAAATCTCTCTTATACACCCTTCTGATGGAGTCTTGGTGCTTTGCGTTGTGTCGTGCCCTGTAGCGACAGCAGCAGGCACAAAATCCCCAAGGAGTTTTCCTGGGGAAGGCAGTGAGAACCTCAAAGGAGAAAACAATTCTTATATCTAGTCACTGCTCCTGTTTTTGCACATGTGGAACATGTTATGGAGATTGTTTACCCAAAGTGATTTGGTTAATTGGACATGGGTGAAAGTTGTTTTGAGTGATTAGCCAATCACTCAAAGCTGTGTCCTGGCTGTCTCAGACATGACTGTCTGTCTGGGTTTTTCTTTAGTATTCTTTAGTATAATATCTCTTTAGCAGAGTATCTTTAGTAGTATAGTATCTTTAGTATCTCTCTAGTTATAATATAGTATTAATGTAATGCAATATAGTTTTAATGAAGCAATTTGTTCAGCATTTTGAATCATGGAGTCAGAGCACGTTATACCCTGGCCTGTCTCTACTACAAGAAGAGGATCTCTCTGAGCACAGCTGCAGGGCCCAGCAGCCCCATTGCCACCTCGCCCCAGCGCTCGGGCTGAGGCTGCCAAGGTCCCACAGTGGGGACAAAGCCACCCCAGAGCCTGGCTGGACTCACTCCACATCTGTAAACTGGAGCTGGATCCTGCGGGCTGTGTCCCACGGACGGATGTTCCACACGCAGTAGGCGTTGTTGGGGTAGGAGTTGGGGTATCCCGGGCTCTGGAGGGTGCCAGACAATCCTTGCAGTAAGCCACCACAGGAGACATTCCCTGAGGAAAAGAGCAGAGCCCAGGCACGGGCAGAGAGATCTTGTTCCATGGCCAGAATCCATCAGAGAAGGGCAAGGCCCTGCCAAGGAGGCTCTGCCACAACCCCACAGAGACCCTCCCTGCCAGGCACCCCAAAACATCACCCCTGCCTCCCCCCAGCACAGCTCATACAGAAACCCAGGTCCATGGGGTTGTCTGTCCAGTGGGACGCCAGGGGAAGGAGAAAATCAGACCCCTCAACTCCTCTGGACCTCGATGTGGTCAGTGAGAGGGGAAGTTGAGCTGGAGGCACCTGGTGCTGCAGGGAGGAATCAGCAGGGTTCACTCCCAGCATTTTTCCCAAGAAATAAAACCTGCTGGGAGCCAACCCTCTGCAGAAGCCAGGCTCTTTCCGGTGGTGCCCCTCAAGAGGCCATGGACACAAACTGAAACACAGGGGATTTCCTCTGAACATCAGGAGACAATTTTTTCCTGCAAGGGTGACTGAGCACAGACACAGGTTGCCCACAGAGGTGGCAAATAGCCAAAAGCCCTCTGGATATGGTCTTGGGAAGCCAGCTATGGCTGATCCTGCTTTCAGCCAGGGGGTAGGAACAGATGTACTCCAGACATCCCTTCCAACTTCATCATCCCATGGTTCTGTGAGGAATAATGGAGGGCAGAAGCCAGTCCAACCCCACAGCTCCTCTGCACATACCTGTGGCATTCCATGGCATGGTGGCCATCAGTCCGAAGACAGCTGGTTCTACAGGGAGAGAGCAGCAGGTGAGCAAGCAGTGCTTTGCCCAAGAGGATCATCCTGCTGGGAGTCCCCCCTCTCCAATGGGAACCTCACAGAACCCCAGTGAAAGCCAAAGCCCACAGTCAGCACTGCAGTGTGGCAGGACTGAGACGGCTGCAGTGCCGACAGCACCAGTGCTTACTCAAGGGCATCCCCACTGCAGCACCATCAACACCAGAGCCAAACCTCTTCCACAGAAAAAGTGGCTACTCAATCCTTAATGATCCCAAGCAATTCCACATCTCCCTCAATGTTAGGGACATTAGCCAGGGTCTGTGAGTGCAGCCTACACAGAGAATCCCAGAGAAAGAAAACCCCATGGAAAACCCACATATGAACAGAAATCTCTGGTTACCTGTTGTTGGAGTCACTGTCATTCCCGAGTCTGGAAGGAGAAAATCAGAGTGTGTGAGGCACTAGAACTGCTTGGCTTGCCCTACATGTACTTAATTTCATGGAAAGTTATGGAGGAACCCATGGGGAGGAAGGCCTGACTAAAAACCACCCCTCTCTGTCACTTGTGCGCCAGGGTCAGGGCAGGGACAGGCGAGAGGCAGGATCGTAGAAGAGGCAAAGAAGGCTTTATTCAAAAGAACCACATGTTTTTCATAGAGTGGTACAAGAGGTTCTATTCTATTGCCTAACTAACAGAAACATCTTTCTCACTCACGGTCCTTGAGAGGAACAGAAAAATTAAGTAGAAAAACAGCACCTGCAAATTGCTTATAGTGAACAGGTTATCATATATTTCCAGCTCCCTAAAATTTCTCACAAGCCGCTGTGAGAAACGCTTGCCGTTTCTCTCTCTCTGTCCTGTGGCATCCACCCCTGTCCTCACACCCTGCTCTGTGCAGGAGTGATGCCCAAACCCCACATTTCCCAGCTACAGTCTGCAAACATGAGATTGATGCTCCCTCTGCATCAGGCTCGTGCACCCATGACCTGCTGCTGCTCTGCTGAGCACAGAGCAAGGGCTGGGCAGCCTTCATCCCACCTCCATCCAGACTGATTTTCTTCAGGAAAATGGCATCAAAACACAGACACTCACCTGAGCAGATGACAGAAGCAGCTCCATGGTAACATGCACCATACTGGTATTCGTAGGGGCAGTACCACAGGAACTCCTCATTGCCCATACAGTTCATCTCAGTGAACAGGTAGGAGGAGTGGGAGTCGCTCGGAGGGAAGGGGTGCATGATGGCCTCAGGGAAGCCACAGCCCAGCTGCCTGCACACCACCTGGGCATCCTGCATGTCCCACAGGTAGCCACACACCTTCTCCCAGGCTCCAAAGTAGTAGATCTGCACATCGCCTGCGCACCCGTCGGGGCCGCCACTCAGCCTCAGGTGGATCTCTTGGAGAGACACAAACCCCTTGGTCAGCACAGTGGTGCTCTGGCTCCAGGGAATGACATCCCACAGCCTCCCTGGGCATGGCTGCATCCACCTGCAGCACAGCCCAGGGCTGGAACCCTGCTCAGCTCCCATGCTGTGGGATGGAGAGGTTGGGGCAGGCACGTCGCACCCCTGTGCCCAGGGCTGGGACAAGAACCATGGCAAAGAGACTCACCATCAGCTATGATTGGAACTGTGGAGGAGAACAAGCAGAGAAAAAAAAGACACAGAGAGCAAGAGGATTAGGACAAACTTCTTTGGGAGTTGTGAGCGCTTTCTACCCTTCCTCTAGTGAGTCAAGATCCCACTGAAGGGCACAAGTGACAGAAGACCTTTTTCATTCTTTCAAGGAGGCTGGTTGCTGGAGAGCAAAGCCATCCCCAAATTCCTCCATCCCAGATAATTTACTTTTCATGTACATTCCCATCCCCACCCTAAAGAAAATGTGAGCTTTTTAATTATACTGATTTGTTCCCAACCAAAAATACTGTGACAAAAACATAAATCTATCACTATTACATAAAGTAACAATCTGATAAATTGTACTTACAAGTTGTGGACTCAGTAGTTGTGGGAGGTCTTGTTGTCACTAGAGAAGAAAAAGATAAGATAGCATATGTGATGGTCAAGAAGGCAAATTTAACATGAAACTTCCTCAAATCCTGTTTCAGTCTCGAGCAATTTGCAGCCAACAAACTTGAGATCCAAGAGATTTCTCTCGATTTTAGTCAACTTCAGCAGTGTTTTCTCCCATTAACCATCAACACTGTGAGCCCACCAGAACCTGCAAGAGGCCCTGAGAGTGCCTTGAAGTGGGACCAGTTTTCTCAGGTCCCCCAGCCATATGAGCTGGAAGAGAGGGACAGAGCACAGAATGAATCCCCCATAATCCAGGGTTAAACCTGTAACCACCTGGATATTCAGAGATCTGTGGGGCTGGATGGCTTTTAACACCTTAAGGAGGAAGGGGTGGAAAGACAGCAGCTGTGGCAACACTTTTTGATGTTTTTTGCATCCCTGCATAGAGGACACAGCAGCAGCTGCTGAAAAAGAAAGGGTTTGTCTCTGCCAGCACCCTGCTCATTCAGGGAGGTCTCACCTGGAAAGGGGGAAAGTGATTTTGGAATAGAAAAAGCCTATTTCACCCCGTTTGAAATATCCTCCCTCCCATCAGACCCACCAATATTTGTATTGGTCGCTAAAGGGGTGGAAGTGGCTGGGCTGATCATTGACTCTGCAACCAAATTAAATTACACTCCTAACAGGAATTTGTCTCTGGGAAATTAGACTAACAAAAATTACCATTATAATTTCCATTATAATCTAATCAAATACAAACCACATGGTTTGTACACCTCACCCCCTTTAAAATAAACATTTATATAGTCCAGAAAATACTTTTTAGTCTTTAAAGCCATTATCCCAATATAAACGATAGGAAAATGTTATAATTGGCTTTGCAGTATATTCATTTTAATTTCCTTTACTAGGCTCTTTACAAAAAATAATGGGAAAGAAATGAAATTCATTAAGCAGTTTTGATGACATTGATTTGCTCAGCTCATAGGTTTGCCCTGCTCATGGTTTTCAAGAGAGCTGAGCCATGCTGGTAAATCCTCTTTTACCATTAAATCCCAACGTTAGCCCAAGGTGAAATAAAGCTACAAAGGTGATTGGAAGTCTTTACCTGCATCCACCTGCATGTGAAGAATTACCATCAGCACCCAGGGCAGGATCCTGGTGGCAGCCATCTCCTTGGAGCTGCTGGAGCAGGAGGACACCACAATTTATAGGCAGAGTCCCCAGAGGGTGCAGCTCAGCAGCCCAGCCTCTCCTTTCTCTAGCCCAGTATCACATTCCCCTCTGCTCTCACTTCCTTGGCTTCCATCGCCACATTTGATTTGTAAACCAATATTTACAGGTTCCTGGTTCCACAGCAGGACAACACCTGGCATCTGATGCAGGGAAAGCAGAAATCAAAAGGGGCTGCAGTAGCTGCTGTTTTTCCAGCCCATCCTTCCTTGGCTGTGGTGTTCTCTTGCTGTCACTTATGTAACCTGTCCCTTTACTTGAGCTGTAACTGACCCAAAGCTGCTTTTTGGGCTGTTGCAAAATGTGTTTTTCTTTCTGTGACTGAACACAAAAAGTGGAAGGGTGGGACTACAGTGGGAAATAACCCTTTGCACCCTGTCCTGGAAGATGTCACAAAAACATGCAGTAAAATGAATGCAATCTTCTTTTTCTGTTCATCCCTCAGTGTGCTCTATCCTCACCAGGGCAGCAAGAGTCAGGATTGCTTAAGCTCTGCAAGTTCATAAAAAGTAATTTTTTGACTTTTGACACAAACCCAAGCCAAACTTCAGTGGTCATACACTGATCATTGTTAAACTGCACAAAACCTTCCCAGAGAGCAAGGGCTCTAAGTCTGGGGATGGGGGCAAATACAGAAAACAAGTGAAAATTCATCCTAAATTCTCTATTTCTGAAGCTCTTAAGAGCTTGGCAGAGCTCTTTACACAGTTGTCCCCCTGAGATTTACAAAAGATTTAAGGTAATAGAAAAGTAAGGGCACCCAATGGAACTTAAAATGGATTTTTACAAAGATAAAGTATCTCAGGCCATGATGAAGTTTCAGTGGATCTGAGTGCTCATCAAGGAACCCACATTTGCACAGCAAATTTGGCAATATCTGAACACTATTAAAACCTGAGAATCACAGAGCTACTTAGCCTGGAAGAGCCCCTGATCCAAGACTCAATTCAAAGCAAGGTTATATTCAAAGTTCAATCAATCTTTAAAAAGTCTCAGGGTCTTAGTAAGTTGTGTAGCTCAGAATTCTGCATTTTCTTTTCTAGAGAGAATGTGCAGAAACTTCTAGTAGATAAGAATTTGACATCCTGGTTGTCCCTGCTGTTAGTTTTGGATTTATTACTGATTGGCAAACAAATTACTTCTCAGAAACTCAGGAACAGGTTTCTTGTGCCTCCTGAACCATGCAATGCAACTGTCCTGGAAAGCAAATGACCAAACTCAACCTCACACAGCACAGGAGAGCCCAAGGAAGATAAAAAGGAGAAAGGAGGCACAAACTCCATGGTGAGGATGGGGGGAGAAATGAAGGCATTAGTTTGTTAGACATGCAAACAGTTTGTTGGCTCTGTAAACACAGGGATTCTTTTATTCTCATGGCTTTGCTGGGCAGGTGGAGGACGTGGTCTTTGGAGGGACTGGAGGAGGTTGTGGCTTGGTAAACACAGCGGGGCAGCTGCTGCAGACCTGGAGAGATGAAAGAAGAATACAACCAGAGTAAAACCATTCAAAAATCAACAAAAACGGTGCTACTGAACACAAAAAGAGACCATGTGAGACAACCCCACACTCAGGGTGACTGGTGCACACAGATCCCAGTGGCAATCACCACTGCATGGCCATCCCACCCCAGGAGTGGCATTCTCTATGTGGAGCCATCACCTCAGTTCCTCAGATAAAAAGGAATTGTGGTGAGTTGCCTTTGCTTGGCTGCAAGACACCCACCCAGCCCCACTCTCATTCCTCCTGCTCAACAGGGCAGAAGAAAATAGGGTGAAGAAGTTCATGGGTTGAGATAAGGAACGGGGAAATTACTTATAAGAAAACAAGGAAAACAGATTCAGCTTATAGAAAAATAACTTGATTGCCAATTAAAATAGACTTGTATAGTGAGAAACACATATAACTTGAACAACACCTTCCCCACTCCCTCTTCTGCCAGGCTCAAGGTCACTCCTTCACTCCACTGCTGTTCTTTCCCCCTCTCTGAGTGGCACAGGGGGCTGTGGTCAGTCCCTGGCAGTTTGTCACTGCTGCTCCGCCCTCCTCACCCTTTTCTCGTGCTCATTTGTAGGCACTTCCCCTGTGCTACAGTCCTGCAGCATAAAACAACAGCTCATCCTTCAGGATAATGCAGCATCAGCTCTCCATGGCCACAGGTCCTTCAGGAAACGTCCTTTTGATCCAGCACAGGGGCCTCTGTGGATTGTGGGGATAGCTCTGGCACAAGGAGAACCTCCTCCTCCTCCATCTCCTCTAACTTTGGTGTTCACAGGGGCTGTTCCTCATGCTTTCCACCCCAAATCTGCATTTCCTGCATGGCATTTCATGCTTTCTTAGATACAGTTTAATAATTAAATACAACTCTGCCATGCCCTGAGGTGGGACAGTTGCAGAGCTGGCCGGAACACACCAAAGCACCAGAGCTGCTGGGTCAGTAGTCAAGACACCAGCTGGCACCTGTTGAACTACCCCCTCCATTTAATTTCCTCTGCTTCATTTGCAGTGGTCACTAAAAAAATTCACAGAATTCACAGAATGAATTCACAGAATGACCAGGTTGGAAGAGACCTTCAAGATCATTGAGTCCCACCCAGCCCCAACAGCTCAACTCAACCCTGGCCCCCAGTGCCACATCCAGGCTTTGTTAAACACAACCAGGGATGGGGACTGCACCACCTCCCTGGGCAGCCATTCCAGAACTTTATCACCTTTCTGTGAGCAAAAGAGCCAGCAGCAAAATGGTGCTCTGCTACTGACCTGGTTTTTGCACCAAATGACTTTTCTTCCCACCAGCTGGGATGGCTGGTGGAGTGAGGGATTTTCTTGACTCTTGGGTCATTTAACCAGAGCTGGAACTTGATGGGAATGTGTGGAAATATGAGTTTCAGTTTGGATCCATGTTTTCTTTAAAAGTCAACTATGCAATGAGATGCTTGTCCTTTGGATAGGAGAAAGGATGCAAATTGCTCGCACTTTTAAATTAATTGTTATAAGCAGTCAGCTCCCACTAACTCCTTCAAATTCAATTGTTACCATAACTTCTATTCTAGCATCAGTGTTGCTTCTCCCCTACAAGGGGGCATGGCAAGGGCCAGAAAGCAGGTACCAACCACTCATCCCAAGCTGAAACAACCTCCCTGGCACACAGTTCCCTGCTCCCTGTCCACTCTCCCCATCTGTTCACTTTCCTTGCACCTCTGTGCAAATCTTTGTTTGCACAAGTGACACCAAAGCAAATTGTGAGGCAGGAATGGTTTCATTGCATCAGGAAATCAAGATTTATGATTGAGCTATGTTTGCTTGGGATGGGGAAGATGAAATGATTTTATCTGGCACTGGACACAGCCTTGCTGCCCGGCCGTGGGAACACCATTCCCTTCCTGATAGGCCTCCTGCCATCCCTCATGATACTCAGGATCTATTGTTGGGAAGGACAAAAGTTGGACAAGAAAGTCTCACAGATATGTGTGCTTAGCAGAAAGATTTCTAAATGTGGAATCTGATGGAGGAATAGAGATGGAAGCAAGTTTTGATATAGAAGAAAAGAATTGCGGAGCCAGTCCTGCTGGATAACCAAGGAGGCAAAGGGTGTGTTGGTTAGAAGGGGTTTTTATGGCTTAGAGCAAAGGGTAAACCCACCCCAAACAAGATGTTTTTACCAAGCAGAAAGATTTCACAGGCAAACAAGTCAGCAAAGTTGCAAGTAGAAAAAAAGGTCTCAGAATTTTCCACTGCAAGAAAACTGAATAACAACTTCTAGCTTAAACTGTAATGTACTAACTTTTAGTGACTGGAGTATAGTAACATGAATATGGTAATTATAGCAGTTATGGTAGGCTATAGATAAAAGCTGAGGTATAGATTGGTTCTACTGTGTTAAGATGCTCAGCAAAGAAAAGTATATAATGCATTGTAACCAAAACCAAAGGGTCTCCAGGCCTGCCTGCAGCTGGAGCTGACAGCTGTGGGCACAGCTCTGTCACCCATGACCCTGGACTGCTGTAACCTCTTGGATGGAATAAACTGCATTTTGGAGAGCTGCCTGGAGTCCCACATTCCTCAATTCAGCTCTTACAATCTATGACATTCCAGAGCAGTAACCATGCTCCAGCCAGGAGTAGAGTTGAAAAATAGGGAGAAAAAAACACAAATTCAGGCTGAATTCAGCAAAGAATTGCATTTGACCAAAATACTAAAGTGTCTAAAATTTCTGTTCTGGAGCTGTCATAAAAAGATGTTTCAAGTAAAGTCATAGAAAATGGAACCAATCTATTATTTAAAGCTTGAAGAGCCTGAGACACAGTTCCTTTGAGCCAGTGAAATATTGCAGCTGAAACATTTATCAGGCAACCAGCTCTGCTATTTTTGAGTTGCTCTTCCATGTTTGGAAGAGATGTTGAAGAAATTTGGATTATTTGGGAAAAGCACTAGGCAGATGAAAGGACACTTGTGCCTTGTCTCATTTTGTGCTGCTGTTGGTTGCACCTCATCTTCTTCCAACACTCCTCCCTCTCCCAGACCTCCAGTGGCTCTAACCCACCCCAATTAATGAGCACCAACTTCTTGGAATGCAACAAAATTTGTTTACCAAATATGAGATAAGGGAAATCTTTGACCTTACAGTGAAGGGACATGGTGCAGAACAGGAACCCTTTGATCCCTGTTTGCCTTCTGGTAGCAGATACCCCAATATTTTACACACCATATCAGAACACAACGTATTCCTCTGTATGGACGTAAAGTCACCACTCCTTAAACCAACACACTCAGGTCTGCAGCTGTTAAAATCAATAAAGGGTCAACAGCAATGGAAAAATAAATGAAAAATACAACTTTTGAGAATTTCCTTGTCATTAGGATGTCTTAATACCCAAGATCTACATAAACAGCTACTGCAACAGAGACAATAATGAGACCTAGAGCAGGGACTAGGACTGAAGTTTCCACACTTCCAAACTACCTTTAAAATTGCAAAAAGCTGCTCCTTACCCCGCAATTCTCCATGCCTGGCACTACAGAGGTAGAAGCAGAGACCTCTCCCACCCTGGCCATCAAGTGTTTATGTTGCTTTTCTGGGATGAGAGTGATGGATTTGACCTTGGGCATTTCTTTGCTGAACAGAATAACTCTTAAGCCATTTTAAGATGGGAACCATCTCTGCTCAGAGAGAAAATATCTTCTGTTTTCCTCTCTCAAGTAGCCTCATCTGGCACTCGCTGGTATGCACCACCATTTCTGACCTTTTTGACAGTTGCTAAATGTCCCAGTCTCAATAATTAAATTTAAATACCTCCAAGGTTTGTGGCAACTGATGCCAGCAAGAGATAAGGGAAGGGCAGTTCAGCTCCTATCCATCCCAGATCTCCCCTGGATCTTGCTTTATGTTTGTTGAACAAATTTGATCTTTTACCTAACAAACCGCAGAAACTGAAAAATGCACTGCTGCAATTTCCAGGAGGAGGGTGGGTCTGAAAGATTTTATTGTTTGCTGAACCAAGAAAGGAAAATAATTGGAGGAATGATCCATTAAACCACAATCCCATGAAATTTCACTGAAGAGTAAAAATGTTGCCGTAAACTTAAGGATAACCAGAAGCACTTGACAACTATCACAGCTCAAAAATTCACATTTATTTGTAACTAAGAGCTCCAGACCCAAAGCTGGTGTTCATGCTCACAACCTGCCATGAGTTCCTTTACCCCCAAAATGCTAAAAAATTTTGTTTTGTCATTAAATAAAGCTTAATGCTGCTGTCAAACAAATATTGACAATCTTCCCACGTAGTCACCCCCTGCATAAAGAAACAGTGCTATGTGTTATTAACACATGCTTTTGCCTATACATCTTGGCCAGCTTCCTAAACAACGTGTCCCACCTGGTTTGGAGTTTAGGACAATGGTTTCATTAATTCAGCTGGGCTGGTTGCTGCTGGTTACAAACCTTGCAGAGCTGCCTCCTATTCCCAATATGGCCTGAAATTGCATCAAACACTTCTGCCACCTTGATAAAATAAATAAGACCACAGCCAGACTAAAAAATGTCAAAGCCAAGGGCATATGTATTAAAAAGGAGACTGTATCTGTAAAGTCATTTAAAAGACAAAAAGGAAAGGACAAAAATGCCCTTCATGAGGGGAACAGCTGTACCAGCACAGACATGAGACTGAGTTCTGCAGTTGTATTTGGAGGTAAAACTGACTTCCAACACCAAATGTCAGAAATTCAGACATTTAAGGCAGATTCCTGGGAGCCTCCCACTCAGAGATCCAAGCAAGCCCCTTGGATAGCTGCAGCCTGGCACTGATGCTCCAGTGGAGACAGCCCAGCTCTCCCTGCCCTTCCACAGAGCTTTGGGATCACATCAAGGCTCTTTTCTCCCTCAGGTTTCTGTGCCATTTCCCATTCCTTGTTCTTCAGAGACACTGCCCAGTGTCTGGAAGTCATTTTCTGTGGCCATTGTTGAAAATAAAACAATTCTATTTATTTGCTGAAGCAGATTCTCCTGGAAGCACAATTTCCCTGCTGTGGCTGAGGTTTGGCAAGGATCTGATCCAGAAACAGAAAATGCCCTAAAGCAGATCCCAAACAGATTGCAAGACTGCAAGAATTACAACCTCCACTTTATAAAATACATACAGGCAGCTCATCACAATAGTGAAGTGCCAGGCAAAACTTGGAGAAAAAATCCTCTCAGAAAACCACATTTCTTATCCACAGCCAGCCCTGCCACCTTCCCCAGTGCACCAGCCATCTGGTCAGCATCCTGCTGAAATACTTCACTTTCAATGACACCTGAAACAACAGGGCACCTTTTCCACATTCCCATTCAGGATCGGCCACAGAATGGCTCAAACAACAGAAAAAGGAAAAATTCCTTTAATAATAAACACAAGGCTGTCTCACTCCTGCGAGCTCAGTGCTGACTGTCCATCTTGTTGGCTTTCTGAGCAGCGCCCACTTCCATAGCAGGCCCTAAATCCTCTTCTCTTGGACATGGGCTCACCTCAGAAATCTTCTATTCACCCTTCTGAGTCCCTGTGGCCCAGGAGAAATGCAGGCAAAGAGAACAGATTTAAGGAAATTAATTGTCATAGATCAGATTTTAATGTGGCCATCCCAAAATCCAGAAGCTTACCTCATCTGAAAGACTGCATTTTTGTTCAAAATATTAATAATTTTGTTAAGTGCAAATGTTTGGTAGGTTGCTGTAATTTTTCTCCTCTAATGAGTGCAAGTTTCAGGTTTAAGTAATAACAACATTATTAATGTAATGTAATTTGTGTATGTCATTTTGGATTCAAGGGGTTTGCACAGGCAATTATTATATTTGAATGTAATAAATAATGGTTGATTCTAAATAGCAGGATCTGCAATTACATAACAGGTGGTTAATAGCATGTTATATTCACTTGAAAGTTATAGTAGATAGATGTAAAGATTTGCTTGTGGTAGGTAACACCTGGATAGATGACATCTGGATTGGGGTAGATGAAATAATCAACCCTTTCTATTTTAGAAACAAATCTCCTACCACTTCTGTTTAAACAAGTCTGAAGCACTTCAGTGATGAAGATGAGAAAGTAAATTATGTCTTAGTCAATCTTTAGGCTGCAATTTCAAACTCTCCCAGCCTGAAGCCAGAGCTATAAAATTAATCTAATTCTATATAACATCACTCCATGCTAGTTACAGATAAATGAAGTGCTCAATCTCCTGAGTCTCCTCCATCTGCTGCAAGTGGTGCTGTGGCCAGGCTGGGCACCTCAAAAAGTACCTGGACCAACTGAAAAGATGTGCCCAGTAATGAGGACAAGGATGAAAATACAACCTGAAAGAGAATAAAACAATCCCTGAGGACAATTGTCCTCTCTGTCTTCAGGACAATTGTGCCAAGAGTGGAGCTGCAGCATCCAGGATTTGGGTAACAAAGCAAATGTGAACAAACATTAAAACCCTTTAGCCGAGGATAAATAAAAGCAAAATTATTAGACTGCAAAACAAACCCGAGATGTGTGTCATAGCTTCAGTCTATCATTATATTTACCTAGCTGTTCATGCAAATGTGACATTTTCATGGCTATAAACCCTAACACGAGTAAAATATTGATCTCCCACTAACCACACAGGTGAAATGAAACATTCTTTTGCCAACTCCTCTTCTAAAGGAAGGTTTCCTTTCAGGATCCTGACTTCCAAGTCAAATGCTGATTGAGATGTGAGGAAATGCAATTTATTCCTGTTAATTACAGCTGGGTTTTATTACAGGTTTGTTTTGCACCAGAGAGTGGCAGCTAGAACTCCTTTTCTGTTATATTTCCCTGTTTCTGGTTGATTTGCAGGTTGGTGGGTTGATTTCTTTTTCTTACAAGTGCAAAGAACTTTCAAGCAGTCACAGCAGGCAGAAACATTCTGGTTTTCCAAATCAGACAGTCGACTCTCCTTCCTTGCCAGACACATGAACTTACCAGAGATGACATGCAGACAAAATCTACTTCTCCTTGCCAAAACTACCCAGTTCCTTGGAAATTGGGATAAATTTTTATGAGAACAGCTTTCAGCACTTCTTTCTGACCAGACACCAAGTTCAGGCTTCCATGGACATCTTCCTTTCCCCCTGCATCCCCCTCCTCCTGCAGGAGGTCACTCAAATCACAGGGACAGGTCCAGACTCAGCTCCCACAGAGACTGGAATGAGTTTTTAGCTTCAATTCGCCCTCTTGTGGACTTACCTGCCCGCAGGTTCCTATGAACAGGTTCTCCTCAGAAGCTGTGGCTGCCCCTGGATCCCTGGCAGTGCCCAAGGCCAGGTTGGATGGGGCTTGGAGCACCTGGGATATGGAAGGTGTCCCTGCCCATGGGATTAGATGGTCTTTAAGGTCCCTTTTAACCCAAGTCATTCTCTAATTCTATGAAAAATACATTTTTTTTTTCCCCTGGAGGGCAGCAGCTGTGGGTCAGGCCTGAGGGCTGCTGATTCTCTCCCAGCTTTCAGGAGCTTGGAGAAAGGGGTTGTCCAGGCAGACACAGCAAATCCTACAGTCCCTGCATGGACACAGCCTGAATTACCATCAATAACACCCCACAAATGTATTTTCCTCTGCGGAGGGGTGGTCTGCACCACTAGCTCCATTTCAGAGGGGAAAGGCAGATTCCACTGCACTGCTGTTACCACAGTTCATCTGCCTCAAATATCCACATGGCAAACTTTCTGAAAATCACTGTGGTCTCTGCATAAACACTGAACAGAAAAGGAATGAGCAGAAAAAATATTTAATCTTCTTCTCCAGCATGCTATGCAGTATTTTCAAGCTCCTAAATTGAATTCTTTGCCACATTAAGTAAATTTGACTCATATGCTTTAGCTCTGACTCATTTTTCTTCTAATCAGTTGTTAATTATTACCCACTTCCTCAGAAAGTTTTTGGGGACAGATGCTGCAGTACCATGACTACTAAACAAAACCCTGAAAATTGGAGGAAAACTTCCCAGCAGATGTAGATAGCTTAAATTGATGTTTCTTTCTTTGCTTTCTCTGCCCTGTTAGTGAATTTACATATGCACTGGTTTTAGCAGCAGTTTTATGCAACAAATAATCCTTAACTGATCTAGTTATTGCATATTTACAGAGGAATGGCACAAAGAGGATGAACTGGCTTAAATCCTGGGGCCAGAGTGTCCAGCTCTGGCTTCCCTGCCAGCATCTTGCACAAGAGATGGGGTTTGGGGATTGAGGGGACCTAAAAGGACTCACACAGTGACCCACCATCACTCAGACCTGAATTCCCACTGCTCTTATCATTCCCTGCTCTGGGTTGGTGACTTCTGCCTTCATCACTTCTGTTTCTCCTGGGTGTCTGCAGCTGCAGCTTTAATCAGTTTAATAGATAATCAGTACAGTCAGTTCTGCAGAGCTTTTCTGACATACAGTAAGAACCTCTTCATAATCTAATCATGCCTTACTAACGTCCCTCTCACCTCTTTGGAAAAATGTGGTTTTAAAAACATCCTCAGCTACCTTAGCATGAATACAAAATAGTTCTAGGTAAGGAGGGGAAAAAAATAAAAGAAGTTCTCTGGCAATGAAATGACAGAATTTTGCTTCTTGGCATCTAAGGCACAGAAACCAGACAATTGTTAGTCATGACCATTTTTTATAGCTCAAGACTTTTCCCTTATGGAATAAGTGAACTTGCATTTCAAAACCATCTCCAAGTGTAGCACACGTAGCCATCTACTCAGCATCACACACAGCAACTACAGTTTCCATTTCAGAGGCTCCAAAATACTGAAAATCAAGCCAGAATGTTCAATTTCCCTGATATAGCATCCAACACTTCATGAAACTTCCAGGAAACCGATATTTAAACAAACTGTGCCAAAGCTATTCTGTACAAAGTATTTTCAAGTGCATTTTGGAAAGAACTGTCTGCTGAAGCAACAAAGAATAGGAAACATTCCAGATCTATAATCCCACAATACATAAAAAATAAACGATTATCAATTGTATTTGAAGAAAAACTGTGCTTCTACATCTCTGCTAATCAGTAATCATAGTTCAAATATTTAATAATCATTTGGAGAATACTTTGTAAGAAACCATCTGGGTAGCTGCATGGTTGGATACAAGGAAAGCAAATTCCAAATATTTTCCATATGATATTCATGTGGTTACCAATATCCACTGCACAGAAATTATTTACAAATTAAGAGAAGGTAAAATAGAAAACCACTTTCAAAGTGAATGTGAGACCATCTCACATCCCACTGGATGGAGCTCAGGGCTAGAATTCTGGTCAAATATTTCACTAATCCCAGTGACCCAGGAAAACCATTTGCAGAATTTCATTTGCTTCTTTCCTAATGCCCACACAAAGAAAATTAATGAGTTTGCATATTAAGAGACCACAACAACAAGCAATAGCAACAAAGAGAATCAATCAGCTCTGCAAATTGTGCAAGCGCTTGTTTTGAAATAAAAAGGCAGATGAAAAATAACTTTGGTTTTACAAACAATTTCCTGGCTTTGGGGCTTTAGTTTAATTTTTGCTAGTTGGGTTTGGTGGAGTAGTAGAGAAGGCAGGTGATTTTTAAACTAATTTTTGCTGAGAGCTGGGTGTCACAGGGCACAAACAGACTGCAAAACACACTGGCACTTCAACTGTGAGCTGAAACAAAAATCAACATCAGCAACATGAACAAAGATGCTACAGAACACTTCTGCAAGGTCATTCTTTGCATTTTTGGGGCTAGAAAGGATTGCAGACTGGCACTGCTTGGGCAGATTTTCGCATGTGTAATTTTCCACAGCCATGGCACAAGGCGGCAATGAGATGTTCCATCCTGTCAGGAGACAATACTGCACTGAAAGGCACACTGCAATTAATTAATGCCACACACTGTGTAAAATTACAGTGATCCAGGTGAGTAAGGGCAGGCGCTGGCAGCTGGGGATGGGAAGGCTCCTTAAATTGGGATAAACTGAACCAGAACTGAAATACAGCTGGGAGGAGAAGGAGCCCTGTCAGGAATCCAGCTCTCGAGGATTTATTGCTGCATTTGGGTGGAATACAGCCCTTTCTTTAAAAACCATGAACTGCCAGCTACCCAGCTGGAGAGGTTTACTAAAACATTCTTTTTCTAAAAGAAGAGCCTGTTGAGGAATGACAGTCACCAAAACTTGTCTACAGCCCTTGGATTTATTCTCTGAAATGCATGTTACAACAGAGGAAAGAAAAGGCTGCTTAAGCCTATTATTTACCCAATGAGTAATTACCTTGTAATAAGGTGTAGCTGATTGTTCTCCTTCACAGCAAGACAAACCCACTCACCACCCCCAAGCTTCAAGGGCATCAATAAACATATGTATGAAGATTAATGCCTGTCAGAGGAATGCCCTATATCCCAGAGTCAAAACCAGGTCCACACACACACACCAGCACTCCAGATTTGGATAAACCAGGCCTGTTTTAAAGAGCTTAATGCCAGGTCTAAATGGTTACAGACATCCTGATATCTGAACCAGAATGGTATGAAATCTGTGACCCACCATGTGGCAATTTCTACAGTGGGCAAACAGATTCCAGGCGTTGGTGGGGTTGTAATTGAAACAGTAAGGAAAATGCATTAACATCTGGAAGACAAAGGCAATACAATATGACAAATTCAACCCAGCCTTGCTGAGGAGAACAGATTGCACAAAAGCACAAACACAAGGCACATTCTGAAAAATAAATTGTGATTAAATGATGATTAAAGGGAGACCACCAGGCAGATGTGCCATGCAAAGAAAACCACTCCATAAGGGGAAGCAAAATTAGTCACTCACAAGAGGTACTGTTGAATTCTTTTAATAACACTAGGAAAATATCATAGTATTAAAGTCCTGCACAGGGTCCTCAGGAGGTTATTTGGGTTGGGATTCCTTTTGTGTTTATAAACCAAACTTTATTTCCCAATTGTGTTTCCTTTTAGGCTGACTACTCCTTTACAATGGCATTTCCAGTTAAAACACAGCTAACCTATAAATACCTGAATGCCACAACACACACTGTGTGCGTGGGTTGTGTTTTGTTTAAGTCTTAGAGGAAATGACAGGAAATCTACTCAACACAGGGAAGCAAATGTTGTTCCGTTAAGCAGGGGGATGTAAAAGCCAGTAAAGAATACATTGCATACATAATACAGAAGGAAAAAAAAAATTATCATCAGGAGTATGTGAAATTACGCTGATTTTGCACCTTAAACCTAGTAGAAGTTACTCTGTTGGCCAATACTAATCCACTGAACAAGCAGAATGTTGGTCAGAAGTCTAACGTTTTCCTGTACCAGCACAGAGAGAGTACAAGCAGTCCATTGCTGTTAAAAGAAAACATGAAATCCAGCTCATGTTTCTGGTTAGGGGTCGATTTCCTCGGGAACTACTGTGAGCATCACATCTTCGTTGCCCCTGCGCACCACCATGTGCAAGGTACTGTCCTTTTTAATGATGTCACTGACATCACTGGCTGAGCTTATGGACTGCCCATTGATGCTTATAATCACATCGTTGTCCTTCAGGCCACCACTGAAAACACAAAGCAGCAATGTGTTAGAATTGCAGTTTTATTTTTAGGGGAAAAAAAATAAATTCTGGATTATTATTATTGTTATTTCCCACCCAACAGCAGACATGGCAGCCGTGAGGAAAGAAATCAGAATTTATGAAGCAGTGAAGGTTACAATGAAGTGCAGAAACCTCAGGATCTGATGGATGTACTAGTTTGATGAATCCCATGTTTCACTGCCTTCAAAGGCATTCGCTGTTGCAAATAGCAGTTAATCCTGCAATAAAGATCTTAGGTGTTCATACCTAAAAATAATTCTAAAAATATCTAAAAATAATTCTGAAATAATTGCAACAAAGCAGATTGATTTTGGAGGGGAGATTGCCCAAGCTTTTGTTCCTGAACACACAGAGAAGCAACCCGAGTGGCACTGTGTGCTACTGAGGGATTTCAGCCCCTGGCAGCCACTTCACCCACCCTTCATGGTTTAAACCTGAGCAGGGTAACACATGTAGCTATCTAGTTTGGTCAAAAAACTAAAAAATCAGATGTCACCTAAAATCAGATGTCTCCTTCCTCTGCACCCAAAATCCCTTTTTCTGACCTCCAAATCTGAACCTTCCTGACTCAAAGCAAGCCAGGGCAGAAGCAGGGCTGTGTCTCTCCCCAGGCTTGGCTGGAGCTGCTGCCAGCACCAAGAAATGGCTGGTGAGGGATGCCACAGACCACAACATCTTGCCCAGTCTTGCACAACGATCTGGCTGCAAGGGATGGAAAAATCAACCAAGACAGATCAGACATGATTCAACCCTTCAGAAGCATAATCCTTCACAAAACCACAGACCACTCATCGGCCTCTTCCACCCACAGAAGGCGCCTGACACGAGTGTCTCCTGCAAGCAGGGTGCCCTTGGCCAATGGTTACAACAAATCTGGTTGCCTACAGGAGGAATGGCTGAAAACATGTCCCTAAAGGAGGCCATTGCATGGTTTTTCATGCAGCCTCTCCATGTGACTCACAGCCAGGACGGGTCACTGCAGCTCTGCTCCTGTGGCCCACCAGGACATCTGTGACACCGTGATATTTTCTGAAAAATCCCTTCACCAGGATTTCTTCTCCTGGGAAGATGAGAAGCCTCAGCTTCTCCATGATTTGCTCCTCTGGAATGTGGTCTGGAGGTTGTTTATCCAAACACATGAATTGTTTTTAATTAATGACCAATCACCATCAGCTGTATCGGACTCTGTCAGTCATGAGCCTTCATTATCATTCTTGTTAAGCCTTCTGATGTAACCTTTCTCTTTCTTCAGTATAGTAATATAATATAATATAATATAATATAATATAATATAATATAATATAATATAATATAATATAATATAATAATAATTAACCCTTCTGAAAACATGGAGTCAAATTCTCATCCCTCATCTTGTCCTGGGGACCTCACAACACCACACATCTACTCAACACGTGCTGGACAGATCAGCATAAGAAAGAAAACCTCTGGGCCAGGGACTGGGAATGGGGGGACAGAGCCAACATGGGCTGCATTTTAACTGCCAGGCCATTCTTTGGATGGAGCACCTTGATTTGGGTCTCCCTTCATATTAGGTTACATTGCCTCACATTTTTTCTTCCTCTCCAAAGTCCCTCTCCCACTCTCTGCTATCATCCCCACTCCCAAAATGACTTTTCTGCACCTTCAGGCCGAACCTGAACACCAAGGCAACAACTCCAGCCCCACACTGGAGCAGCCAAATCATTCCTACACATTCCTTCACACTGCAGACACTAACAAGGATCATCTACAAACACAGCAGAAGTTCAGAGAGCACACTGGACAGCTAGCTCTGTTATCTTACACCCAAACTGTCCCAAAAAACACCACCCAGCCATCCTTGCAGTCCTCCCAAAAGGCAATGTATGCCTGCCCCAAGCAGCTTTCTGCCTCCATGCCTTTGGTGCCACATAAGGCTCTTTTGCTGCCACAAAGATTTACTCCTCTCTCAAATGATCCCAGGTTTCAGATAATGAATAAGGTTTCCCATTTCCTGCCCTGGATTACTGAGCAGTTTCCTATCAGGCAAACCCTGAGAGAAAAGTGTCTCCAGCAGAAGCCAGCCAGAGCAGTGCCAGTGACCACAGCCCAGCTGCCAGGCAGGGGCACCAACCAGCAGGGCCAGCTTCTGAGCAAATCCTGACTAACAGGAACAGAAAAAGTCACTTCTCCAAACCCAAAATCTCTTCCAGTAATGCGACTGCTGACAAAGCTCTCACATGGAAGAGTGCCTGCTGCCAAGGGAGGATTTCAGCCCCAAGGTGTGCCAGGGGAGATGGTGGGTTTGGCCAGCACTGAGGTGGACATTTCTTTCAAAGTGGGCCCAAAACCTCCTCATTTGCTGTCCTGCAGTGACCAGCAGGGCCATGGAGAGTGTGCAGGAACAAAAGTCTCTATTCAGCACTGGCACTGGTACAGCAGATGCCTTGGAAGCAACTGCTGAGAAAAAGGAAAAAGGAGTTTTCACACCCCCTGAATGCCTTCCCTTGGGCCTGGAAGGCTGACAGGGCTTCCCTGCAATGCCCTGAGATACAGTTACAGGATTGCCCATCAGGGACCAGAATGAAACCACAAACCCATTTCCAGCAGACAAGCTAACAGCAATCAGATGGGCACAGCCCTGTTAATTGAGCATAATGAAGAAAGCCAGTGAAGCAGGGAACAGCCTCCATCGTTACCCCCTCGAGCCAGTGGTAGTGGTTTGGAGAAAAAAGCACTTCAACCTACGCTTCAGCTGGTGTTTCTGGAATGACTTCAATGACATAGGCCCCAGAGACAACATCAGGGAAGTCTTTATGGCGATCCTTCAGCTCTCTAGCTTTGCTGAAAAATGAAGAAATAGCAAAAAAAAATATTTTGTCAAGACAGGAAAAAACCCCCCCACGCATTTTGCTGAAGTCACTTAACACAAGTTGAGCTGTTTTACACACATTGGTCTGCCACTTCAGCATCCATTTTAACCCTTAGATGCATATTTCAGGAATTATTACTTTTTTTTTGCAAGCATGCAGCTTTTTAATGTCTATTTCTGGTAAAGGCAACCATTTCAATAGATACAGACAATCAGAGTTCAAACATTTCAAAGCTTTAGAAACTGCAGATTGTAGAATCACAAACTGGTTTGGGCTGGAAGGGACCTTAAATCCCATCCAGTCCTCACCCCTGCCATGGTCAGGGATAACTTATACTAACCCAGGCTGCTCCAAGCCCTGTCCAACCTGGCCTTGGGCACATCCAGGGATCCAGGGGCAGCCACAGCTGCTCTGGGCACTCTGTGCCAGGGCCTCCCACCCTCACAGGGAAGATTATTTTCCTAATATCCCATCTAAACCCACTCTCTGTCAGTTTGAAGCCATTCCCCCTCATCCTGTCACTCCAGGCCTTTTGTAAATAGTCCCTCTCCATCTTCCTGTCAGGCTCCCTTCAGGTCACAAAACTCCTCTACTCCAGGCTGAACAATCCCAATTCTCTCATGAGCCTTTCCTCATGGCAGAGCTGCTCCACCCCTCTGATCATCTGTGGGACCTCCTCTGGACTGGCTCCAGCAGGTCCAGGACCTTCCTGGGTGAGCGCCCAGAGCTGGATGCACAGCCCCAGCTGGGGTCTCCTCAGAGCAGATTAGAGGGACAGAATCACCCCCTGCAACCCTGAACACCTAAAACAGCCCCAACCCCACGTGTTTCAATGCTTTGTTCTACCTGTGGATCCTGCACAAGGGAAAACCTCTGGTTATCTTTACAGGACATGGCACTACCTGCTCATGAGTGTCTTATAGCCAGAGCATGAATAAGCAAGTCCACACAGAAGCTTCATTTGACATTAAGTGAAGAGTTTAATGAAAATAACTTTATAGAAATGTAGGAGCGCACGTGGCTGACGTAGGCCATGAAAACGTACAACAACATGGATGCAACCCCAGGACAGAGCCACAGTCACCAGCTACTCTCTTCTGAAGCATTAAGGAGAAGAAAAAGCCAGGAGTTGTTTAAGAGCTAGCTCACAGGAGAGTCTAGAGGAGAGTCCCACCAGGTGGCAGCCGCAGAGGAGGAGGTGGCCAGGGCTGGCTGGGTTTGTCACCAGCACACATCCAAATCCACGTCCCCAGCTGGATCCAAATGCATGCAGAGACCACGCTGGGAAAGGTGAGGAGCCACCCTGGGTACTTACCTGGGGGTTAGGGACATCATTCGTATGCCAATGTATTTCTTTTTGGTTACAGCTTTTCCTGCAAAAAGGAAAAGGGGTCGTGATCAGTTGCCCTGACCCAAAGAGCCTCTGGCTTTCAAAACTTTATCTTCCACTTTTTCAGACTGTCACTATATGAAACAACATGAGCTCACACACTGCTGCTCTCAAGGTGAAAAAAGGGAATTTTTTTTTCTGCCTCCAACATTTATAGATTTCCAAGAGTGACCGTGGATTGGAGGGTGACAGTGCCACCTCTCCCATGGCACTGGACAATCCAACAGTCCATCAAATTTCTCTTCTTCCATAAAAGAATGCAAAACAATAAGTTATTTACTGAAAGTGTGTGAGAAAGTTTGTTACAAGAATGTAAACATCAGAAGGCTTAGAGAATCTTAAAAAAATCAAAGTGACAGCTCAGAGTTTTGATATTTATGTTTTTTTTTTCTATTTTTTATATGCTTGGCTTGCTTGATGGTAGCATATGTTTTATAGTTATGGATAACTTGAGAAATACTGTTTATGGTTAAATTTACTTTTTGGTTTTGTGTTTACTTATAGCTGGCATTTTTATTTTGATGGTCTGAGGTATTATGAGTTTATTGAGTTAGGAATAATTTTTTATGTTTTTATGTTTTTAATTTAGGTCTATTTTTGACACTTTTGCAGTTTGGTTAAATTGCTTATTGTTTTGGTGCTTTTTATTAGCTTTACTTTTGGGGATATGAGCACTTATATGGCAGACTTTTACAAGTAGTTTTTTTTTATTTTGCTAGCGATATTTTTTTACTCTTCAGCAGCTTAAATTATCTGTTTTTTTACACTGCTAGTTAGCTTTTCTTTACTTTTTTAGCCATCCTTACAGAGTGTTGGCTACTATTTATGAATTAGTGTAGAAATAGAGTTTTGGCTACTTTTATTTTTTAATCTTAATGCCAGCCAGGCTGCTGGCTTTCTGGTTTATCACTGTTTTCACAGAATGGTTTGGGTTGGAAGGGACCTTTAAGGTCATTTATTTCCAACCCCCTGCCATGGGCAGTGATGCCACCCTCTAGAGCAGGTTATTTTCTGGTTTTCCTGTTCCCAAGTACCGTACCTTTAGCTTGTCTGTCATGGGATTCAGTTAGGAACTTCTTTATTTTATCAGATGGGATAGCAAATGAGATTCCTGCTGTAACTTTTAATGTGTTAATGCCAATGACTTCACCATCCTGGAGGAAAAAAAAAAAAAAAGCTATTATTGGCAAATATGGAACATCTCAAAGAGAAATGAGAGAAATGGATTGTCTCATCCGAGCAGTCACAAAGACAAATTCACATTTTGTAGCTGGTCTTCAACTTTCTTTAAGTTTTAAGTGTAATTTTTTGAGTCTATTGATAAAACACTACTTAGGAATTTTGGAAAATCAGTGTGATTATTCATCTTGCTGCAGAAGAGATAAAACTGGGCAATTCTTATGCTTGCAGCAGATGAGCAACACATTCTGCAGCTATTCTGTGTATATTTCAGCAAGCATCATATAATGCCTGGCACCAACTGCTCCTGAGACACTTACATAATAACTTAAAGAAAAATACAGTTTGCCAAAATCAAACTGCATTTTCCTGGCAATAAAACTCCAAGAGCTTTGGATGAAACATCTCTGATGTCATCTCTTTTGAAACCTCAGCAGTTTCATTCTCTGGTTCATCCCAGACAAAAACTCTCTAACTACAGGTGGTTTTAAGTGAATGTGTGCTGTGAATTGGGTGGCAAAAAACATTGCCAAATCTCCTCCAAGGCAGAAACTCTGAGTAGTTCTGAGTTTCAGTCTGTGCCATGCCTCCTGAGGACTCAACCCCATGCACCCTCAGGAGACATGAGAGCTCTCACTCAGTTTTGCAACTGCTTCAGTTCATTCTACAGTATTGGCAAATAAACCCTAATATCCTGAAAATATATGGATTTTTTGGTGAATCCAAAATGAAAGAGTAGACACATTTTGGAAATATTTAGCTGAGTTTCTGTGTGAAAAGAAAATAATTGCCAGCTGCAGGGTAAACAGCAAGGGCAAACACCTCACTGTAAAATGTGGTTTTTTTCCTTTTTGCAGGGCTTGAGCAAAAACAACATTACACTTGTTTGAAACTATGCAAACCATAAACATCCTAAATATTGAAATCCAAATGTAGCTTTTTGCCAACATAAACACAGACAACTGATTAGTAAGAACCATGTGAATTTTGTGTAGTCAGCCAGATATCGAAAGCTGCAAATCCCACATCTGGTGGGGGGAGTTTGCTTTTTTTTTGTTCTTGGTTTGGGTGGGGTATATTGTTTGGTTTTATTTTTTAAATTAAACAGAAATAAGCTTGACACTAAGCAAACTTAGAGAAACTCTTACCAGATTTACTAGGGGTCCTCCAGAATTCCCATACTGAAAATAAACATAAGTTAAGAACACATTTTAGTATTTAGCTCCTAATTTGTTGCAAGCAAAATACAAAATAAATTTTTGCAATATTTCTGTAGTACTGCTTCCATTGTCTATTAAGTTCATGCAATAGAAGAGTTTTAAATAAACCATAAACCACAGTTTAACATCACTCTTTTAGCTGAGCTTTGCAAATACTTTTGTTTTCCTTCTCCTGCCAGAGTAAGTTAAGAAATCCAAGGTTTTCCTTTTGTTGTTTTAGTGCCACACTAGAAACTGAGAGGATTTTAGGACAGCTCTGGGAGCTGTTAGTGAAGATTTCTTACAAGGCCAAGATCTGAAGTACAAAAACTATTGTTTTGCCTTAATGCAGAAATGAACTTGAACCCTTAAACGAAGCTTGGCTTCTTCTTCAGAAAACAAGACGGATTTCCAAAAGATAGTTATTTGCCAGAGAACATTGCCTCCTCCCTTGCAATCTGCAAGGATTTTGAAGTGAAGGCAGACACTGTGCCTGGTGTGGCTCCTTGGGGGGATTTCTCCGTAACACCAAGCGCTGCTGTGGTGCAGATGTCCAGGTTTACAGGGAGAGAAGAAACGCTCCCTGCTCCTCAGAAGGGCATCCCAGGAGGGATTTCTGCTGGGGAAAGGCCAGGGCTGAGGGGGGCAGCCCGGAGGGGACGTACATTGATGATGGCATCTGTCTGGATGTAGTCCATGTCGGAGTTGCGCAGCCCCAGCTCCTTGCCGCCGCGCTGCGTGGTGCTGACGATGCCCGTGGTCACCGTGTTCTGCAGGGAAAAGGGGCTGCCAATGGCCACCACAAACTCCCCTGGCCTCAGGTCTGCAGACTGGCCCAGCAGAAGGACTGGCAATTTACCCTGAAAAATAAAAAAGTGGAAAAAAAAAGAAAATTCGAATGTTAAGGCATTGCTCCGCTGGCAGAAGAAATGTTACGGAAGGGTGAATGCATTCACAGGGTAGAGGAAAAGAGGGAGAGAGGCTTTCATCCCTCAGGGATTTTGTTCTGTTTTCTTTGAGCATTTTGTGTGTGGGTTGGTACAGAAACATCCAGTGTGGGCTCTTTACACTGCAGAACTTTTTCCACAACAGGTACCCATTAAATGAAGAACAATCCAAAGACCAAAGGAATATTTATGCTCTGCTGTACAAAGCAAACATGTGATGATACTAGAAAGGAGCCACATCCAACACTTCTTGAAATAATTAGCAAACAGCTGCTGAAATAGAAATGATATTGTTTGAGAGTGAACACTAAAGAATCATGAAAGCAACAGCCCAAGAGTCTTAAACATGCATGTGTACAGTTAAAAGCATTTATGTTCTGACAAGACACCAGCTAATGATTCATCTAAATTTCTTTTAATAAAGTATCTCTTCTAAATAATTATATTCCCTCCTACATACAGTGATGTCCTCCTCTGAAGATGTTAGGATTGAAGGACCTGATGTGATTTTTCTGTTATGACAGTGGAGGATACCATTATACTTTCCTTTCAAGATCTTATCACTAAACACAATAAATATTACATAGTTGAAGACATTCCCACTAAAACATTATTAAAATCCAGCAAACACTGCATTGTGCAGCAATTAAAAATAAAAAAGGGGAGGGGAGGTTGGATCCACACACTTGTTAATGAATCAAGGGTGTTCTGAAACAGATCATAGTTCAAATAAATACTTTTTTATTCATCACTTGCCTGTACAATACACATTGAGTGCCATTTCTCCCTTTCTTCACACTTTAAAAAGCCTATCTCTACACTTACAGTGATGTGACATGTTTTTAAATATTTTTATCTGTTGTCTAAATTATCCTGGTCCTCTCCAGGTAATTTAACCATATATTTAACCCATGGTCTTTAACCATGTCACTAGACTATTTCTATTAGCAGCAATGAACACGTATAAGTGCAGGTTTAGACTTAAGGATTTGAAGGATTAGGTTACTGAACCCAAAAATCAAAACAGAATTCTGGAGGCATTTATCTTTTGCTTGGCAAAGCTAACTTGAACCTAGCTTTCCTCTAAGCTTAACCTACTTCAAGTTTTGGCAAAAAGGGAAAATATTGAATGATTAATTTGGAAACTCATTGCTGGCTCAGGTTTTGTTACCACAGTTTGAAAGCCTGACTCAATAATTCATTCATAGGGACAAAAATTCAGTGTTATAAACTAACCCAAATTCCCATCACTTTGTGTTTTTCACCTACAGTTTATTTCAAATATCCTAAGAGACAGACAATGCCTCCAAATTAGAAAACAAAAAATAATGGCATCAGTTATCACTATATGCTGCTGCAAATACAGGAGTCATGGTTTTAATGTTTAACAAGACTGGTCTTGTGTATCCTTTATCCAGCTTTGTTACAATCCCACCAGGGAAGTTTTACCCAGATGAGCAGATTGTTTCAATAAAATTCATTGCCAGCTCCCAGACAGGGTAAGATGCTTTATGCAAATTTATCTTTCAGTCTCCAGACAGCAAGAAAATAATTAAACCAACAGAGTGAGCTGGGAGAGCAACAGAATAGGCAGCAGAGAAAGCAGAAAGCATTTCCATGTCTGTTTGCATTCAGAGGAAAGTTATCACAACCAGCAATGCCCTGCTAATAAATAATAATAATGATAAAACACAGCCCTTATCAGTGCCACAGCCACAGATAAACCCAGCTGTGGCTTAGCTCTGGGAAGGATCCAGCTGCTCTGCCCTGTTTCCCCATCACTACTGCAGAGGCAGCAGCATCCCAGGGCAGCCCCTGATCCCAGGCACAGCTCCAGGATGATTCCAGGGCAGGGGAATCAGGCAGTTGTGCTCAGCTCACACAAACAGCCCCATCTGGGTCATGTTTGGACACAGGGAGCACCCTGGCCCTTCCTCCTCCCACCAGATGCTATTGAGCTTACGCAGCACGTGTTTGCAAGATGTCATTGGTCAAAGCCAGCATCTTCTTTTGGCACTGCTCTTCCTTCTTAAAAAAAACCAACAAGCCTCCCCCCCCCCAAAAAAAAACCAAAAACACCCAAAAAACCAAACAAAAAAAACCCACACAAAAGACAAAAAGTGGCTTTTGTTTGTGTCTCAGTGCACTGAACACAGATACTTCGCAGAAAAAGGGGACATTTATCAGCAAATGAAACAGAGACAAGCAAAAGAAAACAGAATAGTTTTTCTGTTTCATTACCAGGAAAAAAAAAATTAAAGGCTGGTCGTGTACAAAGTTAAAATATTTATACAAAGTTCCTGAGTTGTAACAACAGTCACAAAGCCAAAATTGCATCTGGCAGCAGAGAGAAAGTACAGGAACGGCCTGTGACTAATACAATTGTGATTGTGCTGAGTTTTCAGGGCTGTGCCTATACTAGCCAGGCTTCAGTTCAAGCTCTGATGCTGTATGGATTGGCTGCAGGTCACCCCTGTGATTCAACATGCCTTCTGGAAAGTCTGGCTAACCTTTCCCTTGCTAGAAACAAAAATTCGTTGCAAAAACCTCCTGGTCCTGCAGACATTATGAAACACAGCTTTGGAAAACGTGTCCTGTATTCCCTGTGATTTCCTGGTGTGGGGCAGGACTGGCACACCAAAGGCACTGCATGTAAATGTATTGATGCCCCTACAAAACAATGCCATGAAGAATTGGTTATGGTAAATATATGTGCTGTCATGGCTTTAAATTTGAGGAATTCTCTCTAAAATAGCTTAAAACATTGCCACACTCACGATTAAATTTTGAGTTATAAAAAACCTAAAACAAACTCAAGTATTTATTTACATTGTGCACGTGGTTTTGAAATGAAACCAGTATAAAACCTATGAAAATCCCATGATGGAGTGGGACAAACATCCTTTAGCAGCCCAGGAGGAGCCCTGGCAGTGCCAGGCAGGCAGTGCTGTACCAGGATCGTGTCAGAACATCCCCTCTGTGCCCTCACACCCTGCCCCTGGCAGGCTCATCCCAGGGAAGTTCAGGAATCCTGGTGAAATGAGTGTGAGTTCAGGGCTCTTAATAACTATACTTAATAAATGTGCATTCTTCAATCTTTACATAATGTCTGATGGCCCTCAGGATGACATAAGCACCGCTCCAACTCGTGATTCTCCTGCTTTGACTGCAGATTTGCCAGTGCAGTTAATTAAAAGTGCCAGGCAAAGGACCATGCCTTGCAGCACAGGCAGCAGGGAGCCAGGAACACCCAAACCCAGCTCTCCCAGTGACTCACTGCATGGCTTTGGGCAACATATAATACCTTTTCTACCCCTGTCTTTTCTAACTCTTGCTTTGATGAAGCCTTGGGGCTCTGCTGGATCCCTGTTTATTCAATAAAACAAATCTGCAGGCAGGCATTCTGCAAGCACACAGAAATAGGACCAAACATGCAAACCCCTAAGTGGCACATGACTCACTGTTTACACCCAGGCAGAGAAGGAGCCATTAATTAGGGTTAATATTTTAAGACATTCGCATCCCAAAGGGCTTCAGACGTTTTTATATATGGATTTGACTCCAACCCTGGATAAACACAACTCCCACGACATGGAGAGCTGCACACCACCACAAGAAATGGCCCCAGCCAACAATAGGACACAGCTATTGTGGCATGACAGGAGAGGTAGAGATCAGCATCATCAGCCAGAGGGACTCAAAGAAACATGGAATCGTTTAGGTTGGAAAATGTCACAGACATCTTTTATGAAAAATTCTTTCTTTACGATTTTTCCTCCTGAGAAGCTGAGAGGCCTCAGGAACAAAATGTAAACAATGGTTATCTGCTGCTGTGGAATGCAACAGGTGCATCTGTGATTGGTCTCATGTGGTTGTTTCTAATTAATGGCCAATCACAGTCAGCTGTTATCATTCATATCAATCACAAGCCTTTGTTAACATTCTTTCTTTGTCTATTCTTAGCCAGCCTTCTGATGAAATCCTTTCTTCTATTCTTTTAGTAGAGTTTTAATATAATATATATCATAAAATAATAAATCAAGCCTTCTGAAACATGGAGTCAGATCCTCATCTCTTCCCTCATCCTGGGACCTGTGTGAACACCGTCACAGGAAAGGCCTCTGAGATTATGGAGCCCAACCCCTAACCCAGCACTGCCAAGGCCACCACTAACCCAGTGTCCCCAAGTGCTGCATCCACATGGCTTTTAGATCCCTCCAGGAATGGGGATTCCAACACTGCCCTTCTATGAGGAAATTTATCCCAAAATCCACCCTGGGCCTGCCCTGGCCCAGCCTGAGGCTGTTCCCTCTCCTGTCCCTGTTCTCCTCCTGGCAGGAGCTGTGCAGAGCCACAAGGGCCCCCTGAGCCCCCTTTTCTCCAGACTGAGCCCCTGCCCAGCTCCTCAGGGATTCTCCAGCCCCTTCCCAGCTCCCTCAGCCCCTCCTGGGGCTCCAGAGCCTTCCCCAACTCTGTTCCCTTCCCTGAACACCCTCCGGCCCCTCCATGTCCTCCTTGCAGTGAAGGGCCCAAAACCACCCCAGCATTCAAGGTGCAGCCCCAGCAGGGCCAGCACAGACGTTCCCCTGGTGTCCTTTAACAGCACAACTTGAGTCAGATAAAATAAGTGAAATCTGGACAAAACAGCTCCAAAACTAAGAGAGGAGGAGGCAGAAAGGCACCACCAGGCACTGCCACGGAGAAATGGAAACCAGGAGACAGCCAGCCATAAGCAGGAGGTGTTTTGGTTTGAGCTTTTTCATCCATGAAATAAGTGAATGTGTCTCCATGCTGGCACAGAAAGCAAGTAAATCCCTCCTCTGTTCTGTAATCCCCTTCATTTTTGGATGGAAAGTCAAGAATTTGCAGGAAGCACTTTGCAGTTCAATAAAGGGATGAAGAGGAGACAAAAGCTCTGAGTTCAATTTGTGTTAACCAGCGACAGATCTCCTTCATGCTTCTTATTTTTAGGTGGGAAAGGCACAGATGAACACTAATTCAGCAGTGAGTGTAACTCTGGCAAAACATGTAACTGTCCTGGGAATTGCATTTCTGTTCTGACTAATTCAGCTTTCAGAATACGTTATGGCAAAACAAAACCACCAGTCATGAGCACATAAAAATATAGAATATCATCTACCATCTAGAAACTGCTTGACAGAGAGTCAAAGAAAACAAAAAACCCAGGCTGAACACATTACAAGCCTTCAAAAGTATTTCATCTATAGTTAGAAAAGCAAAACTGAGTCTCCTTATCTAAATATGGAGCATGGGAAGCTTGTAGGAAAAAAAAGAAGAAAAGGATGAAGTCTTGTTTTGATATGTCACCAGCTTTTCAATTGCCTGGCAAGAGATTGCTGTTCTCCCTTAAAAATAAAATACAAATGAAATTCCAATTAAATAAAATAAAAATAACAATTAAAAATATGCTGGTGCTGGCAGACCCACCCTGGAGATGTGAATATTTTGCTGCATGGGAAGTTGGACCAGCACATTGTCCCCACAGTGAGGGCTACTAGAAGCTGAAGATGGCAGGAAACCACTGCTGCCTAAACTGATGAATAAACTGGAGTTAAGATCCAAGCTTTTTACAAGATGTTTCATTCTTATGGGTCCTGAACACTTCTGGAAGCAATATGTGGGCTTCCTCAGCCTCTCAAGAGGAAGCGGCATATTACCCAGCCACAGATTTCAAAGTGAAATAGCATTTCAGAAAAGCCCCTTACATCTGGCGTCCAAGTAGTTTGTTTCTTCAAAATGTGGGCTGTTAAAATATTGATGCACAAACAGGGAAGTTTGCTTTCCTGCCTCCTCCAGTTTTGTACACACAGGGGAGAATCAAATCCCCTCTGAACCACAAAGATACAGACATTCATTGCCTCAGGAAACCACCAGGGCAACGAGGGCAGGAGGTCTTGTTGATTTAAAAGTGTCAAACAGAGTGTTTATTAGTAAGATGCAGGAGAAACCTTAAGCTGAAGGTTTCAGCTGAAGGGCTGAAATGTCACCACAAATTAGAGATGGGTCACAGCCCCACAGCTGCTGCACCATGCAAATGCCAAATCCTGTCTGGGGTGAAGAACCAGGAGCTGGCCACACTGAGAAGTAAAAATCTTCAGGGCCTGCCTTGTGTTCCCTGTGTGATTTCAGGGTCAGTATCTCATGGCTGGGTTTTGAGCATGTAGAAAGAAGAAACATCTCAAAATAAAGCCATTCACCCTGCTCCCCCCTTCATTTTTGTGGACAGAGCTCTATTTCTAGGGCTGAAAAGGGTCTCCAGAAAAAGCCACCTCTACCTTCCACTACTTTGGGCTTCCAGTTTCCATTTGGGTTGCGTTCTTTTATAATTCTGCCTCCCATTAACCCTGATACTGACCATTAAACCACCCTGAAATTTCCTCCCCTCCTGCTGGTGTTTATTTGCCAGCAGCTGTATCACACATTCTGATTTAACAAGGTAGTTATTTGCCTCGAGATGGATCCCACAATGCAGCTCTGCCAGCAAAAAAGCATCTGCTGCCTTTGGGGTGTTGTGCAACAGTTCTGATGGGTTTCACACTCGCTGCAGTATCACACGTGCCATGCAAAACACATTATTTATTTCACCAGTCCCTGCCTATGCTGCCAAAATCCAGCTTTTTCTAAGGAAATCTTATGAATTTAGCATGTTCATATCCAAATTGTCTGCAACTGCACTGCTCCTTTCTAGTGATGTGCTCTCCTCGTTGCATTTGGAAGGATATTTAGATTGGATTCATGGCTACCACATTGATTCCAATCTTACTTCCTGCTTTCAACACTCCAGCAAACTGCTCTGTGTCACCACAGACACAAGAAACACTGGTGCTCTCTTTTATAGACTGTAAAAACAAGCACATTTTAGGACTGGAACAACTGCTCCAAGGTTTCTGTTCCTCATTGACTGCAAGATGTTTTTCCACGGAGAAGAATTTAATCAGGGAAATGGTTCATCCTCAGTGCTGCCCAGATTTTACCACCCTTTTCATTTCCTACTGCACTCAGCCAAGCCAAATTAGTTCTGGTAATGTCTCTGACCAGATGTTCACACCTTAGAGGGAAACAGCATCCAGGCTGCTGCAAAATCTGAGCAGCTGTAGGAATACCAGCTGAGCCTGATCCCAGCTCTGTTCCTAATCACAGAGCATTCTTCATCCTTCAGATCCTGCCTTAAAATGCCACACATAAAAAAGAAGAAAAAACCCTTCTGCATCTTTGATGTCACCTTCAAATATTTTATTCCAATTTAAGAACTTCGCCTCTTACTTCAGAAAAATTCTTAAGGATGGTTTCCATGCCATTTCCAGATTTTTAAGGGGTCATTTGTACCACCCTACTGACTTCTTTAGCCAGCAAATACATTTCAAATTCAACAAATTATTACCCTTGTGATTTTAAAAAGTCTTTCATGCATCTGAATGACTGCAAGGCATTCCAGAACAAAAATGAAAGCTCAAACACTGAACTTGAAAGGGTGTATAAAAATGGCCCATAAAAGTTCAATCTGAGAATAGATTTCTCAGCTGACCACGTTTCCATTTCAACTTTTATTTTTTTTGTGAACACATAAAACATTGGTTTTAATTCTCAAATGCAAAGCAACACCTGTCCTGTGAAAAGAGGTGCCTCAGTCCTCACCTTGGACTGGGATTGCCCAGTGCCATGTTACCAGAGCTGGCTGGAAATCTGGGTCTCCCATCCCTTTAAATTTCCTCCCCAATAATTTTGATAATTCTCAAAATCATCCTGAGCTGCAATGGGGGAGGCCAGGAGGAGAGCACCACCCACGGTACTGTCTTGTACAGCTGATAAGGTGCTTCCAAGGGCAGCTCAGACCAATTCCAGCCCTGTTGAGCTGAACCTTCCACACACTCACAAACCTGTGAGCTTTCCACCACAAGCCCATCTGGATGAATTATCTTTTCCCCAAGCTGCTTCCAGGTTCTCCCTTCCCACAAGCAGCTTCCCAGGACAACTAGGAGCCATTTCCTCAAGGTATCAACATTCAAGCCCATGCCTGCTCTTTTCCTGAGTCCTCAAACTGCCCATCACACCAGTTCAGTGTCTTCTCTCTGTCCCCTCTCTCCTCTGGAGTTCAGGTTCCTGCTGCTCCAAGTCCTCTCCTTCTCACCACGTCTGCTCTCCCCTCCACCTTGTACTTCCAATTTTCAAGCATTTTTCTGGCTGCCCTTCACTCCCTGCCCCATCCTGCTCACCCCAATGCTGCCAGTGCTCGTGCTGGGGGACCTTTCCCTTTGTTTCTTACTGCTTTTTCTTATTTTAAGATAAAAATGAGAAAACAAGCGACGTCGTGAAAACAGAGAAAAAAACGACACGGCAGAAATATTATTGGTTCTGTTTGGTTTTTCTGCCTGGTTGCTGTTCAGAAGCTTTTAAAAAAGAAGGAGATTTGAAGTTGTAAAGGTGGCAAGGGAGCAGCAGGAGCACTCCATCCCTCAGGTCATCCAAGAGCTCTGCGTTAGGCGCTGGCTTAGTCATGAACTCTGGCACAAACACTTCTGACCTCGCTGGGGAATAGCCCTGAACTAAAACAACGCTGCAAGATCTACACATTTCTGAGTCATGTGTTTCCAATGAAGCATTCCTGCCCCTTAAACTTGGAGGTCATCAACTGACAGAGCAAACGGGGGGAGCCAACGTGAGCAGCACCCCAAAGAGCCACGTCCAGCTGCTGGCAGCTCCATTACACAGCATTTCCACACAATATCCTTCTTGCTACGTGTGCAGAACCTCCTGACAGCTTTTCTGCTGTGGCAGGAGGCACAGCAATGCTGACAGAGGAGCATTTGATATGGAGGGGGATCATAGATGGGAAGCTGCTCAGAAAACCTCTTGCAGTGTAAGAACATCTTTCCAAGCTGGCTTTAATTTCCATGCTCAAGATGCTCCCCAAGGTATTTTCCACTTTAGAATCTGCATCAGCAAGGGAAAAATGTGTCCTCTAAAAGCCATTTGTGACTTCAATATAGGCACTCAAGACAGAGTAGCACAAGCAAAACACCCCCATTTCTCCTCTGAGACAGAGCTATATAAGATAAAAGGTGTGTGCAAACCAGCCAGCAAACTGGGGTGTTGTTTTTTATTGTGAGGATGCATAAAAAGTGCTATGTAATACTTTCACTACACTGAAAGAGGTCACCTCACTGAGAGGTGACAAAATTACCACTGCCACCCACAAACTTGGCTTTTAAAAAGGTGTATCCACCTAGTTCATACATTCTCAACAACCCAGCCCAGTAAACAACTTGTTTTTCCTTCCGACCTGAAAATCAGCAACACTTTTTGGAAAGGAGGACGTTAAATTAGAGGAACAAAATGTGTCTTGCTTCAACGACTCACCTGAGAATCTATTTTAATTAGTGCAATGTCTGATTTTTCATCAACATCTTTAATTTTGGCTTCGTAAGTCTCCCCGTTCTTGAGCTCCACCTTCACCCTGTTCTTGTTGGTGACCACGTGGGCGTTGGTGACAATCAGCCCATCCTCAGACACAATGAACCCCGAGCCACTGGCTACAGGAACCTCCCTCTTGGAAAATGGAAGTCTAAAAGACAAGGGAAATAAAACATTTATTGCTGCAAAAAAAGATGAAAGGTCACAAATAATTCCAAATAACACACAGCCAGAAGGAGTTTGGTGAGTTCCTAATGTTTTAAGATATCTGCTGTTACTCTCATTAAGAAGATAAAGCACATCCATTACTTTAGCTAATTATTTTTCCATGACTCTTAAATTATCTTTAATTCTTAAGCATGACAAATATTTATTATCACAAAACCTCTTTGCTATTTCATGCCATCCATCAACATTTCTGTCCCACTGGCAGCTGTTTTCAAGAATTAAATAAAAAAGAAAAAAAAAAAGAAAAAAAACCAAGACTGGGCATCTTGTTTACTTGCGAAATAATTCAATGTGAACCACAGCAGGGGCGATCTTCTCCACCACATCTGCAATAAAGTTGTATTTGTGCCTCAGGCTGTTGGGATGTTCTTGGCCTGAAATAGAAACACAGGACGTGTCATGAGTTCCTCAAGTGACTGCAGGAGGGCCATTGCAAAACACCTGAATTAAAAAAAGCTCTGAGTGGGTATCTTTCCCTTCCTTAAAAGCTGTCTGCAGCATGACCCTCGGCCCTAGATTCCCTCCCTGCTTCTCTGCACAGAGGTGGAGAGCTTTGTCCTTAGGGGAAATGAGCCACGAACCTCCTGGTGTGGGGTGCACCCCACTGGGCCATGGGGCTCATCCCTCTGTGGGGCACAGGAGGAGCACAGGGCTCATTCCCTGTCTGTGAAAGGGATTTTTGTACTCAGATGCCTCCCTTGCTGCCCTCTTTTTCTGGATGGTCTACTTAGCCTGGATGGTCTTCCCAGATTAAACAAGCCAGCTCTGTTCCTCTGCCAAAATACGCCTTCCTGGAGGGTTCTGCAGTCTCAGGCTGCTGCTTTTGTAAAATGCCGAGGACACAGAGGTCCTGACCCCGGTGTGAGCCCTCAGCAGCTGCTGAGAAAGTTTAACTTGGGTACAGGATTGGGCTTCCTTTCCCACCCGTGTCCCCACACAGCCTGACCCAGCAGCCCCTGCCTGGCACCTACGTGCAGAAGAACCTTCCACACACTCACAAAACCCCACTCGAGGCATCCTTCCCACCCTGAGCTCCACCAGCTCCACGGATCCCACCCTGAGCTCCATCAGCTCCATGGATCCCACCCTGAGTGAGCTCCATCAGCTCCACGGATCCCACCCTGAGCTCCACCAGCTCCATGGATCCCACCCTGAGTGAGCTCCACCAGCTCCATGGATCCCACCCTGAGTGAGCTCCACCAGCTCCATGGATCCCACCCTGAGCTCCACCAGCTCCATGGATCCCACCCTGAGCTCCATCAGCTCCATGGATCCCACCCTGAGCTCCATCAGCTCCATGGATCCCACCCTGCTCTGGAGCCACCCCCAGGGCTGTGAAATAGATGGGACAACACAATGGTTCCACAAAGCTCTGCATTCCTGGGCAGTGCTGCAACAAAAGCTCGTGGTCACTGGGCATTCAGCAGGGGCCAGTGGGGTTTTCTAATGCCTCTGGATACCCAACTCACATTGTGGCCAACAGAAAACCTGTCTGCACCAAGAGAAGTTTAAAAATCTCTGGGGAAAACTCACAGTTCTGACACAGCTCCTCCTTCTCAAGCAGTTCAGGGGCAAAACATTGCTTTTTAAACTTGGGAGCAGCTATGCAAATTGGGAACACCCCAAAGAGTTATTTTGTGTTCCTTCAGAGGTGAGAAACACCCTTTGTTTTCATTTCAGCTTTATCTGGTGCATCCATCTCCTGTTATACATGCACAAGCCAAGCCTGTTACAGGCTTTCAGAGGAGTATTAATGAGCTGTGCTGCTCCCATCCATCTTTGCCATTTGGCTCCTAAATCCATGCAGAGATTAAAGCAATAAGCAGCTTGTGGATGCTGTAAGTGCCTTTGACTGTGTAAGAGGACAATTTATTTGCAGAATCATAGAAGGACTATCTCATAAACCTATCCCAATACCAAAACCCCGAATGCCCTTTGCTGTTGGAAACACCAGAGAGGAAAGCCATGCAAATTTTCAAGCACACACTGGAGGCAATAATGATTTGGGAACAAAGTGCCCCTGCTTTTAACACTAACCAGACACTGGTTTGGTTCAGGGGTGAGCATGTTCCAGGTGAGTTCCCAATGCCTACAGCACACACTGTCCCTCAGGAGAGGGGTGCATGCTCCTCCCAAACACCATCTGTCACTCAGGGACAGGTTTTTTCCTTATTTAAAGGCTGTGAAACATCTCAAGGGCTTTTAAATGCAGCCAGTCACAAGCAGCAGCCACATAACCCACTGTGCTCTTTCAGAAATGTTTATCTGCCTTATGAAGCAGCAACATCGATCAGGAAACTTTTGTCCTCACCTCACTGTTTTCCTCAAGAGAATTCAGTGCTTTCTGATTTACACATGAGCTGCTGCCCTTGGGCTTTTGTCCCACAGAGGATATTTCTCTGATAGAGAAATATCAATTTACCAAACGATTTATATTCCCCACTAGAAATATTCAATATCAAACAAGTCATGCCATTGCTGTAAAGCTGACGATTATCACAGGGGCAGTTCTGGGAAGCTGCTACAATAAGAAACGCAGCCTGGAATTATCTACTTGCATTAAATAGGTGCTTGGACAGATTATCAGGTGGGATTAAACGTGGTGCTGGGCTAAAACTCCACAGGGCACTGCTGCAGCCATGGATCTGCTTTTTGATCACTGCTTACAAAATGATTTCATCTCAGCTGCAATGCTGTAGACATCCAAAGGTCACATCCTGCCCTTGGGAAAGAAAAAGCTCCACAGATGAGGGAACTACACAGGCAAAGCAAAGCTTTTTTTCCCTGCCTTCAATCTTTTTTACTTTTAGCCATTGAAGAAGAAAAAGGATGCCCAGGCTGTACATGGTGAGACTGCTAATACCTCATCTCAGAGCTGCCTTCCCTTGGAACTGGGGCCTACAAAAGCCAGGATTTCAGAGGCAACAGTATTTTGCCCATGATCCACCCCCTCATGCAAAACTAAACTGCAGAGTGAAAAAAAAAAGTTCAGAATTTGCTACTTTTGAAAAAGTTAGATAATAAATACTAATTCATGGCATACTGACCCAAAAAGGTCCCAGCAGCTGGCCACGCCTGCCTGTTGCTTATGCATTAGGAATTCCTGCATTGTGTAACAGGGTTTTGCAACTGCTCTTGAACCACTGCCCATTTAAATGGAAAACATACCTTTTTAAAGCAAAAAAACAACAGTCAGAGCTCTGATCTTGATGGATTCATGGATGAATGTTAACAAAAAAATTCCTGTAAACTGGTCTTTACCATCAACATAAAATCTGAATGCTGTAGTAAAAGTATTGATACATTGAAAGTTCTTTTATCACTGAGATAAAGAATAATGGAGGGCAAAATAAAAAGCTGATTTCTCTTTGGGATTACTGAGCTGCACATGGGGAGCTGAGAGCTGCACTGATCTTTCCTACAAGAAACCACCTTTGTGTGTGCAATTTACCTAACATTTGAACCTAGGCAAAAAGGACCACGTGGAAGCTTAAATGGCCATAAAAACACCAACATTACAAATTTAATATGGGCAGATGCTCATTTCTCAACCACCACAGGGCAGTTTCCAGCAGTGAAACTGAGAACATCACCAGGTATACTTCCCTCTTCTCTCTTACACATCTATTTTCCAGCTGCACCAAGAGCTCAGGGCCTTTTGGTAACCAATATGTTTTTGGTTTTGGTTTGGGGGGGATCTTTTTTGTGGGGGTGGTGTTGTTTTGGTTTGCTTCTAAATCATTGAGAACTGGGCTTGAATAAAGCTCAAGTTCCTAAATACCTTCAGGCTCTGATGTTCAAATCTTCCCAGACTGCTCCTCTTTCTATTTATATGCTGTGATTATTGCGTTTTGTAATGTTTTTATTGAACTATTGCACAATGCCCTAAAATGCCCACAAGCACGGCTAAGAAACCTTTATTAATTACATTATAAAGATGATTGTTGTGAATTCAGTTAATGACAAAAAAAAAAAAAAAAAAAAAAAAAACCAAGCCAAAATATAAATAGGTTATAGCATGAAAAATTCCCAAGGCAACTAAATTCTTCAAGGACCTCAAAGGTGTGCTGGCTGCCAGCCCTGAAATGAGAAGGCAAATCTCTGCCAACTGGCATTAACAGGGCTAATAATCAGTAAACAGACTGCTAGGAGAGCAAGACAGAGTACCAAGCCATGAAAAAAAGCACACCCAGCTGTAAACAACTGAAGTAATTTGGTTTCATGAAGAGGAGCCAAAAAGCAAATTAAGATCTGGGTTCTGGTTAGGTCATTACTCAAAGTGGCATCGATGCAATGATGCTCACAGCTCACACATGCTGCTTTTGGTGGTTATTTTGAGCTGAACTGAGGAGAGGCTTTGGAGATGGAAATCTCACCAAAGTAACCTCTCCCCTTCTGCTGGGAGAGCTGTCTGCTGCTCTGGAAGGGCTGATCTTGGCATAGAGAAGAGAGCAGGTCTTCAAACAAAGCTTTGGGCACATCTCAGTCAGACATGGGGCTTTTCCCCACTCAGTTTTCACTCATTTTCCCTTTTTAAAAAAGGGGGTTCAGCTCTCCCCACTGACTGAGGCGAGGAATAAATTAATTATCCCATTTAACAGGATTTTTTGTCTTAGACATGGTGAAAGGGAAAAAAAAAGGCACATCCCAGAAATTCTGTCCCACCCTCACTGAAGGGCTGCAGTTCCTGGGATAACTAAAGATATCAAACTGCCCAGGCTGCTGAAAATAGGTGAGCTGATTTCCTCCTGCACTCACCACTTGTTCAGACACACACAGGGGTTTGAAAGCATGGCTTGGGATTCTCTGCAGAACGAAACCAAAAGAGCTGCAAGAGCTGCAGCACTCACGAAAGCTCCGGGCTGCCAGAACCGGTGACTACTGACACAAACCACAAACCAAGTTTTGCTTGGAGAACTTCCACCCTTCCCAAATAAAACTCCGGCCACTGGTGTTTGTACAAACTTCCATTCATGCCACAAAAACCTCCAAACCTCTGACAATGGAGACAAAAAACTCCAGCAAAGGTGCTCAGCTCGCCGAAAACAGGGGGATCAGCAAGCCCTGCTGGAGAGAGACAAGGGAAAAAATGTGGGAACCTGCTGCCACACTTTCTTTTTTTTTAAATTACAGAAAGCTGCAAGCCTAAATATTCCACTTCCTATTCAAAGATAAGTTGTGTAATTCCCCCAAAAAAGGGTATTACGCAATGACAACGCTAAGAAAATAAGGAACAACACTCGACGTGTCACAGGCAATTTGCTCAAGAGCAGCTCTTAGGTTATTGGAGGGAATTTTGAGGTCTAAACCACAGCACCTTGTTAACACAGATGCTATTGCATCAGTTATTTTTCCCCTGTATAATCCATGCAGAAACTCAAGACACCTCACAGATTTCTGGGAGGAAAGTCTGCATTACCATGATGTCCCTAAAAGCAAAAATACTTTCATAGCCTTAAATAATGGTAGAATAAAGTGCTTGAAACCTCTCCAAACAGTAAACTGCCCAAATCTGGTCTTCATTTAAAATATTTCCTGCAGCAAGAACCACTGCAAGATTAAAGTGAGGGCTTTAAGTGAAATTGCTATTTGGCAGGAATGCACACGTGCAAAGGGAAACTAAAGTCCATTTTCATCACCATAATATTTAGATGATCAATTTCTTCTTGGCAGTGTTCAGCAAGGACTTTGTATTTTCCCTGCTAATCCAAAAGCAGAAACTCATTCATTTTAATCACTGATTTTAAACAAACCCAAAAGAACTGCCAAGCTAAACAAAACAGGGAATCTACACAAAGTTCATAGAACAGAGCAGCTCCCAAATTAATGGTAACACAGGACAGATTTCAGAGCAATGTGTGGTCACTCATAGAACAAAAGAAGGTTTGAGTAACAAAATAAAGGTGAAAATTTTCATTTTTTAATTGATATTCTACTCATTCACTACTGGCCATAAATTAATGCTTGCCCTGAGAAGAGCTTGGAAGGGAAACGTATTGAAGGAATAGTAAAGTTGTAGGAATAATTTGTAGGAATAAGTAAAAGCAGATGTTGGCAACACAAGAATGTTACCAATATCTGATGTCCCATCCCTGGACGTGTCCAAGAACAGGTTGAACAGGGCTTGGAGCACACTGGGATAGTGGGAGGTGTCCCTGCCTATGGGGGGAATGGAATGAGATCAACTTTAAGGTCCCTTCCAAGCCAGACCACTCTGTGATAGTAAGAATTATCAAGTTACATGGAGAGAATGACAAAAAGAGTTCTTGTGTATTCATAAAGTAACAACAAAAAATATTTGAAGGTAACGAAATTGCAAAGCAGAGCCTTCAGAGAAGTTTGGTCCAACCTCTTTAGTCCAGCTTCTTTCTTAATGGGAATCTGACCTCTTTGGCATCCAGTACCAATCCTGCTGTTCAGGATGCTCTTGCCACTGAAAATGGTCAATGGGCGAATTTCTTATGTAATATGCCCACAGCTTTCCTCTAGGAAGTTCCTACATAATTTCAGATTTACACTTTCATTTTTAGCCAAACAGGGACGTTTCCTACCCCCTATCTACAAGGCAGAGTAAGTGGGAAGTTAATCAGACACAGAACATCTTTGTTACAGCTCAGCTCCTGAATTACTGTAGATCACAGGATTGGAAGGCTCTGCAGAGAAGGAATGCCCTGGATGGGTGCATCCTGCTCCAAGCTGTGTTACTCAGTCTCCATGCAACTTGTAAAAAGCAATTTATGCTTTAGTGCCTTAGATTTAGCTCTAAAATGGGCATAACCCTATTTTATCTGATTGGAACAATCTCAGCCCTTAGCAACCCTTGCAGAACCTCACAGGGAGAAAATATGTATATAAAAACTCTCAGGAATGCCAGAAATTCCTTTATAAACCAAGTGCACTGGCTTGAGTGCAAAACAGACTCAGAATTATAGCAGCAAGGAACAAAAACCACCAGACTTTTGAGCTGATGAGGCTCAAAGGCAACTGGGTGTCAGGCAGGAATCCAGGGAGGAGAGACAGCTCCATCTAAAACAACAGGAAACTGCAATTCCTTCTGTAAACAGCAGCGGTGAGGTGGGAGGAAACCCAGCCGGGGCATAAACAGGGAAGGGAAGGGAAAAGGAAAACAAAAAAGGAAAGGAAAAGGAAAAAGGGGGGATGAAAAAAAAAGGGGGGGGAAGGGGAAAGGAAAAAGGAAAGGAAAAAGGAAAAAGGAAAAAGGAAAAAGGAAAAAGGAAAGGAAAGGAAAGGAAAGGAAAGGAAAGGAAAGGAAAGGAAAGGAAAGGAAAGGAAAGGAAAGGAAAGGAAAGGAAAGGAAAGGAAAGGAAAGGAAAGGAAAGGAAAGGAAAGGAAAGGAAAGGAAAGGAAAGGAAAGGAAAAAGGAAAAAGGAAAAAGGAAAAAGGAAAAAAAGCCCTAGGAGCAGGAGCTGCCATTCCTGCAGCAGCATTGCCATATTCACACAATGCTGAGGGGGGCTCAGCCAGGATGACCGATTAATGAATTAATTAATTAATGCCAATTAATTGGGAGCCAGAAGCCCTCTGACAATGGCACAGAGCTCTGGTGGCCGTGCCAGCAGTACCCTGCACAGGCAGCAGGAGCAGCATGAGCAGGGAGATGCTCAGACACACGGAATGAAGGTGAAGAACAATTCAGGGCAAGGGCAAAGAGTGCTGAGCTGGAAAATGTCATTAAAAAATGTAATTCCAGCAGGCCTGTCTGAGCTGGAGGCACTAAGAAATGTAAGTCAGGTAGTTATGGAAAGGAGTCTGCCTCATTTCCTGCAGACAGAGGAACAGAGTATTTCAGCCAACAGGTTAAAGCAGACAATTCTCTTCTCTGCAGAAGGCTGAAAATACAACAGATGAGTCAGGAATAATTTCTCCTCTCCTTTTTTTTTCAGCCCTGCTCAGTTTGTGTCCCTTCCAAGTTGGGTCATCACCCTGTTTTACCTCCCAGCTCCAACTGGCTACAGGCAGAGAACCAGCAAAATAACCTCAAAACTCCCATTAAGCACCAACAACGTGGTAATTCCTATATCCCACATGTAACCAGCAGCTGCCTGATCGTGAGAGCTCCTCCTGAAATTATAAACCCATTAAGATCTCATTTTAAGTATGTGAGAAACTTTCACACTGCATCTTCAGAAGAAATCCCTGCTTAAGAGAGTCTTAGCTTCAACTTCCAGGAACCCTGGTATGAAGACACCGGGGAATAAAAACAAGTTCTTGTTTTCATGCTTCTTGAACTTCTCTCTGGCCTAAAAACAACCCTCTTAAGGGGAAAGCCTATAAAAGCTTCCTAAGATGCTGCTTTTCTGCAGCTGGAGGAGGCATTGATTTCACCACTTTGCTGTGGCAGGACTTAGGAGAGACATGGAGTTGATACAAATAAGGGTCAAATCTATAGGAAAAAATAGATAGAAACCCCTCAGAACAGTAATAAAAACAGACAGCACTCTTACTCTGGGGTGTTGTAATTGTACAGTACTTGATCACAGCATAATTGCATTGCAAAAGCCTCAATAACCTGAAAAATCTGTCTGCCTTTGGCAGTGTTTTCTACATCTGTGTCAAGAATCACTCCAAGACCACCCGGATTTGTTGTAATGTGGACATGAGAAATCAGTGAGTGGCTGGGAAACGAAGCTGGAGTGATGAGGATGTTCCTTCTGCACCCCTACCTGGGATGGGGAGCTGCAGTGAGGGGGTGGCACTGCCACGGTGGGGCTGCCACTGTCACACAGCCCTGCTGCTCCCCACGGAAGCTTTAAGGGACAGCAGGGCTCCATTGCACTCTCAAATACGCATTTCTCAAAGATATTTACAGTCCTAATTGTTATATTCCCTGCTCCTCTATCAACATCAGCTATTTAAATATTGATAGTCTTATCCCCACACCTAAAGGTTTAAAGGACAGCAGGGCTCAATTTCACTCTCAAATATTCCTTTTTTAAGGATATTTAGAGTCCTGATTATTATATTCACTGCTCCCCTATCAACAGCAGCTATTTAAATATTGCTATTCTTATCCTCACACCTGTCCTGCTTTATCTTATGGACCATGTGAGTATCTTTCATATTTATTATATTTCTATATCTATATATTTATATATAAATATATTATTTTTATATTCATATATTTACATACAAATATAATATTTATATATTATTTATGAATAATGAATAAAATATTAGTAAAATTATAGCTCATTTTAAAAAAATTCATATTTTCATATTTACAAGTGGCTTCTGCTTGCCCACTTTCAGTGTCTGAATACAAAAGGAAACAAGGGTTAGCCAAGTTTACCTTCACAGATTGAGGTCTACACAGAGATAGAGAAAGGGCAGACACTCCAAACAGCGCCTGTGCTGTCCTGGAAAAAGGAGTGAATCATCCCTGCCCCACCACAAATGTTGAAGCATGAGATTCCTGGGGGTTGTGTTTATTTTGGGGGGTTGTGTTTATTTGGTGGAGGGCAGAGACTTGTTTGGGTTCCTCTTCCTTCCTGGCGCTTGGTGCACCCACTCCTTCCCTCCTCCAGGAGAACTTTCTGCAGAGCAGATCGACAGATCATCGATGCTGTTGGCAGGGCAAAGCCAAAGCTGCGGCCTGAGAGTTTGAGAAATAGAGCAATGGAAAAGAAAAGTAATGGAAAATGGAGCAGCAACGCTGGCAAGGTGCAGAAAACTGAGCAGGGACTCGTGAAAGCTCAGTTTGCTCTCAGCTCTGCTGCTGGCTGACCTTGAGCAAAGCTCTTTGTCTTTCCCTGCCCCAGATTCACTGTCTGTGAAATGGGGCAATGACAGTGGCCTCTGGAAAAATATTGAGAGCTCTCCTAAAGTTACCCTCTGCTACAGAAAATATTTCAAATTTTAGACCAGTAACTTCTGTGCATGGCTGCCAGATTTACTAAGCATTATTTTATCCATCAGTTGTCTGGCAACAAAAATCCCAGTGCTACCAGAAGCATTTCAAACACCATAGCTCAGCCTCACTGGGGTTTCCAGCAGCAATTCTGCAAAAGGGGATGTAGGAATCATTCACTGCACATCCCTCTCCATGTCTCACCAAAAAAAAGGCTTTGCAACAGCGAGGAGATGGAAAGACTGAGAAACCTTGATGGGGAAAAAGTGACAGAGACAAGAATGAGGTTTGGTTGACCAACACCACACAGAGTTTTAGTGGCACTGCCCTCATTGACAGGGCCAGGTACCAGCCTGCAGGAAAGGCAGAGGAAAATGCATCTGCTCACACATGGAAACATGTGTTCACTTTGTTTTCCCAATTTTTTCCTCCAGAAACAGAGCACTTGTAACAAATTGCACAGGCCAGCTGACCTCCAGCCTTGTGCTTCCCCTATCAGTGCACCAGGGCGTCTGATATTCTGATATTAACCCAGAAATTCAAGAGCTGCTCTGCCTGTCTGCATAATTCACCTCCAGTTGCTAAAATGTGGTAGCAATGACCTTCTCAGTTCATTAAACTTTAAAATAACTACTCACCTGTGTCCTGTCTCACAAGCTTAAGCTATTAAACTCCCCTGTTACCTACAGATATAAGGTCAACATCCATTAGTAAAAGATCAATTATTTAAAATATTATTTTATCAATTATATCCCTTTCATATAAGGGAGTGGAGGCTTATTTTTTAGTTATATTCTTCTCTTTGAAGCAGGTTAAATAATTTGGGAATTACAATGACCTGCACACAGAAGGCGAAATAAAGTTTTTTATTCTACATCCTGAACACGGGCTCCAAAATAATGTCAGGTATTCACTTGGGCCCAGTTACAAGGGCAGTGGGACTCGGTGCCAAGTCCAGCCAGGGATCCCGAGGCCCCAGCAGCTCCTGGGAGTGAGGAATGTCTGCATTTACAGCACAAGTTCCACAGAGCCCCAGCTTCTATTTCTGACGTTGCTTCCTTTCACTCCAAGCACACGTAAACTCACATTTGAAAAATATTTTCCAGCTTCTCCTATTTCTTGGACGGCAGAGCCCGAGAGCTGCTCAGGATCTGCTGCCTCCCTCGCATCCTAACACCACTCCTGCTGCTTACTCATGGCCTCAAGCATTCCTGCCCAGTCCACAGGTACCTTTAAATATCAAAGCCCAGAAGATGAAAGGATTGAATCTTTCCTTGTTCCCAATCTGTGTTTACTGACTTGACTGTTTGAAGTCTGGAGACTGCCAAATTACTGCCTGCTCCCCAGGAAGGAAATCTGGATGTGGAGAGCAGAAAAGGTGAGCTGCTTCTGACAAAGCACTTCTTACAGTTGCCTCCTCTCCCGGCTGAATACTTGGCTTTGGAAAAGATTTTTAATCCCACACTTGGGAATTGGTGCTCTTCTGGAAAGATGTTGCTATTTATTTCCATTGCCTTCAGCTGCCTCTTCATTCCCTCCCTCCCTGCCTTCTCCTGCTGCTGCAAAATAGACTGAGGAGAAGTTGGAAAAGAATGATGTTCAGACCACCCAAACAGCAGCCGAGGGAGGAGATGACATTTAGCAGCACTGGAATGGCCATTTGTGCACTCAGACCCCAAAATCCTGCTCCTCCCAGGTCATTCTTAATAGACTTGGCACGTGCCAAGTAACCTGCCAAAGTCTCCCAACACTTCTTCAGCACACAAATAACAATAATAAAACCACCACCGTGTGCCTGTTATTATCTTCAGGGAAGCAGCTGAAAGCCTTGTTCATAACAACAGTATCAGCTTCCCTCTTGATAAATATCTGGCAGGGCTCCCAACTGTCGCAGACACATTTTCTGAAAAATCCTTTCCTTAAGATTTTTCCTCCTGAGAAGCTGAGAGGCCTCAGGAACAAAATGCAAACAATGATTATCTGCTGCTGTGGAATGCAACAGGTGCATCTGGGATTGGTCTCTGTCTGAGCCACAAGCCTTTGTTATCATGCTTTCTTTTTCTGTTCTTAACCAACCTTCTGATGAAATCCTTTCTTCTATTCTTTTAGTGTAGTTCTAATATAATATATATCACAAAATAATAAATCAGCCTTCTGAAACACGGAGTCAGATCCTCATCACTTCCCTCATCCTCAGACCCCTGTGAACACTGTCACACCCAACATTCACAGGTTTCCCAGCTGAGTTTCTCTCCCTGCCCTGGTCCATCCCTTCCTGCCAGACCTGCAGCACTGTCAAGGCACAGGGATGCAGGCAGGTCCCTCTCCTGCCCATCCAGGCACAGGAATTCAGGCAGGTCCCTCTCCTGCCCATCCCCTGCGCCCTCAGCTCACTCTTAGGCTGCTCTAGAAGGACTCAGTTAATGACAAATGAGTTATTGACCACAGAGGTCCCCTTCTCCTGCCAGATAATGACACTGAGACACTTGGATGCCTGGTGCATTTCAAAACACAAAGTCAGGCACTTTTGCAAGAAACTGAGTGACTTTTTTTTTGCTTCCCCCTTGCTGTCTGTAGAGCTGTGAAATCAGGTGATGGAGCAGCAAACCTGTATCTCAGTGGTACACAGCTTTCTAGACTGAGCTACCTTTCACCTCTGCCTCCTCCCAGTCAGTCCAGCTGTGATGTCCTGCTTAATCCAAGCCATGAGAGCTCCCAGCAAACCCCAGATGTGACATCATGGTGAGAGCACGCCTGGGACAGATGTCAGAGCCACCAGTGACAGATGCCAGCGAGCTGAGGGCTGCTGAGCTCACTGAGATACCACATTAGACATGGTAAACCAAATAAAAACATGAAAACATATAAACCAGCTCAAAACCAGGCAGAAAGTAGTTAGAAATGGAGAGCAACCAAAGAATGTTCTTCATCCCCAGGTTAATGAGGGAAGGACAAATCCAGGTCAGTTTATGTTTTACAGTGTGCAGAGGAGGGCACCCTGTCCCGAAACGCCTGCCAGCATTTGTGGGAAAAACGAGGAAGGGAATAAAGCCTGGTTGAAGCTGTGTGCTGGGCCCTCTTCCCTTGGTCAGCAGGAGGGATTTAAGGCCACCAAAAACATATTTGCAGAAGAAAAAGAAAACATCCTCCCAGCACGCTGAAGCTCACCACTGAACATCGAGGTCTCGTGGCAGTGACCTCGCTCCTGGGCGTGGGATGCTCTGACACAGCCACAGATCCTGCCCAGGGCACACTCACCTCTCTCTGTGCCTCTGGGTTTGGTACCAGCACACACAGAGCTGCAGCAGCACGGGCTCTGCAGGCCTGAGCATCCTCTGAGGGAAAGGGAATTTTGTATTTGGCACCAGCACACACAGAGCTGCAGCAGCACGGGCTCTGCAGGTCCTTTCTGATGGAAAGGGAAGATTTCTGCAGGGGCAGCTGCAGCTCAGGGCTGGGGCACAGCAGGAGGGGTGGCACTGGTTATGCTGGCACAGCACAGCTGGACACTGCTGGAGTCTTTTAAGGCTCATCTTGCAAAGGGAATCATCCCCCTTCTGCACTCAGACCCACAGCAACCTGCTCCTGCCTCTGCTGCTTCCCTTTAAACACTGCTGGTATTTGTAGAGATTCCCTGGGAATCACTGATCAGGACTAGGAGTGAACTGAAGATGAAAACTGAAAATGACAGAAAGTTTTACTTTATTCTAAGCAATATACACAGCATTGTGTATATACAATATACACAATGTATACACACTTGACCAGCTACTGAAATAGTGTGAAGTTTAAAAACATCAACAAAAAGCACTTTCCAAACACTTTCTCTCTGTGTTCCCATTCCTTTGTTTCCCAAGGCTGTTGCATTGTATTGACCGAATTATTTACATGGGTGTTTTACTATGAAAAAAACGGCTGGAGATAACTCAATCTTTAGGTAGAAAAAGCACTCCTGATGATGAACTCAAAATAAAATTAAAAATTAACTGCATTAAGGAGCCAAATATTATGCAGTGCTTTTTCAAAACATCGATTCAAGCACTTTACAGCCTACCCTCCATCCCTTTTTAGTTCAGGTTCTCTACATATGAAAAAAAAGCTTTGCTGGTAGCAATGTCTGCTCTTATCCAGAGATAAACATGTGGTGCTGGTTGGCTTCCCCAGCACTTTCTTTTTGTTCCAGAGGTGCAACAGGGCAAAATGATTGTGTGGAATTACTCCTGATGGATCCACAACAGCAGCAGAGCTTTCCCAGACCGGGACTCTGTGCAGCCCATGCATTTTCTGTCCCCCCCACCAGAGGCACGCATTGCTCCCAGCTCAAACACAGCCCCGATTCTGCAAACGTTCGGCAGAAAAGGCTGAGAAAACAACACTGGTTTCACGAATCGAGAATAAAAATCACAAGGCGTTGTCTTACACTGGGCATCAGGAAACTGCGGGGTGAAAAGTTTGATTGTCTCCAGTGGCAGCAAATGCCAGCAACGTGCCACGGAGCACAACGCAGCTCTGACACCGAGGGGACAGCCAGGGGTACAAAAAATTGATTGTGTTGACACCAGAGCTGTGAGCTTGATCTGTAGGCTGAACACACAGCCACTACACATCAGAATGTTTTTCTGCTGGAGAGATGATGGCCAAGTGTAGAAAAATATGTGTTTTTAAAAAAAAGAAAGTCCAGAAATTATACAATTTATACCAAAATAATTAATCCTCACTAAAACAATGATGACTTACTAAAAAGTGACTACTACTCTAGAAATAAAGGCTTAATTCATGCTAATTTTTGTTACCCCCTATAGGTGCTGAACGGCTCGGAAGGGATAGAGAGCCTCGGTTTACGGGGTTTAATCCAGCCCGCATTAGGGGCCGCATTTTGTGACGATCATCCCCTGCTTATCCCAGCTCGGCTTTGCCCGCTCGGTGTCACATCCTGCACCCACCGCTCCGAACGCTTCTCCGGGCTGCTCAGCCACGTTTCGTAACCCAGCAATGCCTCTTCACACCCTTTTCAAATAATTTACATCCGTCCCGTACTGAGTACCCACATTACATTGGGTTCTGACCACGCTGACAACTAAAGAACGCCGAAGGAGAAACGCCACGCGTTGTTACTTATCGGCGCCCATCTCCATCCTCAAAAAAGCCCAACAAAAACAAACACAAAACTCTAGGCTGAGCTTAACACGCTGTTAACAGGCTTCTCCCCTTCCAGCAAGTATTTTATTAATCAGAGCGCATTTGCTAAGCCGGGCCAAGGCAGGCAGCAGCCTGCTCTGCTCTGCCCACCCCTTTGCTCCATCACATCCGAGCGGCTCCTGCATTCCTGGCTTTATTCCCCGAGGCATTTCCCTGTCACAAAGCGCCGGGACGGGAGCGCGCTGGAGTTATTCCTCCAAACTTTGCCGGGCTCCGCAGCCGCACCCGCTGCTCAGGCTTTGCATCAGTTTCCCCCAGTTTCGAACCGCGCATCACCCCTGGGCTGGGTGGGAGATAAGTGTAAATCGGCTACAGGGTTTTTCAGCCCCCTGCACTTGGCAGCTGCGGACAAACCGGTTCCTGGCTGAGCCGGAGCGGCCGGGCTGAGCCGCGGCCAAGCCCCGTGTCCGGCTCCTCCCGGGGAACCGCATCCCGGGCGGGCACGGGGATGCAGGGGCCGAACCTCCGCGCATCCCCCGCGCCCCGGGCATCCCCCCCGCGCATCCTCACCCTGCCCGCAGGCTCCGCGCTGGATGGCGATGATGGGCGGCTGCCGGAGGAGCTCTGCGCGGCGGCTGGCGGCCCGCAGCTGGCAGTGGCTGGCGTAGGTGACCGCATCGCTGCCGCACACGGGCTCGCTGCTGGTGCACTGGCAGCGCCCCGCGGCCGCCCGCTTGCGCACGGTGGCCGAGGCGGGCACGGCTCCGGGCGGCAGCACGCACTGCAGCCCCTCTCCGCAGGGCGGCCCCGCGCCCCCGCACGCCTCGCCCTCCTCGGCCCCGCACACCCGGCAGCAGCCGCAGGCGTCGGGCACGGGCCCGCCGGGACACGCCGCGGGCAGCGCCGGGCAGCGGGAGCGATCGCAGCGCTCGGGGCAGGCGGGCGGCGGCGCGGCCAGCAGCGACGGCAGCGCCGAGGGCAGCAGGGCCGCCAGCAGCAGCGTCCAGCCCCGCAGCAGCGGCATCGCGGCGGCTCCGGGGCGGCGAGAGAGAGCGGGGACAGCGCGGTGAGAGCGCCGGGGGCCGGGCGGCCGCTTTAAGGGAGACGCGGCGGGGCGGGACCGGAGCGCGGGCACGGCCCCCACCCCGGGATGGGGCTGGGACGCCCCCACACCGCCCCCCCGGGACAGCGACATCGCCCGGGACCAGAGACATCCCCCTCGGGACAGAGACAGCCCCTTCGGGACAGAGACAGCCTCCCGGGACAGAGACATCCTCCCGGGACAGAGACAGCCCCCTCGGGACAGAGACAGCCCCTTCGGGACAGAGACAGCCTCCCGGGACAGAGACATCCTCCCGGGACAGAGACAGCCCCCTCGGGACCGCGGTACCTCTCGCGGGACAGAGCTATCCCCCGGCACAGAGACAGCCCTCCGGGATAGAGGCACTCCCCGGGACAGCGACACCTCCCCCGGGACCGAGATATCCCCCCGGGACAGACAGAGCCCCCCCGGGACAGGGACACTCCGAGGGGAAAAATCACCCATAGTGGGAAAGCTCCATGGTCTGTCATCCTCTGTCCATGGAAGGCTGTGTCTCTTTGTAACTCCACCTTAGACAGTGGTTGTTCTAGAGTGAAAAGGCGTAGAATTGTTTTTTTTTAACACGTCAGACAGCGATATGCCCCTCGGGACAGCGACATCCCCCCGGGACAGAGACAGCCCCTTGGGACAATGACTCCCTCCCCGGGACAGCCGGAGGTCCGGCGCTGCGGGGAAACTCGGCGCTGAAAGCCCCGAAATCGCGGCCGGCAATGGTTAAGATCGGGGGGAAAGGCCGATAAGGCGCTCGTGCGAACCAGGGCAGGGGGATGTGAACGCTTCCCCACCTCGGGAATTACGGGGAAACAATCCAAAGTGAGCGCCGATAAAGCTTCCGGCTGATAAGGGGATGGGGTGGAAGGAGTGAAGGATATATCCATTCTATGGAAATGTACGCAAATATCAGGTAGTTGATATCAATATTAACTCCCCGCCGGGAATGGCCGGCATTCCCGTGAGATTCCCGGCTCGGGAGGCGCTGCCCGGTACCCCAGGGATGGGAGGAAGGGATGGGAGCAAGGATGCTCCCGAGCCTCCTACTCGGCTTCTCCCGACACGCTCAGAGCCGCAGGGCGAGGTGGATACCAGCAATTAGCAGAAGATTAATCAACCGGAATAATAATAGGGAAAAAAAAAAAAAAAAAAAAAAAAAAAAAGAAAGAAAAAAGGAGTTTTCCACCATCTCAGGCAGGCTGATCCCATTTATCCGGCAGCTGGGCACCGGCCAGAACCTATGGACAGCGGCCTCTCTGCCATCTGCTCTTCGGGCACTTACAAGGAGGTTTAATTACAACCAAGCGCCCTCCGAGGGACAGGGCATCCCTGCCAAAGCTGAGAGGGAGCGGTTTAACAGAGCTGGAAACTCAGCAAAGCCAATTTTTTTTTAAATTACAAGCCGATTAAACTTTTGAACTGACTCCCAATCTATAATTATTTCAGCGTACCTTTATCAGGCGCCGATAACCTAATCAAGCAGCTAATGAACTTTACAACCCATTAGGCGAGAGGAAATGCTGTTAACTGTTCGATGAGCTGCGACCAAGGAGTTGAACTTGTCAGCAACTACACTGACACAAAATAACTCAAAATATTTTCCACTAAGAAAAGTTTAACAACGAGCCATTTGAGCTTCCCAAGCACCAGAATTCCAATTGTCCCAGGGAACACCATAAAAACTTATCAAACTGAGTGCAAAACTTACTAAACTGTTGGTTAGTACCTGAAGCTTGGAAACCAAGTATATTCCAGTGTTCCCAGTTAAAGTTTCAGTGTGAACTCCTTAAATCTGTAGTTTTCCAGTAACTTCTGTATTCTGCAAGAAAACAGATTTCAGGAGAATCCTCTGATTTCAAAAGTGACCCAAGAAGTAAAATCGAACAATTCACAGAATTGTCTTAATATTAAAATAATTTGTGTTAACAAGTCTAAGAGAAAGCTCAAAACTATTTACAAGTTAAAAAATTTTTAAATGTATGTACATATGTATACATTTATATACCCTCTTATATATATATATGGGGGATATATACATGTATGTATAATGTATAGATATCACGGCAAAATGTTTCCAAGTAATTAATTATCCATTGCTTATCAACGGCTTTGTGGGCTTTTTGTTTGGTTTGGGTTTTGCCCCTTTTAAAGACAAGTCTTTACCAAAAGCTGATGAGCTTTAGCAAGAAAGAAAGAAACAAGCAACAACCCCCACCAAACAAAAAAAAACCAAACCCAAACCATTTAAATAAAAACAAATACAAACAAACAACAACAACGAAACAGCAAAAAAAAATTCAAACCAAAGAAAAAAAAAACAACAAAAAAACCCCCCCCCCAAAAAAAAAAAAAAACCCAATGGGATCAGGAAAGATCTCATCAACTCCTATTTGGAAGCAGGAACAAAATATTCAAAGATAAGTGAATTATTGTGGGGTTTCATCCTCCCCAGCCCAGACGGGCTCTCTGCTCTCCTCTCACATTGCTGTGGTCAGATAATTTACTGCCCAAAGCCACTGCAGCCTTATCTCCAGAGGCAGGAAAAAATTACCCACAGTGGGAAAGCTCCAGGTTCTGCCATCCTCTGTCCATGGATGGTTGTGTCTCTTTTTATCCTCACCTTTGATAGGGGGTTGTTCTAGAGAGGAAAAAATGTATTTTTAACACATCAGCCAGCGCTATCAGCTTCAAACTCTTCTTGGAAAGAATGTAAATCTTCTACTGAGTATTAAAAATATAATAATTTATGATATTAATTTTATAGCTGTAGGTGCACAAAATCTGATTATAAACGTCTTGCTTTCCAGAATAACCGAGCTAAGTCTTTGGGGAGGTTAATAAATTAGCTCACTGAAAAATAATTTGTTAATTGCCTATCTGATCTGTGCAGAAGTGCCTCAGACCTGAGAGGCGCTGCACCAACAGCAATTAATTATTTCTCCTCCACCAGACGCAGAACAGCAGACATTAAACACCAGAAAGGCCAGAAACGTGGACTGAAAAACATATTCGGAGTCTCAGAGGTAAAATATCTCCTACTTTTCACAGGGAACTGGGTGTTAGGGGGCTCCACCTAGAGATCACACAGCAGAAATTCCCCTGGAGGGATGGAAGTGCGGGCACTGCTGCCGGGGCTCCAGGGATGCTGTGCCAGCCTGCCCTGCGAGCCTGGGAGCACCTGGGCACACACGGAAAGGGGGAGCAAGAAGAGGATGAAAAAGGGCACATTAGGGCAGAGAAAAATGGATAAATTTGAATCGAGAAGGGTTCTGGCCAGAAAAGAGGATGAAGGAGCTTTGGGAAGGCTGGAATGCTGATAGCTGAGTAAACCCCAACTTTGCAGAAAGCTTTTCCAGCTTTATTCTGTTCGATTCATTATTATCATTATTTTGCTGCATGCCTTAATGGCTTCCTTTCAGATTTTCGAGGGAAAAAGTGTAACAACCCTACTCCCACCTCCCAAAAACCCAGGATTTCTCCACTTTAACATAACAAGAGAAATCTTATAAAAACTGAAAGAAAAAAACCGAACCTTTATAAAAACTACATTCATTGCTACATAAAATGTAAAAAACCGAACCTTTATAAAAACTATATTCATTGCTACATAAAAAGAAAAAAATGCCACTGCTTTGAAAGAGAATGGCTTCAACCCAGGGAATTTAAAACTCCACGTTCTTCCCCTGATATAATCTAACCCTGGCGCTCGACAGGCATTACTGCTGGCACAATTTACAAACGAAACGAGCCATCGGGGTGTCTTTTGTACAGCCTGACACGGAGCCAAGCGACCTGCCCCAAGGAACAATTGCTGACCTGCAGCGAGCGTGTCTCTGCGGCCAGGTGGCATTTCCTCCCTGCAGGAGCGCACGTAGGACACTGCAGGCTGTGAAAGAACCTGAAACTTGGTCATTTATAGCAAAATAAACCACTGCCCCACGAACTGCCACCGCTCTGAAGGGGCACAGGGCAATCTGGGTCACTGGGGCCAGGCTGGGTTTCAGAGAACCTTTCTGATCCATCCCTGCAAAGACGGAAAAATCCATGTCACATTTTCTTCCCCTGGGATTTTTTTTATCAGTATCCCTTGAGAGCAGAGGTGACTCAAGTGTCCCGAATGCAGAGTGGTTTAAATTCTTGCAGGATGCGTTCACTGTGCATCCTGATAGGCAAAATTCCCCTCGTTTGAAATGCAAATCTCTAATTACAGTGTCAAAAGTGACACTTTGAAGGGCAGCGTTCAACAGCTGCTGGGTCATTAGCAGTGCCTTCACAATTGAGCACCAGCTTCTTTTCCTCAGAGGTGGCACCGAAAATCTCAAGTGGAAAATCCAGGCAGACACAACTCCCAGGGCAGGATTCAGGTTTCAGTTCTCCAGAGAGCTGCATTCAGTATTTCACTATTTCACTTCACCTCAGAAGGGCTTTAGCAGCTCACTGGCTTGAAGCATCAAATAATTTTAGGCTGTTCTGCAAAGTTCAGAAGATTATTAAGACATTAAATGAAACTGTGAAAAGGTAAAGCTATACATGGCTTCACTGCTTTAACTTCAAGTTTTAGACTTAAATTCCCTATCCAATATTCTTTAATTTCTTACCTCTCTCACCATTATTTAAAATGGAATTGTTAAAAAGACAGTAATATGTACTCCACACCTTCAGAGTGTCCAAATTAGGTACACTCTGTAATTTCTCCATCCATTATAATACTTACTAGTAAACATAAAAAAAATTAGCAAAAATAAAAATAACAAAAAAAAAAAACCCTAAAAAAACAAAACAAAAAAGAAAAAAACAAAAAAAAAAAACCACCCAACCTGGAACAGCCCAGTGACTTAACAACTGGAGTCTCCAGATCAATTTTTCAGTATGAAATACACTTAAAAAGCAGATTAGTACTAGACTTGACTGATTTTTAAAGCTGGAGTGTGACCCCTAGGTGGTGCTGACATCCTGATATTCCACAAGGTTAAAGAATATTCCACTTTATTAAACTGTATCCTAACACATCACCCCTCAGCAGCTGCCCCCAGGAATGTGCACTGCAGTCAGCAGTTCCATTTTCTGTAAGTATTTTATTTGAACACAGTGAGTTTAAAATCTGTGGCCATAAAAATAATGTGATTTACTCTTCAGTGCAGGGGCAGAGTGCACAGCCAGGTGGGGGCAGTGGAATCTGGGTAACTGGGGCCAGTCTGGATTTCAGGGAAGCATCTCTGAGAAAGAACCCTTCTGATCCATCCGTGTAAAGACAGAAAAATTCATGTTACAATGGTTTTTTAATGAATATCCCCTGCATAACATGTAAAACTTCCACAGAAGAAACTGAGATTAGCACAAGAAAATCAGCTCGGTCTGTTCAATTTCATTCTTAGGCTACACAACCTGATTACATTTGAAGAATTAGAGATGCTATGGCTGGATAAAGGAGAATCTGATCTCTTACATGCTGAAAAAGAATGTATTGCTCTGATCAAATACTTGTCATGGTGCAAAGAAACTCAACCAGATGTTATTTTAAGTTACCCAAACTGATTTATTGACAATTTAAATGTGACATATTTACAGCACTGTTTCTAAAATAATTTAACAATTTTCATAGATTTATAAAAGTACTGATAAATAGGAGACCCTGACAGTGACCAACCACAAATATTTCCCTATGCTACTGAACTACAACAGTAGTTCATTTCTTTTTTCATTTTTCTCTTTTCCCCCCTCTTTTTGTAAGTCCCATAATGGAGCTGCTTTACCTCCACCCAATGTGTAAAATTGCCAATACCAAAATACAATAAAATGACCATGCAGTGTGAAAGCTGTACCAGAGCAAGTGATTTCAGATGTTAGACTACAGTAAAAATATTACAATGTCTTCCACACAGAATGTACTTGTGAAAAAATAAGCTTTTAAAGAGCTAATGGTTTCTTTTAATAGAAATTAAAACCTACAATACTAGTACAGACGTTTACAGTAATTTCCAATTCTGTGCTAGTTTTCACATATATCTAAAGTCAAACAAAACCAGTAATTTACAGACACCACTGCCTTGAGACAGTGGTTAGTTAGCTTATGGATTAAAAAAAAAATAAACCAAAACCAAAAGAAGGTGCTGATATAATTTAAGGTTTTGAATTTCATTATATTCCATTCTTATGTGACACCAATTATTCCGTCCTGGGATCAACAAATTGCTGTGGTAAAGCCATCCATATCTCTCAAGGAGGAAGTCAGTTTGGAAGTTGGAGAGAAGATGGACTTGCCTGATATGTATCTTAGGTTCCAGCAGACAAAGAAAGTCTCACAGAGCTGGACAACTGGGATCACAGTAAGCAGCAGCATGAGATATTTGTGGGGTTGGGATTAAAGCAAATGGGTTTTTTTTTCCAAGAATGATGAAAAGTACACACCACCTAATCCAATACTTGAAATGTAAAGGTTCTCCTCGCTGGCATCACTGATGCCCCATAACACAATGCACACAAACAACAAATACTCACTTTTTTAAGAACACATATTGCACAGCAGTGGGTGCAACACCAGAACACTGGTACCCCTGGCTTAAATCTTGTTTTAAAGAGCTGTTTCAAGCTATGCTATCCAGAGCAACTCCAAGCCAACGCTCAAACCCAGTAAGAATGGTCTGTGTACATCACTAACCCCAAAGTGTTTCAACAATGTGAGAGAAAACACAGGCACTTCAGATTCTTAGTGCACCAAAAGTTATAGGCCACGATTGCAGGACTAGGAACAGTTCAGTACCAATAACAACACAACTAAAGGAGCTCTTCCACTGATCAATACAGAAACAAGAACTGCTCACAAAGCACTGGGAAGGAAATCATTCTCAAAACAGTAACCAAACAATACATTTAAACATTTAAGAAAGCATAATTGCTGCAAAGCCTAATGCAACACAACATAAACCCTACTTAGTTAAAAAGATCTAAAGTGTCCAAATTCCAAAGTCCAAATTCTCTTCTCCCCCCCTCCAAAACACCAATACATGCAGTCCGTGGAAATCCAAATGTGCAAAAAGTTATAACCCACCTTCAGGAGTGCATCAAAAATAGGCTGACTATTCAAAATATTATTTTAGTGGAAATTTTACAGCACCATAACTAGAATTCCAAGGGAGTTCAGAATTCTTGTTCTGATAACAAATCAGTTGACACTGTTGGTCTTAAAGAACAGAAGAAACATTTTGTGCATTTCCTGGTATCTGGAAGTCACGGAGAGAAAAAATTCTCAGATTTACCTAAAATCTTACTGTAGTTTAAGATGAAATTAAATAATCACATTTGTTGGCAACAAGTTCTCCAAAACAGAGCATTAGTTGCAAATTTAGTAAACCTGCCAGATTAGGAATTAGCAGTTGCTGGTACCTTGCTTACTTGCACAAGTACTTTTTTTTTGTTTGTTTAATGCATTTTGGGTTGGTTTTTTTTTTCCTAAACTGTGCAGTTTGGCCCCTCCCTAGTAAGTGATTTACTATCAGGCTTTGAAAAAACGCCTAAGGTCCATCTCTGACCCTCAGCTGAAAGGCAACACACACACACATTATATATACCCATGTGTGCACAGAACACACACACACATATATATAACAGCAGTGCTCCGGTTTCTATTTTTTTTTTTTTTTTTTTGTTCTCATTTCCTGGAATTTTCTTTGGTTCAAAGTCCGAGCAAGGAAATTAAAGGACCGAACAAATGGATCATTCTCCAAACACTTCCATCCCTACACATCACTAACTGGAAGGCTTGCATCATCCAGATCCACAAGGCCAGGATCCTGTTCCTGAGTGCCATTTTTGCTCCGGGGTTCCCAGGGACCCCGGTCAGTCACTTTGGAAGTTGATTCTCTTGGAGCGACAGCCTGGATCTTGTAGCTCCTTGGCCTGGCCTTGGTAAAAGACTCGTGAAATCCTCGTTTCTCCAAGGCAGGGGGTTTGGGGTGAGGGGCTGGGGCCACAGGGCTGCAGTGAGGGGCTGTGGAATGTGAGCTGGCTGCACGGACAGCATGGCCGGGCTCGGCAGAAGACTCGGGATGCTCCTGGAAAAAGAAGGGGATGTGTCAGGTGAAGTGGCTGATGGCACGTTGGAAAGATGCACGTTCAGATTTCACACCCATGAAAACAAAATAAATACAAATATGGAGACAGAAAATACACAAAGCGAAGCATCAGCCACGGCAGCAGGAGGCAGGTGCTTTGTGAGGCTCTGCTTTACTGAGTGTGAGCTCACAGCAACATCAGCTGCTGCATTCAATGAGATGAAATTCTTAAATCAAGCACAGCAGCTCTGTAGACTTTAGTCCAGCAATTTAGGCTCCTCATTTTACTAAGATGTTAAATAACCGCTTGAAGATGCACACTTTAAAGGCCATTGAAAGTCACATCTTTCCAAAAGAAAAATGGATTCAGATCTATTCATATAAATCAAACACTCATATCCTGGATCCTGAAGTAGTGCACATTTTACTGTTCCCTGTTCTTGGAGCACCAAATCTTCCCAATTTCTCCCAAGAACCAAACAAAAACTTTAAGCTATCATGAGTATATAAAAATTTCCAAAGTTAATGACCTAGAAAAGAAACTGATACTTAAGCTACTCCTTCCATGCAAGTTATTGTTTTGTGTTTATTACCATTATTCTGCTGACCTTTACATAGCTATTAAAATATCTTCCACCATTTACTTACTGACATAAACAAGTCCCCAGACTACCCAGGAATGATTTAGTTGTCTGAAGAGCAGGCATGGAATGCCATTTGGATGTCCTGGGATAGCCTGACCTCCTGAACAGGAACAAGAAGTTCCTTGGGCTCTGCACTGCATCCATCAGTTCTGTCAGGATTTCTCAAATCCCTGAGCAGTGCTGGGTTTGAAATGCTCTGATGCAAATACTGTGTAATGTTGCAGTGAACTGTGTGTGCATTAGGAGCTGCAGCTGCTGCCAGTTCTGCCATCACCAGTGTTAGTCCAGGAACTAAAGGAATCTGCCAGCCCATGTGCACACACAAATCAAGGCATTTCCCAAGCACATTTGTTAGCAAAAAAAATAAACCCCAAACCCATCACAGATGTGTGTCCAAGATGCAATTATAAATCCTAAATTAAATACTTATTTTTTTCCACTGTAGTTTTTCAAGTTTCTTTTAGAATGTTATGACATTCTCATGACATATGAATTAATAAATTTAATGAAAATGGATTTTGCCAAGTACTACCATATTTCTTTTTATAAATGTTATTGGATGAACCTGTGCAACTTTTTTTTGGACTTGAGTTTGGTGTTCAATTTCACTAAAGTATTTCACATCATTTACATTGCCTTACTTCATACCTGCCTTGATATTCCACTTAAGGAAAAAAAGTTTGCTTTAAGAGAACTTATGAGTCACTGGTTTACCTATTGTTCTTCTTATTATTAATAATTTTACTTCGCCAAATAGGACAAAAGGGATATTAGGACAAGACCTCTGAATTTTTCCTAAGCTGCCCTGAGGGATATCCAGATTTTACTACCCACACTGGCTGTAATTTCACAGTTAAGAGACTGTGCTGCTGCACTACTCCGAAGGTGCCCTGCTTTGAACAGGGTACTGATTATACATTATTATATAATGCTTCTATGTTTGAACTAATAATTTCATGCAGAGATCTCATAAGCCATGCAGATCAGGCTACTTTAGAGCCTTCCAAATCCTAGAGTTACAACGTGCATGTTCTGTGTGCACTCATCTGTATTAGTTTGTGGGCAGCTTCCATTTAATCTCACTTTGGCGCAGTTTCAAAACAAATGTAAAGTAAAATGGAAATATGAACTCTCATGCAAATTAGCTTTAGTGCTTTCCTATTAAAGTGACATCACTTATAGTTAACTATTTACTGTGCTTTGATGTATAAGCAGCGGTTTTGGTGTTTTTCATTTCCAATCATTTTAAAAGCAAGAAAAAACAGTGCAAACCTGTGAGTGAACAATATTATTGATGAGTTAGTTTTCAGTAATGGTAATGACAACAGGTAGCATTATTTTTTAGTTTGTTTTATAGTGCAAATTAGTGTCTAGTCCTAGCCCTCTGTTAAGAAGGCAAGTTTCCATGAGAGCCCACATACGTGCTGCATTCACCAGTTCTTGATGTATACCTCTGTATACAAGGATTCGACAGCCTTCTGGCCTGCCGCATCTGGAACACAGTGCAAAGCTAAGATTAGAGTCACCTGGACTTGGGAGAGAGGACAACACAGGGAACAAGAAGTGATGCAGACAGTCATAGCTACATTGCTCAGTTAGCCCCACACAAAAAGAAAACCACAGGAAAAAAAAGCACACGGAAAGAAAAGTTACCTGCGTGACTTCATTGCCCCCACAAAGAGAAAATTTGTATCAGGAAGTTTTAAATAAAAGCATGAAGCAGCTACCAAAAATTGGTTGGGAGCTTAGGCTGAAGGGAGCTTAGCTTACCAGAAATATGGTATCAATGCAAATTTGTAGTCAAAAGACAGGTTTGAATTACTAGATTTCAGATTATGGGGGTAATGATGTATCCAGTTTATTACAAAACATCCCAGAGACAGAAAATGAAAAACACAGCATGCAATACCTGAGCTGTGAAGTATTCCTGGTGCTACATCTGGGCATACTTGGAGACACTGTGACACCAGAGTAACTCCCACTACTTTCCACAAGTTAATGACCTTTGTGCTAAACAGCTAATAAAGTTGAAATGCTAGTAGATATGAAATGCTGGCATCCATGTGGCTTCAGAAATATTAACACTTGCCACAGTGCCCCAGTTCAGAACTACAAGATGCTGTTCTCACTGCATTTCCAACAGCAAGAACTAATTTGTGTGAGCACAGATCTCTTAGCTTAAATTTATATACAATAAACTATCAGCAATAGAGAATGACAATTTAGCAGTGAGAGTTGTTACAAAGAAATTAGGATATTGTCATCGGATTGCAAAACACAGCAATTAGCAGAAACACCTCACAGGAATTAGAAAGTTTTAATTTAACTCCCAAAGTAGTAATAGTGACAGATCATACTGGACTTCTCCAGGTTAGCACTACATTATCTACATGTTCAAGACAAACAATGCACAGAAAGTCACAGGTAGGACTAAAAAAAGCGCTCCATTAAAACCACAAAGTATTTGATGTTTGAAAGTTCATGCAGAGAGGCCACGCTACTACAGGACAGGAGAGAGGGAAGGCAGAAGGAAGAGGCAGGAGTGAGTGGCACAAGTGAGCAGGAGCTCGCGGCAGCCCCTCTGAGGCGCAGGGTGACGTACGGAAGCAGCCGATCTGCCCGGTCCCCGCTGCGCCACGATGGCCCCCGAAATGGCCTTGATCCAGCTGTGCATGTCCTCGGGGCTGTCTGCCTGCAGCCAGCAACAACACCAGGGTCAACAGCAGCCCCAGCCTGCCCACTGCCCCACCACCTGCAGCACAAGCTAACCCTGCTGCTCAGTGTGCCACTGAAACACAGGGGCACCTCATTTCTTACAGGCAGACTGTCACAGACATCTTTTATGAAAAATCCTTTCCTTAGGATTTTTCCTCCTGAGAAGCTGGGAGGCCTCAGGAACAAAATGTAAACATTGATTATCTGCTGCTGTGGAATGCAACAGGTGGGTCTTTGGCTGGCCCACATTGGTTGTTTCTAATTAAAGGCCAATCACAGTCATCTGGCTTGGACTCTCTGTCCGAGCCACAAGCCTTTGTTATCATTCTTTCTTTTTCTATTCTTAGCTATCCTTCTGATGAAAGCTTTTCTTCTATTCTTTTAGTACAGTTCTAATATAATATATATCATAAAATAATAAATCAGGCTTTTGAAACATGGAGTCAGATCCTCATCTGTTCCCTCATCCTCGGACCCCTGCGAACGTGATCATAGCAGACTTTATTTCTTAACCCAGACATTTCTTACTCTGAACTTATAAAATGCATACCACTATATAAAGCAGTAAAAATACCCTGAAGATCACACTCCCCCTGAAAATCATGCCATGGTCAAAGTGAAGAAGTGCTGCTATTTCACTTTTAAAGTGTATTTAACTCTGGCAGTCTCTTGGGTTTGCCCAAAGTTTAAAAAAAGAAATTACCTGCACATAAAAGGTTCGAGAAGTTGTTACAATTTCAAAGAGATTGTCTCTCATCATTATATCACTGCAAATGAAATACAAAAATAGTTCAAAAGCAAGTACAACTTTCCCACTGTATTTTAACAAGACTGTAGAACTGGCAGAGAATCAGAGCATTTGCTGTTTGACTTTTGCATTTCTTTATCACTCTATTTTTTTTACTAATTTTAGCCCCAAGACTTTAGTTTACCAGTGGCACATGTGCTAGTATATGTATTTTTAATTGGAACATTTAAAATCATATAACATTAAGTCAAATATATTTATCATACATTTTTAATCAGAACATTCTAAATCATATGTTAAAAAAGATCATTCTAGTCAAATTTATGTAAGTAGTCTGCTAAAGAAGAAAAAGAAAAATCAGTATCACTCAAGTGCTACAAAAGCAATTATTCTTTAGTATATTGCCATTTGGTAGGAGGGAAACAGCAGGGTGAAGAGTGCTTTCAGCCAGATTCATCCACCCAACATGAGTTAATGTCCTCTAAAGTTTTAGAGATTATGGAAGCAGTGTACAGACTCCTGAATTTGCTGCCTCAGACCAGACAGCACCCACACATCTCTAACTCTTGGTTCCATGACAGTCCCTTGTTCTGCCCTTGTGCCAAGTTTGCAAATTTGAAACACATTAATACAGAACCCTCAAAGAACCCATTTAATGCACAAAACAATGTGCTGTCCCATAAAGAAAGAACACCCCACATGCACACATCAAGTGAAGTTATTGAACAGCTCTCCAAGGAGCAGCCTGGCCATGACCAAGCAGGGAATTCCACCCCTTGTCATGATATCAGTGCTTCCCTCCTCACCTCTGTTTGCATTCCTGAACTTTATGGACCTCCTTAAGTGGTATAACCCTGAGAGGTTCCTTTTCCTGAAAAAAGAAATGTGTTTTAGTACAGTGTATCTAAGAACTAGAACAGAGAGTCAGAGGCCAGGACAGCAGCAGTCTTACAAAGACTTTCAAGGCAGTCACTATGAAAAAAATGGTGTCAACCAAAATTTCATTTGCTTTTGTAAGTATTAAACCAACCACGGCACTTGCAATGAAGAGGAGGACAAATCAAGAAGCAAAACCTCCCAAAACATTAATTCCATTCTATAATGAAAACAACCCTGTTGTCCTCTCCCCCTAAGCGGATCAGATAACTGACCCTGGCCTCAAGCAGCTCATTTCATTAAAATTTTGATTGCATTAATCTGCTATGAAATGCTACCACAGAAGAGGCTATGTTAATTGGACTAAGTAAGATTAACTGTACCCTATACTTAATACAATTAAAAGTACTACAAGGAAACCAGTCCTTAACACCTGTAAAAGAACAAGTACTCTCAAAGCATTCAGAAATTCTGTTACCATAACAAAAACAAGTGTTAAAGTTTCACACAACAGGAAAAAAGAACTTTCAAAGACAAACACTTTCACTTCTCCCATGACAACATAATATCACACACACTATTATTTTCTAGTGGCTGTTGCAGTAAACTACAAACAAACAACAACTTATTTTACCTCCTACTGTGATTTCTTTAAACCAATTTACAATGGATTGCTTCACTTGCCTACCACTTCCACAAAAAACAAAAGCTTTCAGCTCTGCAATGACTTCCCCTACAACTCCTGTAATAGACACTTAGGAGATTTATGCTGAGCAAGCAGCAAACGTCACCCAAATGTAACCATGCCCCAAGAGCAGTTCCCATTAGATCATTTTGTTCTTTAGCAGATCACATGTAGGAAGTTTTAAACCCAATGTTTTCAGTTATTGTGCTCCTTGTATCTCTTCTCTGCTGTTCTTAGATTCAATCATCCATTAAAATGCATTTTCAAATACATCAACTGTGAAGACCATCTCTTGGATGGAAAAGCCCAGCTCAGAAATGATAATTTTCTGAGTCTCATATTGCCTGTATTCCACTCTGCTCCTGTGGACTGGCACAGGCTCAAGGAACACAATTAAACACTGAAAGTGAGAGTATTTCTACCATCCTTCTATTCCACTCTCCCACAGCACAATTCTTCACTGGGTTAGAGCTTGTTTGTGAGCAATCTGAGCTCACATTTGTTTTTTAAATAAAAATAGAGGGTTTCTTACAGGCAGTGAGTCAGAATTGTTCTGCTGACAGCTTAACAAAGATAATGATGCAAGATCAAACCCCTGCTACTGCTGCAGACGCCCTCATTAGAAATGAAATCAAATTTAACTTCAGAAACAGCCTGAAATTTGGGTTCTTGACATTTTACTTCTTATGTTTGGCCTGTAAACTCAATTCTCCTTAATTTACAATACTCTACAACTCAGGTTTCATTCTTTAGGTACAGATTTTCTTACATTTAGACTGTTTTCCCTAAAAAGGAATCCCACACTTTACTGTCTTCAGAACCAGCCATTTAATCTTTAAATGAAGCCTGAAGGCACTTAACATCTGGTCAAAATCAGCCAAAAACTTAGAGTGACAGGGGAAGAAAGGTCATGAAGCTAAAAGAAACTCTGCAAATGTTGCTGTTGAACAGAAAATCAAGAGGTTTTTGTCCATCTTGGCTGCCCTGCTGAAACAAATGTGGGGGAAGATCCCATTATCTGGATGATAAAGCATAATTCTAACTTTATTTAAAGAACTGCAAGATTAGTTTTGTCTTTCTTACAGTGATCAGCTATTTCAACAACACAATTAATTTTATAAGAGTGTAAAATGACAAAGTACTTATACAAGAATCAGGGTGACTGCAGAGTAGATTTTATTATTGCTCCTCAGTGCCCTACAGGAAGGTTCCCAAACAGATTGAACAGTTGCCCCATTAATTTCTTTTGGTTCTTCCCAGTCATTAAAAGGTTTTACAGTACAGACTCAAGAGCTGCAGGAGCAGCAGAGCACATTTCTCAAACACAAGCATATTCCTTGCAACTCTCACTGGAAAATAACACAGAATTGGAAACTTACCAGTTCAGACTTGAAATATCCTATTGTGTTTTCATCTAATTGAAAGTATCTTCTCTTCCAGTTCTTCATCTGTTAAGGGAAAACAATAAATATTTATTTATTTTACATATGAAATAAAATAGACTTACAGGTAATGTATTATGAATATATTAAATTATATTTACCATTCTAGTTGTTATTTATAGTACATGATATTTTGTAATTCCTATTTATTCATAACTATTAATTTTGAATAATGTTTTCATTATAGTTTATTATAATAACAACTTCTGCATCTTTAGTGTCCCCAAGATAATTATGGATGACTTTGCCCAATTAGTAATTTTTTTGGAAAAAATTTAGAAAATAGTAGCTTTAAGAATTTTAAGATTTATTCAAACTGTAGAAACTCAGCAGCAGAACTATTCTATAGGAAAAATTGGAAAACAATACATCACAGGTTTCCAGTTTATTTTTAACTAAAAAAGGGATGTCACAAAAGGAAGCTTCATAATCCAAGATAAAAAGAGTCTGAGAACTCAAAGATGTGTATCTTGCTTAATCTGAACTATCTGTTCCTTCTTCTAGCAAGACATCACATGAACAGCTCCACTTGTGTTAATCAGTCTGATAAGATGCACAATTCTTCCTCTGAACTGAAAAATCAGCTTTTTTTGACTGATTTATAAAGCAGGCACTGAACTTCTGTCCCAATTTAGATGTTTTTAGTAAGCAAAATAAGGATCTCTACAGAATGTAGAACAGAATTCCCAGCTGCATGCACCAACCATCACATGGAAGTCTGGGCACACACTTTGTCTCTCTAAAATATCCTCAACAACATAACACTAAAGAAAGTCATGAAAAGAAGAAACACAGATAAAAATAAAGTGCTACTAGAGGATAAATTTTATCTTTAATTAATCCTTATTACTCTCAGTAGTAATAAAATCAGTGTCAATTTTATTTTGTTTTAATAATACTTACCACTGCTCCTTGTTTGACACAGTAACCAGCTTTGATAATGGCATTATCTGGGGGATGCTTAGCAGCAAAATAAGGAAGGTGACTTTGTGACCTCTTCAAATAATTCCTGTCAGCCCCTTCACTGCCCTCACTGACTTCTTCTTTCTAGAAAAAACACAGGAAAGTTCAGAATACTCTCAAGTTTTTTTATTTTTCTAAAGGTGAAGGAATAGCTATAGTAGTTACAATAGGAAATAACTTTATCATCCCATGCTCACAAATCTCATTTCCAATCTGAAAGAACAAAATATTTTAACTGATTTCCAGAGACAACTGAGATTCCCCAAGGGCTGAGTCCTTGTAAGCTGCTCTTAGAAACTAAACCAAGAATGTGCTCAGTACTTTGAAATGATATTGACAAACACCCAGTAAAAAAAATGGTACAGATTTAAACTCATGCATGAATTTAGTGCAAACTTGTGAATGGGCAAAACACTACAGGTGGTTACAGCAAACAAAAAGTTATTTCTAGGACTACAAGACATCAGAATTCACCAAATTTTTAAAGCATTTTGGGAGCATACATATAATTTACGTGATATTCATCTAATCTGTAACTATTTTCATCTCAGAAAACTTTCAGCAACAGATTCAGTTCTATCTTTAGCACTGCACAGATTCTACTTCCATAAGCTTGTTCAGCCTCTCAACCTTTTTTCCCCACTTTTCCTTATAACTTTTTTCCCCTTTTTTCTGTTAAAGGGGCAGAACTTCATCACTGTTAACACCAACTATTAATTTTATGCAGACAAAAATATTATTATTATACTAACAGGTATGTGTGAGCAAAAAAAAAAAATCAGTACTCAAGCAAATCTTTAAAATCTTTATATAAAGGGAATAAAATCCTGAGAACCTCCACTCAGTATGAATAAAGGTGTATATAAAAGTACAGCTTTTGTGTAAAATAATAACCCACTTGTCTGGAGGGTATTACCTGGGTGGGTGTAATGATGGGAACACCACCAACAATTTCTGTCCTGTAAGAGACTTGTTTCTTTCCACCTGGGCTTTCAGCTTGACGATTTGCATTTTCCATTTGGCAGAGAGGATCAGACTGCTTTGGTACCTGCAGTTGGAATGTGAGAATTGACATGAGTTTCATGAAAAAAAAAAAAAAAAAGCCCTAAGCATTACTCAATTTTGAGGCATTTTCAGCAGGATTTAACAAATGGTCACTAACTGTAAAAGGCTAAAAATGTCTTACACAAAAATTTGTTGTAATGACTGTGCTTTAGTGCTCCAGAGGAAAGTGGTGCCAACAAAGACATTTCAGGGGATGAAATCAGTTGCAAGCTTTGCCATAAAGTGCATCACTTAATCTTCACGAAGCACTGAGAACTGGTTCTTTATTTTTCAGCTGCTTTCAGTTTTAGTGAGAAAGTGGAGACGCCCCAGTGCCTGCAAAGGCAGCACAGCAAGGCCATAAACACTGGGACTTTGGTCACACAGGGTGTCTGACCAGTGTGACATTTGTCCTCACTTGTACTTGGCATGAAGATTGTGTTACTGCCCCCATTAACCATAGATATATTGCTAAATTCTGGCCAAAGTGACCCTGCCTACCTAACTATCAGTAACTATTAGATAATTCTCTCAAATGTGGAACTAAGCCATCAAAACGCCACAGGAATCTGATTTCCCTGTGTTTTGATCTAAAAAGTTTACTCAGTTTTCTTACTAAACTTGTTTAACCTAAGAAATGCAGGGACTACAAGGCCTTTTTCATTTCTAATGAAAAAGAAATCTCTCCTTCAATTCTTTTCCTTCTTCAATCTCTCCTTCACCTCTAATGTTAATATAGCACATCTGAAGTGACTTCAACTAGAGGAGATCAAGTCTCACACCCAAATACCCCACCCAGCAACCTACTGGGTATTTACAGAGGACATCCAAACTCCTTCAGAAAGGACACACAAATTGTCCATCCAAGACTGTGACACATTCAAAACTTGGAACTGAACTGATCTAGACAAGAAAGCAAAGCCACTTTATAGTCTGTGATTCAAGTTCCTGTGCCCAGGAGTGCTCATTTTACAAAATGCAGCCTGCAGGGAAGTACAGACAGTGCTGAGAGCAGATGTCAGCCCAGGACAGTGTCCTGCTGGCCACCCCTCTGCCAGGGACTCCATCCCCAGCCAAGCCCAGCACTGAAGGATAGCTCACTCATGAGCCTTTGAAAAGCAGGGTTTGTAGCTACAGCTTTGTGGGGAAGTGCTTCAGCTGTCACAAACTCCTGCTGAAAATGCTGCAGCCCAAGCCCACAGCCACCTCCTCACACAAAGGCACTTTCAAACAGCACTCAAAACTGGGTACACAGTGTGCTAGGCTGCAGAGGTTCACAGCCATTCTGATATTATCAGCACTCAAGAGGACTAAAACATGCAATGAATCTTGGAGGATTGTAATCTGCAGCAAGTAATGCTCATATTAAAATAATTGAGTGATCTTAATTATTTGATTCAATAATTGGATGTACTTAATACTGTACTCGGGCTGTTCAGAGGCTTGTTCCTTCAAAGACAAAATACTGATGATTTCACCAACCATTTCAAATGCAAGATAAACAGATGATAAACAGCATTCACTCTAAATTGATGCAATCATTTATTTATTTATTCATTTAATTTCTTCAACTGGGAACAGCTCAGGCCTGGTTGTGGTGCATCCTCTTTATGAAAAGCCCAGGTGAGAAGGCTTTGTGTTTCTGGTTTTTTTTTTTTAATTTATCATTAGTAGTATCATTTTTATAACTCCAAAGAATGGACTGCATTAAAACAGTGCAAAGAACTCATGTAAACATCCCTAGATAACCCAAAAATGAGAAAGTCACTGACAACAGACACAAAAGTGTGCACCCATGCTCAGAACCCCTTCTTTGTCAGAGTGTGTTCTCAGAAGCATTCACTGTCATCACTTCCCCAAAACTGGAGAATATAAAACCATAACTTCTGCCTCCTGAAAAGACTGAGATAACACGTGGGGGTTTCTATCACGAGATAAAAACTTGTCCTGGTACAACCCAGAGAAGTAATTTAACATTTACCAGAAGAACCAGCAAGGTTTCTTTGCATGGATGTTACTCAAAATCAGGAGAGAGCCTTTGGAGCTTGATCAAATATTTTAGTGATACTTTAAGAAATAACAACTTTTGACAGCAGGTAAAAGTATGTGTGTCTTTTTATTGCTTGCTAGTGTCTTCTGGATATTTCAAATAATATTAATGCACAGTTAATTTTAAATTATTAGAAAAAATACTAAGCTATAATTAAAAAGATTATCTTTTGTCCAATTTCCAAAAAGAAAGTTAAACTCAAATTTAGGGGGAGTTTTGTACAGTTTCTCTAAGTACTCCAAAGTCAGGCCAAGACTTGTTTGTGGTGACAGAAACTGGAGGCAAAGGTTACATTTGAGCACCTTGAGACAATCATCATTTGAAAGCACTGCTAAAGATCAACTCAACCACTTACTGTGATTTTGGTAGCTTTGTTCAGAACATTTACCCATTCAACTAGGTCCTGCTGATCATTGGCTTGTAGAAAGTATTTTCTCATCCCTGCATTCATAACTGTTAAAAACCATCAGAAAAAGTTAACAACACTGAAACTGAAGAGCAAACTTAATATCATTATGAAAAGATTTGATTTCAGATGAAATTCCATTTAAAGCATTTAAGTGCTCTGCTGTGTTTCATTTTAGAAAGTCATTTTAAGGCACATAAATCCACTTGATTGCTTTATTCTAAAAAATAGTAATTTAAACTCCCCACTTAAATGTCATGATACAAACTTTGAAAATTGATTTTTCTGTCTTGAATTTTATCAAAATATTTGACAGTTCCATTTCCTCTTTCTCAATTTCCCCATGCAACAAGTCTTATACCTGGGGACTTCTACAATTCCTCCTTTTAATCCTCTGCCCAGAATCTGTTATCCTTTGTGACATTATGAACATGACTATGGTCACTGATTTACTTCTTTTAAAAAAATGTTAATTGCTGGGAAAATCAGTATTAATTACTCAGCATATGATGCACAAGACCAAACAACTTTAAGACAGCTACAACACAAATATTATTTTACTTTAGTGACTTGGCAGAGAAACATATTTTAATGAGTTTATATCTCTACCTCACAACCCCTGGCATCCTTCATCAAAAAAGGACAAACACATTTCAGTGTAACAGAAAAAAAAAATCATGGCTAATTCTTGAAATAGGTTTTACGGTGATTAAAACCATCTGAATATCTGAATATAAAGACAGTAAATTTGTATTTTTCCTCTACAAAGTATGAAAACTCTTTAATAAATTAGAGATATTTAAGCCAGCATCTTGGATCTTTAAGGTGTTTTAGAGCTGGCCCACTGACAGGAGAAACTTTCCAAGTGCTGAGGACAAAGCCCTCCACAGATGTGCAGAGGAATCTGTAATCTGTAGATGGCACTGAACTGACACACCAGGTACTTGCCTAAAACCAGGAGGAGCTTTAGCATTATCTAAAGCTTCAGTAAATTTTAAACAAATTTAAATCTAGAAGGCACCCCAAGAATTATTTTTTTTGTGCAGCACCAGAAGCTGAAATTTGACTTAAGAGCATTGGCTGAGAGTATTTTTAGATCAATGAAATCAAGTCTTTCATCAGGAAACCGAGTTCAGTAGTTAAATTTCTTGTCTTCCCAGCTGACAGGCAGGCCACGTTTCTCAAAACAACTGTCATTACTTATTAATGCCTCAAAAATTTCAGACATCTGAAAAAGCAGCTCTCACCTACTCCTCATTAAGCTGCAATATGAAAAAACACAAAAACACCTTATGAGGAAGCCAACATTTCCATCATACTAAAGAAGAAAGTGAATACAAGCTATTTTTTAACCACTCCCAGCTGTAGCTGGTAGCAGAACTGCAGAACATTCTCCTTGTTCCAAATGTCTGAAGAAGACACTTGATGCACACAGCACAAGCCAAACTCACCAAAACAGAACTCTGCCTTTGGCCTCAGCTTAGTTGCATCGCTAACCTAGAAGGGAAATTCAGATTATAAATGTCACAAAATACACATCAGACATCACAAGTTTCATTCTCTTTCAAGGGGGCAAATTCAAAGATTAGAAGCACGGCAAGGTGGTTAGGCATAATGATAAAGAGAACTAAAACCAAACAAAAATGAAAGACAAACAAGAAGGTGGGAAGATATTGACAACAAACAATTGAAAGGAAGAACAAGAAATGAGCAGAAAGACAAGAAAAGGTCAAGTATTTTTCTCCATTTATTTGTTAATGCACTATCTGCTACAAATTTAACCACAGAAATGTTCTTAGTTCACAGTTCCCTTTCAGACATATTTAGAACTAACTGTATACACAGTATAAAGGACTAAGTATTTTTTAGAAATTTTTCTGTCCTGTCTATTAAAAGTCACTATTACTTGCAAGGTATCACACCCAAAGTCATCTTCCCATTCATAAATAACCTGTCTTTCCTCCCAGACTAATGGGAATTCAAATACTCATAAAGACCTGAAATTTCAATTTTATGAGCACAAAGAGCTGCTGTTTGAAAACACTAAAAAAACTTAGACAACACAATTTATCTGTTCTTATTTTAACCTGAACCTATTGAAGTGTTTTAACACTTCTCTAATTCAGGAGTATCACAGAAGCAAAAGGAGTAAGTGCCATTTAAATTTGTCTGAAGTTGAGGCCCTTGGTAGTTACCATCAAGTATTTAATGTGTCTCACATATTAATTATCTTACCTTTGAAATATAGGTAAGTTTAATGGCCCCAACAGGTGGAGATCCAGAGGGAAGATTCTGAAACAAATCACATATGTTATATAGTGAAACCAGTTTATTCTCATGCCACAATCAGTGTTTATGCATAAAAAGCAACTAATTCCACAAACAAAAAGAAAATCCTACATATTTTTATAGACAATGCACAATGTATGCTTGAAACAGGATCTAAACTACTTGTTTATTATACACACATCTGTTAACTAAAAACAGAAAGACTGCTAGAAACAATACAAACAGTAATTGTTTCAGAGGTTTATGTATTTTACTAGAGGAAAAAGGATTCTTGTGGCTCTGCATCCAGGAAATCCGGAAAGAATTTCTGTTTTCCTTAGCAGATGTTGGAGTCTCTTGTACTTTGACCAGGGCAGGAGGAAGGGACAAGAAGTGACATTCATCTATTATGTCAGATACTTCAAAGGCCATCTCACATATTTTCCAATCACTTCAGGGATTTAGGAAGGCCTTCACATATTTACCAGAACTCTGCAGTTCTTCAAAATTACGGCAGTGGGAGAAAATCAAGAAGTTTCATTTCTTCTCTTGCAAGAAATCCTTTCATTTGTGCATGTAAAATAAAAGGCCTAACCTAGGCCTGGGTGTGCACTGCAAATATCATTAAGTCTTAAAACTTCTGAAGAACTGCAATTTCTACAGCACTTCAAGATTTTGTCCACATGCCCTGGATTGCTTCCTTTCACTCAGATCAAATGTTTGAAGTCTGTGTTACTTGCAGAAATTCTTTTTCTCCTCAGTGAAACTGCTAAATGCTTCAGTCACAAGTCACATCCATGGAGCTGCACCTCATTTACATTTTGTTTTTGCTGGTTCCTTTGAACAGCAGACTGATGCTTTTTAACTCTGCTGCTCCTGGCAGAAGGGTACATGGATATTCCTCTGGCAGGAGCTGTCAGCTGACCTGGATCCTGTGCTCTCACTGTCTCTGTGCCCAAACCTTCAGCAATTATCTGCTCTTCCCTCTGCTAGGAAGCGCAGGGATGCAGGCACATTGAAAAAGCAGCTTTTATCTAAAGGCTGCTCTCCATGCCAACAGATACAAGCTGTCCTCATGCATACACCATCCATGCTGGACTGCTATTGCAGGGTCCATTAAAAATTGCTTTTCAATGACTGATTCTGTTGAGGGAAAGCAATATGTAATGCAAGGAAAACCACGCATAAGGTTAAAGGTGAATTAAACACCAGGGTGTGTGATTTGGCTCATCTGGTTATTTTAACCCGATTTACAATTATTTCATTTACTCAATGATTTTTTCCCCTAGCTTCCAGGTCCATAATACCAAACCCCACTTTTCTTTTGCGAATTCATTAGAAAACCCAACATTGAGCCAAACCAGGAAACCCCTGGCAGGGGCAGCTCACCTGTGGGTTATCCATGTACCACACCAGGTTGTCCTCCTGCGTGTCCAGGATGAAGTACCGCCGCAGGAATTTCCCACTATTCTCATTTTCCTCAATGTCTAAGAAACCACAGATGCGATTCTGGCGATCCACATAAGGCATTTCTGACCCTGGACATCACACTGCACAACAAAAAAAAAAAGCACAGGAGGTAAGCAAAGTTCCTTGCTGCTAATTTTAAGACAGCTCAGTGACATTTTGAGCAGTTTCAATCAGTAGCTTCAAGAAGTTTCTACGGAAGGGTAAGTGAAGCGTAGCTGCTCCCCACACCACCACCACTGCATTTTCAGACAGGACTTTCAGACTTTGCTGCGTGTATTTAGCAGACCCAACAGCCTAAGTGTAAAGTTACAAGCGGGAAGCAGCAGATGAGCATCAAGGCTTTGACAAAATCACTGAAAAATCCTTCACAACGTGCACAAAATTGAGACAGCAGTGGGGTTACACTTCCTCCTTTGATGTTGCTTCTCACGGCCAAGAAAGACTTTAGGAGCTCCACTGCCCACTGCAATTTTTCATATCTAGCTTATGCAAATGCAATAAAACAGCTTTTAGAAACATTGTTCTCGTTTTTCTTCTCTCCTACACAAAGCACTTCACGTCTAGCTGTGTCTAAGAAGACATCTTTTCATTCTTATACATTAAATAGGAAAAATGAAGCTGTATGTGCACCAACAGAGATGGGAACACTCTCTGCTCATGGTACTGAGGTCTGAGTGCACCAGGCTTTTATTTTGGCTTTTGGGGTCTTCTTTTTTTTTTAAATTTGTGCTGCATTAAAAAATTAAATAACATCTGCTTTGTGCCCACCTATTACCCTCTTACGATTCACCTTTTATGGATCTGCCTTTTGCATCACGGGTTTTGCTTCCTTTTATTTTATGGGACAGTCATTTTACTTTAAGAGCCAGCCTTGTAAGAGCAAAGATAAATTTGCATACTCATCTAAAAATGATAAAAATCAGGTTGATGCCAATCTTTCCCAGGGCAGGGAAAAAATGATTCAGTCTTCACATTTTGTTACAAAATTCAGAAATAGTACAGATCCAAAAATACTAATGTAAGACACAGAAGGTTGAAGCACATCACATGTTTCATAATTTTCCAGCTTTAATTGTAATATGGAAGCTTCATTTTAGTATTTCTTTAAACTCTTTACCTTTAATATTTGAGGTAACTTGATTTAAATACACTTACATACACATACAATGAGACAGACACCTGATAATTATTTGTAGTTAGCTACTGATACCCACACCAAAGCATGAGACAGTTTTTCAAGTGTTGTTTTGGGGAAAGAATCAGTGTTTATTTTAGGGACTCAGATATTTACATTTTTGGGGTGGGGATTATCAATATACAAACATGTACATTTATAATTGTATTTACAGCTGTTATTTTATGACTAATTAGAACACAAGCAAATTTTTGACTCAATCACCTTGAGAAACATTTTTTAAAAAGTCTATCAGCAGCAACAATGGTTTAAATATGCAAAGGTTTGTTCAATAAAGTAAGAAAATTTACGAAGCTAATCTACATTTTCTTGGTGTGCTCCTCACAATTTAAATATCACAGATCTAAGTCAAGCTCTGTAACCAAGTTATAAATATAAGGACCACAAAAATAAACACTTGAGCACTCAGGACAATATCATTATTTTCACAAACATTCATCAGTAATTCAATTGAGGCTCTTGGGATCACTTCACACTGAAGCAACATCTCCTATAAACACAGGGCAAGCTCAAGGGTAGCTGTTCTCTAAATTACACATCTAATCTGGCAGAATTTGGCATCACACCTTGTTTGCATTTAAATGAATATAAAAATTGCCATTTATCAGTATTGCCTAATTTGTACCAGGTGGTTCTTCAACAAGATCATCCAGCATTTCCAGGACACTTTTAGGCTTCATATCAACAGTTTATGAAGCCCAGAAAAGGCCTATGCCTGAAAAAAAGCAAATATTGGTGGCTGGTTTCCTGTCTGAGCAGACTTAAAGCTGTGTTCTCCGCAGATGTGAAGAAAACGAAACAAGGAAAACTTGTTTTTCAAACAAGATCCGGATTGATTAAAAATCCTTGAATAAAACCAACTGAATTTTCAAAGCACTTTCCCCCCATAAGAGAATCTATGTTTCAGAAAACCTTTCAAGGAAAATGAAAGGAGGATGCTCATAATGCTCCATTATGAACACACAATCAGCTAAAGCTGAACTACTCCAATACTTGAAATTTTTTTTTCAGGGCAAAAAACAAAGCTCAGAAGCTTTTTCTTATTTGTCAGTAAACTAATTCTCACAGAAGAAGAAAAAATATCCAAACATAAATTAATAAAGATTCTCTAATTCAAAGTACTACCAGCTAATTTTTAGCCTACAATATGATACTATTTGCACCTACTCTATGCTCTAATGAAAATACAGCATAAAGTAACACTAATGTTAAAATGCAAATTGTATAACTGCTGTTTTCTTCAAATTAGTTTAAAATTCCTCATGGGATTACAGCTCTCTACAAGACTGATGGTCTTAAAGAAGAGACAAAAAAGCCCCCACCTTTAACTTCATAATAAATTGAAATATAACACAGTGTCATATAACTGGTTTCCATTTTTAAAAGCCTGCTTCCACCCATTACACCTTGGCAAGATTCCCCTGTAAATTAATAGCAATTCTATTCAACCTTCATTAATGAATCACAATTTGCAATGCACATAAAAAAAAAAAAAATCAATTTGTGCCTTTCTTCCAGTTACTAAAGGGACTGAACACATGACAAAGCCACCACCATGATCCCCCTCCTGACAACTCTGGACAGAGCCAAAAGGCATTGATGGAATTGTCATGACTCATACAAGGAATTGCAGAACTCTAATTCAGCATAGGAAATCTGGCTGGAAGACCACCAGCCTAAGAATTCATCAGAACTTCAACTTAAAAATGTCTTCACAACACACATCATGTCTTGCAGAGATGAGATTTTCCATTAAATTATTTGAAGCAATTAGGAAACAAAAACCTCCAAGTCTGTACATTTGACAGCATTATTACATGCACCCTTAGTTATTTTCAGCAGCACAGTGCATTCAATCTTCTAGAATCAAGCATTATAAAAAGATTATGAGTTCTTAGGAAGGCTGAAGGCACCAAAGCTGTTACACACCACATACAACTCCATTTTATTTTGCCTTCCCTCCCTGCAGTGGAGATGTGGGTCAATGACACTGTGCTACTTCAGGAAAAACATCCCAGTGGCCCATTTCCTCCTGGTTCTTGCCACAATCCTCCAAAAACAAAGATGTTCTTGAAAACCCAATTTGTGGTGTATAGTAACACTCTGTAAGAACTCCCAGCTCCTTGAAATTCTTTCCTGGAGGGCTGTGTTACAATGCAAAGAGGAGGTGTCACTTATTTTTGAAGCCTTACATCCCTCTTTCAGCAGCAGGGTACTAATTTAGGAGGTCCATACCTCACCAGCCCAGCTTCTCTCAGATTTCCCCTCTCCCTGCTCTTTTCCTCGGAGGTACAACACACACTGACATTCCCCAACATTTATATCCCACACTGAGGGCTGCCTGGCCTCCTGGGCACCACTATAAATAAAAATCCCAGATCACCTTCCCCAGCCTCACTGGAAATGCATGACTGCACAAGCAGGACCTGCAGAGGCACACGAGCATCTCCTCTGCACCATTTATAACACGCAGCTCCAACTCTCCCACATTAATTCCTATTTTTAGCTTCCCACCAGCACCTGTTCTTGAGTTCACCTCCATTCCAGATTGCGTGCAGCCTTCCTATCTTCAAGTGCAAAGTCTAGACAAGACTGAAGTGAGGTGCCAGATAACATTTCTGTGGCCCAGTCTCTCCTTTGATTCGATTTCCACAGGTAGGTACAAACCATGGACCACTGGTTGACTAAAGCAAGTGGAATTTTGTCTTCATAAAAAAATCAGGCTTTGCATTATGACAGGACAGCTTGATTAAAAAATAAAAGAAAAGCACTTTATACCTCTTTATTTTACATGCCTTTTCCCCAAGCTTTGGGTAATATTTTATTGCTTTTATTTCATTATTTTGGGTAATATTTTATTACTTTCATTTCTTTAATTTAGATGAACAGTTCTACTTCCTGCTCTTTAACGTTTGGAACTTTGGATTTAACCCACCCCAGGAGATGACTTTGGGGTTCTTTTTCTATCAGCCAGCAAGATTAAGAAACATCCATTACCTACTTACTCATCCCTATGAAATGAAGAACAACATTCATACACCTCCACTTGATAAATATAAAATGATGCCATGAGTCATGCCCACCCCTCCTCCCCAGCTCCCTTTTTAAGCTCTGCTGTTTACAGCAGCTCCAGCAGCACAAAGGGAAGGTAAAGCAGCATCCCCAGCCATCTCCAGTCTTTCCTGCAGTTCCAGGGGCAGCTTCATTAGTGAGGGCTCCTGGCTTTTGCCTAGGCAATTACTCTCAGCTTCCTGCTGTAAATCAGCTGCTCTCCAGCTGGTCATCTCTTTCACTGACCATTTAGTGCCTCCCCAGGGGAAGGGATGAGTTCAGACCGTGCTGCTTATCCCCTGAAGAACACTGCAGTGAAAGCTTTCCTTCTTGTGCACATCCAGGGCAAGGGAAGGGAGCAGGGAGGGGGAAATTCCAACCCTGAGACAAGCAGCTCAGAGCAGCCTCTGCAAACAAGTCACATCAATCTTCCAGAAACAGTAGTTCAAACCTCTTTTTATTTCCTTGAAAACCTTCCAGCACAGGCTGCCCACCAGAGAGATAACTTCTGCTATGAGACAATACTGGAAATCTCTGCTCACCTTTCATACAGCTTCCAAAGTACCAAAAACGTAACAAAAAACCCCACAAACAAGTAAATCCAGGAGCTGGAGAGCTTGACTTGGCTGCAATTCTTTTGACAACAAAAATAATTCAGGATTGATGGATTTAAAATTACAAGCCCAGCTTTTCAATTTCCCAAATATCCCCCATTGCCTCATTTTTGTCCCTGAGGGCATAGCAGACATTGTATGCTTCTGTTAACAGGATTTGCCAGCAGCCTCTGACACTGTGATCAACTTTTTAACTACATCTAAAAATGAGAACTGGAAATCTCCACAATACACTGCCCCCTAAATTCAGATTCCCGTTCTAAAGTAGTCAAAAAGAAGGAAAAACTAGCTGCAAAAGGCCAGTATTCAATTGGAAAAAAAATTCCTAAGCAGGAATCAATTTTTTTGTCAAATAAAAAGATATTTAGTACAAGTGGCATTGACCTCTCCTATCCCTGCCCAAACTATGAGGAATGTCAAAAGATACATCCCTCCCCCAGCACTTAATCCAACTTCCAAGCAGACCACAAAATAGAAAAATCATGGCTGCAGTGATGAATCATCCAACAAAACCAGCAGCCTTATCTTGAACTTCAGTCTTATCCAGTGGTGATTCTGTGTTCAAAATGCTGAGCTGCTGTTTTCCAGGAACACTTGTTAAATCGGGGCAAGCCAACCACTCCCATCTCTTCCAGTGCACCTCAGCAAGTCAAATGATTCATTTTCTTCAATGCTATCCTCTAAGGTTGCTTTCATCTCAGGAAAAATAAATCAGTATGTTCTAGGGAAATCTGGAGTTCTGTGGAAAACATTCTGGAGTTATCTGAATCCATCATCCCCTGGCCTATTTCAAATGCTGACCTACAAGTTCATGATGGAACAGGCTGGTACTTCCTCAAAAATTTCCGCAGAAATTTCTCTAAGTGATGTTTCCTGTTCTGAACTATTTTCCTCCATTTTAAGGAATTTGCAATAGCAGCCAAAGGCTTTGGGATATGATGGAATGAGGAAATGCACTGCACAGGATGCAAAACTCCTCTCTGTCACTGATATTTTAAGTCAAAACAACAACAAAACCAACATCACCTATTAATGGTTTTTACCCAGCTAAAACAATTATTTTAATTGTCCCTCTAAATGCACTGAGCTAACACAAATAAAGGGAAGCATCCTCTGCAAAAAGGCCATTATAAAAAACACTCTTGAAATTAACCCATTAATAACTTATGAGTGATGACCAGCTTACAAGGCAATGAAGTAAAATAACAAAGTTGAGAGACAGTGACAGAATATGCTCAGTAACACCAAGTCTTTACAACAGTCAGATGTAATTTTCATCACTTTATATTAATCCTCTGGATAATACAGTTACTCAAAAAGAGATATAACCAGAGATAAATACAATAAAAGAAAACAAAATATAGTCATTCTAATTCACTTTGACTTTTATCTCACACAAGACTCAAAACAAGTTTTTAAATGCTAAATTAAATTCAGTTGCATACTAGTTAAAATCCTTAAAAATGCATGTTCAGAGTTGATTCATATTTACAATTTATTTTTATCAGCCTTTTCAAAATTTTAAATAAATGCCACCTATAAAACTCCAAATATGAAAATTAGGTCCTTGTTCTCAAAGATGCTTACATGCTTAGTCTATGGAAAGTGTCCATTCACGACAACCAAAACAAATTAAAAATTAAGCAGGAAATAACCACATTACTTATTAGGATTACTTATTATTACTAGTTAGTCATTAGAAAAACCCTGTGTAATTTCAATAATAAACTAATAACTGTTTCATTCAGGCCAACCACTCCAAGCACTTGAATTCCACACACACCCTGCTATTTCAAATTCCCATCTGAATCGAACTGCAAATCCTGGTGAAGCTCATTTGACTTCAGGAAGTTCAATACAAAAAGAAGGTGAGGCTGGTTGAATAATGGATTTTGCCATTTGTGAGCCAGTCTTGCTGATTTTCACTCAGAATTCTGGGTATAAACTCAGCAGTACAAATAAACACAGATCTTCCTGGGAAGTATGTAAGAAATGGAAAGGCCAGCTGCTTAGGAAATCAGCAATATCTTCAGTTTTCACAGAATACTCTTATGTTGGTAAAGAAAGGGCTGAAAAAAACCTCATTTTTCAGTTCATTTCAATATCAAATAATGATAAGAACATTATCAGGTAAATATTAGATTTGACCTCTTTTACAGATATAAAAGGATTTAATGAAATCAAAGCACACAAAGTGAGTAACTGCTTATCAATTTTGATTTTGTAGATCTAATTTAGCAAATTCAATGCAGAATAAAGAAAAATGCAATGGGTTAACCTACATTAAAACTCTGGTAAAGAAAAAAACATTACTGTTTAATTTTCACCTGACTTATTTTAATATTTACAGTACAGACTCTGTTCATTTCATTGTATAATCCACCATGTGGGTCAAAATTCCCTCTACTGCGAAGATTTGCTATTTCCTCCAGAATCCAGCTCACTTGTCAGTTATATCAGAACTACACAAGGATTTCCAGAGATTAGGACTAATCTCAGAGCTCTCCAGTAAGTGCAAGTGCAGTGAAAGCTCTTTAGGAAGAACAGGGCTTTGCCTGTCTCACGTAACAGACAGACAAATGTGCATTTACAGATGCACAGCTCCTGTTCACCAAGGTGGGAGGGGAAAATCAAGCTCATCAAATGGCAAAGTTTTTGGGACGTTACCCTCCCCCTCCCTTTTTTTATACACCTTAAATTAAGAAAATCAAACCCCACTCTGGCACATTGAATAGGAGTCTCACCCAACACGAAGATAAACCCCACAAAGTGAAAGTTGCTCTGTCTGTAGCACAGTGTAGCTCACTTGAATCACATCACTCAATGTGATTTCTCTTAAAATTCATTTCCAGCAGCTTTCTCCTCCTTGGAGAGGAGCACAGGGAATTGTCCTCATGGCAGGTACAGCCCTGGCTGTGGCCTTCTGCCTCACCTTGCTCCTCATTTGTGGCATGACACAAACACCAGTTACTGCCCAGCTGCTGCTCTGCACTGACAAAGGTGTTCTCAAAACCTCAGTTATGGTGTGCAGGGAGAATAACAGCCCTCCACCCACAGAATAATCCCAAAAGTACCAGGTATTGTTGTCTGACCTACACGCAGCAAGGCAGAAACACCCCAGAAGAATCCCAAGTCCATCCTGGAAATCCTGGATGTACCATGAGCATACATCAGGAGGTTTTCAGCCTCCCACAAAAAGGCAGCAAATGGACCTCCTGAAGGAATCATGCTTCTCCGCCCAAAAATCAGGGCACCAGCACAAAGCAGGAAGATAAATTACATAATAGATAAATTACAGCATCTACAGTGAACTTGATTTAAGGAAGAAACACAAGAAAAACATCAAGATAACCAAACCCCAAAGTCCTGAACCAGCAGACACATTTTTAACATCCTTTAAGTGACCCAACCTTCCAGCACTGCTGCACACACAGCCATGGTCTACCAGACACAGGAATAATTGCCAGCTGAATTATTAGCCCAGCCCAAGTTCCCATTTGGCATTTTCAGCCTCCCTAAAGAGTTAACCAACATATTGAACAACATCTTTTGAAGTGCAGTTTTAAGAGGACTGCTCACTCTTCCAACAAACCTGGCATGTAACTGTTTTAGTGCTTAACACAAGAACACTTAATTAAGTCACTAGGCTGAAACAAGTTCCAACACATTTTCTTGGACATGGGATGCAAATGTGGTGGGTACCAAAGCACCCAGGGAGAGTATACACATCAAAACAATTACATATTAAATGCATTAATTTATCACCGATCTGCCAGTATACAGAGACTGTTCCTGGGAGTGTTGACTCTCAACAACAAAAACATGTTTGCAAAGCTTGGTAATTGCTGTCTAGTCTACATTTTCAATTTATAGCAATGACAGTGCCCTATTTTCACCAGAAAGATTTTAAATTCAAAATACTTTTAACTCTGTAACATGAATAAAGACACAGCTCACTAGAGGTGGCAGCAAATTCTTTTTCCCTTTGGGGGAGTGGAGAGGCAGAAAAGCTCAAACCTCTTTCACATGAAAAATCAGTAAATCAGGCCAAATTTAAGAGATTCTGCTTACAATGCCAGCAGAAAAAATGAGCTAAATTGATATCCAAAACATCTGGATGCAATGGCTAGCTAGAATTAAAAACATCTTCAAGAAGAAAACAGCCAACAAAGGAACAGAGAGAGCTTTGCTACTGTCCCCTGTGAGGCAGAACCATAACATAAAAGATTTACATGTTTGTGTGGGTATTTTAAGCATTGTTTTAAAATTCTGTTAAACAAACAAGGCCATGCAGCGCTCCTTAAAGTTTTAAAGACTTGCTTTCTCTAAGTGACACCAGAGATTTCCAGTCAAAACCTTTTTTTTTCCGCTGTATTTTTCTGGTTTTGCTCCTCCTGCCTGGAGCTTTCCCCTTGTTTTTTATCTTGGGCTGTGTCTTCAGGCTCTGCCTCCCCTGACCACATCCAGCCTGACGTGCCCTGAGCACTCCTGGGATGCAGAGCTGCTGCTCAGCACTCTCACATGAGAACGGAGGGACACAGCAGCAGCCTGTCCCAGGCCACACAGGAAGCTTTTTGGCAAAACAGTGAGCTGAACCTGTTTCCCAAGTCCCAGAGCAGCAACCTCACTATTGAACCACCTTTCTTCTACATAAAATACCTGAAACTATTCAGATTTTAAGGCAAAGGCATATGTTCAAACCTGAAAACTGTTTAAACTGTTGAATGCCACAAATGTCTACCAGACCTGCAACTCCCTGCTTGTGCAGATAACATCTGCTAAGAGTAAGTGGCTCATACAGTTCTGCACCAGAAAGCTTAATAAGTTCCTTCTCCAAGATTAAAGAAACACCTACACATTCTAGATGCTTCTGCAAGTCCCTGGAGGGAGAAAATGCTGCTTAGTGCTGAGACAATGAACCAGCTTCCTTCCTCAACAGCAACAAAACCCTGCTGCTTTACCTAGCACTGAGAGGAAAGTGATATTTATAGAACTCAGCCCTATACCAACACGTACCTAAATACACTCTTAGGGTACAGCATGCATCAAGAGGACCTTAGACCTATATATTTTCAAAGTCCTAATTTGAAAGATTTCAGGAGAAGGAAAAAAAATTGAAGCAGCTCAGCCACATCCTCCCATTCCAATTCATTTCAGTGATTCTCTGCATTGAAGTGTAACTTCAAAACCTGAACCATTCTTGTCACTCACAGCTCTTCAGCAGGTGACTTTTTAAAGCTGTTACATTATTTTCATATGTCAAGTAAGCTCACTAGGATTATGATATTTAGGTTTCTTATGTAATTTTATAAATCACTGACAGCAATGCTTCTAGCCATGTCCCATTGCCTTTAGTTTCAAAACCAAAAGAATACATGCACTGACTGTTGTGTTTCTTTATATATAATTTCCTGATGAATTCTTAAGCACTTGTTCCATGCTGTAAAAATGTTTTATGCTAAAGCCAGTTACCTAAATTCCCATTTTGGCACTGAAGTAACTTACTATTCTGTATTTTCATGCAATTATACAACTGCACAAAGGTTCACTTGGCTACAAACCCCAGTAAGTATTTTCTGAGACTGTTCCTATTCTTCATAATTATCAGTGAAAAAGAAAACCCAGCCAAAACCCATCTTGCAAGACAGATAAATGCTCTCATATCACAAGCTATTGTTTGTCTAAACACTGATGCAGAGCTGGATACATGCAAAAGCACAGCAGAGCATGCAAGGAGAATTCTCATTAGAACATGTACTCACTCCCCAACACTGCTGGTTTGCTGCACTTTGGAGAAACTGCATTTACCATGATAACTGTCAGCTTAAATAACCAGGAACAGTCAGTAATAAAGACATCGATGGAATTCTAAATCTACTAAAACAGATTAAGAATTCTGCAGGCCTGGCAGCTTGGGCTACATCCAACCCTGCACTGGAGACTGTGTTACAAGCAGAGACCTGTTCTCATTTCAGTAATGTCCTCAAGTTCTTCCTAATCTGTTACAGTCAATAAAAACTGACTTCTGCACTTCCTCTCTTCTACACCAACTCTCTGACATGCTGTCAGCCTTTATTTGAGCTGAGATAGCTCTGCTGCCTTCTGGAACAAGCCCCAGCTACCTGCAAAAATGTCTTTTCCTGCACCCAGGTCTCTTCCTCCTGCACATGCCTTCTGTATTCCCCATGTGTGTGTCTGTCTGTCTTCTGTCACTCAGCTACTACTCCTGAGGAAAAATAAATACAGGAGGAGAGGAGGAGGAGGAGGAGGGAAAGCATGAAGATGCTGCCTGCCTATTTTCTTTATATATAATGACTCTTCTTTGCCTATTCTCTACTTTGTATGAAAACATCTGCTCCCCTGAAACATCTCAGCACTGTAATACACCTGCCAGTGACCCACTGAGCATCTTCTGCTTTAATTTCACCCTTGAAATGCAGAGCTATGCAATGGAACATGAGGCCAAATGTAGCTTTAAAGCAGAGAAATAGCTCAAGGAAATAGATGCCTTTAGAATTTATGAATTTGGAATTAAATCTTCTACACTCACAAAATCAAATCACAACGTGATAAACGCAGATAGAACTCAATGAGTCACACAAAGGTTTGTATTTTATGCAAAGCTGACTCCAGCAGTGCAGCACCCAGTGATACCCAGGACACATCAAACCCCCAGGTATTATTTCTTGAATTATCAATTTCTGCATCAGTGCTTATCTATCCCTGAATTAAAAGACTCTCCTCCAAATATCAGCCAGGCCCAGCATCTCTCCCCACCACAAAGAGATTTCAGCCCACTTTGAACACTTCCTCGTGTGACAAAGGGGAAAATTGCATTTCTACACTTCTGTGCTTCACAAACCTGACAGCTCCATGCATTGTTACTGCTCTCACTCCCTCAACTAAAAATAACAAGTAGGAGGAAACAAGATTGAATGGACCTAAAATGCAAGTTCACTGTTCCATAAGGCAGAGTAACTCATGAGAGAGCAACCACTCCAAGTAATCACACACATTTTCAGCTCCTGCATCAAAATGAATACAGCCCAAATATAAAAAAATAAAAACAAAATAACAAAACAAAAGCAAAAAAATCCTGTTGCTTTGGTTTTAACAGTGAGAAGCCACTCCTCACACATCACAGGCCCCAAAACAGTAGGAGCAAATATGGCTCTGTCCTGCAGGGTCATGTATGGGATTGGGCCAGGAGAAAAGAAAATGTATCTTTATAGACATTACAGCCTCTGTCAGGAAAGCAAGGAATTTGTCAGAAGGCATCAAAGAAGTTGATGCTGTTCAGCTTGCTCTATGCCTAGTAGTCTCTTTAAAAGTACTCTGCTTGGAGAAGAAGGTGAAGCACGGAGAGATGGAGCTCTTAAGAATCTAAAAAGAATTTTTAAAAGATTCTACCTCCCAGCTTTACTCGGGTAACACCACTCAGCTGATGCCTAATTCAGGTGCCCAGCGTAACAAGTAACTGTTCTGCTCCATTATAAACACAACACACTGCTTAGTGAAAATCAGACATTTTTCTTCCAGAAGGCCCCAAAGCAGCAGCCTGCCAGAGAGAAAACTGCTGTCCTCTCCGTGCCACTTTGCAAACATTTGATGCAACAACCTAATGCCTTTTACGAAGGTCAGGCATTAGTTCCTCCCAAGGGAGCTGCACAACACGTATAGAATTTAGGTGTGCACAACACACATACAGAATTCCAGTCTGCACAACACATACAGAATTTAAGCCCGTGTTAAATTCAGCGGCATGTCAAATGCCTATCTGGAATTTTACAGGTGATAAAAACCGCGCATATACCAACAGTGGTTACAGTTTAACATTCATTTATAGTCAAGTTATCCATTTAGAGACACTTTGGCTCAGCAAATAACCAGCCCCGGTTACAGCTCACCCAGACCACGGCTCGGAGCGTGCCTGGAACCTCCCCGCACATCCCTCTCCAAAGGCACAGCCAAAACCCAACCGGGCACTGCCCGCTGGCTGCCCCAGCCCCCCGAGCTCTGCTGGGCAAACCGGGGCTGCCCCAGCCCCTCTGGGCACACCGGGCACTGCCCCAACCCCCCGAGCTCTGCCAGGGCTCCGGAGCCCTCCCGCACCCGGCTGCGGGCTGTGCCCGGTACCATCGCTGCTGCCCGGCGTGCCCGCGGAGCCGAGCGGCGGAGCCGAGCAGAACCGTGACGAGCAATGAGATCACCGCTCCTCTCACCTCCGGGGCCGTGCCAGCGCCCTGCCCGCGCCACCGGGGCAGCCCGCACCGCGGCGGAGCCCCCGCGCCGCCGAGCGCCTTCCAGGGAAAGCGGAAAGGAAAAAAGGAGGGAGAGTCGGCAGGACAGTGCCCTGCGCGGTCACACACCGGGCAGGCGCGGAAGGAAGGGCATCACCCGGGGCGGGACGAGCCCCACCCCGGGCCCAGGCACTTACTGGAGTGGTGGCAGTGCGGGAGCCCCGTGAGGAGAGCCGGGCGCTCCCCGAGCCCGCTCCCGGCCCCGCGCCCGCGCCCCGCACCGGGAACGGGCTGATCCCGCCGCCTCCGTCCGCGCCGCCGGCACCGTACTGCGCATGCGCCGCCGTGCTACCACCCGTGCCGCCCGCGGCCTGCTGGGACATGTAGTGCGGCGTGGGCAGGGGCGGGGCGGGGCTGGGCGCGGGGCATGATGGGAATTGTAGTTCAATTACTGAGGGTTTAATCGCGTGTTTAATGGGGAGGCCGTAGCAGGGAGGGAAATGTTGTATATTGTGGAGAAATTTTTCCCTCTGAGGGTGAGCAGGCTCTGGCCCAGAGAAGCTGTAGCTGATCCATCCTGGAAGCGTCCAAGGGCAGGTTGAACAAGGCCCTTGGACAAGGCTTGGAGCAGCCTGGGATAGTGGAAGGTGTCCCTGGCCATGGATGGGCTTTGAGCCTCTTCCTACCCAAACTGATTTGTGATCTATGATTCTATGAACTGCCATTCACCAGCCACAGCCACAGGATATCTAGCAGGCCAAGTGCCAGATTCTGCACCTGGGATAGATCAGCCCTGGATGTGTGGACAGATTGTGGAATGACACTGGAGAGCAAGGCCCTGGCAAAGGACTGGGAGGTCCTGGCTGGTGGCAAATAGAATATGAGGCAGCAGCACCCCTAGAACATGTCCTTGAGTGAGGCTTCCCTTACTCAAGGACATCCCGGAGCTAACAAGCTTTAAGGATGTAGTAAATCAAGATGTTGATATATGTCTGTGTATACTTTGCTAAGGTGGCAAAAAACTCAAGGTCTGTGTACCCCATAGCTGAACTATCTTCACCTCAGGTGCTGCCTCCCAGCCTTTTGCCATCATTCTTAGCAGCAAATAACAATTTCCCCAAATGATGCTTAACCAGTTTTACCAGGAAGTTACTTATTTTCTAAGCAGATAATAAATTTATACTGAAAAACTTTGTGTTTTCTAAAATAGCAACACAGATTATTTTTTCTTCCTTGCTTAAAGCAGTGATATCTCTAATTATGGAAATCATTTGAACTCTGCCGCTGCCTGTAAATGCATCTTTGTTTCAAGCTGGCATGTCACAACCCCACTTCACAGCGAGACAAAAGCTGTAATCAGAGCACAACAATAAAAGCTGAAGTCAGCCGCAAACAATGCTGCACCATCCCCATGGCAACTTTTCCCTATCAAACCCCGAGGAGGTCACACACTCTGCAGCTGCACCAGCCAGAAACTGTTCAGTTTGGACTTCATTCACGATTATTCCTACATTTTTTGGGTCGTTTTTTACTTAACAGTGTTTTACTAGGGTTAATACAAGACAATTAGCAGTGGGCAGCACCACTTTTCTCCTCCGCTGAAGTTCCAAAATGACATTTCTCATCCTGACAGAGCTGTGGCAGCTATTAAATGACTGCAGGATGTGTCCTGCCATCACACTGCATGTGGAAGAGCCTTTTATAAAATTGTACACAATTTCTGGACTCAAAAATCCATGCAGTCAAAAGCCATTCCACACCACGTGGAAACTACAGCAGCCTGCAGTCTGATATGCCTTAACTTGCAAATATTTTCTCCAGCCTCCCACACAAGGTTTGAATAACCATGGATTCTGACATGAGCACCCAGGAAAGGCTAAAAAGATGGTTGCATTTAAAAGAAAGAATGTATTTTATTGGAGTTTGGTACCAAACCTCATATTGTACTGTACCACAGATTCTATCATGGAACACTGCTGTAACTTTGCTTTTAGGATGGCCTAATTCTCCCAGTTAATTGAGAAGACAATCAGGTATATAAAGAACTATTTTTACTTAAGCTGAGACACAAACACTTTAAAATAGCCACATTCTGTCAGCTGTGCTGTTCACACAATTATTTTCCTGAAATTCACATGTGGAAAAGCCAAAGATGAAGTGTTGTGAATCTTTGATGTCCAAGACATAAATACAGTTATCCCTAATGCCCCAACTTAAAGCAAAGCGTGCTTTCAGTAGAAACTTCTCTTAGTTCTGGTGTTATGAACTGTAGAGGTGCAGAGTACACTTAAAGCTCAGCTGAGCTCCCTGGCTTTGAAACAACTCAATATTTTTGCATTCCTCTCTGTGGAATGTGCAAATGCAACAGTTGAAAGTGATTGTGATGACAAACAGGTAAACTTTGGGTGTGAGGTGACTGGGTGGCCCAGGGACTCTCCTGTTCTGCACTACAAAGCCAGCATACACAGATTACAAAGGACAGAATCTATATTTTACCCCCTGTCTAAAAATATTCAAGCACAAGGTCTGCACTGGCTTCTTCTCCATGCAATGCCACTTGACTTCAGTGTAGAAGTTGGTTCAGAGCCCAGGATATTCCAGGAGAACTATGAGACAGACACTTATTTCCTCTCCAGTTGTCTCTATTCATAGTTTTCAAACGCTGGCAGGTATCCCCACAAAAGTCTTCATGGCTGGCAAAAAAATGTTGGCAGAACCCTGCTGTGCCAGTCCTTTACTCAGAACCTGCTTGTGATTCTCCTCACTGAAACAGGTGTGGACATCAATTCCTGCTGAGGTTTCTGTTACTCAGAATACAGATTATAATAAATAACATTTGGTGAGTGACCTGCAGCAATATGCACCATTAAGAGCAAGTGTTTATTTCACAAGGTGTAGAAACTCCCAGAGGAACAGCAGTACCCGGGGAGCAGCATGTATCTATCCATATAAATGCAAACACGCAAATAGAAATATGCAGATCACATACATATCTTGTAAATATAAATACACAACCTCCAGGTCTTGGCAAAGAAGCAGAAATATCCAAAAATTCCAAGATACAACTTTCTAATTGTACTTTCATGATGGATAATTTTACCCAGCAGAGGAAGTTCAGCAACTTTATAGATATGCAGAAAATAAAGAGCTATGAACAAAACCTCACTTCATTGCTCTAAAGAAATAAATTCGGCCTGGGACAAAAAGGTTTTGTGAAAACTAACAGTTATGTTGCCGTGGAAAACAGGAAAAAAGCCCGGCCAGTGAATTACTGAGCGCAGAGCAAAATGCTGTCACTATATTCTGTTTTTATGGGTTCAATATTGCAAATTCCATCCACATGCAGTATGCCTCCTGTGCACTATTTTAAGAGGGGTGTTGCTGACCTCAGTGGGGCTGCTTTTCATAGAGGCTGTGGCCAGGCGAGGTCATTACTCTGCTGACACCTTCAGTGTTAGCATCCAAGGAAAGCTTTTCAGTCATTAAACTCCATCCCAGAGGATGAATGTCTGAGTTTACTGCAGTGGCATGGGGCTAATTAGGTGGTATTTATTACCTAATTAAATTATTTGCCATAATGGAGAGAGAGAGGCCAAAAATTCTCCAAGGCTGCAGCCAGAGTGACCTGGGGAAGAACAACCCTTGCTGTGTTTTAGGGTTTCCAGTTCTGAGCAAGGCAGTCTCTGAGAAATGAGCTTGTGCTGTCCACCTCAGGAGTAAACCCTTGTTTATGGCCAATTTCTGAATCTGGAGAGGGTGACACTGATTCCTGAGCTAGCCTAACAGGTGATGAAGGAAAACCATCCTCTCCAGGCCTGCGGGTAACCAGCTGAAGCCCTGCAGAAGGTTTCCCTGCAGTCAGAGCCTTTCAGCAGAGCTCTGCGTGTCGTGGGCACCTCGAGGGCAGCGCAGACAAAACCTCCCTGTGCCTCCCACGGGAGGAAAGGAGCAGCAGCTTCACAATCCCTGCACGTAGGAGCAGATAGGCTCATTCAAAAGCTGCTTTAAAGCATATTTGCAATATGCATTTTAAGGCTAAAACTTCATCTTTTCTGATGAAATGATGTTGGCAGAGCTTGGGAATTTAATCTCACGTGGAGGTTGAATTCGTTCAGCTGCCAGTTGCTGGGTCTTGTTATTAATTTGATGCTGAAGTAGAAAAGCATCCTGATGTAGCTGCTGTGGATAAGCACTGGTACACAGTGATGAAGTAATTTCCCAGCCTTTTAAATACTCTGTTTCCCTGAAAGCCATATTTAAACACTTGGAGTTCGTTAGGAGTTTAATATTCTTATATTGCAGTTGTTTTCCTCATCCCTATGTGCATAGCATTACACTAAAATACATATGGTGATTCCTCATTTTCCACCAAAGAGTGAATTTTTATTTTGCTTCCATCTCTCTAGATATAAAATTTATTAGCAAAAAAAGACCCAACAAAACCCTTCTTTCCTCTTTTGTCTATTTTAACCTAAAACCATTCCACATTAAAAAAAAAAAAAAAAAAAAAAAGTGAATTGTCTTTAAAATACTGTGTCCCTGCAATAAAAAGATTGAAATGCTTTCATTTCGTTTCAAAGCTTAAAAGATGAGAGCCTAATCTTCTTCAGCAAAGGGCGTATTCTGCTCTGCAATGTATGCAAAGCGCCCGGGGGGCTTTCAGCTCACCCTGCTGCTGCAGTCAGGTCAGGACAGTGCCTTGCTGCTGTCATGGGGCAGGGTGGGAGGCAGAGGCTCCCTATTTTCTGTGTTTTATTTGTTTAATATTTCACTATGCACCGTGTTACAGAGGTAATTTACATTTATATTAGCCGCTACAGTGCAGAGTAAAGCTGGGGGTTGAAGCTGCTCTCATTTGTGCTTTTACCGGGAGCTATAACATTGTACTTTGCTGCAAGTCCCAGTCCTCAAAGGGCTGGGGATGGTACTGGCTGTGCCTTTTAAATTATTATAAGCCATGATTTGAGTTGTATTTCACAGGAGCTACTAGAGCAGGAACAAGCTGAAGCAGGGGAAGGGAAGCAGTTGCAGGGCAGCAGTGACCTGGCCTGAGCTGGCTTTGGGGGACAGGAGCTCCCTGCAGCCTCTGCTGTCCTCAGAAGGGATGGAGCCCAAAGTCCTGCCCTAAATCAATTCAACAGACATGTTTTTACCCTTTGGATTTTCTCCCTCTGTCTGGTGGGGAGTGAGCTGTGTGGGGCTTGGTTGGTGGCAGGGGTTAAACCACGACAGAGTGAAAGGAAGAAAAAATTTTATTGAGTTATAGCAAGATCCCAAATATCCCAAAGATCCCAGCCCTTGGCACACCCTTCTGGCTTAGCTGTGGCTGGCATTGCCCAGGCTGGGGAATCCCTTGGTGGTGGCACTCTGGGTTTCTCCCCTTGGTCACAGCAGTGTCCCAGGTGGTCACAGTGCCACTGCTGGTGCCACCAGCCCTCAACCCCTCCCTGGTACCCCCCTGTGGATGTTCCCCATGGGGATGCCCACACAGGTGCCCTGTTTTTCAGGGTTTTTCACAGGGGGAACAGCTCTGCAGGTGGAGATCCAAGTGGAGTTTTGCATCAGAGGAGGAATCGGTGCAAGGTAAAACTGCCACAGGCCTGTAACATACAGGACAGCACCAGCACAACCTCAGCTGATGATTTCAGATGGGGTTAGCATTTTTCCCAGCCCACTCTTGCCCTGGCAGGTGCTGTGCCAGTTCAGGTATCACCTGGAACTCTGAGCTGGCACAGAGGCAGTGTTCAAGCCCAAAACTGGCACAAGCCACAGAGAAAACACCTTGGCTCATCCACTGGCATGTGATCGTGTCACCCACACAGCCATTAAAAAATGTTCAAGAGCTGGAGTGTATGGAGGCTCTGGTTAACAGCTAGCATTGTAACTTCAAAGTTCATAAAATAAAGTAAGCTATTAATAAAGATTTATTAAAAAGATATGTCTATAAAATACACCATATTACATTATCCAACTTGAAGGAGATAACCAAAAAAAAAAAAAAACCAAACCCCAAACCCAACTCTGTGCCTACATTTAAAAAGTAAAATATAAATACTTGTTATAATTTCAGAATATGTAGAAGGAATGCAAAAACCTTTGAATGTTTATATTTAGGAAATCTGTGAAACAATGAGGCTCTGGAGACATTCCCAAATGGCTTTTTAGCCTGTTGGTGTCTCCTTCCCAGGTGCTTGAGTGCTGTTCTACATGTCCTTCAGAGAAATTATTTTGTGATTTCTTAGATTGGTTTCTGATCAGAAAAACTGAGCTCGCTTCAGCCCTAAGAATTCCTGTTTTTTGTGTGAAATGCCTATCACCCTTTTTGGGCAATCTCCATTTATCCCTTCTCATGGTTTCTGAAGAGCTCCCAGGAACTCCCAGCATGATTTTCTTTTTATACCTCCCTTTGTGCCATCCCAAAACCTCTGCTGCCTTCAGAAATGTTCCTTTTTATTTACGTTGGAGGAAAGATTAAAACTGACCATTGGAATTAAAACAGCTCAAAATTTGATCCCACACTTGACCAAATTTTGTTGTTTGTATCTTCCAGCTGCTCTGATTTGTAGTGTGGGAAGCCAGAGCCTTTGCACATGGTGCCCATTACCCAGTGGGTTACTGCTTGTAAATCCATAGAGAATATTTTGTCATCAAAAGCTACCCAAATTGGGTCTTATCAATTTACAAACTTTTGTCTTTATTACATTCTGTCTTGTATTTATACATTTTTAGTCAGTGTAAGAATAAGGCTCTCTTAGTATGTTCTTATGGTAAGAGATGCAGTCATGACATGATCTATAAAATCCCCTGCTGCCAACAGTTCCTATCCATAATCTACCCTGGATTTATCACCGATGGGGACAAACCTGGAGCCAGAACCAGGAAATTCCCAGGAAAACACAGAACCAGCTCCAGGCCTGCTGAGGTGGGGAGCAGGATTTTGCATGGAGACAGCAGCCCCTGTGCCTGGGGCACAGCCAGGGCCTGCCCAGGGCATCCAGGCAATCCTGGCCTCTCCTTTTGGTCCCCAAGGATGCTTTAGGACACAACAAGTTTCCTCTGGAGCCCTTTTCCCAAGCCCTGTTGCCATCAAGGAGCACACTCAGGGCTGCCCATGGCTGAAATTGAACCGCTGCTGAGAATTATTTCACTGACAATGCGCTGCAGATATTGCTCCAGCTTGTCTGGCTTTTCAGCATTTCCTTGCTCTCCACAGAGTTTCCACTGCTGCTAAAACCAGCTCCACAGGTTGTGGCAGTAGCTTGGAGGGGTTGTGTAAACAGCAGCGCTGCCAGGTCAGCTGCACCTCTGCTCCCTGGTGACAGCGCTGGCTCTGCTCCCTGGCATCCCACCTGGCATCCCCAGGGACACAGATGTTGGCAGCTGCTCTCCTGCCAAACGCTGCCCTTGCCATCCAGCTGCTGTGCTCATCCAGACATAAAATTTATGTCTGTTAGCCTGGTGGCTTTATATTTCAAAGGTAGAGGTATATGTTGTATACGTGTGTTTCCATGCTAAGGGGGTTGGATTTTTGTTTCTCCTGATACCTGGAATGACAGCATTTCTGGAAGGTGCATTAGGGTCTTCTGTGGCATTTCAGAATTTTTTATTATTATTCTGTAGATAGCTCAGCTATGAAATGCATAATTTTTCTTTTTTAGTGCAATTCTGGTATTAATGATGAAAAGATTACTGCTTCTGTCAATCCTGCTTTGTCTTGGAGAAAAAAATCCTACAGAACTGACTTTTCCTTTAGATCATTTTGTAGGTTCATCACACCTTGGAAACCTTTACAAGTGTCTAAGTGGCATGAGGCATGTGCCTGACTGGGAATGACTTCACTTCTAGGAAAAATACCTCTGCAGATGTTAAATAATGTCTTATGGACCACTAACACAAGGATTAATTAAGTTTAGAAAGGGCAGACATAGAGCTGATGCAATGTGAAAAAAATGAAATAAATATTTGATGGCAATTAAGAGGCATAGTTTCCTTTTTACAGGGATTAATTGAGCTACAGTTTTGTTAAAAGCATCCTTCAGTTTTGTTAAAAGCAATACAAACTCAACAGAAGTATCCCATGGTCCTGTTTTAGTTAATTATTAACCAGCAAGAGTAATCAAAATCATCAAATAAATTTGTCTCTCTCCATTAAAAGCATATCAGGGTGGTTTGCAGTGGCAAACCACAGCCAGATCTGACACTTCTAAGGAAAAAAAGAGTGGCCAAAAAAAAGGACAAAAAAAACCCAGATATTTTTTTGTGGCTGGGAGAGAACAGAAGAGAACCTTTGCTGGGGAAAGCCCCAAGCTGTGCTGGGCACAAATCTGCCCTTTGGGGAAGAGCCCTGCAGGGTTCCCTCATGTAGCTGCAAGTTTATCTCTGGGTGCATACATGGTTTTACAGCTTCAGGGATATATTTTGTTTTATTTGTAGGATACAGGTTTTGGGATTAAAAAAAATGCCCAAATGTTAACAGCAAATGGTTCCCTTGTTTGGAGTTAAACTATTTTTATTTTCCTTTTGCACCTTTTTCCTTTGAGAAGTCAGGAACTGTATTTTCTGGAATTTCAGCATTGCTTCTCCTGGGTGAGGAGCAGGAGGTGGCTCCTGGATCTGCAGGAATGGTGGAACCCACAGTGAGGGGAACCCCCTGAAGCAGTGCCTGTCTGCTGGGCAAGCATCCTTCTCTCATGGGGTTATGGAGCCATCCAAGCAGTTCCTGACTCCTGTGTCCTTAATTTGAGTTCTTTAAATGAAGAGGCTCCTGTGAATGCTATAAAACTGCAGTTTGAGAAATCAAAGATCAGTGGGCCATGAGAGAAAGCCAATTCAGTCCACAAAATATGAGCGCCACGATAAGGAAGAACAAAGGACAAAAGGAAAAAAGGCAGAAATCATGGCTAGCAATTCTATGAGTAACCCACTCACTCCTCTGCAATGATTAAACATTAAACTCCCACAAGCTAAGCAAACAAAAAAAAAATCCTCTAAATTCCCCCAAGGCTTTTGTCTTTGTAGCAAGGTTTGAACTTGAGGGTAAGTGCAGCTGCATCCTGAGTTGAGCTGTCTCTGCCCTGGAGGTGCTCTCTGGGTGAGGTGTCTGCACAGGGGTGTCTGCAGAGGGGTGTCTGTTTTGGGGTGTCTGTTTTGGGGTGTTCCTGGCCAGGCTGGCCTCAGGTTGGGATGAGGAGCACTCTGTGCATAAAGCTCCTACACCATTCCTACAGATGCAGCAGTGTCAGACTGTCTGTCCCCCTGCTCCACCTTACCTGCATGAGTTCAACTCCAAGGAGGCAGAACTGCACCTCTTCACTTTCCCTACAGAGGAATAATCTGGTTTTGCCTCTCCTTAGCTGTTATAACCCCACAGCTTGTCCTCCTTTAGCTTCACTTCATTGACCAGGCAGATCCCAGGCACATGCAGACTGCCTGTAGCCCCAAATTTGCCATTTGCTACTTATCACCTCTCTGCAACTTCAATTGTCCCAACTCACCTGAAAAAGCAGAAGGAGATTTTAAAATCACCCCATCTTACAAAGCAGGGAACTCAATTTACTTTTGCAGAGCCACCTTGCCAAAACAAAGACCGCAAAAGCTGCGCTCTCCTAGGTGGACTCAACCACTCAACCACTCAACGTTATCAAAGACAGGAACAGAGCAGCAGCTTCCCACACGGCTCCCTGGAGCCCAGCTTCCCTGGGGAATGCAGCACAAGCCTGCACAGGCACGCCAGGGCGAGCAGCACACAAACAAATCTTCCTTTGCAGGGTCCCACAGCGCTCTCGCTGAACACAAAACTCAGCTTTCCACCTCCACTCTGCTCCAGGTTTGCCTTGCTGGAGGTAAACAGGGTCAGCAGAATCTGCTGGGGTTGGGATTCAGGGAGTTTTTTAGCCTGTGGACAGCACAGGATGGTAGGGGGTGAATTTGAGGTGGTGTTATCCGAGGGGGCAGCTGGAGAAAGGGGATTGAAGTCTCCAGTTGCTGACAATGGGACTTTCCCACTGGAGCATCTCCCCCACTGTCTGGGCAGCAGTGAATGCCAGGAGGGTCTGTGAAGGAGCTATGATATGATTCCAAGAGCTGCAATATGATTTTGGGTATGTAAAGCAGGCAAACAGAGGTGCCCTGGCTGCACACTTGCTCACAAACACACCAGCTTTGTGAAAACACCAGGATCCATCCAGACACACCAAAGGTCAGATGTGCAAAAAGGATTCCTGTTTGCTAAATTTGAAAACAGCCCTCTCCTGCAGCTCAACTCTGTACACCATCTCTTGGAAGGGAGTGAGGCATCTGAATCAAAATTGGAAGTATGCTGTCCTGGATGATTATTTATTCAAAGCTCTGGCCAAAACAATGAGACACTCACAGTCTACGCCTGGCTGAAATAAATGGGGCTTTATCCTGGTGGGGCTGTTCCTCAGCAGAACCAAAGGTAGGGCTGGGAAATTGCATCTGGTTTTGTTATCATGTCTAATAAGTTAATTCAGCCATGTGAGAGGCTGAAGGACTTAAAATACATGTTAGGGGATTTTTTAATATTTGCAATAGGCTATGTTTGTAGCTGGGGAATATGATACAGTGAATGAGAGGTGACATATTAAACTCAGCTGCCTCAACAAATGCACATGTAAATAACACTGGTGGATTAAGGACTTTGTTTTGAGGAGTACAAATGTAGAGCTCTAAGGGAGTTAAAGAGTTTAACAGAGGAAAACTAAATGAAAATGGTAAAATTGGAGAGGAAAGAAGGAGAAAGGAGAAGGAAAACAAAACAAACAAAAAAAGAAAGGAAATGATGGAGTAGACATAAAAACAGAGGAGATCACAAGGAAGAAAACAAAAACAGAGACTGGCCTGTCCCCTTTCAGATGGTGATTGTGAAATGAAAAAGCTTCACTGAACCCAAAGCGGTCACTTGGGTTCATCTCCCCTGGAGAAGGCTGCAAAGGCAGCGCGGCGCACCCAGAGATATGAAAACGGTGAGGGCTGCTGCTGCTGCTGCTGCTGCTGCTGGGTAATCTGTTTTCTTTCATCTGATGAAGGTCATGACTTTGATATTTTCCACCAGACTGGCCCGATTTGGGTGTCGGGCTGTTTGTTTGTTTACAGATGGAGAAATGTTTCCGACATCTGTCTGCATTCTCCCAGCAGCTACCTCATGTTCCTTGCAACTTCCCAGCCTTGCCCATGGCCTGTTCTTGGAAGGTTAGTTTAGTTTGTGTTGGTTAAAACACTCTTTAGCTGAACTCACTTAACACAACACCACACTGAGGACTGTCTTAGCCTTTATGTAATGTTTTGCTAATTTTAACAAACAGGCTGAGTGGTTGGAGCCGCTGGGGTTGCTGAAGAGCCATGAAGAGATTACTCAGTCAGATATTTCTGGAAACGTCTAGATTTCTAGAAATACAGATGAAATCATACCGAGATCAGAGCACAGCTGTGCAGAGAAGAGGCAACTCATTTATCACCCCCATTGTCAAGCTCAAATTAGTTCAACGCTGGTTGGAGAAGTGGTGTGGTCACTTGGTTTTACAGCAGCTTGAGCAGAGAGCTGTGAAATGGGCACAAGCTGAAATCCCTGGAGCTGGGGGTTAACGAGTCCCCTGAGCCCTTGGAGCAGCTCCTGTCTCACCCCTGTGTGCATCACACAGCAGGGTCAACCTGCATCTCATTTCCTGGGACATCCCTTGGGCTTACCTGGTGCAGGAAACCAAAACAAGTTTGGGAAATACACAGAAACCACAAAGTCAATGCCTCGAGTGGAAACCTTGTGAGAAGCCAAGCTGTTCTCGGCGCAGCCAAGTAATCAGGCTCACAGAGTTGTGTCTGGCCCTTATTCCCACCCCCTGTGGGGCTCCCAGCTCCTTCCCACGTCCTCCTGGCCATCCCCTGGGGCGAGCCAGGGCTGGGGGTCAGCTGCCCAGTGGGCAGGACGGCAGCCAAGGACCACGTGTCCTCTCCTCCAGTGTCCCCACACACGTCCCTCCTTCCCTGCCCCCGCTGATTTTTATCGTATGGGCAGCCACATCCTTGGGTTTCTTAGGCTCTTTCAGATTTTATTTTAATTATCCAGCAGGCTCTGAATTCTGACAAAATGTACTTTAGCCTTAACTCTGCTTTAAAATTGACTTCCGTGTAAGAAGATGTGAAAATCAATGTTTGTGAACTTGGAGTTTATTACCTGTGCAGTTTATCTACTAATGGCTGTCCCTAAATGTTTTACACTTCCTACAGTATATCACTGTTACAATTGTGCAACTAATTGAACAGGGCTTTCATTGAATTATCCCTAGGAACAGTTTACAGTTAAACACTCAACCAACCATTACCTAAAGCTTTTACAGAAATGATTACCATAAATTTCTTTCAAAATGGTGATTTAGTGCAAGCACACTGCCATTTTTTTTAGCAAAAAAAATAAACTTTATGTTGTAGAAATGTGCACATGGTCATTGGCAGACTGGCTCCTGACCTCAGAATTACTATGAAACATGTATTTTAAATACTGAGAAACTAGAGAGTAAATGTATTTACAGGAATGAAAGGCTGACCAGAATGATAAATGAATCAGGCTTAATCAGAAACAAACAGTGACCTATTCATAGCTCTTTCAAAAAGGCAAGAATTTTGCAGATGTTGTTGGGTCAAGTTATATAAAAAGACAGTTTATAACGAGCAGAATGTGTGTGCTGAAGTCAAGGGAAGTCTTCACAGACACATGTTTTTCCCATAGCTACGTGACTTTATTCCCCAGCGGCGTGGTTTCATTTTGATACATGCTCCTTTTCATCTCTGACCAGGCCTCCATCCCCGTGGTGGAGGGATTGCTGGAGAGTGCAGTGAGGGCTTGGAGAGACATAAGAAACTGGAGTTTTAGGCTTAATTCCCTTGAGACATCCCAATCCATGTTGGTGGGAGCCATGCTGAGTGAAACCTGTGCCGTGGGCAGCACGGGGGTGGTGCTGCAGTGCCCAGACCTTGGGCAAGGTCAAACATTGCTGGGACACATCCATCAGTGCCCCTGGGGTGCTCACAAGTGTGTGGGAAACACTTTCTTGGACAGCAGCTCGGGCTCCCATGGGCAAGGCTTGTCCTGGCTGCGAGTGAGGGTTTGAGAGCCTTGTGTTTAGAGTCCAGCAGGACTGAGGAGCTCATCAAGAGCTGGAGACTGTTTTTCTCCCATCTCAAGTGGTAGGAGAGTCAAGCAAAGGACTGCAATTCAGCCAGCAGAGGAGCTGGGGAAGAGCCAAGATGAGCTTTTAAAGGGCTCATGAGTTGACACTGATTTGCCTTTGAAAACCCTGAGCATCTGCACTGAAACCCAGAAGACCAGAACCCATTCACTGGCCTGGAGCCCAACACACGCTCCATTAAACCATATTTCATTTCTTCTAAATAAATAATCAGCCTCCTTTGTGGCACCATAATATATCTGAGGTAGTGTCTCTGCTGCTATTGAAGTAGAAGAAGAGGGGAAGGAGATTGATAGCCAACGTTTCATGTGATGAAAGGCAGAATTAATCATAACCCAAGTACAGGATGGCTCTGCTGCATCAGTTCTGGCCTGAGCCTGCCTCTCTGTGTATCACCTTGTTGCACAATGTTTCATAAAACACAGAAATGTTGAAATGGAGTCATTCTGGAAAGAACTGTTTATACCCAAATTGTGGATCTGGTGGCATTAAACAAGATCTCTTGCCTTGAATCAGGCTGTGTTTTGTCCCCTCTGTGGCTGCAGGAAAAGTCAGACCTGCTGGGTCTAGAGGCTGCCAAGAGTTGGGCACTGAAATTTAAAATGCAGAAGTGGGGTAGGACAAATGAGCATAGGCTGGAGGGTCAGAAAGGGCACAGAGTAGTCTGTAAACCCAGAAGGATTTAAAAAAACATTTGCACAACTGATCTAAAATAAGCTCATTCATGGTTCATGTAAAATTAGAACCTTCTTGGAAAATATTATTCAATTGAACAGAAATTAGAAAACATGTGTGGATCTGCAGGAAATTTGAGAGGTGAACACCCCCAAACTTTCTCTTCCTATAATCTAGAGCCAGGTTTTGCCATCTAAGCCCATGCCTTAATACAGTGGAAATTGCCAATTTTCAACAAGAACCTGTGGGTAATGGAAACAAACTGCTGATTGAATTTACCCTTCCAATGAGCATGACAGGAGGAGAGGCTGCAGTTGCTTATTTTCATTCTGTGACAAACATGATTAATGGGCTAAATGCATAAGTCCTGGTCCAGTTTCACCACCTCCACCAGGTGCTAAAATCACTTAATCAAGAGAGGAAACAGCAGGACTGACGCAAGGAAGAAGAAGAGCATGTGTGACATGGCTTGGAAGGAGTGCTAGCCGTGTTTCACCACCTACACCCAGACCTGAACCAGGATCTGTATTGGAGGAGTCAATCTGATTTTTAGTAATTTAAGATTCTCGGATGACTTTTGGCTGAGCATTTGGCTTGGAGAAACATCTGCAATTCTATGGCTGTGAACCTTTAGCAAAAAGACATTTTCTTTTTAAATGAGAAAGGGGTAGCTCTAAGCACTTTGTTTTCCTGCTGTGAAGCAGACAGTTTTTATCTCTACCTGCAATCTAAGCTTTGCAGACGGGGTGAAAAGAGACTCCTGTGTAACTATTCAAAAGTCCCAGACACACAGAGAACCACAGACATCGTCTCTTAAATAACTTTGTGCAAAAGCTGTGCAGGCGATTCGCAGGTCTTCACAGGAACTCGGTGTTTTGCTGGGGAGCATAATCTTTTCTAATACTGTTAATTTTAATAAGCCCTTTCTTGTCTGGTGGTTAAACCACAGGTCGACAAGTCACAACACAGGCGTGTCGTTCCTGCTCTTCCTTGGCCTCGTGTCTCACCTCCAGCGAGACACAATTGCATTGTTACATTTTTCTGAACCTTGAGCCCTAAAATGGTGAGATATTCGCCCTATCCGCGTTGCTTTGCTGAAATAACATTTGCAGAGCACTTTGGGTTGTCAGAGGACAGACTTTATTTATTAGTGTAATTTCTGATTTGGGCTACGCCCACGCAACCTGCTCGTTCATGTGGAACGGCGTCATTTCTCTGACTTCCTTTCTGTGCAAAGGCTCGGTGTTATCTGCGTTAGGAAGTGTGATTAAGGAAAGAACTATGCTTCTTTTTAAAGGCTTATTTTTGTAGATAGATCAACTTAACATGTGCTTTTCCCTTCACAGAAGTGATTTTAGTTTTTGTTCTCTGAGCCGAAAACCCTGCGACAGTGAGCTACGATCCTGAGATAACAATGAGAATTTTCTATGATGGCTTGAGTCCACGTGCCGCCAACATTTTCCTTGAGGTGCTAAGCCTCTCCTTTCAACACCAACGTCAGTAAAATTCAAGGGAACTCCAGTAGTTCAGCACTGAACCTTGGCTGGAACAATTCTTGTGGAGGCTGTACATGCTTGGGCATCACTTATAGGAAGGACTGGCACTGTTGTACGAATATTTTATTTACAGAACATGTTCTAATGAACTCTCTAGCTAGCTGTGACCCTGGAAACACTCTGCAGCTTCTAGAAAGTGCAAACTGAGTTAATGCTCATGTGTGGACGTGAGGATCAAGGGGTAAAGGCTGAAGAAATCCAGCAAAACCCCATGTCAGCAGCCTGTTGAATCAGCTCTTTAAACAAGCTGCTGGATGTTGATGTAGGGTTTTGAAGTCTTATGTGCTGACAGGCCCTTGTATTTGCCTACTGATGGCAAAGGCATTATATTTCTCATCAGCTGCACAGCAGTAATTGGAGACAGCATTTTTGTCACAGGCTCGATAAGTGTTGCAACAAGCCTGGTGTGTTGCCTCTGTGTCTGTCACCACATTTCAAAATTCACGGACAATGCCTAATTTTTTTTTTTTTTTTGTTCCTGATATGTCGTATCAGAGTCCAAGCTGTTTTATGAGCAGTAAGCATTTACTTACCAGAAATACCACATCAGCATCCAGACATAGCAGGAATAACTGTGGTTGAGCTCATCCTTTCCCAAATGCCCGTTGCAGGAGGACTGTGTCACTCCGGATTTTGGGTGAGCTGGTCAGCACCCATCTGTGTTCCTGATTCTCTGAAGAGATAACTAATCAAATTCAGGCAAAACCCTGTGATGTGTGTGGGAAAACCAATGGCCAGATATTGCTTGGGTCAACTGGTAATTGCAATTCAGCTTGGGAGTCTGTAGCCCCTGGTTATGTGCAGCTTTTTTCAAGTATAAACAGAGATAAAGTTCTCTGAGATTTTCAGGAGGAGTGAAAATACTGAGTCTCATGTCAAGGTTTGCACAACACATTTGATTTCCCTCCCATTTTTGCTGTTAGTTTTGGAGTTTTGACCCAGAATAATGGAGTTCTGTGAAACTGCTTGATGCAGGTTAAAGCAGGACGTGTTTCTGTGAAAGTAAAGAGATCCCATGTAGGGGTGGCCATCCCTGCAGCAGCAGTGGAACACAGGCTGGAGAGGAGCAGGCAAACACTTTCTCTGACATCCCAAATGAGAGATGCCCACTCCAAAGCTGGATCTGGTGGTTCCAGTGCTCACACCCCACCCAGACTTGGCCCTGCAAATGCAAATGATTAAATGTTTGGGTGAGAAGGAAGATCAATTCTTCTGCAAATTCTCCTCCACACTGCCTTGCTGTTTAGTTCTGAGGGCACTTTCCAAGCTTCTCCTGGGGCAGCCCAGCCCTGGAAGCGCAGCTTTTGTCTGAGTGAGAGCTGAGGCTGAGCCTGGTGAAGCACCAGCAGCTCTGGAAACCCCCAAGCAGCAGCAGCAGCTAGGCAGCACAACCTGTGTGCTGCAAAAAAACCCCTATTCACCACCATCCCAAATATTATTAATCAGCCCACAGTTTGCTCAGACAGGAAATTGTTACCGACCACTTTAATTTTACTAAACAAATGAAACCACCCCATTACTCATTCAAATCTAATAAACCGCAGCACACAGAGGAGGAAGTGAGCACTTCAAAATGGCTTGGAGAAAAGTTCTCACTTTGTTTTGCCATTTAATTAAAGCCAGGCTCTTTACAGGAAAGGGCATAATTAAATGGCAGCATGTGTACCATGATAATCTCCTCCATCGGCATCTCAACATGCAGCTGGCTACTGGAGGCAGACAGACTCTTTGGGCTGCTCTCTACCCTCCCAGAGCCTCACCTGCTCCTCAGGAAGAAAATGCACTGGGTACCAGCACAGCTCTCCTCTTCACACCATGCTGGATGATGCAGGACTTTCTTAGGAAGGTGCCAATGAAAGAAATTTCCTTATTGCTTAATGCCTGCAGATGTTCAGAGAGCAGCTTCCTGAAGATGGGCCCTGCAAATTACCTGGCAGCCATCAATTTATCAATGCCTTGGCATTTCCTGATCATCAGGTCTTTAAAACATAAACAAAATAGTCCAGCTTTAATATTTGCAGTCCCAGCACTAGTTCAATATGTGATGTGATTTGTGTGCATATGTAAATATTGTCTTTGCAGGCAGAAGGCAGACAAAGCATGAATGTACTTGTACCACAGAGAGGGATTGCTGTAATTGTTTGCCTTTCTTCTCGACATCAAATTACTGCTTTAAATGAAGGGAATTTCACAAACAGGCAGAAATGCCATTTTTGCTATGGGAATTCTACTTACTCCAGCTGCATGATGAAGTTTCACCTGAGAGAAGAGCTCATAAGTGGGAATTATCCTTTGTGGTGTTTTGGCTCCCAAAAGATGATTAAAGACGAAAAACACAGATAATCTCAATAAAGGGCAAATATCACAAAGAAACCTAACACCCAACGTGTTTTTGTAGCACTGCAAAGGCCATGAAGGCGTTTTCAAGCACACACGAGTTTGTTCCTGTCTGTACAACACCCCCTCTTTGGGACTGTTGGCATTTGGCACCTCCACACTCAGGGGATGGACAGAGTTTGCTGGAAGGTCCTTGCCAATTTCTTTGGTGTTTCGCCTGCTTTGCCCTAGACAATCCTTAATCCAATGCAAACAGGACTAAAGTCAACAGGAAGATGTATTAAAGAAGCCTGCATACTTAATAAATCCCCTATTAGTCACCATCAGAACGAACTGGTGTGTGATAAATCGTTTTTGTTACCGTGCTCCAGTCCCGTGCAAGCACCATGTTATCCACATGAAACCAGCCCCTCTTCCCTTCCCCATCACAGATGTGATGCAAAATCTGCAGCACTCAGTCTGCTCTCCTTCCCATTCTTCAAAATGTTCTCCCTACCACTCTCATTAGTCTTACTTAATTTGTTTTGCTCTTTGGAAGGAATTACAGATTTGCCATCCTAGAGAACAGCTGACATTTTTACAGGAAAAGAAGTACGTGATTCATAATTTTCCAGAAATCTGCGCATTACAGATGAAGCTCACTAGGACCTTCTGAGAAGCAGGAAAAATCCTGAGACTTGTACTTGTATTGTTCCTGTTTGTCTGCTTTATGTACCTGTGCAAACAGCACAACAAATCCCACAGGCAGCAAGGAAAAATTGCTGTGCCCTCTTGTGCATCATCATTCAGCTGAGAGTGGCTGCACCTTGAGGAGAAAATGATTTTAAACAGTGCCATTTTGCAATGGCATTTTCCAGTGGTGCAGAGGACTGTGGAAGATCCAAGGAGGTGGAATTTTGGGAGCTGTAGGATAGGCCTTTTTTCTAAGCCAGAGCATGCACAAGAAATTCATAATGCAATTCTGATTCAGTGTTCGATTTCAGTCATCCCTTTCTGCTTGTTGGTTTGGTTTTGTGGGATTTTTTTTCTCTTTCCTTTTTAAAAGCAGCATCCTCAGCTTCTCTTATCAGGAGCCATGGGGGGAAATGCTGTGATGAAACCAGGCTGTCCCAACAAGGGTCCTGAGGAAAGCTGGCAAGAAATGCTATGGAAAGGTGCCATGGTCAAGGGGACATTCAGCTCCATCTTCTTGTCATTTTGAAAGGTGAACTTGAACATGTTGTACAGAGCAGAAAATACCCTCTGAGGTACTGGAACAATATTAATAATTCAATCCAGTGAGTGTTTTATGTCAGTGAACACAGTCTCAGGAGGAAGAGCTGGATGTTTTTAATAATGTACTCCTCAGAAATCTTCAGAAACTCAAGAAATTATTTATGAAGTGCATGTGAGGACAACAGTGGTCTATCTACTAGGCTAAAAATGTCTTTACTTCTGTCCTCTACTTTTTAGCATCAGTCACAGGTACCTTATATCCCACAAGATGTACCACAAAAACTATTTTATATGTGCAAGAGGGAAGCAGAAGCTTTGCAGGGCAGAGGTTGTTTCTCACACCCCTCTGGCCTTAATCAGAGCAGGACTTCAAGGCACTTTTTAGGATGCAATACCCTGCCTGGAGTGCTGCATCCAGCTCTGGGCCCTCACCCAGGAAGGTCCTGGACCTGCTGGAGCCAGCCCAGAGGAGGCCACAGAGGTGATCAGAGGATGGAGCAGCTCTGCTGGGAGGAAAGGATGAGGGAATTTGGATTGTTCAGCCTGGAGAAGAGGTTCCAGGGAGATCTTAGAGCCTCAAGTGCCTAGAGGGACTCCAGGACAGCTGGAGAGGGACTTGGGACAAGGGTGTGGAATGACAGGACAATGGGAATGACTTCCCAGTGCCAGAGGGCAGGGTTAGATGGGATTTTGGGAAGGAATTCTTCCCTGTGAGGGTGGGCAGGCCCTGGCACAGGTGCCCAGAGCAGCTGTGGCTGCCCCTGGATCCCTGGCAGTGCCCAAGGCCAGGCTGGACAGGGCTGGGAGCAGCCTGGGACAGTGGAAGGTGTCCCTGCCCATGGCAGGGGTGGCACTTTAACTAAAGTCCCTTCCAACCCAAACCATTCTGTGGTTCCGTGATTACAAAAAGCAGCGACCTGAGATAAGGAACAGCCTCCCACATTTTCTGTCTCTATTCTGGAAGTGACCCCTCCAGCCCCTGCAGCCTGAGGCACTGGGAGGATCCATCCTTCAGAACCCTCCAGCTGCAGGAGCTCCTCAGGATCCACCAGTCCCACCCGATGCCGCCCTCAGCCCTGTCCCTACCCACAGCACTGCTGGGGCTGCGCCATTTCCTGCTCTGGAGCTGCACATTCCCGTCGCTTCCTCGGGAAGAACAATCCCGGGTGAGTGAACAGCAGCCCTGTGAGGGAGGCCGCTCTCAGGGCCCTGTCCCTTGGCTCGGCACAGCTCTGCAAGTCCCCGGCTCGCGGTGCCACCGGGGCGGCTCCTCGCTGGTTTTTCCCTACAGATCCCACTCCAGAGAGGTGGGACACGACCAGCCCTCCTCTCCAGGGGTAAATTCCCTCCATGCAGGCTTTTGTGACATCCCTGGGCTGCAGGAGGTTTTGGAATGATAAATTCCCACCGGCACATGTAGCCACTTGCCAGTAAAAAACGCCTCTCATACAAGAGCTGCGGTTCCTCTTTCTCCCCCAGCACCTTCCCAGAAGTTATATGAAATGATGGTATAGCTTTGTTAAACAAAAAAAAAACCAAAACAAACCCAAAACACCAAGCCCTAACTTTCAGAGCATTTTTAGAATCCTTTCCAGTGTACCTCATCCTTCATGTTTGCTCCAGCCACTGTTTAAACAGTTTGTGTTTGCCCAGGCAAGGAGATTTATATCCTGGATCAGTAAATAAACCTGTCCCTGTGTGCTTTCCTACAGATACTCCTACCTGATGATTGCAAAACACAGCAGGCAGGAGAGGATGACATGTGCACAAAGAAAACTGGTGTCTTTAAGGAAAAAGAGCAGGAATTACAGCTCTGATTTGGTGTGTGGAGGCAGACACAGAGGCAGTCGTGGATTTAGCCCAGGATTTAGGTTTAGAAGTGTCTCTCTGAACAAAAATGATGTCCAAGCTGGATGATAAAATATGAATCCAGAAAGTCTGTGCGTTAGATTTCACTGAGCTTTGGCTGGAGTTGCTGGATTGAGGAGCTCTGTCTCCTCTGGCTTAGACATTACATAGCAAAGCTTGTAATTTTTCATCTCCTCTGGAATGCAATTTTGCAAGAAATACCAATTCTAACTACTAGGTGCAAAGGAATTTTTTTAAAATAAACTTTTACCTTGTCCACCTGTGTTCAGAGTAGGTCAGAGAGTGGAAGGAAGGTGCCCCCCTATCCATGAGAGGTACCTGAAGGGAGCTGGGCTGCACACAGACCCAGCACTGATATTTCAAATCCTTCCATCTGAAAATAGGGGCTGGTGAGGTTTAAATCACAAACACACAATAAAACCCACTTGAAATGAGTCCATGTAAACGAAGGGATTGAAAAACAGCTCTGTATCTCTGTCCTATTTCCCTTTCCAGGAAGGAACATCTCTTGGGTAACCTAAAAACAAAACAAAGTAGCAGAAAACTTTATTTAACCTCCAGCTAATTTCCTATCCGGACTAAATTTAGCAGGTTGGATTTTGTTTGGGGGATGTGCCTCCAGCACAGTAAATTCAGAGGGATGTTGCCATTCCCCTAAAGCAACTCATGCAGTGCTCTGGTTAAAACTGGCTGGGTTAATTCCACATCACAGCATAAATTTTTAACATGAAATGTCACTTTCGGTTTAAACAGGGCAGCACAGGGGTCTGGTGGAGCTGTGGCTGAATTCTGCTCCCTGGAAAAGCCCAGCAGCAAACACACAGCAGAAAACCCACAGAGCAAACAGCTGCTGGAGCTGCCTTGCAGCCACCTCTGCCTCTCAGAGAGCACGGGAGGACAAAAACTTTGCCATGAAAGCTCCTCCACGCGTGTTTTGAAACAGACAGTCCTTAATTGAAGGAAGATCAAGTCAGGGACCAGCCCAAAACACTTAGATTATTTTTCCATGAGTCAAGGGTTATACTCAAAACAAAAATTAGCCTACAAATACCAAGGCCAGGCTGGTGCACTGAGCATTTCCCAGCACAGGTCACTGCTGCCAGCCTCCTGCTACAGAGAAAAAACCATCTGACAAACGACTTGGAAAGTTTCTGAAACTTTATTCACTCTGTCTGTCTTTGCCTTGCTAAAACCTTTCATTTCAGGGCCTGCAATTATTTGCACTGCTGTCAGCTTGAGGTGTAGAAATTGTGGAAGGAGCATAAAAGGACAACAAATACATTTAGAAACTCTCTGAAACTGGCAGCAAGTGTTTCTGCTGCGTGTTTGGGGAAGCTGGAGACCTGGACAAGGTGCTTCTCTTACCTAACTAAGAATTGCATCTTCTTTGTGTTGACAATCTTTCCAGGGTATGGAGATACCGGGTTACCAAACTGTCACAAAAACCTGACTAATGACTAAGAAGTGTCTGCTGCTCACATCAATCCTGAAATGCTGGAGGAAGAAGAGGAAGGGGAAAAAATCATTTTTAAGCAAGTGAATTAAAAAAAAAACACACACAAGAACTTGTACAAATAAAAAGCAGCAACACCTTTATTAAAGTAGTGCTTGAAGTTAATGTTTGAGCAGACAGTGTCTTTGATCCCATCAAAGTGAAATGATTGAAAGGGAATGGCAAATGCACTGGCAGGCTGGCTGGAAAAGGTGATTTCAGGACACTTCCCTGCACCACATCCCCCCAGACCCACCAGAATCCCTGTTCCAGCCCCTGCCCAGCCTCTGCCCTGTGCATGCAGAGCTCCTGGGGCTGGTTGGTTTTCTAGCCTGGCATTCATGGTCCCTGTTTTGCTACAGGGCAGAATCTGAACGCTTGAAATGACATAAAAAACCTTTTTGTGCTCATAAATGCAGGGGCAGAGGCTGCAGCCATGTTTTCCTGCTGTGCTGGAAGCAGCAGCACCTGGCACAGCACTGGGAAGGGGCATCTTGCTCCTGGCAGGTCTGTGGTTTTTTTATTTTCCTTTTTATTTTCCTTGTTTGTGAGCAGAAAATAAAATTAAACTGCGTTAAACTGGACCCTTATTTTCGCCATGAACTAAAAGGTGCATTTGAGATTTTACCACTCACAGTAATGAACTGGATGTAAATGAAAAGAAAGCTGTCTTACACACATAATTTAGCCTTCTGTAATCATTAACACTCTTTCCTAAGTCCATGGTTGATTCACTTTGACGTTTTTTGTGGGATTTACAAAGCCATTTAGCCTCTGTGGGACAAATGAGACTGTGCCAGATGCAAGCCAGGGCTGAAGATGATTTAAGATTGTTTCCACTCTTTCAGCAGCAGTTTCTCCTTCTGTCTCTGGCGTTAACAAATAAACACAATTACAGGCAGAGGAAGAACAAAAAGTTGCTTACTAGCATGAAAGAAACTTTTAGGAAGAAAAAAGAAAAAAAATAGTTTTGCAGTAAGGGTTGTATTTTTCATCTGGTGACACTCAGCTCTGTCAGAGACCTGGGAAAGCTGATTCAGGGCTGGTTTGCAGAGCTCAGTGCAGGTGGTGTCAATGCCTTTAAAAAAAAAACCTATGAATAATGAATAATACATAACTAAGCTTTTGTTGAGTAATTATTAATAGGAAACACAGCATTTGAGATAAAGGAGACTCTTTGCTGGCAGAAGGTGGTAGGGATCACCATAACACTGAAGTTGGCCATCCGTGGGGTTTACTTGGCACTCAGCAGAAAAGGAAATGTATTTTCCCTGCTATTTCCCTGAATAGTTGAGAGTGGAGCAAATCACCACCAATAGAAGGCAGGAAAAAAAAAAAATCTGTTCCTGATGCAACTTCCCATGTTTTCAATCAGCATTTTCCATAAACTGCCTTTGGTGATGCATTTAAAAGTGATGTAAATGCTCTGATTGCAAAGAGTACACATATATTAAAGAGGCACAGTAATAACATAAATAATAACGAACAGAAAAATATATACATATATAGACATATGCATATACATATACATATTTTTAAATATATATATTCTGTATATATATATATATATATATATATATATAAAATGTATATACATATTTATGGGTTGGCTGAAGAGAGCCACTGCCAGGGCTTCTGTATGAAATGGGAGAGAAAAACTAATTATTTGCTTTTTCAAGTAGCTGTGCATTTGTGGGCCCTGGTACTGTTTTGCAAAGGGCTCATTGCAAATGAGAAATGAGCTCCAACTCCATCACATCTCCTCCCCCTTGCTGTGAAAGGTCACAGTTGGCTGAGCTCCATTGTAGCTCCCCTCAGAAAGTGGGGAAGGAGTTCAGAAGTTGTTTTTCCCACCAGAAATAAAAAAGAAAAAGAAAGAAAAGAACAATTGTACACCATTTCCATTTTCTGAAGAGGAAATGGTGATTTGTCTCAGCCGTGCCATTGCCTGGGAATTCAGCAGCCTTTGGTATTAAAGGAGTTAAGCAGCAGGTTTGCCTTAAATCTGGAGGAAAACATGTTGTTTGAATTGCTTTTTTCCATGGTAAATAAGCACGAGTCCTTCCTAGCACCTTCTCTCTTTCAGGTGCACCCTGCCCCTGGCTTGGCTGGTTTTTGCTGCATCCCACCTCAGCTCTCACCCAAATAATGTGCCACACCTGAGAGGAGCACCCACGCTGGAAAATCTCAGCCTAAGGAAAACAAGTGAGAAATGCTCTGAAATGCTCTGAAATTCCATCTCCTGAGCAGACCTGGGTTCCAAGGCACCAATTAATTGTGTTCTGTGGGCTCCCTCATCCTGTGGGTCAGGGTGGAAAGCCAGATGAGGATCCAGCGAATGGATTTTTCACTGTGACCTTTTAAATCATCCCAACAGCACGGGTGCCACTGGAAAAGCCCCAGATCCTCTTTTGTTGTGAACCAAACCCTACTGCAAAATTTCCCTCTGGGTCTCGTGTCCAAACACGAACCTTTTCTGTCTCCTCAGCATGAAATTCTGTATCCCAGCCGTGCTTTGGGGGGAATCTTTCCCATATTTTTTATTTTTTTCATATGTGAAACCTGCTGGTTTCCCTCCCTGCAGAGGATGGAGCTTGTCTGGGCATGACCCAGGCTGATTAGGGAATGAGGCTGGGCTGCCTGTGACACTTGGATGGTTTGAGATGATCAATTCCTCACACAGGCACCAGCTATTAATGGGCTGCTTTCTGGAAACTTCTGATTCAGAGCTCCAGAGCTGTCAATAACTCATTCTGACCATTTATTTGCGTGTCAAATAAACAAAATGCTGAAAGAACCCCAAGTGGAGCAGCATCTGAGGAGAACTGGGGAGCATTTTGGAACTTTTGATGTTCATTTCCCTCTGTCCTTCTTCCCCATGGGGGTAATTCAGAGGAGCTGAATCTTCACACCTCCAATTCATATAAAATCAGATTATTAATAATTTATGCTCACCGGGTGAGAGTGAGATGAGAATCATGGCAAACCTGATGGTGACATTTAGTATCACAACTTTGAAAAGCTGTTTTCAACAGCACATTGCAGGGTGCAATTGCCAACAAGAAGACAGAACATGCAGACACCTCATTTTTGCAGGGTTTTCCACTCTGCATCAGCCTTGTGATGACAGAAGTGGTTCTTATAACTATTTATTTAAGGCTTTATTATAATGCTCATGCCAGAGGACCCTGGATTAAGATGAATTGCAAGTTTTAATCGTGTCATTTCATTGTTTTTGTGGACCTGCCTCGGCGCTCGCTTTTGGGCAACCGCTGGCTTTACAAAGAAAACTGTGTGAAAAGTCTGTCTTTTTCACTGCTCTAACAATGGACAAACCCCCAGCTCGCAGGAGCAGTGTACATCCACTGTTCTGCACATTGTTCGTGCTCTGAAAAGGAAGAGGAACGGGGCTGGGCTCCTCCAGAAATGAGACAGAAATGCCATTGAGGTCTCATTTCCTGTGCGGGGCTGGCGAGAGCTGGGCTAAGAGCTGGGCCGTGGTTTGTAGGAGCTGCTGCATCCTCCTGAAATCACTCACCCAGGGTGAAAAGGGCTAAGAAAGGGTCTGCTTTTAATCAGTTTAACATTCTGAGCTGGGGACAGTCCCTGTGAGTAGGGAGCAGAGATCCCCTCATGTGACCGTGTTCACAGGGGTCTGAGGATGAGGGAAGAGGCGAGGATCTGACTCCATGTTTCAGAAGGCTGATTCATTATTTTATGATATGTATTACATTAAAACTATACTAAAAGAATAGAAGAAAAGGTTTCATCTCAGAAAGCCAGCTAAGCTAAGAATAGAAAGGAATGATAACAAAGGTTTGTGGCTCAGGCTCTCTGAGCCAGCTGGCTGTGATTGGCCATTAATTAGAAACAACCACATGAGACCAATCCCAGATGCACCTGTTGCATCCCACAGCAGCAGATAATCATTGTTTACATTTTGTTCCTGAGGCCTCTCAACTTCTCAGGAGGAAAAATCCTAAGGAAAGGAATTTTGATAAAAAGATGTCTTCGACACCCTCATCTCCCCCCGGTGAGGAGTGGGAGTGAAGCCCCAGCGACATCTCAGCCTCCAGAGCAGCCCCAGTGTGTCTGGGCATCCAGAGACCATCCCTGACCTGTCCAGTGATGGTCAGCAGGGCCCTGGCCACCAGCAGCACCACATGATGCCCAGCTGGGCTTCAAACCCGCTGAAGTAATTGTTTAAAGTAGTCACAGCCAAGCAGAGTGGAAAATGTTAGAGCTGTTTTAGGTGCTGGTTGTACTCATTGCCACTCACACTCATTAATCAGACTCCAGAAATGATGGATGCCTTCAAATGTTGTTGCTTGTAAGTGAAGGTTTAGGGGCTCTGGTTGTTTGACACTGGCTTTGTGCCATTTGAGGTTTTTTTCGGGTGGTATATGATGATCCAGCTGCTTCCAGGGTGTGGGGCTTTCAAATCCATTCTTCCTCCCAGCTAAAAGTCATTGATTTGTGAAAAAAAAATAAAAAATTGCGGTTTAGCAACACTGGGCATGTATTGTGTGGCTTTTATGGGACAGGAAATCATTGGTAGCTTCTCCTTTCCCCTGTGTGCTTGAATGGAGCACGGAGAGGCAGCTTCATCTCTTCATGGCTCTAAGAATATCAGTGAAATTGGAAACACTGCACTGCAAAACCCTTCGTCACTTCCAGGAGCTACCCTGGGAGAACATAATGTTCATCTCAACCAAAAGAAAACATTCTGAACCATATTTTAGTTTATATGTATATTTTAAATATATATTGTGGGGTTTTTTCTGGGAAATTAATTTCCTCATCTCATCTTCCTCCTCCTTCCCTTTCACCTGAAGTGATGGACACCATGAAAGACATTTCTTGATCCCAGATGTGTTCCATTTCCTGAAATTGAAATCATTGCCTTCTTCATAAATACCTGCCAGGGATGGAGATGCACTGCTTAAGAACTTTCTGCAACTGCTTTGGTTAGAAGCAAATCAATCAGAAGGACTTGAGGAGGTAGCCAGTATTTTCTAATTTGTTTCTACTGGCAGAAGTGCTGCACTGAGGCTACATCCAAACAAATTTGGTGGCAGCATCTGCCTTATAATGACTTAAATGTCTAAATCTAACTTTAGAAAGTGACTTGCAGCAGGTTCAAGCAAGGCTTTCAGAGTTTTATTTCCACTGCTTGAAGTGAAGAGCTGGCCCATGGGGTTTGTGATTTTGGGATCCCTGGAGGGATTCTAAGCCCAGCACAGTCCCCAACTTGTCCAGAGGAGCCCATCAGTGCTGTTTGTGCTGTTCCACAAAGGGTTGGACACACAAAGAGATGGCTCTGGAGGCAGAGAGGATCTGTTTCAATTCCCCACCTGACAGCACTGGACTAAAATGGGCAAATGTGGCTGTTTAACAGAAAAACTTCAGCTGTTTTATGGTCCAGATCCTGCCTCAGTCTTTAACTGGGCTTTAGTGCACAGGACTCCTCTGAGTTTTATATATATATATATATATTAAAAATATATATATAAAAATGCAAAAATCATATATATATATATGTATAAGATTTTTGCATCCAGGCTAAATAGATGCTGAAGAAAAAAAGCTTTATTATGTCGTATCATACACACATTAAAAAATATAAATGCATAAACAATGCCGCATTTCAGAGCTGCACGAGAAAATTTGCTCTTTAGGGGTATTTTAAATATTTAAGATGCTATTCTGGAATGAAATTAGTCACATTAATAATTCTATTAAAATGTAGGATCAGCGTCCAGAGATGTAAGGGATTATTACTGTACAGGATGTGAAGAAACAATTAAATGCCTCCTGTCCTGTGTAGTTTTGGCCTTTCAGGTATTTTATTGCAGGATTTTCTTTTCTCTAAAAGTTAGTGGTAAAAACACATCTCAGGTCAAAATAGTAAATAGTGAATCACCCACAAATTCAGCTCATTTCCTATCTCTCACTGCAAAAATGTTGATTCCAGGCATGGGAGCAGAGCTGTGAGCCAAACAGTAATTTCTTTATGGTGTGGATGACTCAGAGGAAAGAATGCCTCATGGGGATAGCAGGAGAAAAAACCAAAGAACAAGGAAAAAAAAGTAAACTTTCTTTAAAGAAACAGGCAATCAAGTGAAGGGCAAAAGGTCAGAAAAAGCCCTCAGCTGTTTCTGTGATGCTCCTGTGATCCTCTCAGAGCCCTGCAATGCCAGGTTTGTCCCCAAGGCAGGGGCAGCCCAGGCCAGGCTGAGCCCAGCCCCATCTCTGGGTTCAGAGCCCCAAATCCCATCCAAACCAGGACTGGGAACTCGTTTCACACCAGGCACTGGGACAGGAGTTTCCTTCCCAGCCCTGCTCCGGGTGTGAAGCCCTGGGAGCTGATCCTGCCCTGGGTCTCTGCTGGGAGAATGATGCAGAGCCAGCCACCTCTATTTTCTGGGAGGGGGATTTAATGTTCTCAATGTTCAATCCCTCTTTAGTAACTCTACTTAATATTTAGAGTTATTAACTCTACTTAAGGATTTTGGGACCTCCAGCAGCTCTTTTGTTTGTCCCTCTTTCCTTTTTCACAAATGTGAATAAAAGCACTTTAACCTCCTCCATTAATTGCTTTGTGATCTCTTGATGGGCCTTTAATTATTACAAATATTCCTTCCCCTCCCTGGGAAGTGTCTCCTCCCCCAGGCAGATTTATCCAGTGGGGTGAATTGATATTCATCAAGCCCATTTCATGAAGGCTGATTGAGAAATGGAACAGAATTTCAGCTCAGCTTTCAGCAGCAATATCTCATCTCATTGCCATTCCTTTTTTTTTTTCCACGGTGATAATGAATGATTAATTTCAACAAGCATTGCTATCTACATTTACATAATTATTTATGTGCAATTAAAACATCTTGCCTGCTGTTCCAGAGTCAATATCACATGGCCAGGAGCACAAAACAAGATAAGGAGGCAACATTAAAATGTAGGGTAGCTCGTCCCTGTGGGGTAACCATGTGCTGCTTTAATGTCACATATTTAAAGCCATGCTCAGGACCAATTAATTTCAGTCTGTGAAGACTGAGAAAATTATTTGTGTTATCTCAGTACAGATCATTACCCTCTCCCACGCATTTTAGGAGCTTTCAAAAAAATGTCATTCAGGTTCCAGCACGATATAATTTGAGGCCTGAGGCAAATTTCCTCTTCAGCACCTTTCCTTCATAGGGATGCTGCAGCAAATGGCCTGACATTTATGTACAGTGATTGCTCTAAGAAATAAACCAGATTTCTCTGATTTTCCATGAACACTTAAAATATGAAATAGAAACGTGCCTTTTGGAAGAATTATTTAAGAGTCAATTCTTGACAGTGTAGGAAAATGCAGTAAAAAATTAAAGTTTCTATTTAAAATAAAAGCTTAGAATTGAATTAACTTCTTTCCACTCAAATTCACTTCCTCACCTGCTAAAATATGGTAGAACTGTTTCAGGAGCTGGATTCATCCCTAGGAGTTGTTTCCAGAAGGTGAAATTCAGAGTGTAAATAATCTGCAGGAAGAAAAGACTTGTTAACAACAGATTGGCATCAATTATTTATTCCCTGTTAGCAGGCCAGGCAGAGCTGGGCCCTGTGACAGTTTCCAACCACAGCAGGTTGGGAAGCTCTGGGTGGGGAGTCAGAGCTTCCACAAACATTTGGGGATAATGAGACTGTAAATCCGGAGTGACCTTTGCTGCTGGGGTGGGATGGACATCAAAGGGCTGAGATTTCCCTCTGCCTGCCCAGGGCTGGGACATCTGAGCTACACCAGGCCCTGAGCAGCTTCTGACACACCACAGGTGAGAGCCAAGCGCTTTCCCTGGCTCTGGGCTGTCCTGGTTTTGTTTGGGTTTGGGTGGTGATGGCCCAGGAGGAGCAGGATGACAAAGCTGTCACTTCAGGGGGCACTGCAGCTGCGTCACCTGTGCCAGCCCTTGGTGCCCCAGCAGCTCACACTGCCCCTCTCTGTGCGGCATTACAGCTTGCTGGAATGCTGGGGTTGAGTCCAGCAGGCTGCTTATCAAATGTCCTTATCAAAGGGATAAATGCCATAAATCCATGCTGTGCCCTCCTAACTGGAAACACACCAACCTCCCTCACTTTTTGTGTTTTCTTTCAACATGAGAAATGATTTCTCTGTTGTACAGATCTGCCTGATTACAGGGAGAGAAATGGCACGTTGTTTACTCATTGGAAGGGAAACAATGAGTAAAAGAACGGAACACATCCCATGAAGCATGTGGGAATTTCAGAAATCAGTTTTATTTAGAAATCTAGACAGATAGGAACTCAGTGATAAAGTTTTCCTTAAAAGAGGATCCAACTCTTTGCAATTGCCTGTGATTTGTGTCCTGCAAATGATGAAACAGCTGGAGTAGGGATACCCACACCATGACTTCCCATGGGCTGTGAGGATTTTGGGACCTCCAGCAGCTGGAGGATGAGTGCAGGCCATGGCTCCCCCATTTTGGCATGGGGAGGATGGAGGAAATTGCAGAGCAGAGGTTCTGAAACAAGCTCAGGCTGCAGGAGATGGAACACCAGGAGCCCTGTGCTCCACACCCAGCCCTCCCTGCCCAGGATCCCACCTGAACCCCAGCAGGTTCTCCAGGCCAGAGAGTGGAAATTGTCCCTGGCTGTCCATGGGGAAAAACCCTGCCAGGGACAAGGTGGGTGTGGAGGAGGCTGCTCTGAAGGCGATCAAATGTGCAGGGATCCACTGCCAGGGGTGTTTGTGATGACAGCTGGGGGGAAGGAAAAGCTCCAGGTTTTCCAGTGGAAAAGGCGACGTCAGGCGGCCTCAGGAGCTGGGAAAGCCCAGCAGGAACAGCTGAGGTCTCCACTCAACACTTGACATGGAAATTGGAAACTTGGTTTGGGAAGGACAAGACACTCGGTGTCAGTGGTAATCAACAGCTCAGGAGTTGAGAGAAAGGGGAGCCCCTGCAGAGGGGATCAGGAGGTGCCCAGCAGGCCGAGGGTGATGGTGCGGATGTGTCCGGCTGAATTAAACATCTGTTCTGGGTTTGTCTGTGGTTCCAGCAGCCCACACTCGGTGCCTCCAGCACTGCAGGGGGTGGTGGGACACCCACACCCCCAAAAACAGCAGAACAACAGCAAGGAGAGATGGATGAGTGCAGGAGCCAACTCTGCCTCAGCATCAGCCCTCACTGAGGCACCTCTGGGAGATCAATGAGCAGCTCCACCACAGTTAAAGCTTTGCAGGCTACTCTTTCATTTCGAGTTAATTAACAGTAATGAGAATATTGCATGGATTAGGGGGTGGCTCTTGTTTAGCAAAGCATGGACTTTGTTTGTCTATCAGGACTATTCTCATTTTACTGACTCTCAGATCCTCATTAGATATTAAAACCAGGAACCTGCAGGGGAAAAGCCCTTCATCACATTTCTACTCAGTCAGTGTTTGTGTTGTGTAGGCTATGGTGCTCTCTAATTATTTCTAACTTTCATTAAATTTGAGGTTTCTTTCTTATTAAAACATAATTAACTGGATGGGATTGGAGAGAAACTATGCTTAATATAAAAAAAAAATTGAAGGTGGCAGAGCTTAGGAACAAAAGCAGGGAGGTGAGACTGTCAATATTTTGAACCTTCTGACAAATGCCCAGACTGTTTCATTTTAAAAGGGCAGCAACAACAAACCTTCCAGAAAATCTGCTTTCATGTTTTCGTGCCCATCGTCATTTCTTTGCTGTTTGTTTGTTTTAAAATGCTCCACTCCACTGGTGGCCATGGTATGCTGGGTTACAACACAGCGTTTCCAGACATGGAAGAATGTTTATATATCTGTGGGGAAACATTTAGCTATCTTTTAAAAATAAGCTATTTATGTATCTGGGTGTCAAAGACTGATGTTCAGTTCAGAGCCTGGTCCCATCAGCCTTCCCTCTGCTCTGGGTCACTGTGGTCAGATTTACAAGCAAGATCTGGAATTATATTTTATGGTTGTCCCTCTAGCTGGAAGACACCATCATGAACTTCAGAGCCTTCATAACAAGTAAACTCTCAACGATGCCAATATCACATAGAATATTTGCAGTAGTTTGAGATAGATCTGGACAAAACAGCTAAACAAAAAGAGGTTTCAATATTCTTTTTTTAAAGGGATTTTATTAAAATTTGTGTTCAGAGTTCTTACTTAGAGCACAATGCATTACACCAGTCTTACATGTTGATTTTTTTTTTTTTTTTTTGGCCATTTCTCAGTGTATTTGCCTGGTTCTGCTTTCTGCATTGGCATAAAGATGCAATCATTCTTTGTGAGTGAAAAGCTAAAGCACAACTAGTCCAGACACCAGCCTGGTGTCTCTGCAGGAAGCAGAAATTCCAAAAGGGAGCAGGACAAAGCTCACAAGTCTGGACTCATCCCCCAGGAAAGGCTGGTGTGTGCTCACAGAGCTGCTCCCGAGTGCATCCCAGGGACACTCTGTCCTGCCTGTCCTGGGGCAGGGAGTGGCAGATCCAGGGTTGGCACACAGGGACAGATGGCAAGGGAGCAGCTTCTACCTCTGCAGACCCTGACAGGACAAGGGGGGATCATTTTAAACCAGAAAGGAAGAGGTTTATGTTGGATGTTGGGAAGGAATTGTTCCCTGTGAGGGTGCTGAGCCCTGGCACAGGTGCCCAGAGCAGCTGTGGCTGCCCCTGGATCCCTGGCAGTGCCCAAGGCCAGGTTTGGCTTGGAGCAGCCTGGGACAGTGGAGGTGTCCCCGCCCTTGTCAGGGGGCTGGGAAAAGACAACCTTTAATGTCCCTTCCAGCCCAAATCATTCTCTGATTCTATGAATAAAACCAAACCTTCATGCACATGGCTTGGGAGACACATTTTCGATTTAACTTTCACAGGGGTGCTTTACGGGTAAGCTGACCCAAGGACAGCACAAATTTGGCTGCTTTGTGACATTATTTTCATTGCTAGTGTTATCACCTTCCTCCTAAAGAACATGAACACCTACAAAGGCTCTATCTCCCTCATTCAGCCCTGGTTTGAATTAGAGATTTTTTTTCCCGTGCCCGGCTCCCTGGGGCTGGCAGTGGCTGCGGTGATTCCTCATCCCCAGCTCCTTCTGCAGCACTCCAGGGACGGAGCTGGTGGATGCAGAGGGAAGCGCTTTTGGGAGGACGCCAAAATAATGTCACAGCCAAAGAAAGGGACCTGCCATCCTGTCCCACCTGGGCACGGGGGGTTCTGAGGGACACGGGTGGGATGGAGCCGCCTTTGGAAGGGGCTGTTTGCTGCTGGAGCGCAGAGCGGAGCTGTTCCTAAATGCCGGGTACCATCTGCTGGCCAGCGGGAGCAGTGCGGGATGGAGCGGGGACAGGGACAGGGACAGGGACAGGGATGGGAAAAGGGACAGGGATGGAGAGGGGACAGGGACAGGGATGGAGAGGGGACAGGGATGGGGCAGGGACAGGGATGGAGAGGGGACAGGGATGGAGCAGGGGAAGAGATGGAGCAGGGACAGGGATGGAACAGGGACAGGGATGGAAAAGGGACAGGGATGGAGCAGGGACAGGGATGGAACAAGCAGAGGGATGGAACAGGGACTAGGAATGAACAGGGACAAGGATGGGAGCATCATCTGTGGCTGGGGAAGTGTTTGGGTCCAGGAGCATCCTCAGAGCCTCTGAGATGGAGCAGGGCTGGCAGCATCACCCGGGTCTCACTCAGGGCATTGCCCACAAACAGAATCCTGGTTAGGATTAACAAACAGGCTGGGTTCAGCACATCATTCATGCCATACAATTCAAACCCCACAGAGAGCAAATTTATTGTCTGAAAACTTCTACAAGAGAGCTGGAGGACTTTTTGCAAGGGCATGGCGTGACAGGACAAGAAGAAAGGCTTTAAAGTGTCAGAGGACAAAGTTAGATGGGATTTTGGGCAGGAATTGTTCCCTGTGAGGGTGGCAGGCCCTGGCACAGGTGCCCAGAGCGGCTGTGGCTGCCCCTGGATCCCTGGCGGTGCCCAAGGCCAGGTTTGCAGAGGGCTTGGAGCAGCCTGGGACAGTGGGAGGCGTCCCTGGGGCTGGAATGAGATGAGTGTCAGGTCCCTTCCAGCCCAAACCATTCTATGAGCTCATAAATTGACCTCAATGAATGGGCAAATTAATCAGCATCTCAATTTCGTGCAGGTGACAGATTTCACCGATTCCAAGCCCAGTTTTTATCACCTAACACAATAAAAGCCATGTGCAGAGATGCTTTACTCAGCTCAGTGCCTGCAGATGTTTTTCCCCACAGCTCTGGGGTGTCCCCCAGCAGTTTGGAAGTTCCTGAACCAGATCAGCTCAGTCACTTTGAGACCTCCTACCCCAGTGAATGTCCCACGTCTGGCCAGCAGCTACAGATGCAGCTTGGCAAACTCCAGATTTGTCGAAACCTGTGACGCAGAGAAAAAAAAATTACATTTATAAATATAATATTTTTAAGCACATAGAAAGAAATATCTCGATTTTGTGACCAAAAGTCAAATGAAGTGAGTCTAAAAGGCCATTTTAGAGGTTAAGCTGGAGTGGGGGGAGGACTCTGGTTGCTGACAGCTGTTTGCCAACAGAACATTCTCTGGCATTTTCTTTGAGGAAAGCTCAAAAGGTCTTTTCACATTAGCAGTCCCCAGAATGGGTGTTAAGTTTCCTATTATTGTAAGAACGGCCTGGGAATCTCGGTGCCCTGCGTGGGAGCCAAGCACGGGCAGCAGCTGGGGAACAGAGCAGAAGTGCCCAGGAACTGCTGCCAGGCTGGAGAAAGAAAAAAATTCCCAAGGAAAAAGGAGCTCTCAGAAGGAGCTTGAAGTAGAGTTGGGGTGAGGAAACATGAATAAACGATTATTTTAGTATATGGAGGGGGTAAAAACGGGGGGAAAATATGTTTTAGTGATTGTGGGGAGAGCAGAGCGAGCAGGGATAGCAAGGAGGAGCTGTGGAGAGGGAAGGGCTGCAGAGCTCCAGGGCAGGACAGCTGCTCCTGCCCTCCACAATCCTGGGAAAACGGGAGCTCTGAGCTGGGAGAGACTCTGGATGGATTCCACACCCTCAGAGGGAAAGGATTTTCAGTTTTGTACAACCTTGTCTCTAAAAAACAAATTGATTTTGGTATCATCAGTAGCGATTCCCTCAATTTCATTTTTATCAGCACGCTCCAGGCCTGTTGGGTGGAATCGGTTTGGAGAACATCAGGCAGCTGTGGAGGAAATTATTGAGCCAAAAAAGTGACTCTGATCCCCCTGATCAGTCAGTTCTCCATTGCTGTTTGAGATCTTGCTCCACCACAGGAACAAATTAAATGCGATTTAAGGACACTTAAATATTAACAGAAGGGGCTGCAGATGAAATCGTAGTGGCTTTGAATCTTCATTTTCAGCATTCCTGTCAATCACTGTCATTACTTTGGATGTGCAAAACCAAGTTTTTTAAACACAAAAGATGAATAAATTGTACACAAACACAGGTGTGTATTCCTGTCTGTAAGAGAAGTTTGGTTGCTGCATGCCAAGAGGTTTCTGTGCTCAGAGAATTCAAGAAAAACTAAAAAGTTTAAATATTTCTGCATTGCTTCAGTTTAAGTTGCCAACCAAGAGGAATTTAATATTATTTATATAATATATATAATATATATTTATACTTTTATATTATTTATTTTTAATATTTGCAGAAAGATAATAGTTTTTTGCTGTTCTCACTCTGGAGATGCTGTTGGGGAAGGGAAGGGAAGGGAAGGGAAGGGAAGGGAAGGGAAGGGAAGGGAAGGGAAGGGAAGGGAAGGGAAGGGAAGGGAAGGGAAGGGAAGGAAAGGAAAGGAAAGGAAAGGAAAGGAAAGGAAAGGAAAGGAAAGGAAAGGAAAGGAAAGGAAAGGAAAGGAAAGGAAAGGAAAGGAAAGGAAAGGAAAGGAAAGGAAAGGAAAGGAAAGGAAAGGAAAGGAAAGGAAAGGAAAGGAAAGGAAAGGAAAGGAAAGGAAAGGAAAGGAAAGGAAAGGAAAGGAAAGGAAAGGAAAGGAAAGGAAAGGAAAGGAAAGGAAAAAGGAAAAGGATACAGAGGGTCATGAGTGTGATAGTGACCAGTTTGCAGCCTCCTGGCTGTATTTCAGTTGGAGGGGCTGGAGAGGGACTGGGGACAGGGATGGAGGGACAGGACACAGGGAATGGCTCCCAGTGCCAGAGGGCAGGCATGGATGGGAGATTGGGAACTGAGAATTGTTCCCTGTGAAGGTGTGAGGCCCTGGCACAGGTGCCCAGAGCAGCTGTGGCTGCCCCTGGATCCCTGGCAGTGCCCAAGGCCAGGCTGGGCAGGGCTGGGAGCAGCCTGGGAGGGTGGAAGGTGAAATCACCAGCAAAGAAAGGAAGGTGATTTCTCTGCAGAAGCAATAAAGAACAAGAGCACTGATGCTCAATGAAAACACCTCAAATGAGCCCTGATTTGGCTCTGCAGCCTCTTCAGGCTTTTCATGCAGAACCAGGGGAGCCTAATCTGATTTTAAATGCATCCAAAAATTCCCAGCAGCAACAGCAGGGGAGTGGGACAGAGCTGCCATCCAGACAGGCAGCCCTGAGAGGGGACCTGGGGCTGGGACAGGCTGGGACACCTGAGGGTCAGTGTCTGTCTGTCTGTCTGGTGTGTCTGTGTGTCTGTGTGTGTGTGTCTGTGTGTGTGTCTGTCTGTCTGCAGGCACCTCACCCCAGCCAGGGCACCTTCCAGGGCCACCAGCATCACTGAGCATTGTCCCACTTGCAGCCACTGGCCCCATCCCAGCTCCTCTGCCTGACTGGGGCTCGCGGCCCCCTCGATCTCAGGTATGGAAACAACAGCAATGAAAAAGCTTCTGTAGGAGCTGGGCAAATCTAGAGCAAAAGTGGTCGAGACAAGAAAAATAAATATAAAAAGAGAGCTATTTTAAGGCATTGAGTGACTGAATTTCTTGGGACCAGTGCAGCCCACAGGCCATCTGTCTCCTGTTGGAGAGCTGCTGTGTGAGACTGGGCACACACACTGAGCACCCCAGGGCTCAGAAATCAGCCCCAGGACAGGCAGCAGTGTTTATTTGCTGGCTCAGGACGCCCATCCATGGGCAGTAATCCCCTCTTCATCCTCCTGAGGAAGCAGCTGAAGGAGGGGTCAGCAGGATTTGCCCCGAATAGCCTGGGCTCACAGCGCAGCCCGGAGCCAAGGCTTGGATAAGCATAAAAAGCTTTGGATAAGCCACATTAAAGCAAAGGTCAGATGAGATCACTCCACTCCTGATCATACATGAGCAAAGTATTGTTCTCAGTTTCCACAAGGGAGCCTGACTTTGAGGAGATGGGTTTTCCAGGGACTGCTTCTGTGTGATGGTAACAGGAGCTGTCAAATCAATGCAGGGCTTTTTCCCCCCCTGCTTATCATCATCCTCAGAAGAGTCCCATCGAGGCCAACTCTGGAAAACTTCCTGGCTGGCACAGTCCCTCATTTATCCCTATTTTATTATTTATGAAATTGCCAGCAACTGATGAAACTCTGCAAGCCCCTCCTCATTTAAAGAGCACCAGACATCCCTATGCTGCCATTCAGGAGAAAAATCTCCTAAATCAGGGAAAAAATGGGTGGGAAGGTGCTTTAGGAGAAGCTCCTTGTCAGTTTCTCGGCTGTTTAAGTGACCTGGAAAGGCCCGGGGTGGCCTTGGACAGCCCGGCGCTTCAAAGGACGAGAAGAGGCTTCACATCTTTTCTCGGTCTCGGTGTTCATTAATTGTTTATCTAAAAGATTTTCTCTTGGCCCGACAGAGGTCTGCACAGCAGCCAGCCATGAGCACACTGAGAGCCCCCGGGGCGGTCACCTATCTTTATACTCGAAATTACGTATACAATATTTATCATTTTTCCCCAATACCTTTTACCCTTATTGACCAGTGCACTTTTAGTAATAACCAATCCCAAAGTGCCACCATCACCACAGAAGATGGAGGCCAAGAAGAAGAAGGAGGACAGGACACGCCCCAATTCCTCCATCTTACTTCTCTAAACCCCCCTGTACAGAAATCCTAAACCCTGTGTTTCACACTCTAATTAACTTATCCCTTCACCGTTCACCCAATGAAATCCTCCCATCCTCATACAGGTGTCGTCTCCCGTGCAGGATCAAAGTCCAGCCACCAGACACTTCTGGCAACATCCCAGGACCTCCAAGCCCCCCAAGGGTGGTCTCGGTCACTCTGCACATCAGTCCTGAGGCGCTGAGATCCCACAGCTCCTCCTGTCCTAAGCTTTGGGGTGAGCGAACCAAAGCAACCCAGGGACAAACCTCTCCTTTTCAGCTGCTGCACAAAGCACAGCAGAGGAGCCTGGTGGATCTGTCCTGCTCACAGCCCTGATCCCAGGAATGCTGATAAACCTCTGCCAGTGCCCCCAGGCACAGCCCAGCTCGGATGATTTCCCAAGGAACATTTTTTCCTGGCCCAGCTCACTGCCCCCACTCCTGGATTTGCTTCATCTCAGTTGCTGATCTGCTCTTTGCAGAGCCCCGATCACTGCAACAGAATATTTAACAAAACCAGACGTGTTTATCCAACATGAGGAGTCAGAGCTGGCTGGGAGAATGTGGAAACAAGAGATGGAGACTGCCAAGTGCTCATGAGCACTGATCATGGTACAGTGCAAACAGACAGCTCCAAAAAGTGAAACTTAACCCTTAAGGAGCAAAGGAGAGGAGGGCAGAGCTTGTTCCTTGCTGCTCCTCACACACCTGTGGTGGTGTTTGCAAGAGTCTCGGGATGAGGGAAGAGATGAGGATCTGACTCTGTGTTTCAAAAGGCTGATTCATTATTTTATGATATATATTATATTAAAACTATGCTAAAAGAATAGAAGAAAGGATTTCATCAGAAGGCTGGCTAATAATAGAATAGGAAAGAATGAATAACAAAGGCTTGTGGCTCGGACAGAGAGTCTGAGCCAGCTGGGCTGTGATTGGCCATTAATTAGAAACAACCCCATGAGACCAATCCCAGATGCACCTGTTGCATCCCACAGCAGCAGATAATCATTGTTTACATTTTGTTACTGAGGCCTCTCAGCTTCTCAGGAGGAAAAATCCTAAGGAAAGGATTTTTTCAGAAAATATCATGGCTACACTCACCCAGCTCTCAGGGATGCAGGGCATCACAAGTGAGGCTCCAAACACCACTGGACACTGCAGGGTGCTCATTTCCCTTCTGTGGCTGCAGATTTCTCCACAGGTGTGTCCTGACCATTGGGACTTCAAATGCTCACATAAAGCAAAATTAGAGCACAACTTACCTTGCTGATTAAGGCTGGTAATGAGCAGAGTGTGAGGAGGAAATTCAGAGGTTATCCTCCTATTAGAACTGTCATTCCAGTGACACATAAGGATGAGAATTTGAATTTAATAACTGCACACTTATGGAGATTTTGCTTGCATTGGAAAGCCCTCAAAACATTGTAAAAGGGTTAAAGAAAAGTTGCTAAAAGGAGATGAACATCCTCAGGATCTCAAGGATATGTTGCAAAAGTTCTCTTTAGGTTGAGAGAGCACACAAGCAAATCCACAAATCAAAAGTTTCTTTAGGGAAAATCAGGCTCTGACCTGAAGAGAGAGCAGCCAGTCCCTCTGAGCTCCAGATCAACTGACACTGGGGTTTTTTCACTGAAAATTAGAAATTGAGAATGACTGACATTAAAACATGACATTGAATGTCTCCAGTGAAGGCAGCAGCAATCAGTGATTTGGACACCAGTCTTACTTTTTTGGCTGAGTCTCTGCCAGTGTTCCAATACCTTCTCCCCTTGAGTGTTTAAAGGAAAAAATTAAAACTATTTTGGTGAGGATGAAAGGCAGGAAGTTCTCAGAGAAGGGAAATAGCTTCAAGAGAGAAATTCCTCTTCACCTGTCAAGCATTACCTCACACTTGCAAATCTTTTGGGCTTGCAGCTAAAAGGGTTTTAGGAGGGCCCGTGGAGCTAAGTCAGGCTGCTATACAAGTTGTAAGGAATTTAAGGAAAAGTGCACTCCTTAAGGGATTACTAGTGCTAAACATGAAAGAAAGGAGGGTTGGGTGGCTGAAAAGGAGGGCAGGGTTAGGTGGGAATTTGGGAAGGAATTCCTCCCTGGCACAGCTGTGGCTGCCCCTGGATCCCTGCAGTGCCCAAGGCCAGGCTGGACATTGGTCTTGGAGCACCTGGGACAGTGGGAGGTGTCCCTGCCATGGCTGGGGTGGCTCTGGGAGGGATTTCAGGTCCCTTCCTGCCCAAACCCTTCTGTGATTCTGTGCTAAAATGCTCAGCCCCATCCTCCCACCCTCATTTCTCTCTTTAGTTTTGCTCCAGAAAAGTGCATCATCACCTGTCTCCCTTGGAAACCCATCCCTATGGCAACATGCAGGAATGTCTCCATGCAGGCACGGCACAGCTTTGGCAGCCCCTTCTCTGTCACACTCGTCATGGCACCGTCCCGAGGCTGCCGGGAGATGACGGGAGCTCGCCTCTCTCAAGACACCACTTGGAAGATTTTCCACTGAGAACTTGTTTTCCGCAGTCTTTCACTCCCCTGGCTCTTGAACTCTCAGTCTGTGTATCACAACTGTGATTTTATATGAAATGTGTTGCAAAAAACCCCATGTATTTGCCTTCATCAGCAAAAAGCCCTAAACCCCACATGAGATGTTTTTGACAAGACCTACTTTCCATGGAGCCACCCTGCCAAGCACGAGCTGCTTCTGTGCTTTTTCCAAACTCAGTCCCACACTGGCTTTTCACTTGTGGGGTATTTTTATCAGATGCTAAGAAAGTTCACCTGCACCTACACCACCAACACTGTGAATTTCTTGCTACACTTTTTATGGGATTAACATTGTTATCATTTTCCCCACTCTGTTGTGAGTAAATATGCCACCTCTGAGTACACCACAAATTTTCCAGTTAAAAACACCCCTTGCACTGCTGGCTGTGGGTGATAAGAGGGAGTGTGTGAGTATCCTGGGCTCCAGAAATTGCACTCAGGAATTCTGATTTCAGAGGCATGAAATCCTCCCCAAGGGCATGTTACCAACCACAGCCAGCAGTGCCCTCAACATCTGCACGTCCAGAAAGGTTGAGACCCTTTGGAGTGATGCTCACAATGAAATCTGCCACAGCTGGGCTTTCTTTGCACACAAAGACAGGGTAACACAGGCTGCAAGGATGGTTCTTGTTTAATCCCTACTGCACAGAAATGCATGACTGAAATTTCACATGAGGAAAAAAAAGGTTTAAAAAATAAACTGTGGCTTGTGACAGCAAGATGTACTTGAAACTTCCATCAAATTGCACAGCCAGTATTGAGCTTATCTAGATATTCAAGACCACAAGAATTGCTTATTCCTCACCAAGAACAAGGGACAACTTGGTACCTTGTGCTCACTGTGGAAAAGCCAGGTGTGGAGGAACACTGACACAAATTAAATGGCAAATTCTCACTCTGTTTACAGAGAGCTCAAGGCTCTCTGCTCAGCTGTGCCCTCCTGAGAAGACCAAGAGGCTCTGGCTGCCCTTGACAAGACCAGGAAAATAAAGGAATGCTGTTTGTAGAGCCAAAAACAAGAGGATAGAAAGAAATAGTGGAAGTTATGATTTGGGGCTGTAGGTACAACTGAGATTTTCTCTCACTTAGAAATGAATCTTTTTGGACATCCTTCCTGGAGGTGAGAGAGCAGAGTTACACTCAAATACACTTACCCAGCTGAGCCATTACATAAATCCAGCTGATACAAGAGATGAAAAAGAAGTCCTGTCATTCTAAATTGCAGCAGAAAGCATTTCAGCATCAGATTCTCTGCTGCTGACATTAAGGAAGGGAGAAGGAGCCTGTGGCTGCAGCAGGAATTCACCTCAGAACAACCAACTTTCTATTACACCTGTGACAGGGAATAGCTCTGCACAGACATGGCAACAAAACCATTAAAATGTTTTCTGCAATTTAATGGAGTTTAAAAAATATTCATCCTATTTTGTTTTTGTTTCTTTGTGCTTGTCTTCCTGTCAACGCTTATGCCAAAAACCATCACAAAACCGCTCTGAAAACACCAATCCACAAACGTGGCTCACCCTTCCTAGATATCCACATGCAGGCACACTTCAGGGTCGTACTTGGGCAGGGAAAATGTATTTTTTTGCTGTAAAAAGCAAAGCAGGGCCTGTGAGGAGCTGGGAGGCAGGAGTGGATGGAGGCGGTGGGAGCTGCCTGAAGATCCCAGCCCTGGCTGCCGTCAGGAATGACAGATGGTGTTTGTCAAGAGGATAGAGATTTACCTTCTTATTTCACCATGGAAATACAGCAGCAAGAACACTACCAACATCCACTATTTTATCCAACAGATTTAAGAAATATATCCCACATTAAAAGAAAAAACCAAAACAAAACAACAAAGACCAACAGGATTCCTGCAGGAAAACAGAGCACCAGATGCAGCTGGAAATCCCAATTAAAAGAAGCAGTTGTGTTTACCAAGAGACAATGTCTGCCATTGCATGTAATTTATTTTCTCATTAAGGAAATGCACTGAGCACATACAGAGATTACATTCAATACAGATTTATCATTACAGAACCATAGGAAGATAAAGATACAATCAATACCTGCTTCCTGTAGCAGAAGAGATTGAAGGAACTGCTTCAAGCTGAGAATGAAATGAAAAATACTTACACCAATTTAAATGATTTTTTATACAGATGAGACACTTGAATCCAAATCAACATTCTCAGCCAAGATCTGCTGCATTGTTGCAATCTTTATATTTAACAGCTTTATCAGAGTGGTGCCTAGAGACTTAAAATAGACCAAACTGCCTTGTCTGAGCCCACCTGAACAAACCCAGGAGAATCCAGGCAGTCTGAAGCCACAGCCCACATGAGATGATGGAAGGATCCTTGCTGGGGAAAGGGCACAGCAGAACAAGGAGACAGCTCAGCCCCTGTGACAGCTACAAGGCAGGCAGGGTTACACTCTGCAGGGAGGGCTCACTCATTGACTTGCAGCAGCTCTAGAGTTTGCAACCTGAATAAAATTTTGGTCAGTGTGAAAAAATCTACTACACACTGCCCAGAACTGATTTTTCAAAGAATTGTACTGAAAAAAAGTCACAACACAAAGCTAGAGGAAAAACTACTTTGCCACTTATTTTGTGAGTTCCATAAATTTGATGACCTAACCTTTTTCCCACTAGGCAACTAAAACTAGAACTGGAAAGACCACCTCTACCTCAGCTACACCAGCTGGACTTTCAGCCAGTCCTGTGCATGTTGTGTGCCAGGGGTTGGAGCAGATCATCACAGCTGGACATTAAAATCTACAAATTTCACTCATCTGCTTGCCTGGAGCTCTGAGTTTTGGATCAAAGGAGGTAGTGATGCACAATGCCTTCTACTGAGTGACCCCTTCTGGATCATTTACTTGGTAAAACTGCCATGAATGGGTTTATTAAAAATATTGATTTAGTCCCTCTTTATGCCTCTAAAGACCTCCAAGTAATTTCATTCACTTTGCAAAATGAAAAGATCATAAACCACCTCAACTCCATCACATCACTGAAGGGGGAGGCCTGTATAGATATATACACTCTTACTCTCAAAGGCTGCAGTTTAGAATTATTTACATAACTGAAACCTCAAGAATTATAAACTCAAGTTATCATTTGCCTACAAGAAAGGGATTAATCACTTGTTTTTAAAACCAGCAGGAGAGAGGTCGAGCCAATCTTTGGATGGAGTACCAGTTCAAAAACAACTTCCAAACTCTTCTTTTTACTTCCTCTTCTGATGCTGTGGTAAAATTCTCAAGGGATCAGGAAAGAGAAGACTGGAAGGTGTTTTCTTCCAGGGAAATACAGACACAAGCATAGAACCATTGAATGGTTTGGGTTGGAAAGGATCTTAAAGATCATCCAGCCTCCCTGCCAGGAACATATCATATACAACAGAATATACCTCCATGCATTATTCTCTTAATGACCTTCTCTTACCAGTTTGTATTAATACTAAATCATCTGTATTTCAAGTTTCCTTTTGTCCAGCACGCCAATATGCTCTGGAAGATTAACTTGCTTGCTAGAATTTTCAGTCACTTTGTGCTTGAAAATTTTAGTTTGCTTTTGAATATCTGCCAACTGCAAAAAGCATTTGGCAGCCATTTGCCCTTGACCTTACTACCAGGTTACCTGCAGCCAAGATTTCTCCTTATCCAAATTGCAGGAAAATAAGCAGCAGGGCAGCATTCCTTACACAGAGATCAAGACCTATTTAGCAGATGAAACAATTTTTTAATCTAAACATCTGTCAGGTCTTCCTACAGCTTTTTGCCTAGTGAGATAAAATGGTACATGGAGCAACGTGATTAGCAAATATTATCACCCCTTGCTAAGAAGGCAGAGTTGTTGCTTCAGGATGCTCTTTTTTTCCTTTCCCCCCTCATGTCAGCTTCAGCAAGGGGAGCCAGAGCAGAGTGAGGATGAGGAGGGGGAGGCTGCAGGAGCTGGTGACCCTGGGAGCCAGGCTCCTGGCGTTGCAGTTGTTGGAGTAGCAGCAGTGGACGCTCACGCCGGGCGCCCTCGATCCGTCGCGCCTCGCCCGCTCGCAGAAGGACCTGAACGAGCAGGACTTCATGATGCCACCTGCAACAGAGCCACGGTGAGCCCACAGGGGCTGCAAATGGCCTCTGCACCCCCAGCACCAGCCTGAGCACCCAGCACGGGGCAGCAGCCTCGGGTTGGGCTGCTCCTCACAGGAAAACGAACACGGCCACAACAAGGCAGCGCACCAACAGCTCCCCCTTAAATAACTCTGATTTACCTTAGAGGCAACTGGTGCAGCTTAAATACCTCTGGATGTGCCCAAGTGCTCATTAGCTTCTCTTCCATCCTAATTTCCAGCTAAGTCACTTAAGGAAAAAGTGGGCAATACTTAAAATATTTCTTCCCAGCTTTCCCACAGAGTGGGTGCAGCTCATTGTGGCGCACCGACAAATCGTTCCCAGTGGGATTTTGTGACAACAAAACCAGGACAGAGATTCCTTAATGGGGTTTATTTTAAGAGGAGACATTTAATTTTGGTTTGTCCCTTAACTTACTATGCAGTCTTCTCTTTCCAACACTGATAATTTATTTCTTTTGTGACAAATGTAACAGGTCTGACACATTTGTGACACTTACTTGCTTGTCCTCTAATGACTGCACAGGCATCTGCATGGCCTGGGCACTGCTGACTTCCTTGTCTGTTGCAGTCATCATCACTAGAACCTACACAGGTGTAACACTGCAGCGCTTCACCTGGGTGGAGGGAGAAGAGACCATTTAGAATTTACAAGAAGTATTTAAAAGTATCAATCTTTCTAGTAAGGTTTCATGCACACATTAAAAAAATGCAAAAAAAGCTTTGGAAAATCCAAAGAGTCTGTTAATCTTATCAATGTTTATTTTTTTAGAAATGGGTCAAATATTGATAAAAAGATAATAATAAAAAACATCAGCCACAGATTACTTAGTTGTTATAATCTGCATTTAAAGTAACACAAGAAACATTTGATATTCTGTAATTGCATCCGTATCTTCTTGTAATGTTTTCAGAGCAGAGCCCACAAATTGGTTTTTTCCCCCCCCATCATGATCTTTGGTCCACAGTACCATGAGAAAGCACATTGTATACACATAAAATCTTACAATGATCCAATTTTCCTCTTCTCCTGAAGTACCAATTCAGCTGGAAAGCACAGCAACGTATCTTGAGTTTTGCTCTTGTTTAAACACCACAACCACACCTCAATCCTCTTTCTTTTCCTTGCCTCAAACTACATGGCATTTTCAAAGGAAGGCAAGCATGAGTTATGAAGATTTCAAACACCACATTTGAAGGTTGCAGAGCAGAAATCCCACCCCTGCCATCAGTGGGGACATTTGGATCTGTTAGCACACACATTTATCTTTACAGAGGTGCAGTTCTGTGCTGCCAACCACACACACAAAATAACCTGAGAGCACCCAGCCCAGGAGAGGAGCCCAGAACAGCAAAGAGGCTCAGCCATGCCTGGGGCAGGGAATGCAAATGAAGTAAAAAAAGGAAAGAAAAAGGAGCTGACTTACTTTTGAGGACAAAAAGGGAGCTGACAAGAACCAGGCTGAAGACTGTCCACATCATGGAGATCCAAGAGATGCACCATTAGGCAAAGAAAGCAGTTTGTTTGCTATTAGAGCCTTAATGCTTCTCCTCCATCCCTAATCCTGTGCAGAGGATAACTTACAGGATAAAGAGGTGTTCAAGAGTGCTACTTATGGAGAGCTTATTCTGGCTGCACCTCTGATCACACCAACCCCAGCTCCACCAGCCCTGCAGGCAAATTCTGCCAGGAGCAGGAAATTATTCACCTTTCAGTGCCAGACATGCTTAAAAACCATCCTGTCACCACATGGCACAGCCCCTGACTCCTCCAACAGCCTCATTACATTTCCCCATGGGATTTGCTGGATCAGGGTCAGAGCATTAAATATTTTGGAGGATTAAGCCTATGCTTGAGACTTGAGTGGTCCAAATCCAACACATAGACACATATATATGTATATTTAGAGAGACATTAAGATATAGACCTAGATATGTGCACATAAGCAGCAGACTCTTGTGACCCACAAAGTGTTCCAAGCAGTGACCCATGAAGTGCTTTCTGTGGAGGAATTAATTCCCAAGAGCATCTGGTGCTGAAATAAGCAAGTGAAGGACACAAAAGAGAGACATACTTATCTTCAACTTTCAACGAAAAAATTTATTTACAATAGAGAATTTCATTTGTGACATGCATTTTCCTTCCTTTTTTTTTTTCTTTTTTGATTTTATTTTACAAATCAGCAAATGCAGATAAAGTTTACATTCCTTAAGGCAAGAGTCCCCATGCAAGTAATACATGTTTATATTAAATCCAAAAGACATCCAACATGGGAACTCATGTACAAAGGGAAGGCTAGGATCAGCAATTTGTATTTTCTTAGAGAACTTGACAATCTCCCTGATACAGGAACTTTGAGATCAACTTGCTATGAATTATACTATGAAAATGCAAACAATAGCAAGAAATTCTGATAGTCATCTTAGTACTGCATACAATTAAATCAACTTTATTTAGAAAGAAAATACAGTAGTGCATACGAAAAAGTGAAAATATAACCTGTCCACATAAATGTATGGACATCAGTGTGCCAATGGTCATATTGCACTCAGTATCGAAGTCCAGAAATTTGGTTAAAAGTTAGCTTTTCCCCATTTTGGCAATCAGTTCATCACAAATCTTTGTTAATTCTTCTATCTCTTTATTCTGGAAAATAAAATATGAAGTATTATGAAAAGGATTGTTGCATTAAGATGAGGGGTTTTTCTAATTTTAATGTTATCTAACCAGTGGGAAAGGTGTGGGAAAATTAACTTTTCTCCAATGCTGAGATCAGGAGATTTATACATACAGATATATGTGCAGATATAGTACAACTGAGTGTTCATATTCATAGTACAGCTACATGCATTCAAACAAATGCTTCCTTTTTTCCAAATTCAGCTCCTCCAGTTTTAATAAATCAAATTTAGCACCAAAGCAGACAGCCTCACAGCACTCATTCCCAGCACTCCACAATAATACAGAGTGGAAATTTGTTTCTGGGCTGCACTTTTCTATTTTTTTTTTTTTTTCATTATTTTCACCCTGCCTTGCAGAGCTGCAAGCAAGGACGAGCTGTTCTATGCCAAAGCAAGCTCCCTTGGCTGAGCTAGAGATATAAATAGGCATTTCCTACAGACACTTTGGAATTAGCATTGGAATTACAGCTAGCACTAAAAAGGGAAACAGAACCTGAGAGAAAAACCTGAGAATTGAAGCAAGCCAAGGCCTGGGCTGCACCCTGAGCTCTGCCCAAGGCTGAGCCAGCCCCAAACACTTGGGCTCACATCAAACCTGGCTCCAGCTGGTGCACACAGGGGGTTTTGCCTTAAAATTTGGGGAGTGCTGCTGTCCCCAAAGCTGCAGGACAATCCTCAGGCAGGGCTTGGCTCCTGGTTTATTTACCTTTTGTTCCAGTGTTCTCTCCAAGGCATCCACTTTGAGCTGCTCCTTGCGAAGGCTGGCCTGGTACGCTGCCTGCTCCTGCTGGGCCTTGCCTCTCACTTGTGCAATTTCAGCATTGGCTCTGCAAAAAACACAGGGCTTGGTCACAGCAGGGTCTCCACAGGAAAGGGCAGAGGGTGCCCAAGGGTGGACAGCACCTTAACAAATGGGGGGAGAGGGCAGGGCTGCCTTCTGCACATCCTGGGTACGTTGTGAGACTTGTCCCTGAACACTTTCCACAACTCCCTCTCTTGCTCAGCAGAGCCTTTTCTTACTGTCTGTGTTGCTCCCTTTGTGCTTCTCTCAGATATCTCTGCTGGGTTCACAAATATGACTCAGGTAGAAGTGTTTTATGGCAGTTTCCAAACCTGCTCTCCAGCTCAGGGCACTGTACTATGAGCCCTGAACATGATCCCTAGAAAGGCTTAAGTGGTCATTATGTGGAGATCTAGAAAAAAGGAACTGGCTAATGGCTTCTTTCTTGATCCTCCCATGATAATACATTAACAAATATAAAGACATTAGCTAAACATAGAAATTTAAGGTGTTCTGTATGGTCAGGAGCTGGAAGAAACACCAGCACATTGCAGAAATTCGCATTATTACATTTCTTTCCACCTCTATCCCAGAGCAGCCTGTGCTTTGCATATTGCAGGATCAGTTTGGGATGTGAGGTCCAGCCATGGGAATCCTTCTGCAGCATGAACTCCTGAAAAAAATGTGTACAGTCCATGCACCAGCCCTGGAAGTGTCCAAGCCCAGGCTGGACAGGGCTTGGAGCAACCTGGACCAGTGGAAGGTCCCTGCCCATGGCAGGGGGTGGAACAAGATGGTTTTAGGATCTCTTCCAACCCAAAGCATTCTGTGAATCCATGACTCAATTACCTGTCCAGTTTTTCCTCAGCATGAATTTTGAGTGCCTGGTACCTCTGCTCCTCCTTCTTCACTCGTGACAAATATTCCTGCGCACATTTCTTCAACACTTCTTCATTCTTAAAAGAGAAGATGACATCAAATTTAAACCAAGAGGTTAAAATGCAGGACAGGGAGTCACATACACAGCTGTTTGAAGGGCTGCAGTCCAACACTGACACCCCCTGAAAGAGAATATTTCACAATGCGAAGAGTTTTACAATTTTTCTGTTTGCATTTGATAGCTGGCTGCAATCCTTCACCTGAAGATTATGGTTTGGCATGCAGAACATCAGAATCAGCTGGAAACAAAAGTCCTGCCTTCTGTCCAGCAGCACAGCACATTCTGGTCCACAGAATCTGCTCAGCTCTGCTCTTTAAAGGAGATGTTAAGGTGACTCACCTTCCGAAACCCCTCCAGGACTTCCTTCATCTTCTCGTATCTCCTGAAAAGATCTGCCAGGGATTTCTCCACTGAGTTCAGATCGGCCAGAGCTTGCTCCTTCTCCACTATGAGCTGCTGAACAGTGTGGTGGGAGACAGATTTCTCTCTCTGTTCATCCTCTGAAAGAAGAGAGGAGTAGACAAAAGAGAGGTTTTCAGAAGGGTAACAGGAGTAAGCCCACTGAGTTCACTATCATCTACAGTTTCTACTATACTCTGCCCTATTTGTGTATTAGCAAGCTTACAGGATCCAGAAAAGTCAGATTTATATAAAGACACAAGCCTGGTTTGGAAAACAGTTGCTAAATACAGTGATATTTAAATATTTTGATGTTGGGGGAAAATGTGAATGTATCTCTGTACTGATGATTTCCTCACTCTGAACTCGAAAAGGCAGGTGCTGGATTTCCCCTGAAGATGCATTAACTTAAAGAAAGGACATTTATGCACATTCCAAGCACTGGCCACAAGCTATCTGCCACTGTTGATAAATGCCTGTCATCTCCTGGCACCTTCTAGTCCTGCACAAACAAGGCACTTTGTTCAGTGCAATTCAATTCTTCCCTTGGAAAAGCAACGTTTTACCAGCTCTCAGGATTGCTGGAGCAAGTGGCAGAAAGGAAATCTAACATCAGACAGACTTCCTAAGTGTAAAAACACTGCAAAAAACATCTGCCAAGCTCCTCCTGTTTATAGCTAAATTTGAGCCAGGGGTGGTGGGAAGAGCATAACAGGAATACAAATCCATATGGAGGAGGAATTTTCAAGGGATTTGACCTCATAATAAGTTGGAATATTCACATAACACTGGAAGAAAAGGTCTGGCATTGTCTTCCAAAATGCGGCATTTTTTCCTTCACATCCTAAACTATGATTCTTGTGCCCATGTTTTAAGGGGTACTTTGCATGATACTGAAAGGAAAACCCAGCCACAAAACACAACAGTTTTATATTACCATTTTCTTTGGTTTATGATAGAAACTAAAATAAGGTCAAAAGTTCTCCCGTGGAAAAAGCGTGGGGCATTTCAAAGTGTACAACTTTTCATTTGGGCCTTTATATCTGGAAACATAAAGAACTCAACAAATTTGTTGATTTTATTTGAATAGAAGATTTCATCTGAATTATTTACAGTGCCGCTCAGCTCCAAAATGCCAAAGCTGATACTGTCAATCCCCGAGATTCATCTCTTCCTTTTGCATATTCCGTCCAAAAAATGCAATTTTTGTTGGCCTGACCAAGGCTAGAGCAGAGATGATGCCACACTATGCATCAGCTCCTGGGCTCCTCTGCTCACCCCTGACAGCACCTGGCTGGGGCAGAGCCTGACCTTATTTTGCTCTGTATGATACAGAAGATGAAAAGAACCAGAGAAGCTCTCAGGACCTGCTTGTAACACCTTTATTTTACTGGTGAACAAACACCTTTGACATGGCAGAGAAACCCAACAACATAACTTGGATACATTTAACACTTTATTAAAAAGAAACATTCTTTTCTATTTTGCTTTCTCAGAGACACCCTGTATTCCTCTCTAATGTCAAAATTATTGTGTTCTCAATTAAAACAAAAAAAATTTGTTGTCTTTTGTTTATTTTTCTAAAGCTCAGAGGCTGTCTCCTTGTGTTCCAGCACTAAATCTGTTTAATCATGCTGGAGATTACACCCTGCCTAGATAATTCCAAACCCTTTCCTGGCAGGATCCTGCTCTCTGGCAACACTTCTGTCACTGCAACTCCATGGGCAAGAGATCCATGTGCATCCTCATCCAAAATATTTTAATGTATTTAATATCGCATCCCTACTTTTTGTGAGACTGCTGTCTGAGGTATTTTAGCCACTTCCTTACTTGTTTCCAGGGCGATCAGGAAGTTAATAAAATTCATGTCACACTCCCTCACAACTACTGAGCTCCTCCTCTTCCTCCCAGCACATTGTGGGCCCTCCTCTCTCCTCAGCTGGATCAGCTCCTCCAACACTCAACGCCAAGCAACATTTAAACCATTTAAACTCATGGGAAATGAGCAAATGCTACAGAATCCCAGAATGGTTTGGGTTGGAAGATCCTTTAAAGCTCATTTAATTCCACCCCCCTGCCATGGGCAGGGAGACACTTCCCACTGCACTAGGCTGATCCAAGCCCATCCAAGTGATGCTCCCAAACCAAAGTGGTTAAATACAACAAAAGGCAGAAATTTGGCTGGAGGGAAACTAGAATTTTATGTGATACTTTCATAAAATCACAGAATGGTTTGGGTTGGAAAGGACCTTCTATTTTCTAAGACTATGATTTAGTTTCAATAAAATGTGCTAAGTCAAATCTTAGATAAGCAGCCACACATCCTTAATTCTAAATATGTTTATGAGGTCATGTGATCAAAATATTTGAATTAAATGACTTCCACATCTGCAACACAGCCTGCCCAGGGCTCACCAACAATCACAGCAGTATGCTCAGGACGAGCACTATCCAAATTGACAGAATCAGAGCAGCACCACGGCAGATCCGCTTTCAGGCTCAGCTCACTACTACTCACACGACTTCATGGGAATGCAGCAAACAGAGAACAAAAGCAAAAGAAACTAAAGATGCAAAATGCTGGTGTGAAAGTTGGTGAAAAGCTTTACTTACCAGGCTTGCCTGTTTTGTTTTTGCAAGCAAATAGCAAGAAGCAACGAAAACGGAAGCAAAATAGAAAAATCGGGAATTGTTAGGAAAGCAGCAAATAAGTAATGCAACAACCTGTAATGCACAAAGCATAACATCTGTTTGTTTTTCACAAGGAGAATCTCATTATCTATTCAAATGTAAAGTAATAAAAAAATCCTCATAATGTAAATCTCATAATGTAAAATCTCGTAAATCTCATCATGTATTCATATGTAAAAAAAAAGGATACATTTTTAACAGGGAAAAAAAGACCAACAAACCAACATTAGAAACTTGTCAGTGAAAAGGAATTGGGGTGGGGATTTTGGCTGTGAGCAAGGTGTGTGGAGGGTGCAGGAACACTGGGGTCACCCAGGCTCTGCTCCCTGGCTGTCAGAGCAAACAGCACCAAGCACAAAGCAGCAGCACAGCCCGAAAGCCTGCTCTGTCCTCTCCCCACTCCTCAGAGTAAACTAAAATGTGTTAGAGGCAAGTGTAAGGAAAAAAAAGGGAAAAAAGGATAAAAGCACAAGTAAAAAGAAATACACCAAGTGACACTAAACAGGGATCTACACACTGGCAGCCTGCACAGTGTGGCATGAAGTAATCACAGCAGCTAAGCTGGGTAATTTTGGGTTCCATATATGTGAGACAGCAAATACTGAACCTTCCACAGCCCTTGGAATCAAAGGCAATTGTTTGCAATGCACATTTTTCAGTGCCTTTAGAAGCAAACATGGGCAGTCATATATTGTCAATATGGGACATTTTCAGTATTCATTATGCACACACCAGCCTGCAAAAAGCTCAGCAGGACCTATCAACCTCACTGAATATTCATCAAAGGGATTGGTGAAATTGGTTTATGTGCAGTGCCCTTCTAACAGGGCTGTATAAATAGTTCAGAAGGGTTAAATGATGAACAGAAACAGCACAGGCATTTCTTTTGTTAAGATGCATATTCTGCTTCAGCATTGAGGCATCACTAACAGGTCACTGAAGTACATGCAAATAACAAACACACATTTTCCTCCACATGTGGCATTCGGATGAGCGAATTCCTTTATCGGAAGGGACAGCAATTTACAAGAAATGGCATGACAAAGTGGGACAATTAGATCAAAAATTTACATTAAATGCAGGGAGAAGCCTCACATTTAACGTTTTACCATGCTGTAGGATTTGCATACTGCTCTAATTAACACAGAAAGGATGTTTTCTGTGTAGCTGTTGTTGGTTCAGTTCCTTTGCAAACAGACAGCAAATTAAATTACTTATAGCCACAGCCCTTAAATACTCACCACAGAGCATCTGAGAGGCCCTGATACTCTGAATCTGAAGTTTAAAGAACTATTATATTACAGTCAGTGGCCCAATACTTACTGAACCTTCATTTCTTTGCAACAAGAGGAAGTGGCAATGGTGGAATGCACCATGTACACCAAGGCCTCTGCCTCAGGATTCCTATTCTGTATCTTACTGTTGCACTGCAGTCTCAAAATCTCATTTTTTTTTTTAAATCTGTTTCTCAAAAATAGAATTCTAATTTATCTCTTGTTAACTGCACGCATAGCTTGGGGAAAAAAGGACAAGTCTTTTGTGTGTCTGTAGTACTGGTCAGGTTCACGGTGGAAGCCACACCAGGGTATGTAAACCAAAATGAAATAAGTTCTTTGCACACTCTGGTCACTCCTGCTTGAACATTTGCATGATGACAATGACACACACCATGTCAGAAGGCAGCACATTGGCTCAGCTGCGCATACAAAAGGCAATGGAGGCATAATACCAGAGAGAATGAAGCCTGGCATATTATTATCATTATTGTATGTATTTCATTAATTTATTAGTTATAGTTGTCATTGCCATAAAACTTTGCAGGTGCATTTTACCCTTCACTTGAAATGAGACTGGGATGCCTTCCAATGGCCAAGAAATCCAGGAAGGCAGCAAAAGCACCAGACACTGGTGCTCTTCTAAGCACCTCTGGCCTTGGAGACCCCAAAATTCCCCTCAGCCATTTGCCTTTCTGGGAAACAGCTGGAGCTGAAGCAGTACAAGGCAGCACAAGCCACTGGTGCTTGTGCCTGCTATAGCCAGACTAATAAAAAGAGCTTTAGAAATCTTAGAGGAGGCTTTAAAATCACATCCCAGGGGCCAGACCTTACGTGCTCAGGAACCACACGAGCCCTGCAACCTTTGGGTTTGGAGTGCTACTGAGGGTAGAGGTTTTTATCTGTGAGACATGCTGTTAGCAAAGGGTTTTTAATTACTGAGAGGCAAAGCTTGTCACAATTTAGACTTGAAAGGAGACCCCTGTGTCAGTAAGTTAACTGGGGGGGTGGACTGGGCACTTGTAAAGTCCCAGCTGGGATTGGAGTTAATCTTGGTTTTGGTCTGATCAATGCACTTAGCACAGATAATCCCAGTTGCTGTGAAGAGCTAACTTTGGTATCTGCCTTTAAACAGCTGTGAGCTGATGCCTAAGGGGTTTTTAGGTCACTGAAAGTCTCTCCTGGAGAAACCCATGAATTTGAACCTGTTTCCTAGGGAAAGCCCTGAGCTCTCTGTGTTACCTGAACTGCCCGGGGGCTGCTGGCTCTGAGACGAGGCCCTGACTTTTCCTTTCCTGGTGTCCTCAGATGCATTCACAATTCCCTGCAGCATCAGCAGATGCAGCCAGCATCAAAATGAAGCCCACAGACTTCAACCAGGGAGCACCTTTCACAGCAGGAACACCTACCTATCATCTGAGCAATCGTCTTCTCATATTCCGAAACTATTTTTCTGTAAGAGGGGAAAACAAAAAAAAAACTTTTGGCAAACAACATCATTACTCATGCTTACTTAGCAAATGACACTATCAGAAACTGAACTGTGGTGCTTTAAAGAGATACAGAATCCCATCACACTTTTATATGTTCTTTATTGCCCAAATAACAAATAAAACAGAATTTTAACACTGCACCTGATTTTTAACTCTCCATAGGAATCCATAAAGGTGAGGGGAGCAAGAAGAGATTGCTTTGAAACAGATTCTGCTTTTTGAAACATCACCCATCATGATTATAAACACTGCCCTAACTCAAGTATTACAAAAAGCCTGATGTTTCCATTACTTTCTCCCCTCTTCTCCAAATCTGTGTTGGTTTCTTTTTAATATAAACTTCAAGTAAACTTATAATTGGCAGCAAGTAAACCTAACAGTAGTGTTGGCTATCATCCAAAATGTATCTCATCTTCTAAATTAATCTTCTCATGATTAAATGATTCACTACCACTTAAAAGAACAAGATCAAAATACTCAACTATGTAGCACAAAATCCATCATGTCCCATTTCCCAAATCTGTTTTTGAAGCAGAGGTGGCAAAATTTTACTTTAAAGACCATTTTATTTCATATACTCACAGTAGGCTTTGAATTTCCTTCTTGAAAAGAGGATAGCCAAAATAAGCAGATTAAATGTGATTTAGAAAGATGATCCATCCCTTCCCAGAGCCAAATAAAGCTAATGAAATGAGACTAGCTTGATCTGTGCTTTGATTCATGAGCCACGCAGGACCGTCTACAAAAAACAAAATTACCCCACACTTCATCAGAAGTGGATATTCCAAACAGCTCACTGGAGTTGGAATACACCTCTTTTGAAACTCACTTTCACTTGCTCCATTTTCAAAGCTCTGCTGCAGTTGGTAAGATTACAGAAAGGATATGGGAATAAAAGTCAGTAGGGAAAGAAGAAACTTGCAGAGCTCCCAAAAATCAACGATAGCAACTCCAGAAGTGCCTCAAATCTGAATCACAGACAGAGCCCAGAGGCCTGAGAAGGTCACCTGGCCCTAAAGTCAGCAGCATCTCCCCTGCCCTGGTCCTGCAGAGCACTCAGAGAGCAGGGCTCTAACCCCAGCACTGGGATTTTTCCTTTCAACCATAAATGACGCTTTGAAGAGCAAAGATAACAGCAAGGATTTTGCCCTAAAAGGAAGGGTTTGGTTTCATGTCCAAAGCAGATTACCTCAAAAGCCTGCTGTAAGCAATGAGGATTTTAAAGCTCTGTCATGTCCTTGAGACACAAGGCACCTTTGGGAAGTTTTATCATCCAAGAAGAGGAAGCCAAGGACTCAGGGTACTCAGGGTAAGGAACACAACATTACAACACTGCAGCACTTCCCAGGGAAGGATTTGCTCCAGATTCATGTCAAAGGACCCTTTCAGTCCAGCAGCCTAAATAATGGTCATTACAGCTGGGGAACCAAAGGATGCTGCCACATCATCCCTCTTTGGGAGGGCACATCTTAACCCCAGGCTGACACATTACACAGGCCCAAATGTTGCTGTTTCAGACACTCAGTCCATTCACTGACTGCACATTTGTAAGGCATAAAACCACCAGAATCTAAGGCTACAAAGGGCCTCAGAGGTCATCTGCCTGACTCCCCTTACAGAGTCATGATCAATCAGACCTCCAAATAACTATAATTAAGTATTTCTTGCCTGCCTCTGGTTAGACTCCTGGATTATGGTACAGCCACTGTGGTTCAGCTCTTTGATAGCTACTGCATTATTAAACCTCTCATTCTGCCTTCTGTTCTCTGGAGTGGAATTTCCTCCAAGTGATCTTTTCCTGGTAATTCAGATGAATTCAGGATGTTCCAGCTACACTATGCAGTACATGGGTACAGGAGCATTGCTTCTCCTTCTCTGGGAAGTGATGCTTTTGTGCCTGCAGCTCTAAATAATCCCTTCACTCCCTGCTTATCATTATGTCATATCTCATTGCTGCATCTCTAATTTACCACACATGGACTGCTTGAACATTTCAACTTCCAAGAGAAATCTTATCTTGGTGCACATATGTGTATTTATCATTTTGTGACAATATTAGCCAGATTTTTTTTCCTTTCATCCACACGTTCCAGGCATGTGCCTGTGGGAAATCTGGCTTGGTTATTGTGGGCTTTTTTTTTTTTTTTTTTCAAATCAGACTTTATTGAGGGTGGAGACACACACAAGCAAATTACTGTGTGGAAGATGAAGGTGCAGCTGCTCTGTGCCACCCCTGGCTCTGCTTCCATGAGGGAAAAGGCTGGCAGTGCCCACTGGCAGCCAGCAGCCACGTGCACCCCGACACAGAGCAGACCAAGCACCACACTCGAGTGTGAGCTGCACACTGAGACATTCCTCACAACCCCTCCTTCTGTTCCCTCCCTGTTTGGCTCCCTGGGTCTGACTGCTCACAGCCACTCCGTTCTGTTGCTCCTCATTAAGCATTTCAGGGCTATGCCAGGGCTTTGTTCCCCATCCCAGCAGAGCACAAGGGAGGTGAGAGAACTCAGCTGGGCACTGGGAGGTGGCAAAAAAGAAATAAAGAGGCTGCCCTTGCCTTTTGCAGATGCTTCTCTTAAGATGCCTTGGCTCAGAGCCCCGTGCTGCTGCTATTCCAATCTGCCATGTGCAATTCCTGGCATCCATGCAAGTGTTTGTGGAGCTCTGCACTGCAGCTCCCTTCTACTCTCCCTCCCTAAGCACAGTTTTCCTGGATATAAGTGATTGATTATGTAGGTCATCACTAGATACAGAGTTTAGCTTTAAATCTCTGAAACTCCGCATTTTTGGAAGAAGCTGGTGCTATTACAGAAGGGATTTTGAAGAAAATACAGTCTCAGAAGTGATTTGTATTAAAGGAGGGATGCTAAAATAATGTGACAGTGTCCTTTTTTTTTTTGTTACTTAAGAGGGGGGACCATTTTTTCTGGTTTTGGAAGGTAGAAAATAATAAGCTTTAAAGACTCCATGAAGTATTTTATACACTCTCTTCTGCAATTGATGGCTTTCTCAGATTCAGATCAATGAGCAAGTCAAGCTCATTGTTTTGTCCTCCTTATGGTCCTACCAACTGAAAAAAAAAAAAAAAGCAAAGCTGAAAGCTTGAAAGTTTTTTAACTGACTGAATAGAAGGCATCAGTTTCTTTGAGCAGCACTGCTCACATCATCCACTACAGGGATTTTGCTGTCATCCTTGCACGTGGTAGGACCTGGGCTAGAGAGGAGGATCAAACCATGTCCCAGTGTACAGATATTTAATGTAACAGAGGCAGGCTGGCACAGAAATAGAACAGATACAACCAGAACAAACTAAAAAGCTCCAGGTCCTTCTGTCAGCTCTCAAAGGGAACAAGAGAGCAAAAGCCAAGAGAACTATTGCTTTGCTAAAATCAACCTTAGTGTGTGCAGCAATTAAAAAATCATCTTAGTTCAAAGAAAAGGGTGTAGAATCTCCCTAAAAGCCAACATGGATAGTTCAGAATGCTTCCTGTACAGGAAATGCTTTTCTACTGACACTGGTTTGATTTCTATTGTTGAACGACTTTACAATGATGTCCTGGAGGCAGCCTGTACTACTGCAAACCTGCATGTTCTTCCCTACATTCCTTCTTCTTTCCAAGTAGAACTAGAAGTGAATTTAATGTGCATTTAATGTGCACCCTCCTGCCAGCTCTGCAGCAACTCATCCAGTCTGCAACAGGAACCTCACCATGCAATCCTAGTGAGAATTCACACACAAACCAGAGGAACTCCTTCCCTGGCATTAACCTAGAGTAAAACCTTCCTTATCTCCGTATTCTGAGGGTGTGAATGAGATCAGCAACACAGGAGTTTTCAGTGATTACCCTGAACAGTGGTGCACCCCATACAAAGTAAAAAGACAAAGTATCAGTTCAGGATCAGTGCAAAGCCTTAAGTTAAAAATAATGAAGCAAATTCAGCTAAGCAAAACAACTGTATGAGCCTGGTACTCTGTTGTCAGGCTGAGATGAAGCCTCATCTCTGACAGACTGATCAAGTTAATAACCCACCTCATTTCCATCACTTCCCTTCTGCTTTCTTCATATTTCTCTTTCCACTCAGATACTTCCCTGTCCTTGGCCACAATCTGAAACAGAAAACAAAGGGAATAAACCCCCCTGGATTATATCCATTTTTTCATTGCTATTGCTAGCCACACTAATATGAGACATAGCTTTGTAAAATACATCATTTTATTCCTATTTCAAGCAGCATATATTTTTATATAATTATATAGCAACGTCAAGATGCACAGTGCACACCTGAGGTTTAAAACCGTAAGGATTTGTGTTTACATCATATCTGCTTTTCACATCTGTAAAACAAGTAAAACTTGCAGTGTGGCACCTTTTGCTTTAGTGTGGCTGAGGACGGCTCCAAGAACAGAACAAGTGATCACTTTTGGCAGAAAACAGGCAAGAAAGGAATAACAAGGGGCAGGTTCTTCCTTTCCCAAATTGTGCAGACAGTTACCTCTGCCCTGGCCAGCCGCAGTGCAGAGTCCAGGTCCTGCTGGGGGTAGAGCAGAGCCGTGGTGCTTTCTGCATCTGAGGCGCCGATGCGGGAGTACAGAGCACTTTTGGAGATGGAAACATCTGCTGGGACAGCAGGTTCTCTCTGTGGGTTTGTTTTTTTAAATACAAAGAAATAAAACATTAAATAGGTGTTTAGCTCATGGGTTTTCTGGGTGTGGTACTAGGACTTCTAGTCTAAATTACAACACAAACAAGGAGCTCTGAATTCAGCAATCATAAAATATACATTGAAGATCCATAAGAAGCACCATGAGTCATATTACCTTTACAGAGAGGAAACAAAGACAGCACTTTGCTATCAATATTTTAAAGTCTTATTTTAGAAAATATACTGTTTTTCACCACAACATCCACAAGAAATGCACGTCAGCAGGAAGAATCAGATTTGAAGGCAGAAAGCTTGTTAAGGGGAATTCTGCTTCCATAAAAATAAATCAAGAAACCAGAAGCAAGAGGACAGCTCACTTTCTTAGGTCTGGCCTGTCAATACATGGCATCTATCATAAAGAATAACAGAAAAAGTGTGACTATGCAGGTGGCACTGCTGCCCCACTGGTGTCCAGCATGCGATTAGTCAGTTAAATGAGGCTTTTTTTGCAGCTGTCAATTCTGCTCATGTTAGCAGCCCAGATTAAATAAGGGAGAGCAGCATGTGAAATGAGGAGAGCAAAGAGCAGGAATGTGACACTGAGATGCAGGAGATGTCTCACAAACAACTCTTGATGCAAACAACCCAAGCTACAGCACATGAAAACTGAGGAGATTCCAAAGGATAGTCCATAGAACGGTTTGGGACGGAAGAGACCTTAAATCCCATCCAGTGCCACTCCTGCCATGGCAGGGACACCTCCCACTGTCCCAGGTGCTCCCAGACCTGCCCAGCCTGGCCTTGGGCACTGCCAGGGATCCAGGGGCAGCCACAGCTGCTCTGGGCACTGCCAAGCCCCCACCACAAGGGCTGGACCATGAGTGGGGAGGAAAGTCAGACTGATCAATGCCTTTTTCCATCCACTGATGGAAATGGATATTCAAATCCTGTTTTCCTTGCTGCTGAAAAGGGGATAATGTATTTTCCCAGTTTACCTGTTAACTTTGTACATTAAAACAATGTATTCTGTTCATTCAGGTTCACTAATGCTGTTCCTAAGTCTTTAGGCTTTATCTGCAATAATTAAGAGTAGTAATCAAGAGTATTTCAAATATTTTTTTACATAAAAGAGAAAATAATTATTTTCTTGTATTTTCTTGTAAAAGAGGGTGGTGTGGTTTTGTTTTAGTTGTTTTGTTTGTATTTTTAAAAGAAAATAGCAGAATCATGCTCTAGTGACTGAAGCACAGGGATGTGAAAGGAGTAGATAATGTCTGGATCAAGGTTCAGTCCTCATCAATTTCAACATCACATATTCTTGTCTCAGCACTGGTAAAGGAAACTTTGCCAGATGCTATTCCATAAAACATTCACCTCCTCACAGTTCTTCTCACACTGCCCAGCATCACAGAAAGCATCCAAACCCACTGCTAATTTTGTTGTAAGCCCTTGTGAGTTCTTGTATCACACCTGAGTGAAGAAGCTGCATTTAAAACTGTACACAATGCACCCAGGACCAGATGTTCTGGATATCACATCTGTAAAGAACACAAAGAAACACTAACAACATTAAAAGACTAGGCAAGAAAACTGAATTAGAACAAGAATAACCTAAACAGTACTTACAGAACACCTCACTGCATCTTCATTTACAGGAGACTCTCACTAATTTACTGGTATTTTTTGTTTTTACACCTAGGAGTCAATTGACTCTCCTAGGATTTATGGAGCAGGCTATCCCTTCTCTGTTTTTGCTACCTTTAACATGAACACCTAAAATAATGATCAATTCCAGCAGAATTAGGAGGTGCAAGCTCAAACTTGGTGGATTTTCCTAGCAGAAGAAAAACTGTTCCAAGATCTGTCAAAACTGCATAGCCTGTGCTCTTAAAAGTATCTCCCAATGTAAAATAACTACATAGGAAAAAAAACCACCTGGGACACAAGCTCAGACACCTCTGTAAATGCATAAATTAAAAAAAAAAAAAAAGGTTCTTTACTCCCTCCTTAATCACAAAGTAGAAATAAATGAGAGATAAAAGAAAGCCATTAGATCATCAAAGCTGTCCTCCAAAGAAAGGCCACCCCTCAGATCGATCTGTTGAACTGCATCTGCCACATTTCAAAAGCCTCCTGCAGCTTAATTTGCTGGATCTCATAAAGAGATTGCTGGAAAATATTCATTGTGCCAAGAAGAAACACAAACGTTTTTCAAGCTCATATAAAAACAAGTCAAAGTAACTGCTGGGAGGATGACAATTTTTAAAGAAAAAGATGTTTAGAGCATTTAATATGTACTTAGAGGTATTTTTATATAGTGCAGAACAGATCATTAATACAATTATGTTTTCTCTAGCTCTCTTTGCATTTGAGGAAATTGTACAAAACAACAGCAATAATGACATGCAGAACAGCTTGAAATTTCAAAAAAATGACCATAAAAACTCTTGGAATTTAACCACTGAGCAGAAATGCTTGTAGCAGTGGTCCAAGCAGTGTTGCCCTAGCTCTGCAAACACCCTGCACAAGTCACAGCTGGGCTCTCTGGCAGGAGTAACCAGTAAAAGTCATCATGGTTTTACTTCAAAAGCCAATTTTACACAGCTCCTAACTGATGCATATGACTCAGTAACTGTTATTTGCTGCCTGCAAAATATTCCTGCCCTGAGAAAATAACAGCACCTGACCAACAGGATGATGGTGTTACCCAAAATAACCCAATAATAATGCTTTAACACTTAATTGCTAAGAAGGTAAGCAGTTAATTGGGGTAATAATCATCACAGGGATTTGTAAGTCACTAAACCTCGCACAGAAAGATTAGAGTCTTCAGGGGAATTACTACAAAATGTAGGTCACTGCAATCTTACTGTAAATATTTGAGAGCCCAACATGCTTCTCTTCCCAGCACCTTTCACAGAAACCAGGTATCTGACCAGAAGGGAAACAAATGCACATCTATTAACCAGCTGCAGCTATCTCACTTCCAGGAGGTCAGAGAGGGAGAAAATAGAGAAATGGAAGGAAAATGAAAAGTAGTTTTTATCCCAGCAGTTAGAGGAATGTGTGTTTAGCCCTGCTGGAAATGAGGCTGCCCTTTCCAAACCCCTGAAATGCTGCCTGGGTGTGCATGGAATGATGGATTCTTCTGATGGATATGTGACCAGACAGGTCAATGCAGGCAAAGTGAGACCTACTCGTGCTTGCAAATACATGGAAAGGCAAGGAAAACCCAAGCAGAAGTTTTCTGCCTGTAAAGTTTTGCTAAAATCAATGGCATTGCTGTTTGTAGGAAATAATTCTCCTCCTGCCATGAGAGGCCCACAGAGCTGTAATGCACAAATCTCATTTTTGCCCATGCCTTTTCTTCCAGTTTTTATTTTCCTTGGATCCTATCTCAGCACCCACAGGTGCTGGACACAAAAAATTAGCTCACAACATCCAAATGGAGACTGTTCAACAGAAAATAGTTCATTCATCTCAACACTGGAAGACAGAAATAATTGGCAATGTAAAAGTAGGTGACTGGGACTGCTGTTGTTTAAGTCTGTGACAAGAAATTTGGGAGTGGTCAAATAACTCCTCTCTGCCTGAGAACAACAAACTGCACATCCTTATTCTCACTCCTAGTGCTAGCACAAAGTGCTTATATTTAATCTTCATTTTAGGTGATCTAATCATAACAAGTGCTTCTGTCTTTATTTATCATCCTATTCTTGTTACCCACTCAGTCATCATTTAGCAAATGTTAAATGTAATTATATAGCATTCAGAAAATAACAGAGGCCAGCCATCCAGAAGGGAATTCTGCCAGCAGCATCCAAATTTAAGTCACAGCAGTCATCTGCTGGTTTCTGTTCTACTTAATCCAGGCCATCAGTCACTGTAGGTCACAAGGGGTGTCATCACAGGCTAATTTAACACTGAAATAGCAAAGCCATGCAAGGACAAAAGTCCTTCCCAGCCTAACATGACACCCATGGTGCTGGCCTTCAAGCATTGCTGTGCTTGGACCAACATGGGGCACTGTCACCATCAATAACTGCTGCCAGTTCTCTGTCAGAGGGGGGAGTTCTGCCTGTTTTTCTCTCCTCACCTCTGCTTATCATTTTGTTATCTTTATTACACATATTACTGACATTTTCTAAAAAGTCACGTGAAATCCGTTCCATATTTCTAAGTAGTTCAAAACTTGTTCCAACAAAACAAGGTGCTGTGATGATGCTGAACAACATCTTTAAAATGTAACCCCACTTTCTGTAAAAGTTCTGCAGCTCTCAGTCTCCCATAGGTAACTCACAAGTACTCACAAACACACAAATGCATTCTCTTCAGTCTAAAAGAGTGCAACTTGTGAGTTTCTGAACAGCTGGCTGGTTGCAAAAATGCAGATGTTAAACAGAACAACATCTATGCAATATTATGTGTTTCATCTCAGGTGTTTCCTGATGCTGGAGGTCCTGAATCCTTCATGTTACAGCAAAGTGTTGGGAGGACAAGGAATTTGAGAGAGAAAAAGGAGGTAGAGAGCATCTCACCTTATTGTCTTCCAACACCTAAAACTCAGGGCAGCAGAGCAAGGGGACACAGTCACACAAAGGAAAATTATTTTTGTTTTTCCTCCTTTGCTCTTTATGTTCCTCATTACAGGTTTCAGCTTGGTTAGTCCTTCTAATGAAGACAACACCATGTTTTTCTTAATTAAACAAAAGATTATAACCACATACTCTAAAATACTCTTAAATCCATGAGGAATGTGTTTACCTTAGTAAATATATGTGCACAGGAGAAACAAGGTGACTTATGGACTTTAAGGTGTGTGAGATAAATCAAATATGATCATTGTTTTTCCAGAGGAGTACAGGTAGCCTTAAAAAAATCTTTACTTTTGTGATGTAGCTGATCTTTAAAGCACAAAGAAATTCTACCCTGAAACCAGCCCAAATGCTGTTGTGATGCAATGAACTCCAGACAATATAGGATTGGGCAAAGACTTTGGGCTGACCTATTAATGGACAGTACAAGAGGAAGGTTACTGGAGAAGGGCATGTCAGAAGCACATTCTCCTCATTTGGAATGAGATGTCTCACTGCAGCAGGACACTGCCATCCATTCAGCTGATACCCTTTCCCAAGACAGCCACCAACATTTATGGAATGACTTTTTTGGCTTTCCAAACACAGTGAGCTCCACGTGCCTCCCTACAGAAGAGCAAAGCATCACTGTGAGGCACAATTAACCAGCAGGACCTGCAAGTATCAATGAAAAAAAAAATAAGATTTAGATCTTTATGAATAAAGACACATTGTGATGTAAGGCTTTTTTTCCTTGGGAGCTCTGTAGCCCTTCCAACCCTGCTGCAGCCTCTTTCTTCAGATGCCTGAGGGCAAGGTTGACTGATTTCTTCCCTTCCAAACATTGAGGGTCAAAGGTGTCTGACTTCAAGCTGAAAACACTATCAGAAGACAGAATGTCCTTATGGCCAAACCAGCCTTGGTACTCCTCACCATCAAACAATTCAGGACAAATCTTGCTTCAGAGAAATGACAACCACTACCTGGGCTGCAGAATCCATCTCCTGCTGCAGGAACGCTGCTGCTTCTTGCCTGTTGTTAATTGGGGTGTGAGTGGGGTGACAGCACTTCTGTGTCAGCTCTGCTGCCAGCATGCTCCTGGTGTCCCCCCAGGACAAGCAGCACTCGGGCTGTGCACACTCACACACACAGGGCAGGCACAAAGCAGGTACCTTGGAGCGCAGGGAGGACAGGGCAATCTGCCTGGCTAACTTCAGAGCTTCTATCCTCATGGCAGCAAACTCTAGCTCCTCCTGTCACGGGGTTTGGTGGGGGAGTCCCCCACAGGGAAAAAAATGTGGTGAGAACATGGTAAGAAAAGTCTGACACACTCAAAAATGGGTTGTTAACTTTTAACGTGTAACTCAGACAATTCCTGGGTGACAAACACCCCAAATTCCTCTCATGGTGAGGACTGTGATGCAAAACTCCAGGGCTTGGTTAGTTTTGAGGTAGCTGTGCAGAAAAATAGTTTGTATTAGGTAATCAGTATGAACAATACTTCATGTAAAAGAAATGTTTTTTGAAGTTAAAGCTGTTTTATCACAGACTCCTCTCCCTTTCATTTCCATTTTATGTGAATTTATGCCACATGTCAATCTTAGTTCAACCTTTGCTTTTTTAAAAATTTCACTGTAAATATTCCAGAAAATATGTCCTGACATACAGAACTGCTCTGCAGATCCATTTGCTTTTCCTAGAAGAAACCATGCCAAATTCTGCATTAGAGAAATTACAAGAAAAACAAAGCCTGATTTTCATTTCAGCAGAATTAGGTCCTGAATCTCAAAAAATGAATCTATACATACAGACTTACTAAGGCCAGGTGACAAGACAACTCTCCACACATCAAGTCCTGTGCTCAAGCTTAAAATAATTTGCTTTGAAAAGACTTCTGGAAAATACATACATTAGAGGTACATAGGATAGGTGTTGATGAAATTTAAGGTTATGTGTTATATGAATTACATGAGTTAAATGAAAATATCTTTGTTCCTCAAGTCTTTGAAAGGGGAGAGTTACTTTGGAAAGAATTAAATAATTATTTTAATTCTTTTCCACATGCCCTCCAAACCTCCCTTGACCCCTTTTAGATGAGGCAAAGCATTCCTTTGCCTGTGTATGGACAATGAGAAACAAAAGGACATTTATATTTCTGCTACAAACCTGAAGTTTCTGAGCAAATACTGGGGGGTTCTTTTCTGCTAGGTCAGGATCTAGGTATTCAGGCTGATCACATATTGAGGCTTTCTTAGATATCCTATTGAGAAGAGCATCAGCAGAGACAAAGGAGTCTTCAGGAGAAGCCTTAAAGGTAAAGAGGAGGCTGAATAAGCAAGAGAGACTTCGCCCGAGTTTGTTCGGGCCAAAAGCAAAACGCAGAATTTCTGGAGGAAGAGATTCCCAAACCATTATCATACAGGACTCACGATTTCAATGGCCTCTGGAGTTGTTCCCAGAGTCATGGGCTCCAGGTCCTTCTGCTTGGCCTTGTCAGGGGACTGCAGGTGTGCCTCCTGGCTGGCAGCGAGGACTCGGGACGCTGGGTGTGGGATTTTCATGCCCGAGGACTGCTGCGCTTCGGGGTCTTCAAAACTCGACCTGGAAAAAGATTGTGCACATGTTTTCAGCTTCACGATTCTGCTTCTGGTAGCAGCTGGGCAAGTCCTCTTCATCACTTTCATGTGTATGTGTATATGCAAAAATATATTTATACACACATTGTTTCAGCTCAAATTTATATCATTATATCTCGTAACACTTTGAAATATCCTTTCAAAACAATGCACTGGAGACATCAAAATAAAACCAGTTCTATCAGAAAGGTCACTTTTCTTCAGTATTTCTCACTTGCCTTTTTACCCCTTTCTCACTGTGACCTACCTCTGTCCCAAAACACAACTCTTACTCACAAGAACAGATGTCCATGACAAGCAAAATTATTGGAAGTAAACACAATTCCCACATCCTGGTCTTATGAACAAGAGCCCTTGTTCAGAAAATGTATCCAGGGAAAACCAAGTGAAAAACTGCAATTAACAGATTTCTAGATTAATGTGGAAATTACCTCAGTATCTGAGGAAAAAGCTTTAAGTAGGAGGCCACCACTCAGTAAAACAGTTGCCACCGTGATTATTTAGTCAGAATGTGAAGGAGAAATCCATGCCCTTATTCCACCATGAAACTTGTGTCTCTTTGCCCTCTGTTCTCTATCATATGTGTACACAGATGGGGATCTATTTTTAAACAAATAACTTGGCAGCACAGAGGCAGAGAGAGGAAGAAGTTCCTGTGTGTGTGCTCTGAGGGGAACCCAGTCCCCTGACAGCTCTGCACTGCTCACTGTCACCTACCCTGAGCAGGGAGTTGTGGAATCAGACAATCTGATGGGAGGTGATTTCACTGGGCTCTCCTGCTGGGCATCAAACATCAGGTACAAGGACTGCTTCTTCTGGGTGCTGTCATCCTGCTGGCCACAGGGAAAGAGAAACTCATTAAGCAATTCAACCATTCTCCATTAAAGATAATTCAGGTCACTGAAGCCTTTAGTGAGCAAATGAGTTGACAGAAAACTAATAATACAGGGTTGTAATGCTGATACTGAGATGGATGCTCCCAGGAAGAAACCATCGAAGGACAAAACCTAAACTGTTCACTCTTTGTAGTGGCTCTTCTTCTCCCAGTTTGGGGTTAATCAGATCTCTGGTTCTGTCAGGCAGGAGGCACCCCTTGGCTGAGGGTGTTACTAAAACATCCACTGAATATTCCCATTGCTTTAAGCACCACCTGAGTGATTTTCCTAATGTCCCCAGGGGATATCCCCTCATTGGATCCAGTCAGGTTATGAAATCCATTATTAAAAAGGTGAAAAAAGTGATAATGTACAGTGCAGCATTCCAGACCTCACACTAATTCTGTTTCTCTCCTGATTCCCTCCAGCTTCTTCAAACTTTTACTCCCCATTTCTTAAAGAGTTCAGCAGTTGGTGTAGACAGCTCTGCACTCTGAACTGCTGGAAATACTGATTGGCTTTGAATCTCCAGAGAAAACTACTATGATGCTAGCTTAGAAATAAAAACATGAAATGGAACAAGCTCTACAGGACACAGGACAACAAAGCACAGGCAATTTACCCCAGTTATGCCAATTTCAAGGAACTGGCTTTGCAAATCTGCTGCAGGCACATTATGATTAATTTAAAGGGTGGTGAGGCTGAGGGCATTACCAGGGTAGTATATTCTGACAGGGGAATGCAAATGAATGGAAATAGAGGTGAGAACTTACAGGCACAGAGGAGCCTATTTTCTCCATATATTCTATTTCATATGAGTTGCCATATTCCAATTCTGCAACAGAAACAAAAAAAGAGGTGTTAATACATGCCATGACATGATTTTTTTTCAGAAGTAAATGAGAGATCTTCTCATTGACAGGGGCCACTCCCACTCTGCTCAATACTTTCCAATGACATATTAAAAATAGATTATACAGAGAGAAAGTAAAAGGTGTTAATATTCACTCATTTTCAACAATGAACCTGACACATTTCAGCAAAATCAGTTTGCCAGAAAAAAAATCAGCTTTTTAATTTGCCCCAGGGACCAGAATATTGAGAAGGTTTCAGAGTAATTTCAGAGTACAGGCAACTTTCCCCTATCATGTTATCACAGAAAACACATTTTTTCAATAAATGGCAATGCTGATGCCAATTTCTTTTAAACATATTTTAACAGCTGTTGAGAAAAAAAAATTTCTATTTTTTCATGTTTACCACGCTCTTAATTCAGAACAACTACTGGGCTATCACTGAAGAAAAAGGAACCTAAAATACCTGAGTGCTTATGAACCAGGAGTGAGGCACCAGCCCAGCTTATGGGGCTGTTCTCACATTTTGTTTTCAGAGAAAGAGTCTAAGGCAAGAAGATTTATAAAGAACCCTAAGTCTAAAATTTAATAAAAATGCAAATCTTTACTGCTTCTCTGCTTCTAATCTCCCAGTTACACTGGGGGGGATAACCAGCATTTCTCCCCAGTCTGTGGTCACGCAGTAGTTGATACAGAAGCAGACAAATCTAACACAGGAAAAGAGATCATATCCTCCTGCACTCAAATAAAAGCAAACTTCCTACAATGACAACTTAATTTAAAATTAAATGCATAATTAATTTGTCCAAATGCTGTGCTTTGTTCTGTTTCCATGATTTAATCCAATAAACCCCTTGCATAATTTGATTCCCACTCCAAATAAATGCTAAGGAAATGCACACTAGCATTTGCATTATCATAAAATCATGTGCTAAAATCCTTCTGGATTTGGGCAGCTTTCGAAAAATAGAGCTTGCATTAAGAAGATGATAACCACCATTAAAATGTTTGATTTTTAAAAACAAACAATCCTGAAGAGAATCTCTAGCCTGATTTGTTGATGAAGAAAGTTTTAGAGGGTTCAATGTCATGTTACAATGCTTGATTTGCTTTTTTAGTAATAAAAAACACTGCACAAGGACTTTAATTCCACAAACTACACATTTTGTCAAACGACCACTGAAGAGGAGGAGCCACAAGCCCTCAGTGCTGGTTGGGAATGTTCACAGTAAAATCTGTAAGTGAAGAGAAAAGCTGTAATAGCAGGCTCCTCACGTTGAAATTCCTAGCACCACATGTTTTTAATGGTAATAAGGAGCCAGGCAAGATGGACAACCTCCTGGTGTCAGATACCAGCAACAGCCTTTCTCATTCACTTCTTTTCCCAGCGAAAGCAAAACCCAAACTGGAAGGATGAATTCAAACCCTCTGCGAGGAGCTGAACTGCAGGAGAAAGCCTGAAATCCCAGGTAAGAGCAGCAAGTGTTTAGAAACTGCCTCTCTGTACCCCATTTATGCACAGACAGCCCACTGAGGTGCTTCAGGAGCATTCATGGAGCAGCTTTATGCTCCAGAGAGAGCAGCCCTGAGTGTCCAGGCAGCCTCAGGGGCAGCAGACGCTCCGGCACTGTCCTCTGCTGGCACAGCCACAGGGATCCTCCACCTGCCTGCAGCACTGCCAGCAGCCCTGCAATCCCAATCCAAACTGACTGCTGGGACAACGCACATTTAACTTCACTGCTGACAAAAAAAAAACCAACCAAAAACCAGGCAGGACACAGATGGAAACAGCCCAAGTAGAAACAAAAGGAATAACGCGGCTGGCTAAACGCAGTTTGTTTCGTCTCACTGCTCTCAGGAGTCTCCAGCACAATCCCTCTCTCTCTCTCCTCTCAGACATCACCTCCCCTCCAAAATCTTAGGCTCTAGTTATCTCTGTATATTCAAAATCAGACAAGCCCAGGATATCCCACTAAGCAAGATAATTATCTTTTATAAACACGTACAACAGACTTACTAAGTGATGTCCTCCAACTCCTCCTACAAATAGCTGCAAGATTACATCAGAATTTTCTGCTAATAATTAGAGCTTATTTCAGGTCTGTGCAACAGGAAAATGGCAGCAGCTACAGGCAGTGCCTGACACAGATAAGGGCTGGATGCCCTGGCTGGCTCAGGAGCTGGGCTGTATCTGTACAGAAGCAGTGTTAGGTTACAGGGTAACACACAGGTGTCTGGGAGAGGTAAAAATATCTACACTGAGAAACAGCCCTCAAATTACTCAGAAATTTCTCAAAGCTGCAGGAGCAAGACTGTCAAAGAGAAAAAATTATTATTTTTAAGAGATATGAAAAGCAGAAGCATTGTTGACTATAATGAGTGTGTAATCTGAAACCCTGACTGTACCATGCAGCACACATGAGACAAGACAATTACCATTTAATTAGGAGCTTTGCTCACTTTCTTCTACCCACTTTGAAAGCTAAAATGATTGTTTCAGAGTGTCTTTCACTAGTCTTTTGTTCCATTTTCTTTCATATAGTTTTCATCTTCCCAGATTTAGGGGAGATTATTTTATAAAAAGTGTTTTTTAAGTTATTTTTTAAAATTCAAATACAGGGAAGTCAATGTCTAAAATTTATGATTTGACAATAAAGACAAATGAATTCATCCAGACTGCAATACTTATCTGTTTAGAATACTCAAGAGATTTCAGAAAAGCCCAGGGCATGCAAGCATGTGCATATCAACAAAAGCACTGTGACTGTTGTTGCTTTTTGATGTCAAACACCTTGACCTAAAAGTTTTTAATCAGGCACAAATTTAGACCCAGCCTAAAATGGCAGAAAGTAGATTTAATAGTAGATTGAGACAGGGACTGAAAGGCTGGGGGGAAAAAATGAATTCTAATCAAGAAGAAAAAGTTTAAGCCAAGTTAAACTCAAACATGTTTCCCACCCACAAAGCTGAACATCTGCCTTTGGAGCAGATGTTGCAAAGCAGAATTCCCTCTGGTAGCCCCAAGGAAGGCCACACACAAATTTTCTTAATTCTGTCCCTTCCAAATTTCACAGACCTGGAATGACAGTTCTCTAAACAGAAACTTCCAGCTTTAGCTCCCAGCTGCTTATAGGAAAGTATGGAAGGAAAAAACTTTTATAGTTGACCTAGTAGGGAATTTTATCTGGAAATATGAATGGCAACTATCTTATAGAGGGGATATCCTGGACACTTTTATGCATGAAGATACTTGGAGCCCGGGAAGCTGGAAGAGAGATAGCATGGTATGGGTATTACTGCAATACAGAAGATTTGAGCAGAATTTTAACATGGGACCTTTCCCCATGCAGGTTAAGGAACAGGCTCAGGCAGAATCAGTAGTTCAGTGACTCTGGAGCAGTATCACTCCCCATTCTCCAGTAGAGAGAACACACTGCTCACAGAGAAGAACAATCAATCACAAAGGAAACAAACAAACACAAGGAAACAAAACCTTTCTCTGAAGGCCCTCTCATTTCCCTTTAAGTATCTTTTCTTCCCTGAAAACTCAAGGCTGGACTGTTGGGGTTTTACATTCAGCTCCCCATAATTGCCATGCTCCCCAGAATGGCCCAGAGAGCACAGCACCATTTTTAGGGTTCCCTAGTAAGAGTCTGCATTCAGCAGAGAACATCCCTGGCCAAAGCAAGCCCTGTCTCTCAGCAAACCCCCCTGGCTGGAGCAGTACCCTCTGTGGGAGAGCTGAACTTGGTCTCATTGACAAAGGTGGACAGGTCAGAGGGCTGAGGGTAGTCCTGCTTGTCCGTGTTCAGGTCCACAGTCATGCAGGTCCATTTCTGCCCCGTCACAGAGGATGCCAGCTTCTCCTCATCCGTGGCGTGAACCACCGTGGAGATGACAGGAGGTGTTTCTGGAGTTGGCAGTGGAGTGGGATCCTGCAGCAAACAAGAGCCAGTTAATTCCATTATCTTTCACTAACACATGGAACAGCTCCATCTCTGAATTCCCCTGCACCACCAGAGCCATCTCTTTAATTCCATAATCTCTGCTGCAGTGCTGTATAAAATACTTAATGGAAAATACTGACTCTACCAGCAGCAAGTTTTCCCAGTATAACTCAGCTCTTTGATGATAAACACTTGCATTGCAAAGCTGCTTTGATAACAGGGAGGAAAGAAGATCCAGAGCTGTTAAAATCTGTTATGCACTTGACACAAGTGGCACACATCACCCACCACTGAAATCCCTGACTATCAAAACTGACTTTTCAGGCTTCCTTCATAGGAGCAAACCCTTGCAGGGCCACGAGGTCACGAACCCTTTCCCCTCTCTTCACTTCTACACTGCCAAGCAGCACAAACAAAAGGGCAGGATGGAGAGCAGGAAGAGGAGCAGCAGCATGGAAGGAGCTGTGTGCCACATCAAAGCAGTCAGGCCTCTGTGCAAGAGCAGCTTTTGTCAACTTCTCTTCCAAGAAAACCACCTGCCAGCATTTTACAACATGGAATCAAGCTATCCAAGCACATGCTCCTGGGAGATCAGCCCACTTGGTTTATTTCTATTTCCCTTCCAACCCACCAATTTGATGCATTTAGTTTCTTACTTCCTAATCTAAAAATTCCACGGTGGATAGTGATGGTCTTGTTTTTCAGACTGAAGATATTTACTCATATCCTTGCTCCATCTTAACAGAGGACTTCCCAAAGTACATTAGCTAATACTCTAGCTGGAATTCCCAGAGAAAATACTAGATCTACTATATATTGTATTTAGAGGACAAATGGTAATAGCCTTTATGGTAATAGCCTAATGTCCTATACTTGGGACTTATGCACATTTTTTACAAAAATCTCCTCTATTACTGAAACTACAGGTCTACAACAAAAATACCTTCTGTTATTAAACATACAATTCTAATTAAATTAATAAAATTTCCTTCTTTTAATCCCTTCAAGGACACAAATTACATGCATCAAAATAAGGCAGCAATTTACCTGAGAAGGAGGATCAGATAGTGGAGATCTTTTTGGTGATTTTTTCACCCTAAATGTATCACTGAAAATAAAGTTCAAACTGTTAATATGGTAACAGCAGCAAGAATCAGGTCATTTCACACTTAGCAAGAGACAGCCACAGACAATGCAACCTCTGTAAGCCCTTCTGCATTAAAATCCCATCCATTTGGAAGCAGCACCACAGAGAACCATGCCATGGGTACATATTTTGTCATGCATTTGGAACAGGCCTCCATCCCTCCAAAGCTGAGAGCAGCAGGATTGCCATATTTTTCATGCTAGCTCCTGACACATTCACAGAGCAGGCTGCATTTCAAATTCAGCTGCAATTCAAATCCCTGCTCCACCACAGGCTCCCTCCAGGGCCCTGTGGAAATGATTCAGCTTCTGTCTGCTTCAGTTTCACATCCCAAAATTAGGTCTAACCCACACCTTCACCTGAGAATTCAAACTGGGATAAACTTGGGCTCCAATGACCCCAAAAACCAGGAAGAAAAAACCTGGTTTGCTTTAGATGAACTATATAAAACCATCTGAGGCAGATGCTGCTCCCCAGATGCAAGAATGAGCTGTGTCATTACAAATGGGCAGAACAGGCCTTTTTAAAAACAAATAAACCAAGAAATATGGCAATTCTGCTTCCAGTTCCCCTGACACCTCACAGTGCAGAAGGAGCACAGACATTGTAGCCCTCCAAAACCCCACAGGTTTCAGTCAAGCAAAATGAATGAAGAATATAAATTATGTCATGATGGTATATAATTATTAATGTTGCCTTTACTCATAATTGGCTAAAAATATTTTCTAACCAAGAATAAACTAATTATTTGTCTATTTTCTTGATGCACATTGCTGGAGTTATTCAAAACTATTGATGTTACTAGCTACAAAAGGGAGAAAAATACTCTAGCAAACTCACTGATAAAGACTTTATGTTTGAACTGAGATGCAGTGGCAAAAATTACTGAGCCCACCAGCTCGTCCCTGATCAATGACGGCAAGGCTGACACCAGAAATTCTAATGGTGGCTTTCCATGGGCAGAGGGTAAATCAATGCCACATCTAGAGAGGAAAATAAATTGGGCAGCTGAATATTGGTGTGTTCAATGCCATTAATTATCCAGTTATGATGACAGAATTAATTAGGATAACTTTTTCCTTCAAGAAAGATAAGCGTTTTATGTAGTATTTACAAGGAATTGATTGCACAATGTTGTTCAGTGGTAGAAATAAAACTTCCACATTTTAGCTCAAGGATACAAAATTTCTATAGGTTTTAAATGAGGATCTTCTTTGATAGGCAACAGATAATGAGGCAAACTCAATCACAGTCAGGCATCTTACTTAAAATAGCTTTCATATGTGCAAGTGAAGTGAAATCATTAACATAAAAGCTGCATGCTGAATAATAACTGATCATGCTGCAAAATAAATAAGTAAAATTAAAAAGCCCATAAATCAAAGAGGAAATTTGAATTGTTAGCTTAGAATTACTTACAACAGAGAACATACAGACATCACATCTTCTACCATCCTAAGACAAAGAAGACAAAGAAAAGAGAGACAGACAGAAGGAACTGACAAAAAAGATTAACCTACAAATACTGTTAATGTGTTAAGGCAATCTGATCATGCAGATTTTCTACCTGTATAATCTTAACCCCTACTTTTTATTTTGAAATACACAAGGAGAAAATAAAAATATTCATCAAGTCCTTCAATGTTTTCTAGTTCAATGTTATACTTTTAAAACGTTTTCATCTCACAAAACACATTTTTCAAAGCTGACACCTGAAGTTAATTCCTCTCAACACACTAACTGTCCTTGCCTGCCCTGATGGAGGCCACCTGCTTGCTTTTCAGAGCACAGTATTTGTTATTATATGAGATGCAAAACTGTTCTTGAATGGCAGCTAAGCCTAAGGAGAGGGCACAGTTATACCAGGTTCTGTCATGTTGGCTGATGTGTTGTGACAGCACAGAAAAAGCCACTTGACCATTTCAAGCCACTGACCCAGGTCAGGATAGAAAATGACATTTCTTTAAATCTCAGCTGGTTTGGTTCTCTCCAAAACCTAACCTGGTGTTCTAACACAGCAAATTAGTTACCCCCAAAGCAGAACCAAACCTTGCCAAACATCTTAAACTAAGAGAAGTTTTCATTTACTTATAAGCTTGGCAGCTTCTGCTCATCTCTCCTCATGTGCAATGCTCATGACAGCTGGCACCTTCCATTTCCAAACAGCCTCCAGCCATCCAAGGGCTGCCAGAGCAATGCCTGCACAAGCAATATCTCTACAAACCACTTATTTTTACTCATCACTGTGAGCTGGCTCTGGGGAGGCATCAGCTGCTCCTGCTCAGCATCACCTGAGCAGTGAGATTGTCTCCAAGCAGCTCAGCACTCGGGGAGATGAGAGCAGTTTGTGTCGAGCTCACATCCCTTGTAAAATCCTCATTTTTCATAGGGAGGTCAGCGCTTAAATTCTTGCAGTTTCATTCAAGAACAAAAATTGATTATTTTTACTGATTTAGCACATGTTAGACAGAGCACATGGCTCAGATTCAAGGCAGTACAAGCTCAGCAAAGGCTTGAACTCATGCCTGGCTTCTTCACTCTAATCTAGAACTCACTGCCTTTCCACATGAGGAACTTGCTTCCAAACAAGGTTTGATTTTTCTACACCCCTCAACAGGGCTAATAAAACCTCCTGCCACTGCCTACCCTGGCATCCCCTCTCAACCCTGAAGGTAATTTTCTTCTAGAAAGTACCACAGCTGCAGGCTGCAATGGGTTATTAATATTCAGCTTCATCTTTGTAAAAAAAAAAAAAAAATCATTTGCAAAAGTAGGTTACAGGGCTGCAGTGAGAAATACACAACACAACCAGTGAAAGCAGAGCCAAGCACGGGCTGGGAATTGCTGCAGCCCTCCTGACCCAAGAACTTGTGAGCCCTGAGCTGGGGGAGCTTCACCTCCCCACCCTGATAAACACCAGCACTGAACTTTGTGATTCCAAGACAGAATTCTCCTGTGATGGATTTTCTCAAGGACTTAGTAAAGTGGCTTAGTAAACTCTCTGTAAACTCATTTTCCCCCTAAATTAATAACTTTGGAATTCTTTCCAGTATTCAAAGCAGATGGGAGAACCCAAGAGGCCACTCTGGGGGTCTGTCAGCTCCAGCTACTGGAAGACACAAGGACACTCTGGCTGGCTGCAAAATCTTAAAGATCTGGTGATATTAAAATTTCCCTCTGCACATCCCCAGTAACATTCAAATTGTTCCTCCCTTGCCGTCAGACTTTTAAATCTTCTTGGTTTGGACCAAATCAGTTTGGACTGCAGGCATGGAGAAATGGCATTTACCACTAAATTTCAGGTAAACCTCAAAATGTAGCAACACCAGAAAAACCAGGCTCCTCTCCCAAAGAAAACAACTCAACTACAAAACTAAACTATCAATAAGTCAGAAACACCCCTAGAAACAAAATAAAATAAAGGCACAAGCTTCCTCAAATCTGACAGGGGACTTGAATTACAAGCTTAGAAGGCAGGAGGCTATTCAGAAAAATCTGAATAATCTCCATCTCACCCTGTACAGGAGATCAGCTTTTGTACTGCTTTACATTAACCACGTTATCTTCTTATCTTAAATTGGCATTTAAAAAATTTGCTCCCATGTTTGTTAGTCAGCTGAGACATTTAAACCATAAAGGAACACGAACTGAGATACTTTCTTACAGATATACGCAGGAGATAAATTTCAGATATATGGGACACTTAAACTCAGTGGTCACCAACTCAAAATAACCATATCTGTGTAGATAAAGCAACATGCAAATCAGCAACCAGCCATAGGGGTTTTTAACCAAATATCTAACAGCAACATAGAATATTTATCCTGGAATTTGTCACCCATGTCTAAAAGCTGGATATTTCCCTAACATATAGTAGTTTTGGACATTTTAAACTCTGCACAATTGTGAGCTTTTTCATAAAAAGGAATTTTTTCACATCTCTTAGTAGTGTACATATTTTTAAAAAATGTATTTATTTCCATACTCCACTCTTCTGCTCCATGCAATTTTCTTTTAAATACCATAAGTCACTAGATGAAACCATCTTCCTGCTGCTTGCAGTACGAGATTGACACTGCCTTTCACTGTCACTATTTCACATCCCACGCTCAAAAACAATGATTCATAAAATAGTTGTGCTGGTGTGATTACTTTGATCATCTTAAACAGCATCAACTTCCCAGAACGAGGTCACAGAAAATTGGGTACAGAACTGATAAAATTGGGTACATAACCAACAAAATTGGGTATATAACTGATAAAATTGGGTACATAACCAATAAAATTGGGTATATAACTGATAAAATTTAACCAGGTTCAGAACTATGCTGAGCCCAAAGACTTGAAAAATGCAGTTGCCTAATGTGGCTTGGCAGTTCTGGAAATACCAAATTATTGAGGAAGCAGGTTGAGCGCAGGAAGAGCTCAGCATGGCTCCAGTTGTGGCCACCAACACCCAAAGTGACCTCCCTCTCTCTATTCAGCTATAAATCCTGTGTAACTTTGCTAAGGGATGCGCTGCTTCTATTCTAGAAACATCTTTGCCCTTTAACTTACGTTTTTAATGGCGTCTTCTTCTTCTTGGCAGGTTTGTTCAGGCTGTCTCCTTCTGTCCCATTTGTTTCGTTGGCACTGGCTGGTATCTCAAAGGAAGCTGGAGATTTGGAAGGCGAGCTGGCAATCTTAGAAGAAGTCTTGAAAGGATCAATGGAGTCCTCACACACGTCCGGCTCGAAGCTGTACGTTTGTTGAGGCAGTTTGGGAGACTCCTGCATTTTTGAACTGGACGAGAAGGGGTTAAAATTGGGATCGTCCCACTTGTCGATATCAAAAGTGTAAGAGCCTTTAGTGATGGGGATTTCGTTTGGATCAGTGGGCGACTTGGTCGGGGTGGTGGGAGCATTGTCAAGCTTCTCCACCGCCTTTTTAGTCTTTGGCCTCCGGAGCGGCATTTTAGCACCAGGCTTTTTCCCTGCTTTTTTAGGAGGAGGAGCGCTCTCCTGCTGCTCTTCACTCCCCCCTTTCTCCTCGGAATAGTCAAACTCCAGCCTCACTGCTTTGATGGGAGGGTCCTCCTGTCCCCCGGTGTCTGGCGGAGTCACCTCCACAGCCTCGGGGGCCGTGGTTAGAGGCAGCGTTTTCCTGCTGCCAGGGGGGGAGTTCTGCACCTTGCTGCCTCCGGAGCCGAACGCACCAACCCCTTCCAAACGGTCCAGATCCGAGGGCTCGGACCCTTCAGGCACAGACGGGGCCTCCTCTTTCTCAGCAGAGATTTTGGAAGGTTCAGTACATTCAGGCTTTGCTGAGTCAGCCTTCACCTCAGGTGCTTTGTCCTCACAAGCTGCTTGGCCAAGCTCGGGCGGTTCTTGTGGGGTTTCCTTCACCAGTGGAGCATCCAGAGGTTTTTTGGCCGACTGCTTCTTTTTTAAGGAAGCTGGTCTGGGTTTTTTTGTTCTCTTGAGGGTACTGGAAGCGCTGCTGGAGCCAGTACCGTAGGCATCTGCTGAGGGTGCTAATGTCTCACTGTTGCCAAGGTAAGATGCTCCATCAAAATCGCTGGCCTGCAGGCTGAGGGATCGAGACAACGTGGATTTGGACACTGGGACCGAATCCGTGGATTTTCTCCGGACATTTGCTTTGGGGTCACGATTCTTGGGCTCTGCAGAGCTCGGTCCTAAGGCATGGAGAGAATCAACCAGCTCAATGTTATCAAAATCCAAGTTGTAGGTTCCACTGCTGGCTATGGGCTTGTCCTCGTCGAAGACAGTGGAGAAGGAGTGGCAGGGGGGACGGAAGGGGCTCTCCTGAACTGGCTCGCTGTGTGACACATCGGTTACGGGCTCAGCTTCAGCACACAGCCCTGTGGGGGCAAACAGAAAAATCAGGGCACTTCAAACACCTCATCACAACTGGGGCTTAGGAGGTTTCATTGCAATCTAATATTACTACAAGCAAAAGGCATTAAAAATCATACAAATTAGCAAACCAAAGTGATTTTCCAATATATGAACCAGATTAGGGAAAAAATAGATCTGTTCTCCCCGGAACAGGATTCAAGGCAAGTTTCACAAAAAACCAAAATATGTATTTGCAATAGCCTCTAAAGCACCCCCTCTAAACTACCACTTGTAGAGATGGATATTATCATAATACACTAAATAGTGCCAATACCAGAAAAACTGCACATAAAGCACTTTTTTACTCCCATTTTCTACTACTATAAAGAGGTCACACAATTGTGTCAGAGCTCTTATGAAGTAAATCTCCTGTAAATTGACTGGTGCTTCAGTAACTACATGCTGACCTTAAGTTTTGTTCTCCATGTGCTATTTTTACCAATTTACCCAGAGGAAAATGGCTTCCTCTCCACAACCCATCAATGCTGCTCCTCTGTCTGCCCCAAGCAGTCAATAATTACAAGTTTATAATAAGACATGAATAATTGAGAACTTGATATGAAATAAATTATGGTAAAGGTAAAAGAAAAAAAGGTCATTTAGAGAACTCCACAAATATTTTCAGTTGAAAATTCTTCCTTTAAAAAGCTGGAAGCCCCTACTGGTTATTTAAACCATGTTTTTCCAAGTGTAGTTCTAACTTGTTGATGAAAAGAAAATTTTGTAGAGAGATTTATGTCAAGACTCTTAATCCAAGCAGCTTTCCACTGCAATTAAAGGTTTTCTTATTGAATAGAATCCTAAAATGATTTATAGAAGTCTCTTCACTTGGGATAAAACAACTGTTGGACAAAGTAGGGAAACAGTGCTTAACAAAAAAATTAGCAAACAGAGAGGTAGAAAAGCATGAAGGTGATGGTCCTTGCTGCCTTGTAGCTCATTAAGTTGATTATGCAAATGTTTTACAAATCCTGCGTATGTTTTGCTCCTGCTGTGTCTGCACTACTCTGACCTGAATGACCCAGGGCCACCTCTGTCCCTGTGTGTCTCTGTGTGTCCCCCAAGCCTGGGACAGCTCTCTCCAGCTCCCAGCTCAGGCTGGGCTCAGCCAGCTGCTCTCAGCTCTCACAGAGGAGCAAAATCCCCCATGGTTCCTGCTGAAGCAACACAGCCTTCTTCACACTGTCATCTTTTTTAAATTATGCAATTATAAAGAAAAACAGTCAAACAAAAAGAGTGTTTTGCTCAACCCTAAACGATTTCAGAGACATTTCTGCTCATCCTTTTCATTCCAATCCTGACATGTTTTGCAGAATAACTCTCATTTGGCCCTGCTACATTCATTAACACTGCTCACAAAAGCAATACAGACAATCAATTATTATGTTAGTGAGAAGCTATGAAGGGATTAAGAAAATGGAAAAAAATATTTCCTTAGTTTCAGAAGAAATTGTGTGTCGGCAAGGATTATGATTTATGGGTGTAGAGCACAGGAAAGGATTTAAGGGAATTGGACACATTTCCCAAAGGGGCACCATGTACTTCCAGAGACTGTCAAAGGGATGACAGCCACGCAGCTTTTCTTTTAAGACTGTGGAAGTTCACTAGGATACATCAATTAAAATAATATTCTAATGTGTTTTTTCTGCTAAATGAATGCTAATGGTGTAGCAGTACTTCAGAACAGTTTATTTTCCCCTAATCCCCACTGGTTTGGGTTGGTTTCAGCCTGGCTGAGGGGTCATTAATTAGGCTGGTGCTCACTTCACAGACACATCACTTGGTGACACTGATGGGACTCCTGTAAAGGGCACTCAGAGAGTGACACAGACCTCCAGCATCAGCCTCATCTGTCCCTTCCACCCTGAGAGGAGACTGGGAGGCACTTCAGGGGAATACATCACAATAAACATTGGGATGCCACTGGAGTACAAATGTAGGTCAGCAAGAAATCAAAGTGGGATCTGAACGAGGAGTCATCTGCAGTTATGCCCTGTTTTCATTCCTGCCTACGTCAAAACCCTCAACAGCTTCGAGGCCCTTGTTCCAAGTAGTTATAAACATGCATTAAAACAAAGTAAAATATAATAAAATAAACCACTGCCTTGCAGGACTTGGACTGTAAATAGGAGGCTGAGGTTTGGGATGCATCATGCAAAGGGAACGTGCAAGGCTTTGCAGCTACTCCCAACAAAGCAGCATTTCAATTCTGTGTGCTCCACACAGTGCAAGGCTTTCATCTTCTTTAACTGCTTATTTCATGACTTCCTCCTCATCAAATCCCTTTTACTCAAGAGTACGGATTTCTGCAGAGCGCGGCTCGATATTTTCATTGTTTCTTTATGAAACAAGATGTGAAACTGTCTCAGCAAACAGCTCTTGGCAGAAGAGAAATGCTGCTGTCAGCCTCTTCTGGCTTTACAACAGGCCTGGCTCACTCCTGGCAGCAGCAGAATTGCTGGGGCAGGAGGCATAAATGGTACTCAAGGCTTTATTGCCACAAAGCCATGAAGACCACACTTTCCTGACATTAACAGCCTGTTCAGAGAGCAGGGACATTTGTCCTTTTACAACACAAAATCAAGCCAATCAGTAGCACTACAGTAGTTTATTAAAATGCAGTTTGAGCACAAAGGAACATACTACAGGATGCTCCTTTGGGATTTAAGGCGGGATTTACCTGCCCTAGAGAGAGACCAGCACAACATTTTAAATCAGGTTTATGCCTTCTACTGGTACTTGAGTCACCCACAGTTTATACTGGTAAGAGCTGCCCACAAGAAGGTATTAAATTTTATAAAGCTCTCCAAGAACGTGGAGCATAGCTGGGGAACTTACACTGCAATAAAAAAGCCAGGCAAGCTCCTCAAACCCCCAATTTCATTAATTAAAAAAGAAGGTCCAAGTTCTGCTCCTTCCACTGGGAAATTCCTCTGATTCCAACCACATTTTCACTGGATCAACTATAAAAAATTCCCAAACCCAAACTCAACAACATAAACCTCAGACTTCTTGTATCCAGGTGATGAGACCTAAATATCAGAGTTACCTGGCATATTTAACACTTGGCATTTTCACCTGGCACCTGCTAGGGAAGAACCAGAAGCTGATAGAAAGTCACAGAATCACAAAATATCCTGAGTTGGAAGGAACCCACAAAGATCACTGAAGTCCAGCTCCTGGCCCTGCACAGGACAAACCCAAGAATCCCACCCTGTGCCTGAGAACATGAATAAAATATTGTAACACTGTGTGTATTAATAAACAAAACAAATTTCTGCTGCTTTTTTACAGAAGTAGCCAAGGCAAGGGGCTACTTTGCTGAAGCATCTCTAAAGCAGAAATAAACTGGAAATAGGCCTCAAGACTGCTGAGCTGGAAACAAAATGAAACACTCTTCTAACAGGCTTAGAAATAACATTTTAACAGATGTAATAAGCAAATATAGAAGAAATTGAATATCAGTTCTGTTTTCTAGAGAAAAAGCAAACAAAGGCAAACCTCTGGAAAATACATACAACACGCACCCAGTTACTATGTTATGAGGAAAAAATGCCAAAAGCATAGAGGAACTGGAATTGCCTTACACCAGAAATTTTGAAATACGGTTTATTTCAAGTCCCTTCTTGTTATGGAAACCCTTTGATGTGAGAAAATCAATTAGTACCACTTGTTTGAAGTTCTGTAAAAATACTTTGGTCATTTATTCTAAGATGTATTCTAACATTTTATATAAAAGTTTCTTTTCAAATTTTCCATATCAGGCTTCAAGAGGAAAAACTCTGAAGAAGAATGCTGCCCATACCAAAAATTTAATTTATTTTTGTCTGGACCATAATGTCTCTATTGGAAAGCTTGACATTAAATTTGCCTGGCACCAGAAGGACTCAAAAATAGGATCTGCCCCATATCCTGATTGTTGGGCTGTAATGCACACAGGGGACTCCAGCTCTCACTTTTCCCCCTGTGAATACAATCTGAATTCAGTAATCATCTGGGGAAGGCAGTGGGAGTGACAGAAAGTTCCTAAGCAGGAATTCCTGGCCAAGACCAGAGTATTTGGGAGAATGGGCTTGGGGGACATTCTGGTGCTCAGATGGATGAAACAAGGGACAAGAGGACACTGCTATGGGCAGCTGAGGAGACAAGTAACAATAATTTAAAAAAATGACAATAATAATTGCAACTTCAAACACTCCAATATGAGATTATAACCCGTGTTTCCCAGAATTATTCAGGGAGGAATGGAAGGGCTCACTGGAGGCAATTCCTGGGGCTCAGGGGGAGTTCCCATACTTGCTCTGCTGCTCCTCTTCCCCTCCAGACTTGCCCTCAGACTGACTCCCTCCTCTGCTCTGCTCTGATGGACCAGAGCCACGCAGCAGGTTTCACCCCACCAGGAGCTGGCACAAACCCAGCACCAGTCCAGCTTCGCTCACTTTCATCATATTCACTAAAGGACCACTGAAGTCAACCTAATTAAAACCTCTCCTCTTGCCTTTCCAGCAGTGGGGTCCAGCTGCTGTGCTAATGATACCATGCAACACAACTGCAGCCACCTGCATAAGTAATTATTGTCAGCTAGAGATGAAAGAATCCTTTAAACACTTACTGTGCCCCCTCCTTCCACCCAAACATGCCCTTCCACCCATCCCTTGTGCAGACAAAGCCATGTGGCTGCTGAACCAGGAGCCCAGCAGGACACTGCTCCTCTCCCTGTGCCTGTGCCAGGCTCTGCAGCTGCCCATATTCCTCACTCCTCCTCCAGTGAATCCTGGTTTTTAGCTGTATGGTGCCATCCAGGAACTCTGCTTCAATGCCCCTGAGGAAGGGACTACAATTCTCTTTGTGAGCAGCCACATGCATAACTTATGAAATAAATAAACTACGAGACACTCAAGTGGTTTATACAGTACAAAATGTTTAACTTTTCTCATTTCTAAACACCTAAACTATAGTCTTAGTATTATTTATTTCTTCTAAAGATTTCCAAAACAAATGAATGCTTTGTGCTGCCCTCCTACATTTGGATTTTTTCTGCATTACGCATCTTCTTCCCCTCCAATAAATTCCCCTGTTGTATTACTGTGTCATTTTGGATCACTGAACAGATCTCTGTCGTTTTGCTGTAACTTGCCTCCCATGGACAATCTGATTTGCAAATGAACTGATTTCCCTCTGCCATCCAATGGCCTCCAATAAAGTTCACACTGGCTGTGAATAGCTAAATTCAGTTTCCCACTTTTCTTCAGAAAGATCTGAAAAGAAAAGGAGGGGGAGAACTGGGATGGAAGAAGACAAGAATCACAAGAAGACAAGACAAGAATGTGCCAGGGAAGCACATGTGTAACCAGGGGCTTGAAGATAATCTACTGCAGTAATTAAAAGCACACTCCAGCCCTGTTCAGCATGTGTGTTCCTTTTGTTCTCTGAGCACTTATTTTGTAATCATTGGATTGCTAAAGATTTAAAAAAAGGGAAAAAGATGCAAAATGAGTAACTTTTGCTACAATGAAGAGGGAACTCTAACAGCAGAAAGGAAAAAGCATCAGGGTGCCTCAGTATTTAGTTTTTATTTTGTGGAATCAGTTTGTAGAAAATCTTTGAAGGTTCTTAAAAACCTATCATAAATCAAGATCCTAAACAGCATTGCTTAATGAGTAACTCCCTTTGGTGGGATGCTACAACTCTTCCCAAACACAAGTGTTTAGCAGCTTTAGACTGCTGGGAGAAATATTATCTGCACACAATTTAGCCAGGTGATCAAGATGACTTGACTTTCAGATGGTAAAACGACAGCATAATGGGGAATTCAGTCTCAAGCTGTTGAGCTGTCATCTGACAGCCCAAACAAAGCTATTTTGGGCTAATAGCATGCTTTCTACTCCCTCATAATCCATTACTCAATCTGGAGAACAAAGAACACTTTTAGGGGGAAAGAATTTCTTTGGGTTTTAAAGACATTTCTACCTTTTCAAAGATTTTAGTTTCCCAGTATGTACCAATTTTCACATATGTATACCATACATACATTCATATGCAGCTCCACGTTCCTCTCCTATAAAATCAGTAATTCTGTTTTCTGAATACCTCCTGTTCCAGTAACACATTTGAAAATGGCATTTTGTTACTTGTCATAGCTAACAGTGCTCACACAGGTACCTGCATCTGCAACCCACATCTCTTTTTTCTACTCAACTGACTCTGTAAAGATCCTAGAAAAAGAAGCTTGGTACAAAAGGAAGAAACTTTTTTCTAGAGAGCTCCTCTTTTCTTTAATATTTTTGAAATGTTATGGACAGATTCTCCATTACTTTATTCCAGGAGGCAACAGGGTTTTTTCCTCTCTGCATGGGTAATCAATTAATATTCCAGAAGCCAATTTATTAGCATAATTCCTTGTCAGTGCTCAGAGAAACAGCTCCCTGCATATTCACCTCCCCCAGTGACGTGTACCACTCTTTACCTGTATCTTCCACGGGCAGCTGAGGTTTTATTTCTTGCTCTGCTACGTCTGCAACAACTTCTGCTGCTGCTGCTGCTGCTCCAGGGGGAGGCTGTGGAGGTGAAGGTGGTGCCTTGACAGGTGTAGTGGACTCTGGGGTCTCAAATGCTTCTTCAGAATCAGAGCTCCTGGGGAAAAAATCAAAGCAGAGACTGGTGAGCACAGGGAGGGCTCGTGTTTGCAGGTCAGGCTTGGCAGCACTGGGATTGCTGAGCTGGTGGCACAGACCTCAGCTCTCAGGCTACCCCTGTGTTTCCCAAAGGAGAGCTGACATTCCAGGATGGCTTCCAGAGCAGGATGTCATGGCTGTGGTTTTCTCCCTAAACAAGGATTTATGTCATTTGTGTTACAGAAGTGAACACACACTTGGAAATTAATCCATCCTGGAAATCCTGCTTCACTGTGTGAGGGAGGCCCAGCCCTCTCTGTGCACATCCCTGTGCTACTCCTTTCCACAAGCACACCTAAATAAACTAAAAAATACAAATAAAAAGACTGTTATGATGAGAATTTCCAAACATATAAAACAGCAGCAAGTTTCTTTGTGTGCCCTCAAGGGTGAGAGAGCAGACATGAAGGTATCTGAGGTGCAGCCAACTCCTGTGCATCCTCCTCCCGTGGAAATACTGCATCCTATTTCCAGCAGAATTTTACCAGAGCCCTTTTCAAACAGACCTTGTGACACAAGGGAAGACAGCCTGTAAAATGCATGGAATCCTGGTATTACCAATAATCCTTTTGTGGCACCATGTGCTCACAGGGACACAAAAACACAGAGACCACCACGGGTTGGTGCCAGCTCAGGAATGTGTCAGCAGCACCCAAAATGGAGTCATTCAGGTGAAACACAAGCTTGAAAGGGAGCAACTCTACAAAATGATGAGTAACATAAAGATTAAGTGAAGATCTAAACCATTCAAGGACACATCACATGCTCTTGGAGGTATACAGCCATAAGAAAGTGTCCTAGGTCTGGAAACTATAGATCATACTTAAACTGAGCCCAAATGATAAACATTTCATCCTTTGTTTGGGAGCAAGGAATGCAGTAACAACGGTGTCATGTTCAATATGCACTGAACATATGCTCAGTACACATTCAATAAGCATTTCTGTTAGTCAGATGCAGTTTTGGACTGTTGGTCTGTAATGAAGTAAATTGAACACAGCAGTTTGCTGAAGGACAGGACAGATTTGCCTCTTCCCAGTAGTTCTGTGTTGCCATAAAATGAGAAGCCATTTCATCCCCCAGGAGCACACCACAACCCAGCCCAAATTAAGGACTCCTCTCATTTTGCTTGAGTTAGAAGGTAACTCAGAGCTGCCAGACTCTTGTTTGGTTTCCTAGACCCATGATTATTTTAAGTAGCTCCATGTCAGAAGTACAAATACAGGATTTACATTCATTTGCCTAATTCTATCACAGTATAAAGCCTTAGGAGAGTTGGGGAAGAAGAGACCCCAGTGTCACTCCTGACACCTCAAGGAGCACAGTGGTCCCAATTTTCCCTCTCTCTCTTCTCTGCAGAATCCCAGAGAGAGCTCCCATCCCATCAGGATGCACATCATGACCCTGCACCAACCAAATCCTGGCTCATCACCCCTACTCCTGAAACAAAAAGAGCTCTACTAGGTTATAACTTTGGGCGTTTGGAGATTTCTTTATTTCCTCCCCAAACTTACACAGCTCAAAACCACTGTGTCTGGCTTTCCATTATATCTGCTCCTCAAAATCCCTTTGTGCCACTTCTTTAACCATCCTCATTCCTCAGGCCACAGAAGAGTCAAACTGGAACAGGCACACTGCATCATTTCAAACCATATCCCCCAAAGATGCACCATGTTTTATGTTCTACATATTTCAAGCCTAAAGAACAGCTGCAAACAAAGGGCTTCTATAAATAAAGCTTTACAATACGTATTCAACAACAACAACAAATAAGCTTTCTCCTCCCTCCATGGAGCTGGTTCAGGAAACTTTAAAGTTGAAGAATCAAAGAGAAAGAGAGTTGTGTGATATTTTCCCAGTGTCATAAAAATAAACCCAGGAAGTTATCATCTAAACCAACAAAACGAGAAGTAATTCATATCTCTCAGGCTTTCACGTAGTTTTTCATTGTGCTGCATTTAATTAATGTTTCACCCTTTACAATTTGAACTCCAAGTCTAGCTCTGTAACACTCAAACAATAATGTTTAGACTCCTTTTCCCCAAACTGTCTGTACAGCCTTGTAACATATACAGAAACTGGAATGGAAAAACCTCTATTTTCATATCCTGCTCAAAGGAGGATTTGTTAAACTGCCCTGAGTGAGGAGTTCTGTGTCCTCCTTACTTAAATTATGTAAAGAATTGGTGCCTGTTTATCTACCTTTTAAAGGAGGTCCCTTTGTTTACTTGGTCTCTTCCTTGGATGAACTGGGCATAACCATTTGAAGTAAACAGAAATATTTGCTCTTTTTTTTGTTCCCTGCTTGAGTTTCCACTCTGGAAAACCTCTTGAGTCTGTGGACAGACAGTTGAGATGCCTGAGCTCCAGAAAATGGCTTTGTTTTGCCAATATTTAATAATTCCCAAAAGATTCTGATGCAACACTCCTGATTTTCAGCTAGTACAATCAAGTTAAGAACAGTCCTAACCATAACTCAAATCCTTGTTATGAGAAGCAGTTGTGCTCACAAAGAAAATTCTATTTAACAAAGAAACATGAAGGGAAGCTTAATACCAGAAAAACCTTCTTTATCATGGCCTGGGATCTGGGCAAGGGCATAAAGCCTGGAAGCACATTCCAGTACTGTGCTCCAAAGTCAACATGCATCCTGGAAATATTAAATATTGTGTTCAGTTTTCCTTAGTGAAAATACAGATGATCTGTCTTACATGAGGTATTTTTTCAAGACCACAGTCCTACGTTCAAATGGTAAGAAAAGATTTTCCCAGAACAACAGGATTTTCTGTGAAAAGGAAATTATGTATTTCAGCCAGTTCAATTCACAATGCCTTTTCTCTGAGAAACTCAGGGAATACATGGAACAGAAAGAAATAATGCTGCTGCTGTACAGTTCTTGGTGCAAAGCAAGATTGCCAAATTGTGATATACCCTGAGAGTTGGCACCAACTCAAAGCTGCACAAGGAGCAGCCACCACAGGTCCAGCTGTGGGCAGGCTCTCAGCAAAGGAAGAGTCTTGTACCTTCTAGAATATGATCCTGAAGCTCCAGCCAAGGATGCAGCAGAGTTTGAGCCTGCAGGACTTGTCTGTGGGGCAGTGATGAAGTGGGAACTACAGGAAGGAGCCTGGAAATTAGTGGGAGCTTACCTTCAGAACATGTCATACATATCATTCCACCTGTATCCTTTGGATTATGTACATAACAGGTGAAAAAATACAGATCACAGAAGTATCAAAACATTCTTTCGGTCTGTCTCTTTCGTGTCCCTTCTTGAAAGACACCAGTGAACAGTAAATCTAGCACATACAGATGGGGTCCCACAGTAGGGGAGAACAGGGAAATCCAAGAATCAGACCAGACCAACCAAATCTGGCAACTCCACATCAACGTGTGGAGCCTGAGCACTCCCACTCTCACCTGGGAAGTCTGAGCTCTTGCCCAGCCTGTTACATAAATGCCTGGAGGAAATACTGAAGGCAGAACCAGGGCTGACCTCTCTTCCTCACCTCTGGCCATGTGGAAACCCAGCCTCATAAGTTACAGTACCTTTTTTTATAAACCACAGGTTCTCACAATTTAAATCCTCCCCGATTTCAGAAGGAAAATTTGCCTTTTTGTCAGTGTAGATGGAAAGCAAGAATGAGATTTCTTCATTCCCCTGCCTCTCCTCCCTGCCTGCCCTTGCCAGGCAGACACAGCTCTGGAGTGAGGTCACCCCGGTTGCCACCAGAAAACTCAATTCATTAAAAAGTGCCTTTCAACAGAGCTGTGGCCTTGGGCTGTGGTGGGAATGCTGCCATCTGCCTTGGGTTCCTCCAATATTGACACTGCAGCAGCACAGCCAGTGCCACCCTGCTCCCTGCTCTCATTCCATAGCAGGGAAAGAGAATTTAAAATAAAATTAAAAGCAGGACTTTGACAGGAGGACTGAGCTCAGCAGCACCACCTCCCATGGAGGTGCTCAAGGGAGCAAAACTGGAAGTGGGATGTGCCAAGGGAGCTCCATGGGCTTTTGTGGGGTTACTTCATTTAATGCTAAATCTATATAGAATTTCTCTTTAGTGCATAGCCTGCTTCAGGAAACAAGATAAACAAACAAGCCTGACTGCTTTATGGAGTACTGATCTACTGATGTGCAACATGAACAATCTGAAGAGGAAATAGGGGCTGATATTATGAATTTTTGAAGCCAGGAGCTGGAGCTGCATTACTGAGAAGTGCTGCCTGTGCTAGGAGTGAGGAGAGAGAGATGGAGCCAAAGGAGCTGCTCTCCATCAGCCAGGGTTGTGGATTCACATCTAACAACAAGACTGGCTTCAGGGGGATCTGCACCACAAAAACAAAGGTGAACAGATTCTATTTCAATTTGTACATTTTCTTCCAAACTTTGTAATTAGGAAAATGTATGGTTTATCTCCCTAATTAGCAGAACGTGTCCTGGACTAATTGAGGTCTCTCCTACCGGTCAGCAACACTGAAGCCCTGCCAGCACTCCGTAAACTCAACCTTCTCCCTGTTACCCAAAAAACTCTGTTCACCAATTGTTTTTCCCCTATATTTTATTGACATGACAATTTCATCCTCATGGTGTGTTTAGAAATAGGACACATTGGGAGGAAATAAACCAGGCAATCTTACAACACACACACAACACCGAAACCAAACTGTGCTTCACTGCCACCCAAGAGTGCTCGGAGGGAGATGCAATGAAAGCAAGGACTGCAAAGGTTTATGTGGATGTTTGCAGATTGCCCTCTCATTGTAGTGCGAGTGACATTTGGAGGTGTACAGAGAGACTGAGACTCTGAAGATGAGCAATCCCTCCCTCCCTGACCAGTTTTAACTGGCAATAACCCCTGCAGTCTTTTCCTGAGGTACAGCTGGACTCCCTGAGGGAGAGGAGATAGAAATGGACATTTTGTCTTTTTTTTCTCCATCTCATCTTTAGATCCCCATGTTCTTTACAACTGGCTAGAGCTGCAGCTCAAGGGGAAAAATGTCTGTCCAAGTACATCCATCCCTCCAGGAAATGTAAACCCTCATTAAAGCTCTCTGCAGACCTGTCCCTGAGCCTCAGGACTCAAACAAGGAATTTGGCACCATGGGATCACCTCAGCTCCTGCACCAGGTACTGGCAGGGACCTGAGGCAAACAGAGTCCAAGGCCATGGCATGAAGGACCCAGATGAGCAAACACTGCAGTGCTCATGCAAAAGCACCATCTGTGGCAAGAGCTAAAGGAAACAGATTCCATCAGGCCTGGCCCTGCAAAGCATTTGCAGCTGTTATATCATAAATTTAAGGTATAAATTTCACATGAGTATTTACTGAACAATTTATCATGCACCATGAGAGGAAACTCAATCAGAGAGAAAAGGAGAAAAAAGAAACCCAACCAACTTTTTAGATTGTTCAGTTTAGTATTGAAGATTAATTTTGGCTTTCATTCTGGGTATCTCCCACTGGGAGATGAGCTGGAAATAAAAAGGAGGAATGAGTTCTGTAGTTTCACCTCCATCGATCATTTTCAGAGATGATCCTCATAAAGCCAGCATGAATAATTCAGGTGTGGTTTACTGATGAGCCCAGACCCAAGATAACAGGAGTGGCTGCATCCTTCTGAGGTCAATCTGGCTGTGTGTTACTTAAGCAGGCACCTTCACTGCAGTGGCAAGGCCCACACAGGCTGACAGATCTGGAAAGACACTCAGTAACTCCAGAGTTTCTAAAGCCAGAGAGACAAGGCACTCAGAGAGATGCATTAATTTCAGTCAAAGCTCATTCACTGTAAAAATCTGATAAATAAACCTTTCAGATTTCCAGGTGTCATTTTCAGTGGTTAAAATGATCTTCTCCTAAAAATCCCCCAAACCCAAGTAAGCTACAACACAAAAAGAACACTGAGGCACGATGTTCCAGCAATACATCTCTCCAGATGAAGATCAATCCTGCTCTCAGCTTTGCCTCTGAACTGCTGCACATACACAGAATCATAAAACAAGTTTGGATTGGAAGGGACCTTTGAAATTCATCATGTTCAGTGCTCTTGGTGAGTTCAGTTCAAATTTGCCTTACCCACCCAGGCTGGGACCTTTAAACAGCAAGGACAGCTTCTTGTAGTAAATGTATGCAGAGTCCAGAGGGGGCAAATGACTGCTCATGACATTTTACATTTGAGGGCTTTTCCCTTTTGTTTATATAAAATTAAATAACTGACAATCTCTCATAATTCATCTTGTGGCATCACTTGTGGTTCAGTTACACAAATCTAATACAGAGACATATACAGTCTTTACTCTTCTTTTTTTTTTCTTCAGACTCTTACAAACACAGCTCTGCATCACAATTCAAGAACATCAGGAGAGCCCAAATGGTAATTCCTCTCCTGGAGATCAAGTTACCACTTCAGGTCAGCAGCCATTAGCTGACCCAAGGGCCTACTCAAGAGGACCAAGAATGTTCTACAGCTACAAGAAAAGGTCATTTTCTTAACCCCAGCACTAGGTTAGGATAACATCAGAGATGTGCCAACTTTCTATGCTGTGATTTTTACATAATATTTGCCTACCCAGTGACTTCCAGCTAACATGACATTCCCCAATAATTAGCTTCTTTTTACATCATGTTAGCTATTACATGCTTTGAATATGAAATATCCCTACTGATTTTTAATTTTGATATTAAATTTGTACAGCAACCCACAGAAAACAGAGATAGAATGGTGGAGTTATCTGGTTATTTTAGGTATTAATTTTTGGCATCTACCAAATTGGAATTAATCTCCCTATCAAACCCAGCACCCACAGATCTGCTGAATACATGGTTTTAGAAAACAATGCAAATATATGTGTGAGTGACATAAACCTCACAAACCATTTTCCCTTTCTCTAATAAAACATACCTTTGGAATTATAGGGTGTCTCAAAAGAATTCAGTGCCCCTCTGGGGTTTGGAGCAGATGATCTCCAGAGGTCCATTCCAACTCCAACCCCTCTGATTCTGTGGAAACCTTTAGCCCAGAGCAGCGCACAGCCTGCAACCTCAGCCCAGCCTGCTGGGGCTGGAAGATGGGTGACACTTCAGGGACCATGGAAAGCCATCTGTCCTGCTGCCTCTGCCCCCTGGGAATGCTCTCAGTGCTGGATCTGATGCTTAAATTAAATCAGGAGCTGGGGGAGGTACCAACAAGTCACTTGGTGTCACCACACTCCATTTACAAGACAGCTCCTTCAGGGACACATTTCTGGCCATTAACTATTAATGGGCCTCTCTCACACTACTCCAGGGAAAAGTGACAAGATCACCCATCCTAGGATTGAATAAATTCACAACAAACCCATACTGTGAGGAGACCAACCACAAGAGAAGATGATGTTGGGAAGGAAACAGTTCACCAAGCTTTCCTTCAGCTCACACAGGCACGATACCATGGTCCCACAGGAACATTATTATTGGTGTGCACAGACAGGATGAGAATAAAGCCTGGAGAATGTAATAAAATGATGTTTGGTACCTGCAAGGTGGACACAGGAAAACCACAGGGTACTGGTCTCTGAGGGTCTGCTCCAGTCATGTGCACAATGCCCCAGACCTCTGAGCAGAAGCCAGTGGGAATTCAGATTTCTAGTGCTGAGTCTGCACTGAAAAGTGCATCACCTTACAGGGGAATCCCTCAGTCTGCTGGCTGCTGTGTGGGGCACACACAGAGAATATATATCCTATATATCATATATATAATGTGTGCACAGAAAAGGCAATCACACTTTGGGCTACTCACCTGCAACACTCCTGCCACATTCTGCAGGTTCCCTCCTGCCTTGCAAAGTCTGACCATCAAAACAAAGCCACAATTTCATCACAGGATTATTTCAGCTTAAACAATAAAGCTGGAAAATAAGTCTAGTCCTACTTTACATAGATCCTATATTTAAGTCCTACTTTATAGCAAGAAGCTCCCCATATTGCTTTAAATCATGTTAAATTTTTCATTTTCATTTTATAACAGTCACCACTGCTGAGTTACCATATCTCTTTTATTTTTACTTTAAAACTGGATATGGCTCAATGAAAAGTACAACTCCAGCTCCTTTTACCACAGCAATTTCAAATAATTTTATAGAAGAAATCTATGAACTGGGTTGAGGTTAATTTCTTTGGTATCTTCATTATTTATTCTGCTGTTTTTCTGATGCATTAAAGCAACAATTAAAAACAATACTGGAGGACAGACAGAATGAGGGCCATTTAAAAAAAATGTTTTTGTAAAAGAACACAATCAACGCTGATTAAACAGAAATCATGTTTTGCATTCAGAGTAATATTCCACAAAATCCTCTGCAGTTTCTTTCTCAGCAGAGCCTTTCTGCTCAACCCAAGAGCAGGATAACATCACGTGTTCATTTTATGGCCTGAGCTATGGAGCAGAGAGAAGCACCCTTTGCAATTCTCACTTAAAATGAGAATCCAATTCTCACTTCAAATGTCAAATAAATCCCATTCCACCGAAACCACAATTGCACAAGAGCTCATATTGACAGGGATGTGTGCAGAAAGCAGGGCAGCTGCTCCTCTCCAGAGGAAGATTTTAATATTATTTCAGCTTAAACACTCCTACAGAAAACACAGCTCCCCAGTAAGATAACCACTATTACAACAAAGATGGCCCTTGCCAGCCCACAAGGATGTGTGGTGAGAGGCATAAAGCTGAATTTTGGGACACAAGGAGAAGGGTGATCCTGCAGCCAGGTGAGAGGGGCAAGGCTGAATTCTCGGACCCAAGGAGGAGGGTGATCCTGCAAATAGAGGCAGGTGAGAGGGGCAAGCCTGAATTTTGGGACACAAGGAGGAGGATCCTGCAGCCAGAGCCAGGTGAGAGATGCAAGGCTGAATTTTGGGGCACAAGGAGGAGGGTGACCCTGAAGCCAGGTGAGGCACAGGGCTGAATTTTGGGGACACAAGGAGAAAGGTGACCCTGCAGCCAGGTGAGGCACAGGGCTGAATTTTGGGACACAAGGAGAAAGGTGACCCTGAAGCCAGGTGAGGCACAGGGCTGAATTTTGGGACACAAGGAGAAAGGTGACCCTGCAGCCAGGTGAGGCACAGGGCTGAATTTTGGGACACAAGGAGAAAGGTGACCCTGCAGCCAGGTGAGGCACAGGGCTGAATTTTGGGACACAAGGATAAAGGTGACCCTGCAGCCAGGTGAGGCACAGGGCTGAATTTTGGGACACAAGGAGAAAGGTGACCCTGCAGCCAGGTGAGGCACAGGGCTGAATTTTGGGGACACAAGGAGGAGGGTGACCCTGCAGCCAGAGCCATGCCCTGCCCTGAGCAGTTCTGTGCCTCCCCTCACCCTCAGCCAAACCCTCTGAAGCTGCCCCAGAGCACCTCAGCTGAGGTGTCATTGATGGGCACCGGGGTGGATTTGCTGTGAAGGGGTGAACATGGTCACACACTGCTGCTCTGATGGCACTGAGTCACTTCCCAGCTCTTCCAGCAATGGGGGTTCCAAGCTGAAGTGCTGGGATAACTCAGTGTCTGAGTTCAGACATGAGAATCTGCATTTTCTCTTTTAACACAGGTGAGATAACAGAAATAAAATGCTATGGCTTCCCCTTTCAGATCGTTATGTGGGACTTCAGCAATGGAAAGGAAGACCTTGTGTGTTATCCAAGCCACAGAGATGGGTTTGGAAATGTGTCTGCTATAATAGATTGCAAAAAGAAAACTATGAATACCTTAAACATTAATCACTTGCTATAAAAAGGCTCGTTTTTCCTCACAGGATGGTTATATTTAGAGAACAGGATTAGAACTGCAGTGGAGGAGAACTAAAAGGGCATAATCATCTTAAAATAATGTTGAATTTTGGGTTTTAGCCTATTGTCTTATAAGCAGTCTTCCTACCATAACTGAAATGGGAAGAAGGAATTATTTTTTCCTGCTTTTTCTCCTTGTTTATTCAGCAATTTTGAGCACATTTTGTGCAGAAGCCAAATTCCCACTCCCCCAACAAAAGCCATTTCCTGCTTTCACACAGCAATGCTATAGAAATGTCTCAAGCTGTGGGAAACCACATCTGAAGGAAAAAAGACTGCGGGATATAACATGGCACACTTACAGCAGCACTTCAATCTACTTAAATCATTTTTCTAACTGATTAGCAAGAAGTTCCCCATATTGCTTTAAATCATGTTACATTTTTCCTTTTTATTGCTTTTCCTGAGATCTGGCAGGGTATGTTTTTCAACACCACTGATATAAATGAATAATAAAACAATCCTCCATCCTTTCTGGCCAGCCTGCTTTCTCTTTTACTGGCTTCAGCCTGAATAATGAAAATATCTATGCCACAGAAATGGGACTCAGAATTGAAATTGTTTTTAAATCCCTACGCTCTTCTCAGGGAGATGCTTTATTCCCTGAGGTACGACAGGAAAAAGCAATTTAATTAAAGGCACTCTTCTTCAGACATCACAACTGCAAATATACTAATGTGTCCCTAAATCACCAGAGGCTGCTGAATATTCAACCACAGAAATCTTTTAAGAAAGATGCAGACTACCCCAATGTCAAAGGTGGGAAATGCCTAAAACAAATATAACCAGTTAATAGACAATAATCACAGGCAGTGATGCATTTTGCTCACCCTAGTGGGTTAGGGGTTGGGGTTTGAATCAGTGGTTGATGCTGAAATATTTAATACCCCTGGTAGGTATCTTTCCTCTTCTTTTAGTCCCAAGGTCTCAAATTTTAATCCAGGAATCATCACTGTGCGAACTGTGCCCCATGAAGAATCATCCTGTGCTCCAGCTACACAGCATCACCGATGGGGAACGGATCAATAATTCATCAGGAGCAGAGCCACAGGTTGGGAATTGCTTTGTTTACTGCAGCCACCCTTTAAATGCAACCATGTGCCTTTGCAGAGCCTCCCCTCAGCTCTGCCACGCAGCTCCAAAGCAGGGCTGGGGACAGAGCAGCGCGGGGGGACGTGTGACAGCCACCCTTCCTGGGCACTGGCCAATCCTGGGAGCACGGAGATGCTGAAAGTACCAGAATGTGGAAGGGGTGTTGCTCCTGCAGTGCCTGTGCATGGCCCTTCCTTCCAGAAAGGAGACAAGGATTACACGGGGGTGGAGAAGAGAGGCGGGGAGAACCTTCACTGAGAAGGAAACAGAGGAGGAGAGACCCTCTGCCTCCAACCTGCCCCATATTCTGCCTTGTGGGCCCCTGCACAGCCTCCCTACAGGACTTTGCAAGATCCTCTCTAACCCTTACTCCTCTATTTCAACACCTAAAGCAGCTGCGTGCACAGACACGTGGCCAGCAAGCAGTAGGAAAAAAGAACAAAAAATATCTATCTTGACCTCTTAACAACAACAAAATCTCTGCTTGGGCTGTACTCATTCCATCTCCTGCCTCGGGTGGGTGAGATCCAGCTGCTGCTCCAGCTCGGTGCAGCTCTGCAGGGTTTCCCACTGCCTTCATTCACCTCTTCCATGGGCACATGGTGCTGCTGCAACTCTCAGGGAAACCTTCCCTTCCCTTCCCTTCCCTTCCCTTCCCTTCCCTTCCCTTCCCTTCCCTTCCCTTCCCTTCCCTTCCCTTCCCTTCCCTTCCCTTCCCTTCCCTTCCCTTCCCTTCCCTTCCCTTCCCTTCCCTTCCCTTCCCTTCCCTTCCCTTCCCTTCCCTTCCCTTCCCTTCCCTTCCCTTCCCTTCCCTTCCCTTCCCTTCCCTTCCCTTCCCTTCCCTTCCCTTCCCTTCCCTGGCTCAGGAAGCACCAACTCAGCACCACAGAGTGATGGAAAGAGCAAATCCTTGATTTCCAGCGGCATTTATTTCCCCAGCTGGACTGCCCAGCTCAGCCAGGTGAGGAGCAGCCTGAACCTTCCCTTCCCAAGCTCCCACTTTGGTCCTGCACTTGGGAACATAAACAAAGGGATCTGAATTCCTTGCCCATCTTTCCTCTCCTTTATCACCAAACCCTTTTCCCAGCACAATGCTGGACTCATTTCTAAGGAGAGCAATGGGCTGTTATTAACAAGAGCAATAAGTGCAGGTTTTTATGCTGAAGGAAATCAAAGCTCCAAAGGAGCAGGAGCTTATGTGATTGTAATTGTACCCTGTGTCAGATACAACCTGGTTTACATTAAGCTCTACAGAAAAAGCTGCTTTTGTTTAGGAAAACTGTACCATGTAAATTTGGACATAACTCTGAGGATTCTGATTAATCAAAAATCAAATAAGCTTAAAATGGAAAGACACAGATTGTCTCAAAGTTTACATATTTGCCCCAACAGAACCAACAGCCCCAGTTCTTCCTCTCAGAGGTTTCCCAAGCATCCATTCATCCCCTGAATCACTCCCTGCAGCAGAGGGAGAGGAGCTGTAGCAAACAATACTGCAGGGCAAACAAGAAACAGAGCTCTACAGCTGTCCCAGGGTCTGTCTCAGACACATCCACAGTGGCTTCAACCAAAATTCAGTTCATGTGCAAACTCCAATTTGGGGTCCAGAGCCAGGGAAGGATCTCACTATCTTATCCAGTGTCACCATCAATGAAGGCTCTCAGGCCAACACCTGCCTTACAAAAAAATTTAAGACTGTAGCGGAAATAGGAAACTAATTCAATTTTTTTCCCCATTAAGCTGCTTCTAATGGGAATACAAAACATGATATCCATAGCCTGCTACTAAATTCAGATGGTTCCTTAAGAGCATTTAAGGATCTGAAGAGAAATGACACTTTTCCTTTCTTTGCTTTTTCCAAAGTAAAAACACATTTGCTTGTTTGCTTTTAACAGCAAACCCGCCCACTTTCTCCAAGAAAATGCAAACTGCATTGAATTTCTAGTGTAATTACAACTCTGCCTCTTGCCACTCAAAAGCCTGTTTACCTGCACTACATAAGAAGCTTGGTACACAGCTAAATCCTTACAAAGCATCAGAGGTGGATAAGGATACTGTGTCCATAAGACATAAGCAAATACAAAAATGATAAGTGCATGGTCTTAAAACAAAGGAAATGTGCTTGTAAGAGACAGAACTGCTTTTCTGTGTGCTGTAATCATGTTAGAGAAACATTCAAAGCACCCAGACTATTATCTCTTGAAACACAGAGCGCTGAAGATCATCTTTGATTTAAATCTAACAATCAGTTCCTCTGACTGCTGGGTCAAGGCAAGCAAAAAGCAAAAAAGCAAACGCAGCCAGGGAAGCAGCTCTGCTGGTAAATGACAGCCACAATGCATGTGCAGGAAATGCCTTTTCATTCATGTTTCTACCACCTCACATCAGTTTTTATTTTCCAATTTGCCTGCATGTCATAATCCATAATAGATGACAGCAGCTCCATTACAGGTGGCATAGGGCACCCCACTCCGTATGGAGAGCTTTAGAGCACACATGGGTTTGCCAGACGTGTGCTGTGCCTTGTTAACACAGGGCTGGGGGCTTTTCATTTTATTTTCAAGGCTAAACGTGACCTGCCTACTTCCAGTGACAGAAGAAGGGGTTGATGTAACCACCTCTCCTATCAAAGGGAGCGCTGTCATTGACTTCAGAGATGAGATCCTTTGGGCTCAAATAAGGGAGGCTGGAATGAAAGACAGGGAAGCCTGACAGAAGAATCTCCTCGTTACTCCTGGTACATCTTAAGCAAAACATCCCCATGGCTTCCAGCAATTCACCCTGTTTAGCAGACAAGCCCAGCAGATAGAGCATCCTCTAATTACTGATGGGGGATGCTCACTGAAGGCTGTCAGTAAGAGGAAGAAGAAAACAAATTTATGTTTCTACATAATAAGCTGACAATAGGCAGAACTGTCTATCAAGGGATTAACTCAGACTAAATATCATTTCACTAACATCAGCTTCCCCTCCTCCCAAGACTCAAATTCTTTCAATATGTTTAAATTTTATATATATATATATATATATATATATATATATATATATACACCCCACTCTTCCATGTATATATATTTATTTGGACCATTTTCCTATGTATGAGCATATAATACTGTGCAAATATTTCACCAGACTGATTTTCTTTCAAACTTTTAAGAACCGCACAATGGATTCTTCCAGGTTTGAAAGACAGACAACCAAGGGCTGTTTTTTTACACATAAGGAGCCATAACTTTCATAAATACATGTGTTTACAGACCCTTACACAAAGAAAACTGCTCACATCTCCTGTGCAGAAGGCTGAGACTATCCAGTTTATATTTTTCTGAGTCTCTCCTGTAACCAACAAACAAAAGAAAAGACCACACAGCAGAAGAAATATTGAAAAACAACTCACTGGGACACCAGCAGCCTGGCCTGCTACCAGTGATCAGTGACATTCAATTTCTTTCTTGGAGCCTGCTCCAGCTCCCACTGAAGTCAGTGGGCATTTCACTACCAACTTCAGTGGGAGCTGGCTCAGGCTTCAGTCATTTTCCTCTTGGATTGGCAAGGGATGCAAACGTTCGAGACGCAGCACGTGAAGCTCCTGATGGGAGGAAATAACACATCAGCACCCCTTTGGCTGATCAAGAAATGGGCACTGAACGTAAATCCTGCCAGTTGCTGCAAGGACAGCAACCATAATGCAACCAGAAAAGCAAGGTGTGGTTCGTGCTCAGGAGAAAGAAACCCTTTCCCCTTAAAAAAACCCCAAATGATTCAGGGATGACAAAATGCCTAAGAGCTCCCAGCTTTTAAAACCCTAGCAACGTTTCCAGTTTGCTAATACTTAAAAAACGTTGCCAGGAGATAGAAATATAGTGCTCTTACAAATCGAAGCACTGAAGATGAAGGTGGGAAATACAGTGCTCTTACAAATCGAAGCACTGAAGATGAAGGTGGGAAATACAGTGCTCTTACAAATCGAAGCACTGAAGATGAAGGTGGCAGCGCTTGGCAAGCCGGTTTGTGCTCACACCCTGAGCAGGGCAGCAGTGCCATGTCAGACAGAGCACACAAGGATGCCATCTCCAGCCGGGTGTGCACCCAACAGATCCGTGCACACTGAGCATCATCTCACTGTCACTGGCTCTGATTTCAGCAGAGCTCACTCCTATTATCTGATGGAAACGTGCCCCCGATTGAGCTCGGTCTGTGGCCACCAGGGTGCCTGCTGCGATTTGCAAAGCTCACGACAGAGCTCATCACGTCAGCAGCGAGGCCCGAGCCACCCCACTTTCATCTGCAGTTAACTTTTATTGTCAGGGGCTTCCCTTGGGCTCTCCCTTTTTTATCATTCCAAATTGACTTTTCTTTTTTCTTTAAATAAAAGGGCAATTGTCTGCTGCCAGCGAGTGCTAACAATCCACAATGAGCGACAGAACACCCCGGGCTGTCAGTAGCAATAGCGAGTTTATTGCAAATACTTTTATCCTGCCTGAAACAAATTTACATTAAAATTGGGAATTTGGCGTATGCATGCAAAAAGAGCATATTTAATCATAGATAAAATCTTAACCTAGACCCCTTTTCAGCATGGATTCTAACACCAATTTATTTCTACAACTTTCCCTAATATTTCATCAAGAAGTCCATCATAGGATGGACGCTGGATGCTTTGGAGGAACTCCTAAAGCAGCAGCTATGTAAGGAATTTGCCTCTGAAGTTTTTTTGATGCTGTTCTACTCCAATAATGACTCCTGACTGACACCCTCCTACTCTAATGAACTCAGGGCAGGCAAAGCCAACCCTGCTGTCCCTTTGTGGAGCAGCTCTCCTCAGGTCAATGCTGATGGCAGCAACGATGGCTTCAGGGATGCTGGAGCTGCGTGGGCAGCTGCCCAACTTGCCTGGGACATGGCCAGATGTTTCTGCCTCTGAGCCATCACTGCCATTAAGGAATTTGCTTATGTGTGCACATCAAGCCAAATGCAACCTCATTTAAAAAGCACTGGTAAAAGTTACAGTGATAAGGGTAGAAAGTTAAAGCCTCACACCCCCCCCCCCAGAAGTGATGACCATGACATGCTACAAGGATGTTCTTGTTTCATGAAACAGGCCCATGATAGAGAAACACCTCCATTCTTATCTCATTTTGAAGAGTATTTAGTTGAAGAAAGCAGCACAATCTCTTGGTGATTTATTTAGTACAAGATTAGTAATACCGTCCACAAACTCTTCCCAATGACATCAACAGTTGCTGAATGATGCCTGTGCTAAAAGTGCATCTGTTGATTATGTCAGCCCTTAAAAGATCATCTTGAAACCCCACAGGAATGACTTAATGCAAAACATGAGTAGGTTTGTATATAAAAGGAATCATTGAGAGAGATGACAATATAACGTACTCAAGTGCCCCTCAAATGTGTGTGTGTGTATATATATATACACCTTCATCAATATATATATAAATATATATATATATATACACCTTGAGCTTGTTCATCCAACAGAATGCATTCTTAAAAGGCTGTGAAAATTGAAGACAAAAAGCCTGAACACTGTTTTAGCAACATGTCTTTTATTGCCCAGTCCTTGGACCTCTGTTAATAATCAACAACAGTGTGTGCAGATGAAAATGTCATTTATGGTGCTTTAAAGACAATGAGGCATCCTTTTATTCCACCATATTATTAAAATAGATGCTTTTTATAGGAATGTCAGATGGAACTATAGGGGAAAAAATATTAATTGCTGAAGCTACGTATCAAAAGAACAAAGGATGCAGAAATGCTGTTAGGCCTGTATCTTACAAATATAACAAGACACTGTCAAGCAAAGCTATCTGCTGATATCCTGGAATATGACAATAGGGAGCAGATACCCACTTGTAAGGCCTATTACAGAGGCAAAACTATCAGTTACTGCTCTATCATTCCCCAATGGCTCCGAGGCACTTATCTCAAACACACAAATGATGTTTCAACCATAATCAGAGCTACCTTAACAAGCACACATTAAATTGAAAAAAAAAATGTAAAGAGACCTATATGAGGCTCGTTTGTAGACTAGCCCTAATGGATAAATACCTAAAACTTACCAAAATACATATTCAGTAATGAACACAGTAGTCAGGCATGTTAAGATAAATGTGATTTATATAACTGTAATGACAAAAGGAGGCAAGGCAGTCCATTCTAAAACCCATGGTAAGGTCCATGCTCTAGCATTCCAGCTTACCAGCCCGGGGTGCAGGGTTAAGGAGAAAAGACTGTTGGCTAAGTAAACTGCCAAATCCTCTACCAATAAACTACAAAATCCTATTTACAAATGGGAAACGATGCTGCTACTCCTACATGCACATTTCTGCACTTTTATATGTGATTTAGCCACCCAGAACAGTGCTAACTCGCTCTGAACAAGCACAAATTGCCTCCTTTTTCCTCCCTCCCGCAGCAAATCTTTCCGAGCCGGCCTTCAGCGAGGAGAGACCTAAGGACACCTTGCTTATGCTCCACAGAGGATCTAACAGCACGGCAGGGATGGATGTGACAAGGCTGATGCTGAAAACACGGCATCCGTGCAGAGAGAAGCCCTGAAAAAAGCCCCGTGAAACGGAGCCCCACGCTGGGCGTTTTAAACCGACAACACCGAGGTGGCGGTGGGCTCGGGAACGGGCAAGGGGCCGGGGTTTTGTTCGCTGGCCATGCTCATTGTGCTTGACGGAGCAGGCACCCGAAACACGGACAGACAGAACGCACAGCAGGCAGGCACACACGGAGCGGGGTGCCCCGGCAGCGGCACGGAGCTCTCCCGCACCCCGGCGAACAAAGGCCTCAGACACCCCCACGGCAGCGCCCAGCCCGGGCGCCGCACGGCACCCGCACTTACATGGCCTCAGACGGCTCCCGGACCAGGCCACCTGTCTGTGCCTGCTGCAGCGACTGCGAGCCTCCCATCCTCAGCGTGCCCTGGGCTCGGGGCTAGGCGACAGCAAGGCCGGCTTCCTGCGGAATCCCCCCGGCGAGCAGCCCCGGCAGCTCCGGCTCTGTGGAGGCTGCGGTGCTGCACTGCAGATGGGAACAGCTGCTCGCATCAGTGGCAGCACAGGCACGAACACTTCGGCAGCTTCTCCTCTCTGAAGCGTTGCCAGTTTTGGCGGTGGGTTGTTGTTCGGTTTTAGGGCTTGTTTTGGTTTTTTGGGTTTTTTTTTTTTTTCCTGTCCAGATGAACGGTGTTTATAAAATAAAACAAAATCGCGGCCGCCGTGACGGGGTAATCATCTGCTAAAGAGCTCCGGTGCAGGCGCCTGGAACGGTACTATTGGCTATGGAAACCGGCTTAAAAAAAATTAAAAAATAAAAAAAAAAAAAAAAAGAAGACGAAGAGAAGCAGACCCTCCCTTTAAGCACACATTGTCAGCTACTGTGGCTCTCTAAGGACCTGCAGGCAGGACCATTACATTGTGTTGGCTCAGCCGATTTGAAATGCAAATGCCCGTGCGCGCCGGGCGCCGCGCACACATCTCCCCCCAGCCCGAGCAGCCGCGCTCATCGGGACCCTGGCGCGGAGCAGTAACGAGCAGAACGGCTGATTTCTGCTCCTTTCACACACCAGCTCATCCCTCTTGCGGGGGAAAAAATGGAATCTTCCGTGAGGAACGTAGCGAGAATATCATGAGCAGCCAAGGTAAACAAGCCAAAGCGGGAGCAGCTCCATCCGACACTGGGGCGCTTTAACCATTCTGCTCCTGCCTGCACAGACCCCCTTGCTGGACAGGGATGCTTAATAAAGATGGGGAGGATCTTTAGGACCACAGATTTCCAAATCCTGCAAATCAGCTCGTCCTTTTGCCATCGAGGAGGTACCGGGGCACTGGGAATTCTGAGATGCTGAAAAGGATGGGCACCATCGCTCTCCACATCCCTGTCGTTGGCAAGTAACAGATGATTCACATACAGGACGTGTTTCACATCATTAAAGGAGCAAAAACAAACAAACAAAAAAATCAGCTGCACTGCTGCCTGTATCAGGGATGAAACTCTAGGGATACAAATGGCTTGAAGCTATGTAACAATTCTGGATACATCACAGGGCGGAGGGGTCAAAAGGATCAGATAAATTTAACAAAAATATTAGAACGTGCTGACTTCCATGCCCCTATCAGTGCACAGCTTTTATGCTCTAGTGGAGGCCTCATTAGGCTCATGCTTTCAACAATTTTGGGATTTTTTTCTCTGCTTGCATAAATCCAGTTGGGTTTTCTTGCTTGACAGAAGAATGACTACTGAATACATGTGTAATGTTCTGATTCTCTGGGTGCACCCACAATAAATTGTTATTGAGATAAGAGGAAACAAGAATGTTTAGAGAAGATTAAGAAATTTTCATTTCCAGAGGCTGCCTAAAATTTAATTCTGTTTTATGAACAGTACGAAGATAAATGATATTCTTTTCCTTACTTTTTTTAAACTATAGGGGAAAGCCTGTGAGCCAGCACTTTGTTCTGCCACAAGCTTCCGAGCAAGTTATAATTTTGGGGTTGTTTAGTTTCTGACAAAAGCCAAACCCTCATTTCTAGCATCTCATTGCTCAAGACTCATCCCAAGTCCATCAGAGAAGCAGCAGCAGTGCCTCTCTCAGGGACTGAGCTCCAGAACTTCTGGAGCAGGGCTGGTGCCTGAGCCACAAGTGACCCCCAAACCCTGCAGCACTGAACACACAGAAAGTGCATAAAGTGTATGAAAATGTCCTATATACTCTCTGGCAGCAGATTTGAAATAGTTAATAACTCCAGGATTCCCATCCAGTATGGGAAATCAATGGTATTGGCCAACACACTAAAATTCCATCTCTGTACCCAGAGTCCCTCAAGTTGGTGTGTGGTAGCTCTACCTGGTCTTTGAATATCATAATGGCTCCCTGCTGGATTTCATTTCTTACAGAAAGAAGAAAAATCCCTAGAAAGGCAAACACCAAATTAAGCAAAGCCCTACCAGGTACCTGGAAGCCAAGAGGGAGAACACAGGCACTGTTTGTCCTGGCACTGAGGGAAACAGGGATGCTCCTAACAAGTGCAAAGAGTACACTTAAAATGCCTGTGTCAACTCCTTCAAGTTTCACTTGTACATTTATTAAATAAACAAAAACCTAATAAAAGAAAGCTGGGATTGAATCCTACTCTGAGTCAGCGTGGTCCTTTCAGGAGCTGTACAGTGCAGGTTTGCTTTTTTTCCATTCTCCAACGTTTCTATGCAACAAACATTCAAACTGAAATAGAACTGCAGGTCTTGGCAAACCTGCAGGACAGGAGGAAGGGCTTCATTCAGCCTTTGGAGCCCAGCTGTGGCCCTGCTCACCCTGTCTGGGTTAGAGGGGGCTCAGGGTTATGGTGAGGGGTGTCACAGGCAAGGCAGTGCCTCCTCCTCCCCTCCATCCCACCCCAGTTCCTGTGCACAGCTCAGAGATTCACCAGAGCACAGCTCAGCGCCTCTGAGCTTCTCCTGCTCATGAGGAGCACAGGATTTCTCTCTTCCCTGTGAGAAACAACCACCCGAGCAGCTCAGCTGCAGCACTGTGAACTCCTGCTGGCCATGGTCTTTCACAAAAAGCTGTGCTGCAACTGAGCCTTGGACTGGAGGGACTTGGTTGCCTATGGGATGCAATAACAAACACTAAACTGATGTTTCTGGCCAACACGTGCAAGAAGCCAAAATGCAGATTTACTCCTGATTTGGCCATGAAATCTGCTACACTACAAAGCTGCAGCCCATCCTGACTGGTAAGAAATACCTCAGATGAGAGGAGCTCCACCTCTCCTGCCTGGCCCCAGCTCACCCTTCGGGCCTGCCAAGAAGCATCAACTTAGCACTAAATTTAGTGTGGGCTTTTAAAAATACAAGAACCGTGTTGACACTCCGAGTACATTTGGTAAGAACTTCTCTGGAACCTTAAAAACACACAGATGTAGCTCAGAAAGAAAAAAAATCTCATTGTAGCTTCAAAGGATTTTAAAATGCCCCAGGCACTTCAGCCTAGGGTTTAAAATCCATGTAACAACTTATTGTGATCCCACTGCTGAAAATCCTATTAAAGTATTCAGTACCATCCTTGAAAATTAATCATTTTCTCTTTCTGCCTCTTTCACCCATTTAAGCAAGAGCCATATTTTGGCCTCTACTAAATTAATGTTTTATTGAAACTGGATGTCCACTGATTAGTTGCTTAAAACACTCTACAGACTCCTAAATATTTGGTCTTATTCCATTTTGTGTTTATATATCAATTCAAACTTTGGTCACTTGCACCCAATTTGAAAATTTTGGCTTCCATCAAAAAAACAATACTGAGCAGGACACGATAAGGTTTGAGATAGTGAAATTTATGTTCTGTTTCTTTGCTCTTGGCTTCAGTGTCCATCGTGCCAGGCATTTACACAAGTTATAAACATGACCACACATACACACACGCTCACAGAGGACATCAAAGAGCCTGCTGGAAGAAAAGCCTTCCTCACACATCTATTCCCCAGGGAAGCAGGGCTGAATATTAAGCTGTACCTCCTAGCTGCAATGCATTATTGAGGTACTGTGCACAAACAAGCACCACATGAAAGAAAACGCAAAGAAAGAGCAAAACCAAACATCCCAAGCAAAAAGGGGTTTCCTCTGGTATCTGAATGCTGCTGCCAGAACTCTAAGGAACAGTACTTCCTATAAAAAATAAAAAAATCCAATCAAACAAAGGGTGGGGAAATGTTTTACAAAACAGATTATTGTTTAAACATAATTCTAACCCTCAATAATTTTTATGTATATATATGTATACATATATTTATTTAAATATATATATATATATTTTTCAAGATATATATGCATATAAATATTTAATTAATTATTTATTTAAATGATACTGGTTTTGGGCCCCAAAGCCTTGAAGGCAGCTTGGGAAGAAGCTTTCACCCCAAAGCCTCTCTTATTTGTAGGTTGCCTGGAATCAAAGGGTTCATGGCAAGGCTGTCCACAATATCAGAGGAAGTATCTTATAATTTCCACCCTCCCTAGAGGACAGTAATTTAAAATTCCTTCCCAAGGAGCTGAAGCTGCTGCTGGAACACCACAAGGCATTTACTACCCTTCCTTTGGTTCTTCCCATATATATTCTTGTTGACTCCAACACTATGTCATGCCCTGAGATGTGCCACAAGGGATCTCTGTGAGACCACATTTATCATGTACTTTTTTATTCCAGCCAGGTCCCTCCATGCTCCAGCTCACCACCTGCACTGCTGTGGGACAGGAACAACATTTAGCACTGCTGCTGTCACAGAAACCTCCTTCAGAAAGCCACAGCTAAGCACAGAAACCCAACCAAACCATGTGATTAATTTTTTTTTTCTTTTTTGTTCCAGGGAATAGAAGAAAATTAACTATATTCCAGCCAAAACCAGGACAGCACAGAACTGCATGTGAGCAGACCATAGTTTAAAATTAAAAATCTTTATTATTTTGAAAGATGATAACCCAAATCAACCCTGGAGGGCCAAGCTATGACCTCTTGCTGCTATCAGATACTGAGAGCAATGAAAAAAAAAAGCAAATTTCTTTCTCTCCCTTACTTTTATGAGCACCTTTGTGCCACAAATAAAAGAACAAATACAAAAGTTAGCTGAAACATGTGACAAATGTATCCCATTTTGGTATACTGGCAAAAACCAGTGAAAGGTTAACACAAATTGGAACATCTGTGCTTTAGCAGTGCCTAATAAATAGATATGTACTGCAGTTTATGGCCATGGTGTAGTTATTATTATAGTCTATAATTAGCCATTTAAAGATGCATTTATTGCCATCCTTCTAAAATCCAGTTATCCTTAGCTTAATTTCATTCCAGTATAGATAAATCAGAAATTCCTACACAGAGTGACAGACCTTCAGATTGAAACCATGGGTTCGTTGGTTTGGTGGGTTTTTTTGTTAGCTGCAGGTTTTGGATTAGTTTTTGCTCAGCATTTATCTTTTAATGGTCTAAGAGTGGGGCACTGATTCACAACTGGAGAGTGTAAATGAAATCTGAGCAGTAAAATAATTGCAGAGTGTTAAATCAGTGGGATATTTTTCAATACAGCTTTCAAGGAAAACAGAAGCAATTTGTTCAATTGCCTCTGTGCATCACCTGGCACAACTCAGCCCTATCCATGTCACCGTGGCACAAAATTATCCACCACCAAACAACACCAGGAGATGCTGGGTGTAAAGCTTAACAGACTTAACTTGTTCTTACAGATCAAATACTTAAATAGACACATTGTCTGCTCCACCACTTATCTAGATTAACACAGAGTGAGTGCTTTATTTGCATTGATACACTCCTCATGAAAACACACAATGTCCCAGAGTTTTAAGCCTGAGCCCACTGACATCTGCTAATTCCAAGAAAACAGGAGAGACCTGTGATGATGCAGCCAGGATGGACACTGAAGCTGACAAGAAACAAACATTAGTGTGTGTTTCCAATAAAAATAAAACCAAGACAAAACATAAATAATTGCACCCCTCCCCACTGATCCCTGCTTGGTTGCTAAGGTCACTGCTTAATCTAAATTGCAAGTGAGATTAATGGCATTAAGAGTTATGAATAACCAAGATGCCTGCTTAGTTATTGAAACGTCCAGCACGGGAAAGGCAGGGGAGGACAACAAAAGGGGCCCTGCTCGGTGCTGCTGGGGGGCTCTCAGGGCCGGCAGTGAATCGCCACCAGCGACGTGAGAACCGCGCACCCCGCGGGATTCCACGCTCCAAAGCCTCCCCTGGAACCGAGGAGCCCCACCAAGAGGGGCAGGAGGCTCCCAGGAGCTGAGCTCAGCCCGGGCTGTGGGTGCTGCCCTGCAGGAGCGGGGCTCTGCCCCACACAGACCCTCAGAGGGGGCAGAGTTTGGGGTCAGGGCAGCCAAACCCCCACACCTCCCTCTGCAGCCTCTGCTCTGCTGTTTGCTGCTTTGCTTTCCCTCCTGCCAAGGCACAGACATTTCTGGTTTGGATTTTGGGCTCTGTCATGCTACTGCTGTAAGAGCCAGGCCAGAATTCCTCGGATCACAAACAAAACTTTAAACTCCTATTTACCAAATTTCTGTCCTGGCCTTCAGACTGGGACCACAAGCATCACCACACCAAAGGAGGGATGTTGTTTTCCTGCTGAACATGCCTCTGCAGACCATGTCCATGAGCCAAATACCCAAATTCTGTTGGCATTTCCAAACAACAGAGTTGCAAAAACACCATCACAGACGACAGGATATCATCCTGCTTCCACGCTTCTTTTTAAGTCTCTGAACATCCTGAGGTGTAAGATCCCTAGGGCAGCTGGAGCCAGGCTCGTGGGGGAAGGAGCTGCCTCATGCCAGGAGGGGACTGACATTTTTAAGGATTTTATGCACCTGCCCTGAGCTGACAAGATCAGTGCTGAAAATGCTCTCTGGGAGCACCTTGTTGCAGGAGATTACAGCAAGCAGAATCCAAAGGCCTGCTGGCCTCAGGGCCCAAGTAAAGAATTAGATGATGAAAATGCAGGATGAAGAAAGCAGACAAGAACAGCATCCCCCCTGGTGCAATGCTCTGCTCTGGCTGCTGAGGATGGGTGGTCAAATGACTGCCTTAAAGAAGTCAGCGTGCAGCTTCAATTTGATTTCATGAGAGTTAACACAAAATTGCTCTGAAGTATGTCTGGTGTGTTTCAATGGCTTCTTTAAGCTTTTGCTTTCAGAAGATTTAGCATTAGAGCACCCCAAAAGCCCATGCCATATTTTAGCATAAAGTATTTTGTACTGAGAAATACAAAACACACCTGACAACAGTTTTAGCTTATTTATTACCTGCTCTAGGACAAGAGGTGATCCCATACAAATCCTCCACCCTCCTGGCAGTGTCAGGAGCTGTCCCTGTGTGTGCCACAGTGCCAAGGAACAGCACTCCAAGCCTAGAGTCTAATTTCTGAATATTTACTGCCATGGTTTTTGTAGGATGCAGAATGATCAGTGCTGTTCTCAGACTCCTTGTGGATGGATTAATTAGCGTAACGACATTTTCATTTTCATGCTGCTGAACCTGTTCTAGCAGCAAGGAAATTACCATAAATTGCCTGAGGGAACCTGTAAAATACGCAGGAATAACAGGCAGACAGAGGGCTACCATCACCCTTTTGTCCATGCCCTCAGACTGAGAGCAGCTTTACCAGACACACAAACAATTGCTCTCTTTGAGCAAACCTGCAGGCAGAGCACCCCAGCGAGCCCAAATTCCCAACCAGCAAGTGCTCAGAAAACAGGTGACATTTCCCACTTGTGTCAAGCAGCCATTAATGCTTTGCCTTTTAAAAATGGAGCTGCTGGCAGCTATTTGTTGACCGTCCCCCACATCCTGGCTTCACCCAGATAACCCCACCACGCCAGTCCCACACCCAGCTACAAGAAAATCCACCACATTTTGGGCTTGAAACACAACAGACACCCCAGAGTTTAATGTTGTTAGTAATAAATTGAAAATGTCTACACAAAGCATCCTCCTGACTGGGGCTGAGCAGCACTAAACACAGGACTCGGGAGACAATCTCCTGTAAAAACCTGGAATGGTGGAAAGGGATGAAGAGCAGCACTGTGGCTCATTCCTGTCCATTTTTTACAGGCTGGCTGGTTATGTGTAGGGGATCTATTTTTTTGTGCTGTTTTTCATGGTGTCAGCCACAAAGCCTCAACAAAAATCCCTGGGTTTAGTTTATAAGAATTAAACAACTTTATTTCAATGCCTTCTGTCTGTTGCTATCCTGAAAAAGGCATCACTTCACTTGTGCACCAGACAGTCCAGACAAACACCTACTATCCAGTTCACATGAGAAACATAAAACCCACAAAAACTACACATTCCTTCTGCCCCACAAGACCCCAAACCCAAAAAAACCCCTGCAAATTCCCACATTTTGGAAGGAAAGAGGCATTTGTATCCCTCAATTCTCATCTCTTCCTTGCTCAATGCACTTGTAAACTTAAATGTTGTAACACATTCCTTTCAAAAGGGTTAAATTCAGTCAAGAGAAAAAAACTGGTTTCTGAAACCCATTTAATTCCTTCTTGGTTTTGAATATATCATTAAAATCAACTCAGTCTAGGATTATCAATGTTGGTCCAAAATGAAGGCAATACATTGAATTTTATTTCCTCAGTTTCAAACCAAGCCTCTCTGAAGGTGGGCAAAAGGAGAAAACTTGTTTTCAACACACAATCAAGCAAATAAAACCCAGAAGTCATAAAGCTTATCCTGTTTTTCTGCCTGACACCAATTCTTCAGCTTTGCTTCCTCCCAGGGAAGCATTATGAAACATTTTGGAAACCAACAGCACAGAAAGTAGAGCTTTGTGTAAACACTGTTGTGACTTTCTGCTTTCAGAGAGATTTGTTGCCATGCTCCCAATTGGTTCCAGGCTCATTTCAGGAAAATTAGGTAAGACAGAAATGTGTATTTGATTTCAGAGATCAACAGACATTGCCTGTCCATCCAAAGTCTCTCAAAATGTTCAGACTCCAGTCTGCTGTAGCTTTTGGAAGAAAACTGACCTGGTATCTGACAACAGGGAGGGCCCAGCTCTGCATGCCCATCAGCCACACAGAACATCACAGGTGCAATTTTTAAGCGAGACTGCAGCAGAGGACAAGCTCAAAACCAGCACTTGGTTTTTGTTCTCCAGAACAAATCATGTCCATCTCTGTTCCCCACAGCACAAAGAGATGGAGCAGCTCCCCAGAGACTTTCCAGCTCTGTCCATAGGCTTCCATAAAGAACCAGCTATTCTCCAGCAATATTCCAGCACTTCTCTCCAATTATGAAGTGTCTGTGACACAGTTCATAATGTGATCATCATAATCATAGAGGAGACTGCAATGCCTCAAGGATCCATTTTACAGAAAATCAGAGAGTGGTCCAGCAGCTGCACAAGTTCAGCACCTTGCCAGACATTTCTCATCAATGTGACAAAGTGAAACGGAACCCAATTTGCAGGCTATTATTTTCCATGGTTGATTTGACTCAATACACAGGAACCACATAAAAATACAAGGTAGTCTCAGAAGCATTCACATAAGGGGCTGATTACAACAGCAGACAGCTATTTGGACAGAAATATTTTTTATTTTCAAGAGGGTGCAAGAATGATCTTTTGTCCAACAAACAACTCTAATTCTCACCTCTATGTGCATCTTAATTTCCATGAAGATACAAACGCACCAGTTCAATTTTGGAGAAAGAAGCTGTGGGTGACAGGATTGCTATTCTCAAGGCATAATGATGTGGGAAATAGTAAAGGTTAAAAGATTTCTAGAAAGCTACAAAAGCAGGCTCCAAACACATAATGAGGATGCTGGGAGTGCACATTTGGGCTGGTGACATCCTGGGCTGGATTTTGATTGAGCATTAAGGAGTTCTACTAACACAACATTTTTTTACTTTTTGCCTGAACATTTTGCCTCTTTTGGCAACAACATGTTGCCCAAAGAGGCTGTGGACTTCCCACCTCTGGAAGTGTCCAAGGCCAAGAGTTTCTTATGCACACACACACACACATTTACATTATTAAACATACATCAATATCAAAACAAAACAAACTTCAGAGGCACAAGCCAATCTAAATATGTAAGCACAGCAGCTCTGCTCGCCTGCAGAGATCTGAAGTTACTTCTCCTGTTGTTGAAGCTGAATTGTAGTGAAAAGGAAATCCCCATGTTTTAGTGGTTACAATTTGGATTTGTAAACAACAGTCATTTGTGACTGCACTACAGCACTCCCAGAATGTGAAATCCAGGCTATCTGTGAAGCTCAAACAATTCTGGACGATTCTCTGGAAAGAGCCAACATCTTGGGGTGAGCATTTTCCAACTTAAAATCTCATATGCCCATTTTTCTCCAACTTCAATCCTCTCCAGATGACAGAAATTGCATACTGGTGCAAAACACCTGATCACTTGAAATCAGTGATACACAGGTTTGTGCACTGCAGTGTCATGGAGGAAAACTACAAAGACCTGGGCTAACTGTGCCTCAGCAGCACACACACTAAAGGTGAAGACACCATTTTTCTGATCAAAACAATCAGGAGTTAAGAAGAAATAATTAATCAACATTTCCTAGATATTAAAGTCAATAGCTTTTCACCAGCATTTGCTAATAGCTCTTTGTGCACTGTTCACAGCAGAACACATCTATTGTGCACATTTTAATTCATAATTCAGAGTACCCTCCTGCTGACAGCAGCATCTTTTGGCATTTCTGAGCAGAGCTTTAGTGGCATAACTGCATTTCCTGTGGTGTCTCCTGTCGTGCATCCCACTTGTCACAAGCTGCCATGGGTATTGGTGGGGTGGAGAATGCTGCTCTCCAGGGAGTGCCCATTTCATCTTCTCAGCTGTGCTGTGACCTTTTCCATTAACAGATGTCACAATAAGGGCAGGCCTTGATTGCTGAGCCCCAAGAGCAGACTGGTTAATCACCACAGACAGGAATATCCAAGCACATGTCTCGTCTATATTTGAGATGGGATGGTTGGGACATGATCTTTATGGTTCCTTCCAACCCAAATAATTCTGTGAGTCCAACTCAATTTAGGGGTTTTCAAAGCAAAAACATGCTGGAGCACCTGTGAAATACTATGGCAACAGTCAGTGTAAATCTGAGGGAGTGAAACATTTAACTTTGAAATCAAGGGAATATTTATTCAGCAAGAGTGAAACCAGCTGAAAAATTTCTTCCTTCACTACTGACAGTGGCAATGCAAATCAGGTGTGGGGTGGGGAAGTTGCTGGCAGCATCTGAAGGGGAATGAGCAGAACAGTCCTCTTAAACAGGACCTGATCTTGCACAGTTTCACACCCAGAAACAACAACAACAACAACAAAAAAAAAACAGCAAAATTTAATTCAATAAAGGAAAATATTGGGGGAAAAAAACATAAAAAAATAATAGTTTAAAAACAGAAGGAAAGATCAGCATAGTAATAACCAGTGTAGCCTAAGCTCCCTCTTCTGGTATTTTGGAGTAGATACACTGGATTAGCCAGGTGTTGATAAGTCTAACATTTGGATTCAAAATCCAGCAGCAAAATGTTCATATAACTCAGACAAAACACCTGTCAAACTTAGTCAGCCTCTTTCACACCAGAAACATTTCTTAAGCAAAACATGTAAAGACATGGCAAAGTCTTGTAACAACTGAAATCACACAATACCTTTTCTTTTCCCTTGTGAAACCTTTGGTTTCTTCAGCAGCCAGCTCTACACCATCACCAGGGGCCACAGCCAAAGGTGCATCCTCAGAAACGTGGTTATCAACTCCCTCGCAGCTATCAGGATTGGAAGTGCTGCAAAATAGGTATTAAAAATATGCTGACACATTTCAGAAATGCCCATGAAGCTTTAATAGTCTCTTTATAGGATGAACTTTGGCTGGATCTACAAGGAGCTGTAAGGAGCACATCATGCCCTCCCAAATTCCCTCTCTCTCCCACTTCCCAAAAATTACTTCTTGCTCCCAACATTATTTCACTTCACTTCTGGGCTGACCACATCATCAGCCTCTATAGACCATAACATTAAGTGCTAGAGACTTTAACTGTACATGAAATCAGTATAATAAATAAATAAATCACTAATGACTGCTTTGCTGCTCCCACACAGCCCTTTCTCCTCACTGTACAATATAAACATTTGATTAAGCAATTTGTGTTTTTGCAAAAAACCCTAAAATCTGGGACTAAAACAATCTCCTACTTTAAAAGCTCTCCCCAGGCTGCAAAGCTGAACAGAGTAATCCCAGAACTCATCCCATGGATGTGAGCTCCCTCTGCTCAGCAAAGCCCCGTGCTCAGGAGCAGGGCAGTGACCACAAACTCCCCCTGCTCTCAGCCACACTCATTGACAGAAAAGGAAATAAGAACCAATGACTTCATGTCTCAAAAGCAGGAGCAGTTCAAGGTCTTGTCATGCCACACTGGCCCTTCCAGGACAGAGGGACACAAATACCCTGGGGTGGCAGCCACACACAGCAGCCTCTCCTGCTGCTGCTGCCAGAGATACAGACACCAATGCCGATGGAAATGTTGATGGAAACAGGATGTGACTGAGAAGGTTCTTACAGGTTTCCTGAATTAAATATAAACAGCTATCTTAGTCATTCCTTTCCGATTTTTCTCTCCTCTTCCCCCAGCAATTACACTGGAATTGCAGGCAGCAGATGGAATTGTGTTACTGATGGAGAGTTAGTGAGGTCCAGGGACAGGCTGTTCCCTTCTCTGGTGCACAAACAGCACAAGCCTAAACCACATCCCTGACTTCAGTCACAACACACAGGAGCACGAGAGCAGCCACCTCCCCAAGTGCTTGTCCACTCAGGCACTGTGATCTCCAAAGCTCTTTGTGAGTGTAGTTTACCTTGATTAGCTTATATCCACAAAGCTGCTTTGTGCCATATGGGGCAACTACCCAGCTATCTCTTCCAAGAAATTTGCTCTGCTTTCCTCACTCCTTCCCTCCTTTCCTTCCTTCTGTTTTCCCAAACTGCCCTGATGCTGACAGACCCTCGAAATTTTCAGCCCCATCAAGTGAATACAAATAAATAAATAATGATTAAGAAGCAGGCTGTTTCCTTTTTCATGCAAAGGCCTTTGTCCTTGGCTAAAAATGTCTCTGTACTAATATAGTAACAGCATCCTCTCCATAGCAAGGCTGTGACTATATAGGGGCACAGGGAGAGCAGTGAAAGTAAGATTTTTAAAGCAGAAAAAAGTGAACTGCTAAAAATAAGTGAATGCTGAACATCTGTCTGGAGAGCAAACAAAGAGCTGCAAAACCCAAACAATTCACAAGAGGGCCCAGCCAAACCAGCACCAAAGGCACACAAATTATGGCCCTGGTGTTATGGACACACAAAGCTGCCCCAGTCTTACAGAAGCACCTGTGTTATCCACACTCTTCACACAGGTCCTAAAGATCATCTGCAGCCCTTCAGCTTCCCCTCCAAGCCTTTCCACACCAAATGAAACCATTTTCAGAGATATTCTGACTAATGAGTGTCATTCCCAACAGTAAAGCAAAACCTACCATCAACACACCAGCATTTCTGGAAAAGCTCTGCTCCCCATCCTTCCCAAAGCCCTGTGTCCACTCCTCCTCCTGTTCTGACACACTGCAAAATTGAGGCAGGGAGCACAGAACAGAAACCCTGTCCAAAACAAAGACTTTCTGTCCACTCTGAGCTCTCCAGCCTCACCCTGCATCAACTGGGGTCCATCTGGGACTTTCATCACCTCAGACATGAAATGGCTACATCAAAACCTCTCCACAGCTCTTATTAAACCAAGATTTTCCTTTAAACTTTTTTCTCAACTGGTGATATTTTAATGCTTGCAAGAAGAATACTACCAAAAGGCCCAAGCTTTCTCAGTGCACTATATACATTGACCAGTATTTATCCTGTGGAGGTGAGCTGCTTAGAAAACAAGAATTTTCAAGCACTATCTCTTATAAGAAAACCTCAAAAATAATTTTCTGACTATCTGTGTACACAGACAAGCGTGGGTACTCCCTGTTTGTGCTGCCAACACTGAGAAGTACACCATAAATACATGCAGCAAGTGCCTTCTAAGCTGTCATTTTTTCCTGGGCATTTGCAGGTTTGGGGTTTTTTTGCCCACAAGCCAGGAAGGAAGTTGCAGGGAACAGACAGACACTGCTCAGAAGTGTTTCACACCCCTAACCTGGAGCCCAGCTAAGCTGTGGCCTTGTAAGACAGGGCTTTATTTGCCTTCTCTACCTTTCCAAGGCAAACATTCCTCCTACAACACACCAATCCTGTTGCAGAGCTCTGCACCTGCAGAGCAAACAGAAAGCTGTGCCTGGCCAAAACTTCTCCTAGAGCAACGTGTACTGGCAAATCAGAGTGAACTTGGCCTTTCATTGCTGAACAAAAATGCTTGGCAGAACCACCAGTGAACTTTTTACCTAATTCTTTCTCTGTAGAGAAATAAAATCTCACCGAGCAGATGCTAGCATGTTGTCCTGATCAATATGGTATCAGTCAGTCTCCCTCAAGAAGCCAAACAAAGATAGAGTTTCTGACTGGACAGATGGAGGGACAACCTGATCTCTGACTCTGCCCTGCCATCTGGAAGCCATTTAGCACAAACTGACCCCCACCACCCATGCACCATGATTTTTCCCTTCAAAGTGCCCACCATCTGCATTATGTGACACTCCCCATTCCTGATGGGGAAATACACAGAAACAAAAGCAAATTTAGCAAATGACTAAATATTTTGGGGGAAAACACACACTTTATGACTGCACCTTACTGCAGACAGACTGGAATAACACCATGGCATTCAGAGCCCCTGTAACATTTCCATTTCACAGAGGTACCCAGAGACAGCACAGAGACATCACATTGTGCATTAAGGAATTGTATCCACTCACACTGAAATGCACTGGTGCAGTGCTTCTACATAAAATGCCACAAAAGCAGAGGCTTTAATAAGATTATTTTACTTATATCAGCAATAATCTGCTCCATGAAGGTGAATTGCTGATGACAGATAAGGCTTGGAAGAACAAACATCACTGAGGCTCCTCCCTTGGGTGAGAGAAGCCCAGTCCTGCTATGTGAGCATAATCCCAGTGTTCTGACACTTCCATTTGCTACCAACTTTATATTGTTGGCAGAGCCCAGGGAAGCCAGCAGAGCTGCTGCTGCAGGAGGAGCTGCACCAGGACTGAGCACACAGGAGTTCATTAAAGCAGGGCTGCAGCCGCACTGATTAACCCCTCCTCTGCCAGCCTGCTGCCACCTGGGGGTGGGCACAGTGGCAGCCTCTGGGTTTTCTACTGCTGGGACAGCAGAGAACCCCTCTGCAAGGCTCACACAGAAACTGGCAAGTGGCAACAGCCTGGACAGGAAAGGCAGGTGGAGGAGAATGGACAGGCTTTTATATCTAAAGCTGCACACGGATGCAAAATAAGGGAGTAAGGAAAACAAACGACACTGACAAGAGTTAACTTGTGCAGCACTTAGAAAACAAACAAAGAGTTAAAAGCAACAAACAGAAGAAGCACTCACAGCCAGCTTCACTCCAGTTGACCAAAGCGTATTTCTCTGTCAGTTTCCTCTGTTGCAGGAATTGGAAAACTACATCCTACATCCAACGTGAAATACCCCTGGTTTGCCCCTTTTTAGTGCTGAACCCTTGCAAAAACCCTTGCAGCTCCCTCAGGGCCAGGATTTGGAAACCAGCAGATGCTGTGGTTGCTGCACAGCCCCTGTGCCCTCACCCCTACTGGGCTCAGCCACCCTGGATGGGGCAAGCACAGCCCAGCACCAGCACGGAGCAAGGAGACACCCTCAGACACTGACAACAGCACATTCAAAGGCACAAGCTGTGGAGGAGATCAAAAGGAAAGGTATGATATGATTAATGCGAAATTCCAGATTGGTGTGAGAATGCAAAGAGAGGGAACTCATGAGATTTACAAGAAACAGTGAATTAAAGCACTCTGAGACTGCTCTCCCTAAATGTTTAATCACAGACAGCTTGTGTGCCTTTTTCCCTGCAAACAGCAAATTATCACCCCAAGAGCACACAATCTTCTGTTCCAGACTGTAGTCCAAAGACCATATACAAATCTTTCTGGCACTCTTGGTGCCTTTTTCATGCTTCCACATTCAGAAAGTAGTTCACAGCTCCACCTCAATTAATGCTCACTCTTTTCTAACTGCCTCACTACTACAGCCAACAACCCATTAGCAAGAAAAGCAGAATCCACAAAAAAAAACCACCAGTAACCCAATTACATTGGTTAAAAACAAAAGAAACACAACTTTTTTGAGTAAAAACTTACAAGAACTGAAAGAAATCCAGATCATTAGCTTCCCACTGAAAGCTTCTCTAGATCATCTTACTCTGACTGTAGGAAAAAGTTTGTTTCTCACAGTCTCTCCCAGCCAGCACTGGTGACTAACCAGCTTGGGGACTGGTGGCAGAGCAGGATGGGCTAAACAGCAAAGTCACCCAGCTTTTAAGGTGGATTGAGCAAACCACACAAGGTCCCTCCAGCCTCTGATGGTGTGTTATTGTGACTTCAACTAACAAATGTAATGCTAGCTTAAATATACTGTGTGTGTTTACACTCCACTGAGCTCCTGGTGATTGAAGGGCACACACACCCTACAAGGCTTCCTCTATTGTTCAGATAAATTTATATGCCCCAAGATCCTGACAACCCCACCACCAGCAGCACAAAGAAAGGAACAATTTCCCTTCTCAGGGCAAGCAAAGGCAGACCAAAAGGCCAGAGTCCAAGAGAGATATCTGAATGCTTTATAATCAATGTTGTGCTGTTTAAGAACTTCTCAAAGAAAATGCTCCAAGGATTATTTACCCTGTACTAATGATAATAATAAAAAGTATAAGCACCTAAAATAATATAGGAAATATATTGCACCTTCAGACACCATGTGCTGAAGTGACAGAATCTCAGGGAAGGGTAAACAGAATTTTCATTGGAAGGCTTAGACAAGAGGGGATTTAAACTCTGGTACAGATCTCTGCTGATGGATAGAGGCAGACCAAGCAAACCCATCAGCAATGGCTCCAGCAGACCTTTATCCATGCAAGGAGGGTGGCAGCAGCTCCTCAGCCAGTGCTGAGCTCCTGGTGCTCCAGTCCCCTGCAGCAGGGAGCTCCACACCATCACCAGGGCCCACGGGCAAAGGTGCATCCTCAGAAATGTGGTTATCACTGAGCAGCCCCTGCCTGGCCCAGGCCCAGCCCTGGCAGTACCTGGCTGCAGTCAGCTCAGCAGCTCCCACGGGGACAGCATTGCCAGAGGCTGCACACACAGCTGAGGGATGCTCACAGGGATCCAGGGGAGAAGCCAACTGATTATCATCACCTGGCCCAGCAGGGCTGTGGAGAGAAAAGACAGAGAGAAAGGCAGCCTTTAATGTCTGAGTTATTGCAGAATTACTCTGTTTATCCCTCTGAATCCCTGGACTTGAGCATGAATGAGCTAACTTGTGTGTTAGGGAACACAGAGGAAGTTGGCATTTTTAATCTGAGTTGCTTTTGTTCCCACAGGACTGAAGTTTCTGGGTTTTTGTCTGACTTACAACTGCAGAAGCAATGAGACAGTACAGCCCAACAGCAAATGAACCCCATTGTGCTCCTGATTATGAACAGCAAATGAGTGATGGAGCTGCAGCTTGAACAAGGGAAATGACAAGATTCCCTCTCTCAGAAACCACATAAAATACAAGGAGCTCAATGCTGGTTCCCACCTGAGCCAGGGGGGCTCATTGGTGGGGGCACAGAGTCAAAGGTGTCCAGGTGCTGTGGGGAACACCCACAGGGAGACATCCAGCCTTGTCCCACTCCTGGGAAAAGCAGAGTGCCACGGGGTACCAGCAGCTCAGGCCTGAACAAACCCATCTGGAAACACTGCTGAAGCAAGAGGAAAGGAGCTGTGCTGAAAAGAGACTTTATTTATTTTTACAAGACACCAAACCATGGGAACCCCCTGAAAACAATGTTTTTGTTGCTACTTCAACCTGACAGCCATGTGACCACCCAGAGACCAGAACCCTTGAAACATCAGTTTTCCCTGAAATTCACCAAAATTCTCAAGCTATTTGTAAACCATAAAGTGTGACCTTAAACTGCTGATGGAATTTCACACTGCCCTGGACCCCTTCTGCCCAGGCTGTTTCCTGTACTACCTAGTGAATACAGCACTGAACACACAGGGATGGCACCCCACACACAGATGGATTTGAGGGGCATAAACTCAAAACTGTCCCTCAGCATTTGCAATTCCAGCTCATAATAAAAAGCTCTAAATCAGAGAACTCAGCTTTGACTCTAAGTGATTACAACCTTACCTAACTTCAAATCCAGAGATCCTGGATGATTTCCTACTATAATTTAATTTTGAATAAAAAAAAACATAAACAGTTAATTTTACTGTAACAATGTCAGTGCTATTATGGTAATGACTGAAGGTACACCTGAATGTACTCACGCTTCCCATATTTTATCTAAAGGATTCTGTACCATGCTCATGTGGGAAAAACAATTGCAACTCTGAGCAATTGACTGCCCACAGGTTCTCTGAACCACACCTGAGGGCTCTGCCTGTTCTAGGGACCTTTGAGCCAAGGTGTTTCCAGGTTCTAAAGTCCTCTGGCTTATTATCATAAAGGGACAGGTTTCCATTCATTGCTGAGCTGCAGCTGGGGTGTTCCCTCTGTTTTGCCTTAAAATGAGTGTTCAAAAAGTCAATTTTGACAACAGCACCTCACAATTTATTCTTATGTACATAATGAGTGAAGTGAGGAGACGGGCAGGTTTTCTTCTTGCTGTCACAGAGCTCTAAGGCTGTTCCTGTAAACACCTAAAAAACACAGCACAACCCCAAACTGCAGCTGGAACTGCTGTGCCCCAGCCTGGTGGAGAGGTGTTTGCTCCTCACCACTCACGTTTCCTGCACAACCAACTCCTGGACAGGGATTTTCATAGTGCATGGACAAAGTAACCTGAAACTCAGGCCTGGGGAGGTGATGGAGAAGCTGCTCCTTGCCAAGCCACCCTGCTCTGTGCTGCACAAACAATGGAGCCATCCATGAGCTGCTCAGACGAGTTCCACAAGTGACATTCCCGGGAATCTCGACTGCCCTTGGCTCTCCAGGGGCTGCCACCAGCCCTCTGCAGCCACCAGCCTCTAAGGCCAGCTCGCTGCAAGAACTGAGCTCCATAAAAAGGCCACGAGCGTTTTGCATTCTGCTGCCTCCTGTTCTGGATCCAGCCTGGAAAAGGATCGACATAAAACTGCCTCCAAATTCTGCTTATGACAGGCATGACTGAAATAGTGTGCAGAGGAAAATACCTCAGAGTTTAACAAGCAGTTGCTCACCAACAGCTGCAGCAAGCACACTAAATTCAGCCCCAAGACCACGGGGCTCAGTCTGTTATTAGTGTGTCACAAGAGAAAGACACTGCCCATCAAGTGTCCTCAGGCTCTTGAGTTTCACAATTTCACTTTTAAGGCCTCTACTTAGCCTTGAAAAGAGATTTTCCAAGTCACTGTTAGAAGGCAGGTATGCAAATAACAAGTTTCAGGCAAAGCTGGACCCACAGTATTCATTACATATCAATGAATGAATGAGAAATAACTTCATAAACCTGTCTAATTTCTTCTTAAGCACAGCAGGTCTGACTCTGTGTGAGAAGGCTTCAGACCAAGGCAGAAATTTAAGATACCCACAGGGACACAACTTGGCCCATGTGGACACAGAGACAGTGAGTGCTGGGTGCTCTGCTGGGTCTGTTTGCTGCTCTCCTCCTGGCACCCCTGAGATGCAAGCCTCAAACCCCTAATTTCAGAGTTATAAAACACTCTGATACTGGTGCTGGAGACAGAAGGCAGCTCCAGGGCTTGGCATTTACTCCCAGTCCATGTTTTTCCAATCAGGAGAGCTGGATGAGGCTCCCTTTGAACACTCAACAATAGCTCCAAGTTTACTCCAAGGGAAGCCAATCAGCATTTCAAACTCTGCTATCTCCCAGCCCCAAACATTTGGCTGCTTTTAATGAGATAAGAGCAAGATTTGTGGATCCTGCTCTTACTCCAGACATCTCTGGAAAATGGCACCAACAACCACGAGGCAGGACTGAGCTCTCAGCGCTCTCATCACCCAATGTTTTGTTTTCTTCAGGACACAAGATGTTCTCACTGGGTACAGCAAGGCTGACAAACAAAATCCTTCATATTTCATACTTGGCTTTCTAATACTTTGGGCCAAAGAGTCAAATTTTTAAGCCTCAGTTTACCCATACATAGGAAAAAGTATTAATCAATCCCAGAAAAATACTGAGAGAATTTGCTATTTCTGTTAAGTTCTTATACTGCAATTCTTTGGAAAGGAAAAAGATCTAGCAGCACCTACATCAGTTTCAAATTAATTCATTAAAACACAAAACTTGATCCATTTAATTAACTCCTTCATAATATTAACCTTCTCACAGTTCAGTTTGCAGCTTATCTCTTACATTAACCATATTCACTGAAATTACCCTGGTGTCTAGAAAATCCAACAATAACCTGTTACAGTGACTCTGTCCTTTTGGTGTTTCTGTTGTTTAAAAGTATTTCCATGATTACTGGGACTCCTTTCAATGATTCAGCAGAGAAGGAGGTAAGAAGTTATTTCTCATGTAAGAAAACAACATTACAGATATCACTAAGTAAAACTAAACTTGTTTAGGAAACAGCTCAGACCTGCTGCATAAGATACAAACAAAGCATTAAAAACAAACAAACCCCTCTTTTTTCCCCTCGTCCACTACTACTTATGAACTTATTTAAAACCCATTTAAATATCAACAGCATTTCAGGGAAAATATGAGACTGTAAGATTAAAATGGAAAGTGTGGCTTTACTTCCCAAGGAACTAAGGGAACATCCATCCTCACAGAATGAGTCCATGCACCAGCAGCAGCTTAAAAGCTCAGACTGGGGGTCACTTTTGCTGGTCACTGTGTATAGGTTTAGCCAAGGTTTTACTTTTGCCAGCTAAAAACGCACTCACAGTCAAAAGTTCAAGTTTTGGGCAATACACTGCCTTTTGTAAACCCAACAAAAGACCTACTTATGCATTTAAGTATGAGATTTTGGAAAAATCTCTCAAATTCCATACTCTGAAGTAGAAACTATGCTTTAAGAGACTCACACCAGCACTTTGTATTTAGGCTCAGCCTGGGCCAGGCTGAGCTGGAGCTGTGCAAACACAGTAATGAAGGTATCCAAGAAATGAACTGGCATGTGTTAATTAAAAGCAAATAAAACCCCTGTCACATGGGGGGGAACACGAGTTTGATGCCCAGTGCATGGCAGCAGAACTACACTTGGGAAAAAAGACACTGTCACTGAGAGACCAGAGCTGGCTCCTGGGGGAACGATTCCACATTTCCACGGTGTCCCTCTGAGCAGGACTCGAGGAATCCACAGAACAGGTCTGGGTGCCGGTGCCTGGGGCTCGCAGGGAGGGTGGGGCAGCCCCCGAGTCACACCTGTCCCCAAGGGAGGGACGTGCCACCGCCCAGGCTGGGGACACAGGACACGCGGCTGCCCAGCTCCGCACACAGCGACGGGAGAGTCCCTTCCCTTCCAGCACAATCCCACCCCAACAGCACCAGAGAGGCAAACAGGAGCTGGTTCCGGAGAAATGATTTTCCCAAGGCTTGCTGAAGGCAATCCCCACCTGCGGAATGAAAGCAGCCCAGCTGTGCAGCAGCTGGCAGCGCCTGCAGGTAACTGCAGTGTTCTGCTGGAGCTGTCAGGGACCCTGCACAGGCACTGCCAAAAAGTGCATTCTTCTGGCACTCCTTGTGGAAACCCTGACAAGATAGAGGAGTTATCTTGGCAGGGGATGGGGTTTAGTCACACATTACCTGGGGGTCTGCACTTCCTCCCTCACCCAGCCCTCCTTGCTTAGAAACACCCTAATTTCTGTAACATGCGCACCCAGATTGATTACTGATTTGATTAGCTATAACCACAAAACAAATTTTTTTTTTAGTGTTCTACGCTACTATAGTCGCACTAAAACTCAGGGTGAGTTACTACATTAAACAAACACAACTACATTAGATCCAAATACTTAAAGGCACTGAAACATGTGTTACAGCACTACTTCCTTTGCAAAGTAAGAGAGGGACAGCAGAAAGCCACATAAAAGTGTCAGAAGTATAAATCACGCCTGCACAGGATGAATAAGCATATTTGCTGTAATAACTGTCAACCATTAAAAAAAGCCCATCACGTCACCACGAGCAGCTTTTAGAGCTCGGAAGGGCTCGGGAAGGGCTCTCGGTCACATCCTGATGTCAGTGGAGCAGAGTTCTCAAATCCCCAAAGTTCCCAGCCAGCAAACCTGAAGCAGAAGTTCCTCAGTTCAAACAACACGCACAGAGTCTCCTCCTCACTCCAGCAGAAAGCCCAAACCCGGCCATAAACCAGGGCAGGAGCCACAAAACCACTGAGGTTTGCTTTTTTTGGGGAGGGGGAAGGAGAGTTAATCCTGACCCAGAGCTGGAGGCAGCGCTGTGGGCGCGGGAGAAACAGCGTGCAAAAAAAAAAAAATCAAAAAAGCCCTCAAAAAAAAAAAAAAAAAAAAAAAAAAAAAAAAAAAAGAGGAGGGAAGAGTAACTTTCCCACTCACAAGTGTGTACTTACCAACGCCAGGAAACCAGCAGCAGCGCTCCTGCCCGCGGTCATCCTCGCCGTGAGCGCAGCCCCCCGGCGCAGCCCCTCACACGGCCACCGCCGCCCCGCGCTGCCCTCATCGCGGCCGGGCACCGCCGAGCCCCGCTGCCCGCGCTGCTCCCGGAGCCCACAAAGGCCGAGCACTGCGAGCCCGGAGCTGCCGCTGGAGCTGCTGGCAGGCTCCTCCCATGAGGCTCCCCGAGGAAAGGCCGGAGCGGCCGCGCTGCCGCGCCCGGGTCCCGGATCCTCCCCCGCTGCCGCGCAGCCCGCCCGGGCCGCGGAGCTCCGGGACAAAGCGGCCGCAAACACCGACTAGCCCGGCTAAACACCTCACACCTGCGCTGTCTTCTTTTTTATTGAGGGTTTTTTCCCCTCTCTCCTCGGTTTTACGGTGGAATTTCGGAGTTTCCATCCGCTGGAGAGGAGGGGATGTGGGGAGATTAAATTACGGTGTGGGTAACGCTTAAAGCGCACACACACAGCTCGCTTTAAGGCTTTAAAAGTCGCTTAAGAAGAGCCTGGTTTAATTCATGGTGTTTGGCAATTTTTTTTTTTTTTCAGTTTCAGTTTTGCCCAACTTTAGAACTTTCAAAAATGTTTTCAGGATGAAGATGTAAAGTTCTTAACAACTTTCACTGAAGCATTATGTGTTTATAGCTAAGCAAGTAACATTTTTAAAAATCCAAACCAAACCATTTTTAATCCTGGTTTAATTGTTGGGTTAGATTCTCTCCCAAGGCTTTAAAAGTCGCTTAAGGAGAGCCTGGTTTGATTGATGGTGTTCAGCATTTTTTTTTTTTTTAACTTTCAGTTGTTTTGCCCAACTTTAAGTATAACTTTTAAAAATGTTTTCAGGATGCAGACGTAGAACTTTTAACAACTTTCACTGAAGCATTATATGTTTATAGCTGAACAAGTAACATTTTTAAAAAATCTAAACCAAACAATTTTTAATCCTGACTTAATTGTTGGGTTATTTTAGGAGATTCCAGCTCCTAAAGTCACCCAGGTTTTCTCCTAGTTTTTTCTACCTGCCTTCTTTATAGGTTAATCTCCTTTTTCTGTATCTTCTTTCTCATGGATTTCTTTACCTGCCTTCTTATAACTTCCTTTACCTGCTTTCTTGTAAATTTCTCTTTCTTTCCATAGGTTTTTACCTATTTTCTTACAGCTTTCTTTACCCAGAAGAAAATTGAGCAGTTTTAATTATTTACCCGCCCTTATTAATTTCTTGGTTTTCCTATGGGTTTACTACAACACAAAAGAAGGACTTTACAGGTAATTAAGTCTACATAGGGATACACCAAATTGCATATACGAGCTGCCAGCACCCAAGGAATTAATTGTCTCTCCCCAGAGAGATTATTATCATGTTTATAACACATAAGCTTTATGCTATCTCTCCCACAGCAAGAGAGTTGGTATACTGGGTATTTGGCAAGCAATAGAGATATACTGGATAAAACCTGGGGTTACAGAGAGTCAGTTCAGCTGAGTTAGTTTCCTAGCTGGCTCCATGTCTCCAAACTCCTCAGCTGTGGTGCCAGCCACATCTTGGATGACAAAACTAAAACTTCCTTCTCAGAGCTCAGTCCAGCCTCTAGCAGGACTGTGCATCTCTTTTTAATGTTAAGGCACAGTAATGATAAGTCCTTGTGGAATTCTCAAAGCATCATTCAGAACTGGGCTGCTGGGGGGAAAATGTATTATTCCATTTTTAATTTTTAACTCTTTTGTTAAAGAGTTCAACTGTTTCTATTTCTAGCCCTTGTCTGATCTTTTATAAGCAAAAAGAGGCAGCAGATTTTTGTTCAGGTCAATTGTGTGTTAGAGGAGAACTTTCCATCTAGTAAGGAGAATACAGAGATTTCCCCTCCACATGCTCATTGCTGCTTTTAACAATTCAGATACCCGAACAGGAAATAGAAGACAATACCAGATGATCCCCAGACACCAAATCAGGGTTAAAATGCTGAAGGACACGTAGAGAGCCAGCACCATCTGGGCTGCAGGACATGGCTTTTCATGGGACAAACACCCACGAAAACTCCCCATGGTGTGGGGAGAGCTCACTTGGCTGCAGGAATTGGAGCCAGCATCACCCACTCTGACAGCAAGAATTAAGATGAGCCTCAGAGTTAAAACTTTCTGGGGAGAGCATCTCTATCATATCCTGCTTCCCAAGCAGAAGGAAACCAGCCATGGAAAAATTTACAGTGATTTTTGATACAGGTACAAGGATCCAGGCCCTCTCTCATTTTGGGGGAAATTAACCTTTTTTTTGCCATCTGGAAGCCATTTCACAAATAGCTGCTGCAGGTATAACTGCCTTTGGTGGGGGGAGGGAAAGCCTGGAAAGAGGACGATTCATTAAAATAAATTTTTATTTTCTCTGCAAGCAACAGTCTGGCACAAAGCCACGGCCACAGACAAGCCATGTTCCTGCTAACAGAACCAAACCCAGCCTTTTTGGAATAAATGCTCATTTTTCTCAAACAGCATGCCTCTACCTGTTTATTCCTTAGCCTTTTGCCATGCCAAAACCCTTTGACCTACAGTGATGCAATTTCAAGGCACCTTTGTCACAGAAACATTTGCAATTGTCTCCCAGTGCCCTCTGCTATTTAAAGGTGGGAGCCTGAAAGGCTGAAACTCCAGAACAGCATGCCCAGGTGTGCCTGGGCTACCTGAACCTGGGGAGTACAGAGGGAACCAGCTGAAAATCACAGGGAAATAAGAGACAAAAGCTCCCAGCAGACAAGGACAGAGCAAGGGTGGCTGGGGCAGACCAAAGAGCTGCCAAGGAAAGCCTTGCAAAGGTTTCTCTGGAGGCCAGAGCTACACCAGATGAGAGGGACTGGGAGCAGGAGACATCCCAGCTGTGCCAAAGTCTAAACCCTTCCCTGGCTCACAGGGAACCACAAGGAAAAGTCCAGAAAGCATCAGGATGGGTCACACCAGGGGGGACACTTACAAAATGTAAATTGTGGAATCGCAGAATGGGTTTGGCTGGAAGGGACATTTACAGGAGCCACCCCTGCCATGGCAGGGACACCTTCCACTGTCCCAGGTGCTCCCAGCCCTGTCCAGCCTGGCCTTGGGCACTGCCAGGGATCCAGGGGCAGCCACAGCTGCTCTGGAAAATCTGTTCCAGGGTCTCACCACCCTTTCAGGGAAGAATTTCTTCCCTATAGCCAATCTAGCCTTGCCCTCTTTGATTTTAAAGCCATTCTCCCTTGGCCTATCACTACATGGCCTTGCAAAAAAATGTAGGCGTGATTTTAAATTGCTCTTTGTGAAAACTTGGTGCCTGTTTTGAGACTCTTCTGCAACAAATCCATATAAATGTGCTTCAGTTTTAGAATAAAACTGAAGTTTTATTCTGAACTATTCTGGAGTTGCTTGTTTGCATTTCCTGACCAGAGGTTCACAGTCTGCAAAACCACAGACTCAATTAACTGAAAGACACCAAGCCAGGTCTGTAACAAACACCTGAACTTTATATTCCCACTCCTTTCCACACACAAATTGCCCACAACCATCATTTGTGGTGGCTGAAAATTAGGTTGTGCATTTCCCAGCAATTTGTACTAGAGAGGCTTTAGGATGGCTGTCTCTTTAAGTTCCCAGATTTTCACCTTAATCTAAAGGAAAGTTCAGTATTAACCCATTTCATCTTGGAGGATGAAAGTGATGGGAAACTGCCATTCTGCAAATTTCCAATTAAGTAAGGCTGGTTTTTAGAAAATCCTGGGCTAGACTCAAAACCTCACAAATTCCCATGATAATTTCTCTAGGAAATCAAGTTTTTTTTTTTGAGTTTCTACCAGAAGATTTGGAAAATGGTAGATGTAATATAAGTTTCATGTACCATCTCAACATTCAAAAAAAAACCAAACGGAAGATGTGGAAAATTGTGGAGACTTTTAAATATACAGCAAAACTATCTTTTGAGTGTTTAATGACATTGTTAGGAAGGGGAAATGGAATTTTTAAGTGTCTATTTATTTTTTTCCATAGTTGTTAGTAACTGAGCAATGTATTCATGCTTTTGCTTCCATTCCAGGAAACAAATCCAATCTTCTCTGTCTGCTGCAGAGTTATTCTTAGCTGGCTTTGATATTTCTATCAGCTAGGAGAGCATAACAATGTTATCATGGTTACAAATTCCAAAGATTTTACATAAGCTCTTGAGTGCCTTAAAAAAAGTAAAAAAGGCTTTATTGATTACACTGTTTGTGTTTCAATAGCCAAAGCAGCTAGGGAAAACAGTCTGGAGAAGAATTTTTAAAAGGCATTTTGATGAGTTTCATGGAGCACATGCTCTGTGTTTTTCAGAGCACCATGGACAAAGAGAAGCCAAGAGGGACAAGCTGGAGGCTGGGAAACACCAGGCCAATGAATCACTTAAATCTTACTTGCCTACACACAGCCTGTCTTCCTAATTGGATTTTTTTATCTGTTGGAAACAACTAGACACCCCTCTTGTTCAAGCAGAGCAGGACAACTGTGGTTGTATATTTATGTATATATTGATATATATTATATATTATATAATATATATTATATATTATATAATATATATTATATATTATATAATATATACTATATACTATACATTATACATTATACATTATACATTATATATTATATATTATATATTATATATTATATATTATATATTATATATTATATATTATATATTATATATTATATATTATATATTATATTATACATTGTATATTATATGTTATATATACTATATTGTATATAGTATATTATGTATATTGTATATTATATATTATGTATATTATATACAAGCACTATATACACACCCAACCACATATTTATATAAATATATGGCAGAATTTTATACATATATATATAAATATAAGGGCAGAATTGTCCCTGGTTGAGCTGCCAGAGGCTCAGGGCCAAGTCCTGTGCTGGGATCACTCCAGTGGAGCAGAGATTTTGGGCCAGCATTTACCCCCTTGAAGGGCAGGCTGCAGCCTCTCCCACAGCTGTCTGGAAAGGAATGTACCAGGAGGGAAAGCAAGTCAATTAGTGAAATTAAATTGGAAACAACCCTGTGCAGTCCTGGGGCACTTTTGGACAGCTGGTTATTTCACTGAGGATGGTGGATACCAAACAGGGGAAGGGAAGAGTTGAACAAAGAGGAGGTGCCAGCATATTTCAGCCAGGAGGACAAGGAGGTTGCCCTCACATTTTGGGGCTGGTCCTTCACCACAGCACAGGATGGTGGCAATCAGCATTTCACAGGGACCTTAGAATCCAGAGCAACCCCACTTTGAATGCAGCAGTTAACATTTCTGCAGTTATTTCTGAAATTTTTCCAAGTTACCCAGATGTTAAGGAATTGCAACAACTAAAAAATCCCCTCTTGTTTTTAGCAATGCATCTGTGGATTTCCACACACCTGGACCGGTATAAGATAGGCACCAAAGACTCAACATAAAAGACAGGAGGGGAAAAATAGAAAGAAAAGGCTAATGCAAAAACTATGGAGTTCTAGCTCTTCATCCCTGTGTCTATAATTCTGTTTTCAGAGATGTCCTCCACGGGGTTCAAAGCTCGGTCTAATCCTATTTTGCATATTCTATTAGACACAGGGACCATGGAAGAAGCCCCATGATATATCCAATTTCCCAAGAAGCCAGAAGATATTGTGTTGGAACAGAGAGAACAGGGGATCTGTAAGATGCAGAAATGATTTTGAGAAAATAGGCAGATTACTTGGAAGAAGCAAGGTTGAAAAATACATCTGGGGAAATCTAATTAGGAGGGAAAAAAGTAATCAAAGTAATTTTTCACTTCCTAGAAAGCAATGGGAGATGTCTGTTGGGTAGGAGCAAAGTTATCTTAATTTTTACTCTTCTGTGAATAGAAAAATACCAAACTTAAATGTCTCAAACTTCACACAGATGAAATTCCCACAGAACTGCCCATCCTGTTAATTCAGTTCAGGACTGCAGGCATCTCCAAAGGCACAACTGTACTGACAGCTGCACCTGCTAAGGATGACAATGACAGTAAGAAGGGAGGAAAATAAAAAGAAAGAATTTAGATACAAAGGAAGAAGGAGAGATAAATAACCTGGTTAATTTTGTGCATTTCATTTACACAATCCCCTCCAGCTACTTTTTCCTTTGTTTGTGAGCCTGAGATGCTACACACCTGAATCGATTTTGAAGTTAAAAAATAAGGAAATAAAGAGCTGCACAATCAGTGTTTTGACAAGATTCCTTTTAACTCCAAACTCTTGTTTTCAGAGGCTAACAAAGCAAAGCCTTAGTGCTCAAAACCCACTTGCCTGATCTGAAAAGCAGTTCTACATTCCCCACCTCATCCAGCACGACTGTTAAAATATTTAATACTGTATTTGTCATGCAGACAAAAAAAAGACCAAGTCATATTTACTAAGGAGCGAACATTCTTTTTGGAGTTACTGAACCTGCCAATTTTTGATGGCAAGAACAAAGAATGAAGCAAATCCAAAAGTATTTCTGGACCAAATTTAGAGATCCTGTCTGACCTATGCAGAGGACGTAAGGAATGTTTTTGCTGACTCCAACTGCCATGTCCTTCCCATACAAAAATATTGTTTTGATTGGTAATTGATGGGAGTCAGTGCAGCACAACTCTGCATTCTCTCAGAGCATGGGTGCCACTGCTTGCAGTGTGCTCACAGCTCCCTGTGCCCTTCCTGACTGCACTCCCAGCCCAGCTGAGCCCCTGAGCATCTCTGGAGCCTGGAGCACCCAGGGGCTTGTGAACAAACCCAGAGTTCTGCCAAACCAGCACATCAGCCCCCACATGCAATGTGCTCTCTGCACCTGCCCATCTGGGAATGGATGGATTCACAGCCTCCCCTCTAAAATCTCCCTCTGATTTTTCCAACAGACAGTGGCAGCCTGCCTGTGCCAGCCACTTCAATTACAACAGCTTATCAAAAATCCATCCCACCTCTAAACACCCCTGCAATTTTGCCATCATTTTCCATTTTATTCCGTGCTCTGCCCAACGTCTGTCACAGCCCATGGTGCAAACAGGAGCATTTCAGGGACTTAAGGACTCCCTCCATCCTCCCTCCATAAGAGAAAGATGTGTGGGTTACACTACACAAATGTAGGTTACATTACACATATGTAGTATCAATTGCAAAAGGAGAAAAAAACAACAACAAAAACCAACCAACCAACCAAACCAAACCAATCCAAAACAAAAAACAACCCAAATCTTGATCTTCTTTAACAAGTAAACCTCAGACAGAAAAGTGAAGCAAATGGATGCCCAATAAGTAGAAGTACTGGCATTTTGATGCCAAATTGTGGCCATTAGGAATACAGGTTTTCTGTTATTGACTTGGTAAAGAGAGTTAAAAACAACAAAACAAGTTAGGTTTGGGTGTTTTTAGTCTTTTTCTGTGCTGATAGACAGGTTTGCCAAAATCCAACTCTTCCCTGCTTCTGCTGCTGGCATAGCTGTACCTTCTCCTTCTCATTAAGAAGGTTCTAAATGGTTCTCAAAACCATTTCCTGCTCCTAAACATAATTTACTTCTTACTGATATTTATTTTGAGAGCTGGGGAGGAATCTTTCTCCCTGGAGTTCTTTATATCAGGTCCTTATCCTCACAGCCAGCTCTTAGAAAGGTGCACCTCATTTTGCATGGCTGTAGTAGTTTATCCTCTGTGAGGATGAACAGGGCAATAAACCACTGCAATAAATATCTTATTGGTATGTATTATTTGTTATTATATAAATAATATTATTATTTATTTGTAATTATAAATAATAATCTTATTATTTATTATATAGATATCTTATTTATGTTTATGTTGCAATAAATAATTTTGTAATTAATAATATTTATTTTGCAGTGGTTTATTAGGGCAATAAACCACTGCAATAAATATCTTATTTATATTTATTATTATTTATTATTATATAAATAATAATAAGTATTATATTTATTATAAATAATAATATTTATATATATATATTACTGATATTTATTTTGAGAGCTGGGGAGGAATCTTTCTCCCTGGAGTTCTTTACATCAGGTCCTTATCCTCACAGCCAGCTCTTAGGAAGGTGCACCTCATTTTGCATGGCTGTAGTAGTTTATCCTCTGTGAGGATGACAGGGCAATAAACCACTGCAAAGCACTCAAGGCTTTGTGGCTGACATACACAGCATATGGAATACACCTTGAAATTTCATGATACAAACAAACCCAGTTCTAATCTCAGAGGAAAACTGGATTGGTCAGTGTGTTGGACCTGGTGAAGACAGACCTGCCAGCTCAGCTAATGCTGTCTGCTTCTTTTTTCTTTTTTCTTTTTTTTTTTTTTTTGTGTTATAAATGCATATTGCTCTAAACAAGATCCTGAGCAGAGCAGAGGCTCCTCTGGCCCCCTGAGAGTCCCCAGTGTTTCAGCCTTTTGGACAGCCACAGGCCAGAACGAGCAGCTGCCTGTTGATGCAAACCCTCACGCTGGAAAAACAGGTGATAATGAATTCCTGAAGCATATGCAAGCATTAAGCAACTACTCCATGAACTGTCAGCAGCTGTTTCAAGAGCCCTGCCCTGCCTGCCACAGGTATTTATTTAAAGCATGGTACCCACCCTGATATGAAACACATGCACAGACTTATGCACTGCCCTGAGTCCCTTATGGCTCCTGAGCCAGCCCCTGCCTGCAATTTGTTTGGGAATTTCAAAGCTACCCACTGTGAAGGGAAGCAAACAGGAAAGGAAGGACCTCGGGAGAAAGAGCAGGGTCTAATTTCCTTGTCATTTTATAGACAGATCCTTCAAGAGAAAGTCATGTAGCTGTCCTGGTTTCCAACACTTGTAATATTTTTCTAATAGACATTCTGCTCACACAATTAGATAAATCCAGCCTCCATCCCAGTAGGCAGAACTCCCCCACATTCTCACCACAACTGAACCTCTTCAGGAATTTTCACTTACAATCTGGTTTTATCACCTCAGCTTTGAAGGAATGTGGCACTGGGACATTTTCTCTCATTGGTCAGTTAGTGCCATCTATGTTTTCGGGATTACTTAGAAAGTTTCCACCTCTGCAGACCATCCATTGGCATTGTCTGATATAGTTTAGCTTTTCCCTGTGCTCTGCTGCTGTCTCAGCCATCCCTGCTTCCTCAGATACAGAAAAGAGAGGGACAGTGTGCAAGGAAGTTCTGAGGTTACAGAGGAACCTCAGAACCTCAGATAAAGGGAACCTCAGATAAAGGGAAATCACCTGTTCTAAAATCCTAATTATCCTAAATTAACTGCACATCAAACTAGGAATTCAAACAGCAAGGTAGAAGCTCGTTAAAAAAGAAAAAAAAAAAAGTCTTAACTTTAATAAAGCAGTTACTGCTAGGTTTAAAATAAAAATAAAAATAAATAAAACCAAAAAAGCGAGGCTCAACAAGTCCCAGCTCAGAAGAATTCACATCTGAAACAACTCCATGTCATTAGAAACACTGAATAACACGGTGATCAAAGGCACTGTCAGTGCAATTACTCTGTACAGGAGGATAAGAGGGAGGCCCAGACAACTAACTGTGAGTAATTGGGTTACTCCTTAGGCTTGTTTTTAAACACTGCACTACACCATGTGAATGCTGCAGGTCTCATTTAACTGGGTCACCAAAACTGAGGCAAAACTCTCCTAACTTAAGGCTAGGAAGTGCAATTTGTATGCCTAACTTCAGGTGATGAGGTGAGAACACTGGGAAGCAAACCCACGCAGGTAAGGACAGGAATCTGGCCCAGCAGATGGAACAGCTCAGATCTCTGCTCCTCAGCTTTCAGGACCTCTCTGTCCTTACAAATAGGTATTTTCCCCCCCACACACACACACATAGTCCACATTTAGAAGCAACATATATTTAAGATAAAGTAAAGAACAGAGTGAGTGACATGCCCTCCCAAAGTGCCCAGACAACGGGCACCTGCCTGGAAAATTGCAGCCCTCTCCAGCCCTGGGCTCCTGCCAAGCATTTCACGTAGTAATTCAAAGTAAATACCTTTCAGTGGGTAATCCTGCCACAGCCATATCTTGAGGTTCACTGAGGTCAAGGCTCTTAGGCTCAGTTAATGCCAGTGGTGATAGCTTTCCTTTGGCATCCTCGAGGGAGATTTCGTGCTCGGAATTCATCTTGCTTGGCTGATTTTCAGCAACAACATCACCTGCACATGCAGAATGCTCACCCTGCTCCATCACAGGGAGGGCTGGAGAGTGATTTCTGTACAGGTGTGCCTCCTGCTCCTCAGTGCTGGTGTTTATAGCTAGGTTTCCCTCAGCAGTGACTAACATCCTTGCAGTACCAGTTTCAGGGATGTCTCCACTTTTTTCATTACCTGTCCTTGCTGAGCTTAACACTGTGTCACTGTTCTCTTTCACCTCTCCCTCAGTCATGCTGCCAGACTTAAGTTTACAGTCAGATTGCAAGCAATCATCCTGGCTTACTTCAGTTTTTAAGTAATCTATTAACCCGTGCATGGTCACGTTCTTTTCTTGCTGCGCATCTTGAGAATTTCCCGATGTTTCCAAGCATTTCCTATTTACTGCTTCATCCTGTATCAACTGCATGTCACTCTGAGACCTAATGTCATGCACAGAACTGCTGTGAATGTTTGCCTCCTGATTTTCCTCAGGTGACACCCTGAGACTGTCTGGCAATTCTTCATGGCTGTAAGATCCTCCCGGGACGAGCGTTGGAGCTGCCATGTCAGAGCTGCTCTTGGCAACCTCTGCATCACTGTACTCACTTTCCCCCTGTTCATTTGGCTCAGGATCCTGGCACTGTGCAGCAGGAAGACTTATATCCTCTTCAGAGGGAGCTGGTTGTGCCTTGCACTCTGTAATTAAGTTATTTCCCTCTGTGGCAGCAGCATCTTCTACGTCCCTGCCCTGCCCATCGCCTGCAGAGATAACAGCGCCGCTGGGTTGCTGCTGGCTCTCGGAACACGCAGGGAAGTTCTCAGCTGCTGCTGCTGCTGCCCCATCAAATGAAGCTGGTCCTTGCTTCTTTATCTCTAAGCTTATTAGTGATTCAGGATCAACGCCACCAGCACACACGCCCTCCTCTCTTTCCATCTCACTGCTCTCGGTGGGTTTGCCTGGCTTCCGCAGATTTTCCGCGGCTCGCTCGGCAGATGGAGCGCCATCCAAGCCAGGGACCACTTCTGAACAGCCAGAGGGCTGCCTGCTTTCCTTAGGGTCCTGGAGACTTGCTGGTGGCAGCTCTGCCCCTGTGTTTTCTTGTTGCAGAGATTTGCCCTGGGCAGCTTTGCAGGAAATCTCAGTAGCTAAAGGCAACTCTTGCCCCTCTGCTTCTGAGGTGCCCTCGGGAGCTCCTTCACCCGCCTTGTTTGGTTCTGGAAAGTTCTCAGCACCACAGAGTTCTGCTGTGCCCTTGGCCACTGGGCTCTGCTTGAAGTCTGCATGGTTTTCAGTCAAAAGCTGGGGTAATTCAGCACTCAGTGTGCTGTGGACAGTTTTCTTAAAAATCTGGCTGATGTGCTCCCTGAAGTCTGGGATGCTGGAGCCAATGTCCAGAGAGCTGCAAGTCAGAGCCTCATGCTCCCTTCCAGAGTTCTGAGCAGACTGCTCAGAAACACTGATGTCTGCCCCGGTTATGTTATTATTCTCTTTTGAAAGCTCTTCCATTTTTTCTGAATTCCCAGGTTGCTCTAAGATCTTACCGTACTTGTCATCCACGCAGATATTGGTTGCAATTTCCTCATTACAGCCTCCTCGTGATGATGAAAGGCTCAGCAGCTTCCCCTCTGTAGTAGGGAGTGCTAACAGAGACTCTACTGAACTGTCACTTTGCTGTTCTTTGAAGTTTAGCTCACTTTTTGTTGTTTTGGATTTAATTGCAGAGATCTCTCTCTTCAGCTGCTCAGAATTGAAGTGTGATAAGTTTCCAGTTCTCTGCCCTACATTCAAAGTCTCTGACAGGGCAAATATTTTGTCTCCATCACCCTGAAAACTTTGGTCTGGACACTCTTTTTCACTCACACACATATTCCCTGCAGAGCTGTTTTCTGAGTTTGCTGCTTTACCTGTGCTTACCCTGGGTGAGGTACCTAAGGGTGCTGACACCTGAGGACCTGGGGGACCCTGCAAATCAGAGTTACCTCCTGAGGTGTTTTGGGATGCTGCAACTTTCAGCTCATTATTTACTGATCCCACCCCAGTACCCTTGTCCTTGTTATTTCCAGGTTGCTGGCTGGGATGGCTGAGTGCAGAAATTGTAAAGTCTGCTTGACAGTAACCAGGCTGCTCTGCTGCATTTTGAATGCAGCTGGATTTATGTGAGTTATCAGTGGGACTGTCCTCCCTGTGTGCCTGTAATGGTGAAGGAGATCCTTCACCTGCCCCTGGACTGGCATCAGGCTTTATATTGCTTGTTTCTGGGACAGAAGCACTGTCCTCACAACTCATCCCCATGTTTCCATCTTTCTGGATGATTTCCCCATCAGCAGTCAGAATATTTTCTAAGTTTTTTGCCATTAATGGCATTTTCCTTTGCATTTCTGGACGAGACATTTGGGGATCATTTTTCTCAGAATTATCAGAAGTATGTGCTATTTCTGTATCTCTTGGCAAAGCCTGTGATGTGTTAGTGGCACTTGCTGAATCCTGTGTCCCTGCAAGAGAGTTTTCAGCAGCATTATCCTCTCTCCTGCACACGCTGCCTGGCTGCTCATTCTTTTCAAGTCCTTCACAAAGCGTGTCTCTCTGACATGCTGCTTCATGCTGCCTCGCTGAGATCAAAGAATTATCACCCTGCTCGGGCTTGCTGGAGTTGTGCTTACTGCAGCACTTCTCTCCTGCCTGCAGATGGGTTTTGTTTTGCTCCGTGCGATCTCGCAAATTAAGCGCGGTCACACCAGCAGCGTCGTGCCCGTGTTTGCTCACGTCCTCAGCTCTGCTGTCATCCTTGTCCTGCTCTTTTGGGCTGTCAGAGCTGCTCTGGGGCAGTGCTGGGCCTGGCACGGGAGATGGTTTCTCAGGGCTGGTTGAAATGTCCGGAGGTATTTGTGGCGTGTTGCTGTGATTGTCTGGGTCCGGCTGCCCGGGTTGTGGTGTCCTTCCCTTGTGCTGCTGATCACCTGCTCTGCTGGCAGCTCTCACCCTGCCCTGCTGCTCCTGCTGCTCCAGTTCTGTGTTTGAACCCCAGCCTCTGTCACCAGCAGCAGACAGTGACTGCTCTGCGTGCTCTGCTTGGGGAGGAGTTGCTGGAGAACCTTCATTTTCCTGCCCCTCTGGGACACTGCTCTCCAGCACCTTGGAACAGCTGCTCGTGTCCCTCTCAGAGGGGCAGCTGTTTGCAGTGACATGGCTGTCACCCCTTTCCTCCATGTGAACGTGGTGATCAGTAAGTCCTGAAGTGCTGACTGCAGTTTTGGGGGTCTCTGAACCAGCCATCTGTGTATTTCTGTGACTTTCTGCAGCCAGCTGAGCTTGCACATCCGATTTACATTTACTTTTCTGAGCCAAATCTTCATCCTCCACAGAACTTTTCCCTGCAGTTTGGCGCTTCCCTTGTTGAACACCCTCATTTTGGTTTCCATCCCCATCACTGCTGTGTGCAGCTGCAGGTTCCTGCTCTGGATCTCTGTGAGGTGCCGTGGTGATGGGACTGTTCTGTTCTTTGGTTTCCTGTGAGGCCTCCTTGGTTTGTCCCATGGTCTCTGCCAACTCATTTAAGGCCTGGAGATCGAGTTTTAATTCAGGAATTTTTGCACTTTCTCCTGACTTGCTGGAGCTCTCGGGCTGTTCTTGACTCTCAGCTTTGTGCTCAGATTCCAGCGCAGCTTCTCCAGCAAAAGCCTTTTCCCAGGACTCATCCTGCTTACTCTGCTTGATATGATTGTTCCCAGGGTGTAGGAGCAGTGAACTGTGTGCACCATCTAAACAAACCTTTTCAGTCCTGTCACAGCCTGACTGCTCCCAGGGTTTGCCTTCTGCCTCAGTGTTAAGGCAATCAAAACCCCCTGGGCATTCCTCCCTTGCCAGCTGTGGGGAAGCCACGAGTTTGTCCTCCAGGCCATCTGGGGCAGCTGTTTTCTCCTTGCTCATTTGTTGTTCAGGTTCACGAGGCTGGGAATCCTCTTTGGGCAATTTAAAGTTACTGTCCAAATTCAGAGGCTTTCCCCCACCTTCTTCCCACAGATCACCTGTTGAAATGTTTTCACAAAGATTGAATTTTTCAGGATTGTGTTCCAAGTGGGTATTTTCCATGTCCTGGTGGTGGCTACTAACAGAGCTCAATAGTTGTTTTCCTGCCCCACTTGAGCCCTCAGGTAATTCACTGATTTCTGACACTTGTGCATCCTCTGTTCTGATTCCATTTTTTCTTCCTGTTACATCCACCCCCGTTTCTTTTTGATACAGCTCTGTGGATCTGCTCAAAGAAGTACTTAATGCATATTCTTCCAGTAATAATCTTTTATCTACCACTGAATTTTCCTTGGTGGGACTGATAATGCTTTCTGTTTCAGAAAGTGTGGTGCTTTCTCTAGACACATCATCAGCTTTTATAATTTCATTGCTATTGGCTTCTTTTGGGCTTTCAGTTGTGACAGCTGATTTTTCTTCTTCCTGTCTCTCAAATGATAAAGGCACACTGAACTGCTCAGCACTAACAAGCTCATCCTCCTTTTGAAGCTCTCTTTGAAAAAGGGGTTTGTTTTTCTCAGAGGCTGTTTTCACTGCTTCACTCCTCACTGGAGCTTGAGAGCCATTTCCAGGCACATATTCCCTCGAAGGCTCTTCAGGCTTTGGTGCCAGGAAGAGATTGGGAGGGCTAGAAGGCAACTCTGACATTAAAGCACAGGGTTCTGATTGCTCCCTTTCGCTCCCAGATAGAGCTGGATTTGCCTCATTCCCTCTAGCTGTTGTTTCAGCCCCCATCTGTAGATTACAGATCTCACTGAAGCCCTGGGCGTTCACAATTGCTCCAAATTTTTCACCGTCTGGGCCTCCTGTTGCTGGATAATTTGGGATTAAGGTTTCCTTTTCCATTAGCAGACCCTCTCCACCATCTGTGTTCTGTCTACCTTGCTGCATTGCTGCCTGCAGCTGACCTACTTCCCAAACTCCTCTCTGCTGCTGCTCCTGAGCAGTAAAACAATCTCCTGCTGCTTCACCCCAGGGAAACGTGCTGCCATGTGGCTGCCTCCTGCCACCCAGCTGCTCATCCTGCTGGGGTGATCCTGATTCACCCAAACCCACTGCTGGGAGTGCAGGGCTGGGCTCCTGGGGCGTTCTGGGCTCGTTCTGGCTGGTTTTGGTGCAGGAGGCAGCAATATTGTCCACATGTGCTGATCCCTCTTCTTTGTCCTCCCCTGGGCCTGGTGGTGGCTGTGCTCTGTGGCAGCCTGATGAGGTGTGTGGTTTGTCACTGCTGCCTGTGACAGGTCCTTTGGCACAGTCTGTGGCAGGCAGGATGCTGTCCCTTGCTGCAGCAGAGTGCTTTAGGAAATCAGAGTCTGTTTGTCCTCCTTGCTCTTGCAAGGCAGTGCTCTGTCCCGTCCCCTCTGGAGACCCCAGGCTGGAATTTGGGCTGGAATTTGGGCTGGAGAGCTCTTCAGCACTGTGGCTACTGATGCTGCCAACAATGGAAACGTTTATTTGTTTCATGTCAATAAAGAAGCAAAGAAATAAGAAGCAAAGAATGAAAACCGTTTTGTGGCGCTGATGTTTCAAAGCCATGCAGTGCATGCACTGGGGAGCTGATAATCTGCTTTCAGCAGTTAAACCAGCAGATGAACAGTGATTTAAATGCTCATTACTCAGTGAAGTAGGTTCCCAGTGTTACCTGAGAGCCACCGTGCTCATGTCATGCATTTTAACCACTCCAGAATCTCAGGTAAGTGTGGGGAGAGGGGACACACATCTGACAGACTAAAGGAGCAACAGGGGAAAAACAGGAAAAAAAAAAAAATAACACTGGGAAAACCCACAGCACCTCAAAGAAAGGCTTTTTGTTTCTGCTTCCAAGAGACTGCTTTGGCAGAGCTACACAGTAAGTGCTGTTATCTGGCTGTACTCGAGTGTGTGGCAGAAGATTAAGAAGAGCCCATCTGCTGGATGTTTTCTCCAACTAATCAGCACAGTTGATTCTCACCAAAAGGTCAGAGGCTCACCCTGCCCAGTGTGGGATGCTGCTGTGCCACCATCCACACCCAAACGATGAGCTCATTTCATTGCAGTGCTTGATTTCAGTGCATCCTAGCTATAACCCTTGGTGTGATCTCTTTCTCCACCCATTAAAGATATTATAGAAAAAAAACAGAACCAGAGATGACTAACTGCAAGAAGGAAGAAGTTATTTTAAGTATTTTTCACTGTGTGGACGTCAGTTTTTTCCACACTGAGGTTTGTAGGTGATGAAATAGGTTAACCTTGTTCTCTCACTCACCTTCCATGCCTGGGCATGGGAATATGGACAGAAACATCTATTTCAGACTGGATGTGGGATTGTACAGAGGAGCAAGGGGCAGAGTTTACTTGACATGAAATAATGAATCCCAAGCAGGGCAGGACGCAGAAAACACACTGCCAGGTGTGTGCCAGGGCTCAGAGCTTTGCCACAGCTTAGCAGTGACAGGTTACATTTCAGAAATTCCCTGTCCCCTTTAGGTTGGAGCTAGAAAAGATGCTTAAAACACCTCCTGTACAGCCAAGCATAGACTGGATTTTCAGTAATCTCCAGAAATCTGAGAAGCCTCTCTCTGCTTCTCTGCCCAAGTTTTACACACAAAATACTTTGATGGAGAAGTGAGTCAGTGACCAGCTCTGGGGTAGGGACCAGAGATTAGGTTGGTGTTTATGCAATCACAGAACCTTGGGCTGTGCTGCCATGCACAAAATTCACTTCCAGCTGGGGCCAAGCCCCCTCCTTATTCTGAGAACTGCCCAACAAACCATTTCTTTAGGGACAGCTGACCTAAAGCTGAATATGAGTCTGTCTGAGGTCCTAAAAACCTTCTTCAGAGTCATTGCAGTGGAAAACAAAGTGGTCTTTAAAGAGCCATTGAAAATTACCTGTATTAAGGCTAAGCCTCAAATCTAAGGTAAAATACAACTTAAAATCCATATATAGTTAAAAGAAGTTTCAGCAGTGCTTGGCATGGATTTGAACATTTAATTCATAGCACCAATACATTTTATTTAAATGTTCAAAAAATGGTTTTGCTCAGAGGGATATTTCTTTCCCTAGCACACTGAAAACACTTATCCATATGAAATTTATGGGAATACCAGAGATGGCAACAGAATATTTGGTGTCTGCTGGGGCATGACAGGGCATGAGCAAATAGCAGGGAGATGCCAGGAGGTTTTCCCCAAGCAAGGACTACACTTTATTATTGACATTAATTTTGCACTCAGGGAAGCTTAATTAGAAGAGGGGGGACAGAAACCACAACACTGAACTGGGGAGGGGGTGGAGAAGTGGGAGTCAATTGTTATTCAGGATTTTTGCTGTGTTGCAGGTCTATCTTCTTACTGACTAAATTGCTCATTAGCTGTTTTGTGCCCAGGGTTCTTCACCCTGGAAGCCAGCTCCTGTCAGAGATCTGGTGATCAGGAGGAAGATAAAACTGGGTGGGGGTTGAGGAGGGAAAGCCACTCTACCCTCTGTGAAACTGAGCACTGGAAGAAGCAGAAAACACCATCCACAGTTATAATTGCTCCTTATCATTTATCTTTAATCTCTGATTGTTTCCTTATCATTAATCCCATCTGTCAACAGAGCTGGTAAATGCACAGTAATAAATCTGGGATGAAAATGTTTGGTAATGTTCACTATATAGAGCATTCATCATCATATATTTGCTTTTTTCAAATTTCATCTGACTCAATTTTCTCTTAAGACTTTTACACACGACTTCTTTGTTACATTAGACTTCTGTTTGCAGCTATTAAATATGAAACAGTTCCAGACACGTCTGGAGTGGTTAAATATTCTTGATGACAATATCCAAACCCATGAACTGCCATACTGGTGTCAACCTTGTCAAGAGTTATAGTAATAAACTTGTGACTTAGCAGGTTCAAGGGAGATGGCAATCCTACCAACTAAGTTCAGCATTATGAATCAATCAAAACAATTTTTCTGGTGTTCCAAAATGCTGAAAGGTTGTTCATTTTGCTGAGGAGCAGATGAAGGAATTGGGGCGAGTTTGTAATTAATGTATGCTGAAGAGAATTACAATGAGAGTGCTGGCACAGGCTGTGACAGTGAGTTGAGCTGTCGCTGTTAGAGTGGAGCAGCACAGATTCATCATCCTGCGGCTGCAGCTCGCTCAATGTTTTATTCAGAACACAACAGAACTGAAAATCTGAGTTTTCATTCAGCAGGATTGGCCCAGGCTGACCTGTCTGGGACATCCCTGTTTATATTTCTCCCTCTGATGGAGCTAACAAGGAAAACTATTCAGGGAACATATCCTACATCTTCCTTTTCATGATTTGCAATCTTGTTTTCTGTCTGCGAGGCGTGCTGGGGTTAGACAAACATCTGTTGGGAATGCCTTAAGCACAGCTGATCCTGCTTTAGGGCAGAAGGATGGACTGGACGACCCCTTAAGGTCACACCTAGTCCCATTATCTCCCACTCTTTTTAAAGGGAATAACACTACTGGGAAATTACACCACATGCTGAGGATAATTCCCCTGAGTAAAGCCCAATCTACATTAAATCAACAATTACTTTCAGGGAACATGTATTTTTAGACAACCCATTTAATACAATCAACATAAAGCTATGGCCCTAAAAGTTGGTATTTTTAAACACAGGAAAATAAAGTATGGTCTCTTCTGTGGGTAATCTGACCTAGCTCAATATTATTAAGGAGAAAATTAATTCCAATTATAAAAAAACATGCAAATGACAAAGTGTGGAAGAACATTTGAGTTCCTCATAGTTCGTGTAGAGTTTAGGGCAGAAAAAGTCATTTTGCTGTGAATAATTGCTGCATGTGATGGATGATGTGGAAAAAAGAGAAAATGCAGTCGTGCCAAGACGTAGGTGCATCTGTAGCTTGAAATGTGGGTGTCCCACTGCACTCAAGAGTTACCAAAGGGAACTTTTCCCTCAGCTTAGAAGTTAAGAATTTGCAATTTCAAGGCCCTAACATACTGAGCATATGAATATTTTCCTTCCAGTTACAGCATCAAATAACAACAAGTTAAATCTTTACATGCCTCAAACATTTGTTTTGCATAAACAATTATTGACAATTCGCTTGTTTGGAAGCCCATTGCCAATTTAGCAATTAATTTTTTATAGCTGCAGTTAACCTCTTCCACCCTCAGAAGATATTGTGGCAAGTCTGAATTTTCCTGGAAAAAATTAGGAGTCCTGCCCAGTTACTAAGCCTAGTTACTACATTGCCTGCTCTGTGTTTAGGGTGTGAAGCTATAAAGGATAATAAGAAATCCATTACTTTTGGTGCACACCCCATAAATAATTCCAGATTAAGAGCCACGCCCAGTCTATCAACCATTAACCCTTGAAGTCACAACTCCATCCACAGCAAAGACAAAGGGCCAGGAGATAAAACCAGCAGCAGCCAGACAAAATCTCTGGCATTTAGCATTTACTATCTGAGTGGGAGTGTGCGTGGAAAGGGGGTTTACAGATGCCCAGATATGATAAATGTACTGGATAAACAACAAGAAATGAAGAAATGAAGATATCAAGAAATGAAGACACCAGAAAATTGTAGAGTGTGTGTGGAAAGGGGGTTTACAGATGCCCAGATATGATAAATGTACTGGATAAACAACAAGAAATGAAGATATCAAGAAATGAAGATACCAGAAAATTGAAGATAATTCAAAATTTCCATTTCTAATTCCTCTTCTCCCATTCTAAAACATGCAGTAGTTATTGAAAGGACAGGCAGCTCCCAACCCAGCCCCACTTGTGAGGGAAAAGCATCAAGTGCCCAAGGCTCTGGGTGCCAGAGGTCGCACAGGGCTCCCATCCACGCTGGTGTCACTGTGAGCTGGGGGACTGCACTGCCAGCAGCTGGAATCTGAGCAGGAATTCAGAAAGCACCCAGGGGAACAAATGCACAGCCAGCTCTGCAACCACAGCGCACGGAGAGCTGCCTCCCAAATGTTCCTGTTCTCTTTCCACCGACACATGAGGGATCAGTGCCTACATTTTGAGTTTACGTTTGGACACAGTGTGCTGGAGCGCTTGAGTTAAGGAATCCTGCATTTTAATCTGTCCCTAAGAGGTACTGAAATTCGGTGAGGAACATGGAATTCATTGCCATATTCCCGTTCAAAAACAAAACAAAGCAAGGCAAGTGACAGTTTTAGAGGTAGGACAATTCACTTTTTGAACTTTTCAGTGTAAACAAGCACATGAGAAATCCATCACCGCTGAAGGGCTGCCAACAGCAGCCAGGCTCCCCCGCCCTCCCTGTGCATCTAAGCTTTCAGGAAAAAGTAGGAAGCAGGAATAATGATCTGTACAGTCCTCTGGGGAGCCATCCTCCCCTTCTCCCCCACCCCCAGTCACTTTTCACCTCCTTGTTCCATACACAGAATAAAAGGCAGGCCCTGCAGTATTTTATGTATGACCAAACGAAATTATTCTAACATGAAAGAGGTAAGCAAGCAGGGCCAAGCCTCCCATTCCGTTCCAGGAGTGGCTCCTGGTCTCCATCTGAGATATCTGGAGTTCCAGCAGGAAGCAGGGCACTGACAGAGTGTCCCACAGGGTGTGTGGCAGCTTTGTCACCCCACAGTGGCTCTGTGGGTCCCACAGGATCTGTGTCCTGCACTCGGGCTGGGAGGGCAGCCAGGGTCATCCTCAAAGAGTGCTGCACCCCCTGAACTGTTTCTGGGTACGTGTTGTCTTTTAAATTGATGAGTTATCTTTTGAACTGATGAGTTACCTTTTGAATTGATGTGTTATCTTTTAAATGGATGAGTTATCTTTTAAATTGATGCATCTGCTTCTTCCTGGACCTGCTGGAAGAAGAAAGTGCCTCTGGGGTAGGGCTGGGGATGCCCCAGGCTGTGCACCAGGAGAAGGGCAAGGTCACACCTCTCATGGACACCACTGCAAAGCCTGACCCTTCCTAACTCTCCTGGCTCTCCACCATTTTTATTCCATGTGCAAAGTTCACAGATTAATTGTGCAGTAATTACTGATTCTGTGTATTAATTGCTGATCTTATTTTCAGCACGCAGCACCAGTGAGTAACAGGTAAGAAAAAATGGGGCTGAAACAATGATAAAGTTCGAGCCAGAGACATTTTGAGCTGCAAAGGACAAGCATTTAAAAGCAGCTTGTGAGGATTTGTGGAGGGCAGGAGGAAGGCACCCAGAGGAAAGGGAAACGTGGTAATTTTCCACGCAGAGATGCTCGCACGCCCTGCAGGCTCTCAGGGTTCGCTCCGGGTGGAAAAGATGCGCTCAAAGCAGCACAGGGGAGCGGGTTAAAAATAAACAGCTGGAATGTGCAACTTCAAAGACTTTCCGTTCATTGTCTTTGTTTCTATTTTGGCAAGGATGTAACTTAAAAGACACCCAGAAGAGGCATGTGCCAGCGCTCTCAGGAGTAAGGCTGAAGGACAAGTAATTGCCTGAGCTCCCGCCCATCCAGTGAATTTCCTGAAACAAGAATCCTGTGAACCCTTTCAAGCTGACTCATCCATGTAACATTTCATCTCCCACGAGTCAGAATTTTGCATGCTGCAGTGCAAAGCTCCTCCAGCCAGCTTGAATATAAATCTAAGTGTTCTAGGTACTCACATTTTGGGAAGGAGCCCCTACAGAACTGCCCTTCTGCCATTTTTGAACAATACGTTTTTTAAAATGCAAATTAGCTGCAGAATAGGAAAAAGTTGCTATATTAATATTAAATAATAATAATAATAAAAAGCAAGACTGCACTTGCTGCAGGCAAGCCACAAATATTCCAAGCCCAAGGTAAGAATTTCCACTCTTACAGAATCTATGTGGATTCTGGTACAAATGCTGTCTGATATTGTGAAGCTCCACAAACTCCACTTTGCAGCAATGTTAGTTATGATAAATCTACTGTAAGTATCAGCACTTAGCAGCACTCATCATTTCCTCTCTTTTTCCCCTTTTCCATAACCTGCATACTGATCAGAATAGCAGAAAATTGCTGGTTTGCTGTCACAAATCAGAATGCATCATTTTTTTAGATAGCTTCCTAATTTATCAAATAATTATGTTTTCTTCAGCAGGACAGCATGGTTATTCACAAAAAATACAGTGATTATGCACAATACCATCAAGAGGAGCTAAAACTAGAGGATACATGTGGTATTTGTTAACTGAAATAACAAACAAACAAAATGCACATTAAAAATCTCACCCTGTCCAATTTTACATCATTATTCCAAAATTTGATTTTTTCCTAGCTATTGGGAATGACATCTATGGCTTCTCTCATTAGAGGCACTCAAAGACAAGAGAAATTTATCCAAGAAAAAGGTGTTTAATGTGTAGACCTGGTGCTCAACAGTAGTGATTAAGCCATGCATCTCTAGGAAAGAAGTGCAACCTCTCATCACTTTAAATTCATGCCTAAATACCTTTATCACTGTAAATTGACTTAGCAGTCTTAAGTCTTGCTCAGACTCCATTATTTTCAGTAGATAATTAAGATGTGCTAGTGGTAGTCAAAATAAATAGAATTAATAGCAAAAATCCTCCTGTGTAAGAGCTCCACAGCACAGCCAAACTGTCCCTTCCAGAAAACAAGCTGCTCTTTTTCCCATAAATCCTTTTAGATTATGTCATGTGTCTGAATTTCCCTGAAATGTCCCCAGTGTGGTCAGTGATGATCTTATTTAATACCTAAATTAGGGCTTCAGCTGCCAGAAACTGTTGTAAATATCAATAATTTTAAAACAGACTGGAATAGGATAGAATGGAATAGAATGGAATGGAATTGAATGGAATGGAATGGAATGGAATGGAATGGAATGGAATGGAATGGAATGGAATGGAATGGCATAGAATAGAACGGAATGGAATGGAATAGAATAGAATGGAATGGAATGGAATGGAATGGAATAGAATAGAATAGAATAGAATAGAATAGAATAGAATAGAATAGAATAGAATAGAATGGAATGGAATGGAATGGAATGGAATGGAATGGAATAGAATGGAATGGAATGGAATGGAATGGAATGGAATAGAATAGAATAGAATAGAATAGAATAGAATAGAATAGAATAGAATAGAATAGAATAGAATGGAATGGAATAGAATAGAATGGAATATTGGAAGTCACCCACTATGATCCAACTGCCTGAGCCCTTCAGAGCTGACCAAGGGTTACAACAAAGACTCTTCAGTGTTGCTCTGTCTCAGATGGGAGTTTATTAGTGCAAGCAAAAAGCATGGAAAGGTTGGGTCAAGGGTTACTACAACAGCTGGAGCCTGGTTTGCAGCTCTGCAGTGAGGCAAGAAAATCAGTTTGGTGCTCAGTGAGCAGTCTGGTGGTGTGAGGTTATTTTGAGGAGTGCATCATCATCATCATCATCACCATCATCCATCAGGATGACAGATCTCCCCTCCAGCTGTCAACAGCATCAGGCTCCAATGCTTTTCCCAGCAGGAAATTTCATGTCTTACCTTGCAGGTGCTGCAGGGGATGGGGATGAGCTCTCCTCGGGCAGTGACACAGCAGCAGTGAGGGCATCTGAGGGCTCCCGACCTCCAGGCTTTGCTGTGCTCTTCTTCTCAGGGCTCCTTTTGAAATCGTGGCCATTACCAGGAGGTTGGCCCAGTTCTGAGTCTTGTGGAGTGTTCTGGAATGAAAAGAGAGAACAAATTAAACAGCTGCTGCTGTTTTGGGGAATACATGAACCAAAGGAATGTTGTTATGCCCACAGACAGACAACCTCTGTGGTGGATTTCCCTACTTTGATGGAACTTGCAGGTTCTAAAGACTGTTTTTTCTTAACAGCAGAAAAACAGAAGGAAACGGTTGGGCCAAAAATAATTACTAGGAAAAGAAGAGGGAGAGAAGAATGCAGCAATTGTTCTGAAGCAGCCAGGGCCTTTACTGACCCAAGGAGGGTATCATCTTCTCTTCCTCCAAGCCTGGCAAATGCTTCCTTGCTGAGCTAGTTTAAAATGAGAAAGAATGGAAACAAGAAAGGCTATAAAGTTGGGCACTCATAATATCAGCAACATATTTGGAGTTAAGTTAGAGATGAAGCCAATGGCACTTGAATCCAAGTCCAGATTCCTTCCCTCCCACTTCAACAAAAGCTCAGAATGCCTCTGAATTGAAACAGAGGGTTTGATTCTTCACCAGGCTGCCCTTCTCTGGTAACAGTGCCAGGAAATGCTGCAGTTTCTCTAGTGACAGCTAGAAATGCTATTGCACAACTATGGCTATGCTGCATCACCTCTTCTCACAGGGAAATAATTACCAGGCATCTCCATCCATGGAGATATGCCTTACATGAGTGGATTTTTTGGTTTGTTTTTATTGCAAATCATTGGTTTTGCTGCAGGGAGGAAGAGAGTCCTGGGCAAGCACAGGTTTACATTAGTTAGTGAGTGGCACCTTCCTACTGAATTTTTTTTGAAGAAGTATCTTTAGAACATGAAGAAGAACTGGGAAAAGCTGTCCTGAACAGTAGCTGAGGATGCTCTTTGAGCATAGCAAAAGAACTGGAGCAATGGAGAGAAACAAGTGAAAAGCAAGAAAGTCTGAATGAAGGCCTTTATGAAATCCTCTGGCACATCAAGCAAGAGTTAAAAAGAAGGAAAGCTGCTTCACCAAATCACCCTTAACATAAAGTCGCTGTGGTTTTAATTCTTAAATTAAAAAAAAAAAAAAAAACAACCAGTGTTTTTAATTCTCAATTCTAGCTGTGAGAAGCCTAAGGCACACTTAACCTAAAGCCACATAAGTGTATTTACTGATGGCAGAGCCACTGCAGGGCAGCACCAGAGACTGAAAGCACAGTACACAATTCCATCTCATCTCTTGGGGTTTTCTTCACTCATTTTTATGCTTGTTTTGTTCTAGCAGCAGGCAGTAAATTGCAGAGAGCTGCTGTTGAGAGGATTACCCTGCTCTCTGTGAACACGGTGTGCTCCCACTCAGCCAAGAGCTGCTGGGGCTCAGGGCCAGCAACGAGACACCCAGTGGACAAGCACAGTGTGAGGAGCAACTGAGAAGGTCAGGGCACGCTGAAAACACAAAAATACTGCCTTTATACTTAAGACAAATTTGATTAACTCTCATATCCTCTGCCTCTCCCTGGAGGAGCCCCTTCACCACAGCTTTGTTCTCCTTTATCTCTCCGTGTTCCTCTGGGAGAGACCAAGGGCTCTTGGTTTCATGGTCGTGAAGCACTTACCCAGCATGTGCTGACATCTGGCATTCAGAATATTTATCTAAGTATGTATGTTGGCTGCAAACCCAGAGTATATGGCAAAAAAAATACTAGAACATCAAGAATTATATGAGGAAATTTGTTTCCTTCAGCCAGGGTAGAAAAAAAAATAGAGTTTAGTGAGCTTGCAGGGCTCTGTTCTGATTTTGGCGCAGAGTTTTGGGCAGCCTTGATTTTGTTTGCACGAGAAATCTGCTTGGAGAGTTTATTTCAGCGTGCAGAGAGAAAGAGCAATGAAAAAATGTGTTATTAAATGAATTACCAGGAAAAACCCCCAATCAGTGGTTGGGTAAATTCCCACCCAGCCAGGTGGGGCAGCCACAGTGCCATGCTCCTGCTCAGTCCTATATCATGTCTCACCTTGGGAGGTACAGGTGGGCCAGATGCAGAGCTGGGCCACAAACAAATGCCTCACAGCAGCAGCCAAATTTAAAAATTTAAAAAGTCATTTTCAGGCCCCTTGCAGACAGAAATGACCTCCTTTGCTTTCCCAGCAGGGCAGGCAGGGTCAGGAGAACCACACAGAGAACCCCAAGAAATTAGTCCAATTTATTAAATTGTCCAGATGCCTCCAGCAGTTGGCAAGAGCGGTGAGAACTAATTATTCATTTTTTCCTCCTTTCTACTGCTGCCACCTCAGATTTTCTCAGCTGCTTTGGGTGCCAGGCAGGAGGAACACCTCACGTCTCTCCTGACATGAAGAGCTGCATGTTTTGTCTCCTTCTCTAAATTTAACATTTAACATTTTCCACAGATTGTTTGAGGTCAGGGGACTGGTGTTTGTTTTGTTTTGTTTTTTTTTTTTTTTTTGTTGGGTTGATTGGTTTTGACTTTTTTTTTTTTTTTTTTTTTTTTTTTAAATAACTTTGTGCTTTCAGGGAACTAATGTTTAAGAAGTTGTGGTTCATCTCCAAATGATCCCCTAAGTGACTGACTTTGGCCACAGAAAAATCTGATTCTTGTTCTTGCAGTTCATTACCAAATTTAACATGTATTAAAACAATTTTAGCAGCACAGGCCCTGTTGGAGCAGAGGAGTCTGAACTGTGGACACTTTATTTCTTTCTGTTGGATGTTTGAGTGATCAAAAAGCTGCTCTAATACCTAGTAAGGTAAAAGCACACACATATGTTCAAAAGAAATTCAAAAGAGTATTTTAGCCATAATCTAAAATAAATCTTAATGGAGATATTTACATGCAAAATGAACTACTAATATGACAAGATATAGAAAATCATTACAGATTGCTTTTCTGCATTTAATGTACTCATGTAATCATACAAAAGAATAGGCTTTGTGAATCTAAGCCAGACAGCAGAAAAACATAATTCGATTTTTTGATTAAATTTTTAAAATTTAAACTAGTTATGCAAATCAGGTGCTGAACAAGCTTTGCAAAGAAAGCTTTTTAATTTTTTAATTAACATGTGTGAAAACAATTATAAAGACTGTGTTTTGTTCACAAGTACCATCAGACTGCTGCAGTTAAATAAATTACTTTTGAGTTTCAATACATGCATCCTCTGAAGTGATTGACTACAGAAGCTTGCAGCTAAATTTGTTCTATATTTGATTCAAGTGTAAAAGGATTCTCATTATAAAGAGTAACTTAACTGGAAGACTTAAATAATTATAATAAAAACCAGAACACAAAAGTTCTCAGCATTTTTAAGTCTAGGCTAATTAAAAAAACCCAACAACAAACCAACCAGCTTTGTCACAGAAAACATACAAACAACAGGAGGAAAACTAAACAGCTCAGACTTTTTCCCCCCTTTTTGGCAGCACAATATTTAAATGAATACAAGTGATTCTCCCGAAATATGCAATGTAATTTCCATTAAATCCTTCCAGAAACATTGGAGTCTGCAAGAACACAAAGTATATCTACAGGATCACTTTATTTTCCCAATGACTTTGAACAGGATGCGAAAATAAAAAAAATAAAAAAAAAATAAAATAAAAAAAGGAAGAAAACTCCATTAACGCTGCAGCCAAAAGGATTATGTGCACTGCTGCACTGGAGTTATCACAGCAGAAAGAAATGCCTTTATTGCTTCCTTTTCCAGCACTGCTGGAACCTGCCAGAGCTCTGAGGAGCTCAGAGTGATCTTTGAGGGGTTACATTGAATTTTCATTCCCTCCAACTCCCTCTGGTTTCGTGGAGAGGAAGCTGGAGCAAGCCTTTACAAATCTCAGTCAATAAACCAGAAATTGCCTTTCCTTGTCCTCCATGTCTTCCATTACAAGTTGGGGGAGGGAGGTGTTTGAACAGGTTTTTTTTACAAAAAGTCTGCTGCTAGAGGTTGTTCACATGTTTGGGAAATCAGGGTTTTTAAATGGTTCTTGAAACTTTTGAAGACAGAAAAGGATTTTTTGAAACCACCTTTTCAGTCTTCAGGCTTTTGTTGTTGTTCTGCAGGAACAGTAGCCAAGCTGTAAGTTGAGAGTTTTTTAAAACTTCATCTCTTTGGAGAGTCATTGTCTCCCCCTTGTTTGGAGAAGTGGTACCAAAATAAATAAATAGACAGTGAGTGGATATTGCTTTAACAGCTGTAGCTTTGCATTAAAACCAGTGAACACCGGTCAGCAAAACCAGTGAGCCATCACAGAAGAGTAACAAATTACTACCTAACACATTGAGCCAAGAATTACACTAAAACTCAGTTTTATCACCTTGCAAGGGAGCTAAATGTGATTTTAGCAAACAGCTTGGTGCATTGCTGCCCCTTTGTGAGAGTGGCTGGGGCACAGCAGCTTGCAGGGAATGCCTGCCCTGACCCCTTCTTGCTTTTCTCCCCAAACACTGTGACTGCTCCATCAGTTGGGTGTAATTATGACATGATCAGATAGGAAGAGCAGACTCCATCCTCGAGGGAGTCTCTGTATAGGATTCTGCAATTACAGTAGATTTTTTCTTTAATCAGTAATGGTGTAATTTGCTGTTGCTTCTGGCATGGTTTATTTGTCTCTCACGGGAGGAGAATTTTAAGTTCATACCTATTCTAATTAAAACCCTCAAAGGGGCAGGAATGCAAAAATTGGCATTGGCTTCTCATTTAATTTAATTTGCTTCTCACAAACACAAGAAGCAAAGTAAGTTGTGATATGGTAACAATGGTATTTGAAAAATTCTTATAGCTTTTGATTGCAAGCACCCATGACCTTCTCTTAGAGATAAAGGGCTGTTTTTCCTGCTGAGAAACACCTCCTGAAATGACTCTGGCTGAGAACACAAAAATAAACACTGCTGTGTGTAGGGGTGGGTGTGTATGCTTATATATTCACAGTCACCACCTTATCCTTGATTTAGCTTTTTCCTCAGAACACACAATCTCCTCTCAGCCACAGCAGGAACAATTCAAACCTTCAGGCTTCAGTGCTTGTGTTTATGACTCTTCCAGTCCACTGAGGGCACCAAATTGTTTTCTTTAGATTTCTGTAATGTCAACATGGGTGTCTTCTCAACGCCCTGAGACTCCTGGCTGTGTTGGAGGAACATGCAGGAAGTTAATGATGCCTGGCTGTGGAACTCCTCCGTGGCTCTCCTTAATTTCACCTTCCCACCTGCCTGATGGGATCTGTGGCCAGCAAGCAAAGGAAAATTCAGAGTTAGCTTTGGATCTTCACAGTTGTTTTCCTTTGTCCCTTTCCTGGTGTTTGGGGAGTGCCTGGATTATTTTCTTAAGGATGGCAGGTGCATGAGATACAGCAGGGGAGAGAGAGAATAAAGGTGATGAATTTGGGAAGAAAATCTTCATCCCCTAACTTGCAATTTTCAGTCAGTATAGTTTTAGCTAATTCAGCTTTCTGCTGAGTGGTCCTCAGCAGCCTGGCAATGAATGACTTGAGAAGGTGCTGTTGGATTTAATAAAGCACTATAGGAAAATAATCTCCAGGTTGAGTCCCAAACTCTGTTGTGCTTCCCGGCCAACAGTGTTTGCCTGCCTAGTCATTTCAGAGCTGTGGAAAATGCAGGTCCAACATTTTCACACTATTTTTTAAATGGAGAAATGTAGTAAATAATTACAGAGGAACTTTATAAATATAATGTATTTTTCCTTTTCATCTCTACCCATAAATTCATGTCTTATGAGAAATGATGATGGCTTTGTGAAGGAAACTTTAACCATTAATTCAGAAGAGAAGGACCAGTCTCCCAACCTCCTTTTCACTATACTTTCAAATTAAGAACTCTGCCACAACTTTGAATCTTCTTCTTTCATCCTCTCTCCCTCACTCACAGGAAAGATGTAAATAATAATGTGAATAATAATTATTCATTGCAGTGAGAGGTGTCCCAGAATTTGCTGCATTTGCATGAAAGGACATATAATTCTCTGGGAAAAACATGTTCTTTTTGAGTAAACTCAAAGAAATACTTGACATTATTCACCATGGAATATTGGACCAGCAGTAATTACCACTGGAAGTAAGAATTAATTAATTAAAGTGGTGGCTGGAGGTCTGTCAGGACTATGTAAGCATCAGGAACAGACTGCAGCCAACTGACAGAGACATCCTGATATGCACTGGGTGAAATGGAAGGAAAAATGAAAGAGAATCATAATTCAGGGAGTAAAAATTGTGAATCCCAGTGGACACAACAAACCCAGAGAAGAGCCTGTGTAGGGTAACAGAGAATCACATTAAAATGCTCCAGGCAAAATTTCTGCGCAGAAAATTTGGGATGAGTTTTTGTTCCCAGCCGACCATGAACAATGGGATGTACACAGATGTTACTGCACTGTTCAAAAGGTGTGTAAACACCCAGTTGGAGCCCCAGAGCTCAGAGGGGTTTGCCCAGCTCCCATCTGTGGCATTGGGGGCTGATGCTGGGACAGAGCATCCCCTGCTGATCCCTGCAGCACCAGGGTCTGAAGGGAGATTCATTATCACAGCAATTACCCAGAGCCACTGTCACAGACACATTTTATCAAAAATCCTTTCCTTAGGATTTTTTCTCCTGAGAAGCTTAAAAGCCTCAAAAACAAAATGCAAACATTGATTATCTGCTGCTGTGGAATGCAACAGGGGCATCTGGGATTGGTCTCATGTGGTTGTTTCTAATTAATGGCCAATCACAGTCTGCTGGCTCAGACTCTCTGTCTGAGACACAAACCTTTGTTATCATTCTTTCTTTTGCTATTCTTAGCCAGCCTTCTGATGAAATCCTTTCTTCTTTTAGTATAGTTTTAACATATTATAGGTCATAAAATAATAAATCAAGCCTTCTGAAACGTGAAGTCAGATCTTCATCTCTTCCCTCATCCTAAGACCTTGTGAACACCATCACAAGCCACCAGTTCAGAGGGACTGAAATCAGCTGAAAGATGGGAAAAGTAATAATGCAGAATATGAGCTGCAGGATGCTCAGCAGTCAGATTTGTTCCTAGGAAATAAGTGGAGAAATCTGAGCAGGATCACAGCAGGACAACTCCAGACAGCTCCAGACTCCTGAGAAGTTGTGGCCCCTCTGGCAAGTGTTGCCTGTCTTCCACATTTCACAGCAGAAAACAGGAACAAAAAGATAAACACACATTAAGATCTATGTTTAAAGAGAAATGAACAGTAATAGAGATGAGGAATAACCAGCTTTGTTTGCTTTTTTGCTTATTTCAGAAAACCAAGAGGAAGAAAGGATAAAGCAAAATATGTAGAAATAACTTATGTCTAACTGACTTTGAAATTCCCTCTTCAACTCTGGGGCAGAAGATGCATTACTGGAACTTCAATTCAGCAGCAGTTTTCACCTTCAAAGAGCATTAAAATTACTTGGTGACTTTTACTTTTCTGTAGTCGTGAGAAAGGCTGTGGAATATGACAGTTCTCCTCTTCAGAACTCTGAGTGGCAAGAATTAAAACCCTGAGTTAAAAGTATTCCATATTAGAAAATCCAGCCTATTCAAGTTTTACAAAATTTTATGCTCGTGTCTCCAGTTACAAAGAACTCTTTCTGTTTTTAACATCCTCCACCCACCTCTTTAAAGTAAGAGGAAAATTGCCTTGGTAATGGCATCATTGTAGTAAAAATAAAGATCAAATACAGTCAGGGAAGTCAATGATAATCCTGTAACGTGCAGTCACTTTGGGAGCTGTCCCTGAGCTCTCTGCACAGCCCTGGAGCAGCATGGATGAGGCTGGGACACATCTGGGGTCACTCTGCATCCCACAGACCATGTCCCTGCCTGTGTCTGGCATTTTAGGGAGCAGATTTGTGGGTCCTGCTCAGCTTGGTCTCATTTCTAAGTGTGGCTTTATGAGCTGGCACCTGAGTCCAGACCATCCAGAGGTGCAGGGCTGAGAAAGTGCAGTTACATCAGCCTCTGTCAAAGTGAGTGTTTTCCTTTTATTAAGGCCATGTGGATGATTTTTGGACATTTGGCTGTCCAGAAAAGTCAAGGAAAAGAAGACAGTGTCATTCCTCCATGACACCCAGGTTTTTTGGGTGGGTTAAGAAAGATCTTTTTGAGGGGCAGCACAACAGCTGAGACCTCCTACAGTTCCCTAAACTGCAGCACTTCCCATTAAAGAACACCTCCATTACTTCACCTGCATTTTGCTTGCTAAAGGCTGGATCCCAAGCATCAAACTGGGTCAAAGCATCTGTTCTTCCAGAATGTTTCTTTATCAATTTAAAGACCTTTCTCTTCATGTGGGGTTTCACTATTCAAGGAAAATGCATCGTAAAAATAGCTTATATTTAATTCAGCGTAAGCCTAATAACTGTGCCACTGCAATAGGGCAGGGCACAATGCTAAAATCTCTCAGCAGTTTGGACTTGCTGTGCTTTACAGAGCATGGTTAGTATCAGTTTATGTGAAATCACTCTGTTAAACATACTGCTGGCCCCAGCCTTGTTTTATCCAAGCATTTTCTTTGTTCAGTGCCACTAAATTTAGCTGATATTCACCTCAGAGCTGGTCTCTACAAGCCAGATTGGGTATTTACTTTTTCTCCAAGTGTCTGCTACAGTCTTCCTAGTAGCACATTTATTCCACAGATCTTCCCACTCATTAAATGAGTTCTAAACTTAGCACAGGCTCTCCCAGCTTTAATGCAAACCATGTGTGAGGCTTCCAAATGACTCACTGAGAGCATGAGCCGTGCAGGGGTGTTCTCTGATAAACACACAAATAAAAAACAATTCAGACCAACTGGTTCTCAGCATAAAAACAAGCCCAGCTGAGCTATTTCAGTGGTGTTAGGGTTGGAAGGAAAGGCAGCCAGCAAAGGGGGTCAAGCACAGGCTGCTTCTCCAAAGCATTGATTGCTACTAAAGAAAAAAAGGTTAAAAGAAACCAGATTTTTTTTTTTTTTTTTTACAACTTGCTGAAAACTCAAATGTATCTGCCTTGCAAATGTGCAGCCAGTGTCACAAAACCCAAAAGCCAGAAGCAGATGCAGAAGAAAAGGAGCAGCCAACATTTTGAATGGAAACCATTTCAAATGGTGATGGTGCTAACATTTTGAATGCAAACCAGGTTCATCATCCACTGCCTGCTGTGCTCCTTGGCTTGGTGGTATAAGGATGGCTTCATTGACATTGGGGAATTTCTGACTCAAAATCAAAATATTTACGTTTTGTTGCTACTTTTTGTTATCTCACTGTTAATAGTGGTTTTTGAAATAATTTGGATTCTTAGCATATTTTGTTTTGCTTTGGATGGTTGGGTTGTCTTTTGTTTTGGTTTTTACAGTCTGAAAAGGAGACCAGAAGCTTCCTTTCCTTTTAGAAGAGGTTTTTTACTACATTTCTTGAAAAATTCAGTCATTTTTAAATAAAGTCTTCTCAGCCTCAGGATGACTCCTGAACGAATCTATTTGACTTCCAAAAGCTTCCTGAGTACAAGCTGTACACTATGGAGAAGAAATTCTCATTACTTAGTTATAGAAATTAAGATATTCTCCACTTCCCAAACCTTGAGGAAAGCTGGGACCAAATCTTGGGCTAACAATAAAACTTGGTAAGAATAACCATGAACTATGGAAGATTTTTCTTCTAAAAATGATTTATTAAAAGATTTGTAATAGTTGTAATAGTGATTGCCTTGAGAGGCTCCACTTTGCAATGCAGAAGGTGCAGCAGATCTGCTGATACCTGAAGTGGAAGCAAAATCAATCCTAATGCATTTTAGCAGCTACCACAACATAAGGAGGAGGAGAGGATAAAATTTATACCAGTGTTTTAATTGTTGAAATTAATGAATTGCAACTTTTATTCCAACTTGTATCAGCATGGAAATTTCTAATGTAATTGTACACCAGTAGCCAGAGCATTTCACTGCCTTCCTTCTGAAAATCTAAAAATAAACCCCCAAACGCCACCATGCATTAGCAGCACGCCCTGGGATCACGGGTGCAAAGCCCTGGATGGGGACACAGGCAGTGCAAGGTCCTTTCTGAGCCAGGAGCAGCTGCTGTGTGCCAGGGCTCTGAGGGCACCACGGGCACTGCCCAGCCCCAGGGCCTGCCCACGGCCCAGCACCCATTTCAGCCTCCCCAGGGCCTGCCCACGGCCCAGCACCCATTTCAGCCTCCCCAGGGCCTGCCCACGGCCCAGCACCCCATTTCAGCCTCCCCAGGGCCTGCCCATGGCCCAGCACCCATTTCAGCCTCCTCAGGGCCTGCCCACGGCCCAGCACCCATTTCAGCCTCCCCAGGGCCTGCCCATGGCCCAGCACCCCATTTCAGCCTCCTCAGGGCCTGCCCATGGCCCAGCACCCATTTCAGCCTCCCCAGGGCCTGCCCACGGCCCAGCACCCATTTCAGCCTCCCCAGGGCCTGCCCATGGCCCAGCGCCCATTTCAGCCTCCCCAGGGCCTGCCCATGGCCCAGCACCCATTTCAGCCTCCCCAGGGCCTGCCCATGGCCCAGCACCCCATTTCAGCCTCCCCAGGGCTGCCATGCCCTGTGATGCCACCCTGGGCCCTGCCCTGTGCTCAGGGATGTGCCTGATGCTGGGGTGCCCCAGGATGGGGTGCTGGCATGAGCCAGCCCTGATAACAGAATTAGTGTTCCTTTAGTACCGCCCACATCCCATAAAAACCCTACACTATTCAATTTGCTGATAATCGGGTGGCAATCAGATCACAGAAACAGAGAAGAGATGCAGCGGTCATTTGTGGGTTCATGATTCCAGTTGTGAATCCCAGACCTGAATTTTATGTTGATTTTTGAGAGTAAAAGCTTCCCTAAATGTGAAGTGGTGTCGCAGACATCTTTTCTGAAAAATCCTTTCCTTAGGATTTTTTCTCCTAAGAAGCTGGGAGGCCTCAGGAACAAAATGTAAACATTGATTATCTGCTGCTGTAGAATGCAACAGGTGCATCTGGGATTGGTCTCATGTGGTTGTTTCTCATTAATGGCCAATCACAGTCAGCTGGCTCAGACTCTGTCCGAGTCACAAGCTTTTGTTATTCTTCTTTCTTTTCCTATTCTTCGCCAGCCTTCTGATGAAATCTTTCTTCTATTCTTTTAGTATAGTTTTAATGTAATATATATCATAAAATAATGAATCAGCCTTCTGAAACATGGAGTCAGATCCTCATCTCTTCCCTCATCCTCAGACCCCTGTGAACACTGTCACAGAGTGGGGAGGCAATATAAGGAAATATTTGCTGTGATTATTTTCCCAGTAGTAACTCCTAAATGTCAGTAACAACTCCACTGCCCAAACCGTGCCCTGATGCTTTGGAGTGCTGTCATTGCCAAAGGAAAAAACCACGCCAAGCTGCTTTCAATTACCATTAATGACACTTAAATATGAGTGTAATGGGGAGCAGAAGACAAATATGGGGTAGGTGGCCCGTGGAAGCAGTTTCTGAAGGGTTTGCTCCAGGCTAGGAGGGAGGAGGAACAATTGCCCAGTCACACTCACCTCATTCTCTGCACTGCTGTTCTCGTTGCCCATCTCAACTCTGATGTCCAGGATCACACAGCAATTAAAGAAAGATCACTGGAAGAAAAGAAAAAGCTCTTAATGTGCTGTAAAAAAAAAAAAAAAGAACCAAACCAAAATAAAACAACAAAAACCCTGGAAATTGTGAAGGGCTCAGCCACCCAGCCAGCTGCCCTTTCTGACATTCAGCCTTACAATGATTCTGAGTCATAAACTGGGGGAAAAGAACTCTTAATGCTTTTATTTCCTCATGTCTCTCTGCTGTCTTCTGGAAAGACAATCCTTGAAATTCAATTTTGTTACTCTGGATTATCCCATGACACTTGAACATGCCAAAGAAAGACATTTCCTTGCCAAAGTCACTTTGAATGGACAGCCCATAGGAAAACCTTACTGGTTTAATTGTATTCAAACCATTTTTATTTTTTTAAATTCCTGACCAAGCTGCCAGCTCACATTGTCAGAACCATGGTGTAAAACCTGAATATCACTGTAACAAAGAATTTTCAATCAAAGCACTCAGAGAAAGAGTAAATAGATTTTTTTCTCCTGATCACTGGCATTGTTCCCTGCTTTTCTTAGGCATTGTTCTTTTACAACGTTGTGTTCTAAACACATCCTTTAGACTTAAGAGGATCTGCCTACCATAATTACTATTGGTTTTATACTAGTTCAGTTCTAATTATTTAATTTCAAAAAAATCTCTGAGCAGTTCTAGAGTTAAGTGTCTCCCCAGGCATTGTTGATTTATTTTTTTTTAAAGGATACGCAATAGTAAAAGTCCACACCAGAGATTCACTTACATTCCTGTCCTAGACATTCTATTTGGGGGCTCATGCATTGAAATTCATTGTATTTATTGTATTACTGAATAGGTGAAAATTACACATTATTACAGTCCCTTCAGTTTTTTTCCCCAAAGAATTTGGGATTGCTCTGCAGTGTTTGTCAATAAAAACTCCATTAAAGTTAGGCTGTAAAGGGGAAATTGCACTTTGAACCCCAAGGAAACCATACAAGCTTTTAAGGAATGTTGTTACTTATTACTACAACGCATTTTTTAAAGCTTGAAATATTATTTTTCTCCACAGGAGGCTTGTGGAGAGGGAAGTTTGGTGCTGTGTTTTAAGCTGTGTTCTGTTTGAACTTGATTGTCTTCAGGGGATGCAGCAGTGCTTGAACTTGCTCCTGTTGGAATCACTGGGGCCAGGATTGCACTTCCAGTGATTAATTAGCAGCGTGAGGTTTTATCTGCTGAGACTGCTGCCAAATCCTCTCCTGTTTTAAACAGTTTTAGAACTGTTTTGAAACAGTTCTGAGCTATGCTGAAGGCTGGATATAACATTTTCAAAATCACTGTTCCCCAAGTATGAAGTGAAGTACTCCAACGTGGAGTAATGTACACACACAAATCTTCCCAGCTCAGCCCAGTGAAATGTTCCAAGACAACACATTAAGATTATAATATTTTAAGTGTGTATTGATAAAGCATTCTCACACTGACTAAGGTTTAAATGCACAGGAGGGAAAGAATAACTCCACTATAGCCATGTGCTTCCCTCAACAGCCAGCACAATCCTTCAAGAGTGAATATTGTGGCATTTCTGTTCCCCTGACCTGCTGAGCTTTTCTCTTCCCAGATCTTTTTCTGTCCCTACAGACATCATGTGAAAACACCTGAAAATTCAGACTGTGCCCTCACAAGCACTTGCAGTAATAACATAAACTGGGGAATTAATGAAATCTCCCAAATTCCCATGGAATTCTTTAGTTAGTTGGAGTGGGGTCTTATATAGCAATTGTGCAAAATGCAGATTTTGCTCTTCAAGTTCTTCAATAGATTAGCCAATGTATGTCATAATGTTGTCGTATTTATTTTAGAGTAAATTCACTCCAGTGCATAATGTACTGTCAATATTTCTGCACCAGCTCAGCCATACTGACTGTTAAGGACAGCAGCTGCTAATAGAGGCCAAAGCTCTAATATTGAGCTGAAAGATAACAATACTTTTTTTACAGTTTTTAAATTAAAATGCACAGGAATCAAAGTAGAAAATGACAAGAGCACAGCAGAAGTGCCAGCTGTCAAAAATCTCCGCTAACACATCGTATCATATTGTCTACCCACTCTTTTCTTTCCCTAGAGCATGAAATTTCACAATTTTCACACAATTCTCACATTACCATCTGCTTAATAATGAAGATAAATGTCGTAAATAGGAAATAAAGACATTATAGACTTTCCAATAATGAAACAAGCAATAACAATATTAAAGTGTGAATTACATTGCAGAGTGCTAAGATCATTTTTTAGATTACAGTGTTACTGTAATCCTTTTTACATACATTATTTCTAAATCATTCAATGCACAAGCATTACTTAGGTTGCAAACTAAAAGTGCTTTATCATATGTATAGACTTTCAAATAAACATTACAAACATGCTAAAAATCCATCCATTAAATAAACATAGCTTAACCAAAAGATAATATTCATCATCTTTCTGCAGTATCTTTCACAATTTACATGTCATTATTGAAATTATTTGAACACTACATATCTCAGAAACAGCTCAAATTGGTCTGTTCAGCCTGCAGAGACTTTTGAGCAGAACAACTCCAAAGTCATTTTCTGACATGGCTTTTTGAGCTGAACAAGAGGGAGCAAACAAGAGGATGTTGAACGTTGCACTTACATTCCAGGATTCATCTGGCACCTTTGGCTTCACTGACGCTTTTAGAGCCTGTCTTCAAACCATTCCTTCCATCTTCACCTCACCAGTTTTGCCCTGGTTTTCCTCCTGCTTCTCCTCAGACTCATGAAATGCAGGCTTTCTCTCCGGGACCCACCTTCATAACCTGCTCAACAACCAAGCTGCCTCCACCCCAGGCGAGAGGGAAAACAAGTTACACCTCCTGAGCCCGGCCTCCCCCTGCTTGCCAGGCTGCTGAGCCTCCCTGCCTGCCAGAAATCCACTTTTCCACAAAAGCAGCCCCAGAGAACATCAATTTTGTGTCAAACATATTTCACTTCTACCGTTTCTTGGCATGTGGTATCTGCTTCTTGCAGAAAATGGTTCAGTGGAACTGTGTCAATAACACACTGGAGTTATGTGTTGTTTTCAAGGGAAAATTAGTAATTGGGGAAAAGAAAAATAATTTATTCTGCATTTTGTGTCCAGGTTTGTTTATGTGTTTAAGCTCATCCTTCATTTTCTCATATTACCCTTGAAAGCTGTCAGAAATACCTGCTAGCAAATGTTGATGTGCCTGTTCAGGTTATGGTGAAATCATTTCCCATTTAATCATCCTGAAGGGTGGAGACGTGACAAAAACCCTTTGAAATGTGATGTTGCAAGAAGTACTGGTTTATGGGCGAGCTAATTGTTATTATTAACCCTGATTGTCCATTCCAGCACTGCTTCCACAAAACAAGAAATGCTTCCACAAAGGGTGCTCAGAAACACAGCTGGTAACCAAACACAGAGTACTTCTCATTAGTGGCAACTCCAAGGGATTCATGAGTTTCTGTAAATACCAGTGGTGCTTTTTGGGGCCACAAACCAAAGGAATGGGGCACCGTGGGTGTATTGCACCTCCAAGAGTGTGAGGAAGCATTGCTGAATGCAGCATGGAGAAGTCATACCTGGCATGGCTAAAGGGCAGGACTTCATAGGGCAGCAAGTGTGTTGTCTGCTGACTTTTGTTCCACAAAATATTGGTGTCATAAAATCTATAAACTCCTGACTTGGAAACATAGAGCCTGTTATGAGCTGGAATGCACAGTTGCAAGATGAAGGGCTGAATGAATAGCCCTGCCTTTTAAATCTTTCCTTTTTTTTTTGAAGTTGGTGATCCAGCATTCTCTGGTCTCCCCAGCCCAGATCAGAATCCAGTAAATCTGAAGTTCATAAATTCAAAATTTTAGTGTGTTCTTCCTTAAAACCAAAGAAGGGGACATTGCACAATTGATTGTCTTATAGACAACAAATTATGCAATGTTTTTCTTGTTTAGGCTCTCTGCCATGAATTTAAGAGCAGGGATCCTGTGGGAGCTCAGGAAAACACAAGCCTGGTAATACATCCTCACTTCTGCTAGCTGCATTATTTCCTCATCAAAACAAACTGAACTCACATTTGGGGCCATTCCATGTCTAAGCTAAAGCCAGAAAATGCCACAAAGTGAAAGTGAAGAAGCTGCCTTCCAAAACAATTGTCTGGCAGAAACTTTGGGGGAAAACAACCTTCAGTAATCTGTAGATGATGATTTCTGATTGTGTGCTTTTATCAACATGCATGCAAAGCACAATCCCTCCGTTTGGCTGAGTTGTGTGAGGTTTGCAAAGCCACACAGGCAGCTCCTGCGCTGGTGACAGAGCTGTGAGCCCTGGGAAGGAGGGCAGTGACACCAACACAGCCACCCTGTGCTCTGACCTGTGAGCCTGTAACAACCCTGACTGACAGCACTGCCACTGTAGCTTTGGGTCAGTCTCCTGACCCACTCCCACGTCTAAATTAGGATTCACTAATTCACTTCTACCCCAGCTATCCCTTCTTCACTGCAAGCTGTTCCCACCTCTGCAGAGGCTGAAGTGTAAACCACCAGCTCTGAGAGAATTCCCCGTGCTCTGTTGTCTCTGTTTATTCTCTTTGACTTTATGATGGAACTGGTGGGGGAGGGATACTCACATTGAGCTGCTTTACTGTTGTTGGCTGGAATTTCCCCTGTGGTTCCTCATCCACTCTTCATGCTCATCCAGGGAGAGATTGTCTTTTCTTGATCAAAACAGGATTTAACCGAGGAGGACTGGAAGACTTAAACTAGGGGAGAATACAGCTCAGACTTAAAGGTAAGCTTTGTAGTGGGTTAATAAGTTGGTATTTCAGTAATATCCAAATAATTTGTCATGAATGATCAAATTTAATCCCAGGATATACAGTATTGGGTACACTTACCAACCATACTACACAGATATGTTAGTTTCTTGCATATTGAAGACATGCTACCTTAGGTATTTTTAGAAGACCATTTGGTTTGAGGTCATTTTACTTTATGGTACAAATGCTGCCAATTTAAGAAAAAAATGTTTTATGTTCCTTACTTTCACATGATTGATGCTACATATGAAACATTGCAAAGTTCTGCTGAAGCACTGAGCATTACACACCAGCTGTTCCCATAGGCAAGAGAAGAAGGGGAAGGTGTTCAGAATTTTACTCTTCTCCAATCTTGATGTAATAGTGCAAAACCATTCCCAATTTCCGCATATTCCAACAATATCTCCGAGATCTGCAAGAACGACTGACCTACGACAGTCCTTTGTCTTTTGCTTTCTCACAAATTCTAGAAGAGAAATACCAAGATCTGGGGGGGAAACCATAGCCCACCATGAGAATTAATGAACAAGTAATGATTTCAAGTGCACAACTTGATGGGGAGGAGGTTGCTTGGTAACATCAGCAGCTGGAGCTGCTGTAAAGCTGTGATGTCGCTTGGCAACGCTTGGAAAGCTGAACTGGATTTTTGGGAGAGTTGTGAAATTGTGTTTTCGTGCCCTTCCCCCAAGAAAACCAGATCACTGCCTATGGAGATCACATCACTGAGCCCATGCAGGACTGAGATTCAGAGGACAGCAGAGGATGCAGCCCAGCCTTGGCTGATGTGCCCCACTCATGTACAAGTGTGAAAGAAAAGAAGCAGGGATGCTGAGTTCCTGCCACTCAGTACCAAAACAGGTTATGAAAGTTAAAAATTATTCTTCCCATTTCTGGCTTATTTTCAGTCAGGATGATTGAAATCTGATTCAGCCTGGCCTGGAAAAATCCAGTTGGTGACATACTTCCATTGCTTCTAATCAGCCCCATGTGGCACTTCAGGGCACTCCTGCATCCTTCAGATGTTTCTGTTTTATGGCACAGAAGTGCAGAAGATGACACATATTTCTTTGGAGATTAATGGATTTGCCCAAGGTCAAAAGCTGGCCAAGTGGCAGAACTAGGATGTCAGCACTGGCTCCCCAGTTACCAGAGCCTGCTGGAATTTGAGTTAATGTTATTGGAACCTCCATCAGGAGGTGCCTTTCCTGAGGAAACATGGGGGTGCTAAATAATTTTGGTTTACTTTCCATCTAGTAATATTTACCCAGCTGAAAAAAGTCTATCATTTCAGCTCTTAACAGAACTTTCCTAATACTGTATAGTTTCAAGCAATAATAAATAAAAGTGATTATGGGAACCTTAAGTGTGATTCTGTTGTAGTCTGCTTATCCCCTAGCTGCCTCTCTGGAAGACATGGGTTTCAGATAATTTTGTGTTTTATCTGCTAGTCCCATGAGGATGCCATGGCTACCTCAGGGTGCCTAAAATGGTGTTCAGTGCCTACATCTGTGGATCTCAAAAATCTTTCTCTTCTGCATCGAGCGTTAAATGTTTTCAGGTCACGTACATTCCCTTCTGCTGCTCTGGTTGCAGATGTCAAAAGAACTGCATAGGGCTTAGTCCTTAAAGTGATGCCAAAAGTTTTTCATAAAATATATATGATCCAAATAAGAATATCCAAGCATTGGAACGTTTCTCTTTCCAAACCACATTTATACCAGCAGTATTTCAGCAGATTCCATATGCAGCACTCCAGTCAGTGGGGAGGCCGTGGATGCAGACAAAACACAGCTCTGAGCACTCTCTCTCCATGCCCACATGCACATTCCAGCTATGGAGAGCTGGACACTGATTCCTGTTTAAGTTCTGAACACCAGCACCAGCTGATGGGGCTTGGGAGCTATAGGGGAGGCTGACCTGCATGGCTGACCTGGTCAATCTGTGCCTGTCATTGTGCAGGACTGCAAGATATTTCCTTATGATTACTGCTGGCCTTTTATAAACAGCTTATTATGATTTTTAAACAGTATCTCCTCAACACTTGTATTTTGAGACATATATGACTGTATAAATGTAAACTTTACATGTGTTTTCACACTCTAAATGCAAACAGTCATTCAGTCAAAGTGAGGAATTTCTGTTCCTAAATCTCCCAGCTGAGGCTGGAAGAACATGTCCTGTGACTTGGGGCAAAATTCTGGAAGTAGCAGTGGTAGGTCTGATGTGAGGGGAGGATTTTTAGAACCTGATCTCTGCTCCTCAAACTGGTCTGCCTGCTCTGGTGTCCAGTCTCAGCACTGGGAATGGTGGGACACGACTCAGAGAGACAAAATCCACATTATGTGAGGCAGAGGAAGAAACAAGGTGGAGATCAGTTGGTTTAACATGTCTAGAGGCACATGTAGGAAGAATGCATCACAGGATGAATTATTTCTTTCACAGAATTCACAGAATTTCTGGGTTGGAAGGGACCTGCAAGATCATTGAGTCCAACCCAGCCCCAACAGCCCAACTCAACCCTGGCCCCCAGTGCCACATCCAGGCTCTGTTAAACACACCCAGGGATGGGGACTGCACCACCTCCCTGGGCAGCCATTCCAGAACTTTATCACTCTATTCCCTGCTATCCAACCTGTATTTCCCTTGAGGCTGTGTGCTCTGGCTGTGTCAGTGCTGCTGCAGACAGAGCCCAGCCCCAGCTGAGCACAGGCACCTTTCAGGAGCTGTGAGAGTGATGGGGGCAGCCCTGAGTCTCCTTTTCTCCAGGCTGAGCACCCCCAGCTCCCTCAGGGGCTCCTCTCAGGGTTTGTGTTCCCAGCCCCGTCTTGCCTCTTTTCAGGTCCTTCCTCCTTCAAATTATTTTTCTTGCTTTCCCTTCTGAGTTTACCTGTTCTTTCTGTTCATGCATTCCCTTTTTTCTCCTCCCTTTCTTCACGAGACTCAGTGGGAATACAAGGCAGAGCGGAGTTGCCACAGGCACTGGTTTTTCTGAGAGCTGATGGGCAGGCAGGGGAGAGGCAGATCAGGGGGAAGGGGCTCCCTCCTGCTTGTTCTGCTTCAGCTCTGGGGTCTGAACCAGCTGCCAGCACTGTCTCTCCTAGCTGTGGATGGCAGCAGTATTTCATCTCCCCTTTCCTGGCCTGAGGTGTGTGTTGACATGTCAGGCTTGGCAGGTTGCAGCTGCTCTCTGGGCTTTGTGCTCACACACCCTCCGTGCCCACACAAATATCCCAGCAGAGGAGAACTCTCCTCGGGCTCCTGGAAAGCCTCCAGCACTCAGGGACTCTCCTCAGGGTGTTTATTGGTTTTATTTCTGCTGACACAACACAGGTACACAGCCACCTACCACACAGTCACACATTTATACACATGAAATATTCCGTATATAAAAATGCAGATATCTCGTGCAGATTATATCCTTCATCCTCATTTAGAGGCCATGTAGCCTGAGGCTGTTTTTAATAATTTCATGATAGCTGTTAGATCACTGAGTGAGAATAAATTAGATAAAAACCCAGCTATTGAATATTTTGCAGTTGTCAATACTCTTACTGCAGAAATGCTGTGTTTTGTCAGTAGTGAGAGCAGGCTGTGAAAATAAACCTCTCTGGAGAGCTGCACACCAAGACAACTTGCTAATGGCCAGACAGGGGTTGGATTTCATATTCTAGTCCAAGCAAGTGTATTAGGTTTTTGCAGGACTAACTCTGGGAACTGAGTCACTGACCTCTGAAATTGCAGTCAAGATAGTGCTCATAAGTTGTTTACAAAGAGTCCCGAGTTTGGATGAAAAATATTTACTTTGAAACTAAATTTGTTGAGTTTCTTCAGTCTTCTGCACCTTGAAAATGTCAGATTTAGTAAACACAACACTTAGGTGTACTCTGAGCATTTAGTTGGATTACTGTGCAAGTTCCTCACCAATTCACAAAGCAGGAGAAAGCTGCTGACATTTGAGAAAAGCAGAAATTGAGGCACAGGGGAGTTGAGTGATCAGGCTGTTAATATGTAATCCTGGACTAAGCAGGAAAGTACAGCTGGTGTTCAGCCCTCAGAACCATGATACAGAATGAAGATGATTACTGGTTTGATTTGGCATGACTGTTGTAAAAGAAGATTTTCTATTTTACATGGAATATTCCCTGGGTTATGGACTTCTCTAAGTATGATCTAACCCTGCACAAAAGGACTCCATCACATTTCAAGGCTAATCAGGACCAAAATGTTTCCTAGGTTTATTTGTAATGTCAGCCAAGAACAGTTTTGTGCAGAGTAACATCATCCATAAATTAAAAAAAACCCAAACTAAACAACAACCCAACAGTAAGGCTAAAATAAATTTATGTGCTTTTCCCAAAGGATAATAATTGCATACTAATAAGAATGTTTCATTCCAGACATTACCATAGTTTCATACCTGTTAACAGGTTAAAACTAATGTAATGAATGAATGTTTATGCTATAAACATAATTATATATAAATTATAAATTATAAACCTATTTTCCTATAAACCCATAAATTATAAACCTATTTTCCCCCTGATTCCTTTGATTCAACTAAGCAGAATTGCAAAACAAGATTGAGAGGAGTCAGTTACAGCCAGTCTTCCATGTATTTATGATGCCCTGGTGCCTGAACTGCATTATCCCCCTCCAGACCAGGTTTGATGTTTGCCTTTGTGGCAGTGGCTTTTTTAGAAGATGATCTAATGCTGTGCTGGTGGGAAGGGGTCCTGGTGATCCCTGATGGTTGGTGGAGATAAAGTTACCTAAGCTGCTCACTGTTGTTACAGATGGCACAACTCTTCATCCTCCTGACAGACCTAAACCTAATCAGCTTCACCTAATGACAGATTTAAACTCTTATAACTTATTGCCTTTCCCAGCTGAGTCTCCACTATTTATATTCATGCTCTCATTTTCCACTCGTTTTCCACAATATCCAGTTTCAGAAGTTGACTCTTAATTTACAGGTGCATTTTTTCATTGGCATTTCATCATCACTAAGGAATATGCCAGTTGCAGGCTTTACAGTACCTTAATCTCAGGTTTGGTTTGGGGAGGGTTCCCTGGAGACCAGGCTCACAAAATCATTGTTATACATAATTATGCACTACACTGGCACTTCTAAGCAGGGATTATAACCTTGAATATATAAAAATTCTGCTTTAAATAGGAAACCATGACAGCATGCAGGCAACCAAGTACCAGTCACCAGTACCTAAACATGGATATTAAGCATATTTCAAGCCAGTGGAATGAGCACAAAATAAGGCCTACAATTGTTTGTCCAGTTTAAAGTTCATATGAATAAAGATTTAGGTTTCTTCTCACATAGGTACCCAAATGTGAGTATTTTGCCCTTGTTTGAGAAAACTCTTAAAGATTACTTGGTAAACTCCTGTGCATCTAGAAAGAAGTAATATTCTTCTCTGAAAAGTGTGATAGCCCATAGATTGGGCTCTTAAAAACTCTTCATACTTCATATGTAAGAATAGAACTTGCCACAAAATGATAATATGTAATATAAGAGTAAAATATTATAATGTAATAATGTAATATGCAATATGAGAGTACAATATATTAGTGCAAAAGGCTCAAGCATAATTCCTGAAACTCTTGAAATCTTTTTACCAGTAGAAATGGTTTAATAGTGCCATGACTGAAATATTTGTTTTGGGCTGGTGAGTCTTCAGGCAGGAACTAAATATTGCATATAGGACAATTAAGAAATGTTAAGGCTTGTTTATTAGAATTCAAGAATATTTCCATGATCAGTGCTCCTGACACATTTCACCCCTTGGTGTGAGCATTGTGTGATTTAAGAGTCTATCAGAGAAACTGAAAAAAAACCACTTTAGGCCATGAATTTAAACCTCCTGCCCCTTGCATCATGCAGAGATTTTCATATGGGTTCAATAAAAATGTGTAATGCTCCAAAAGTGTGGCTAAAATCAGGTCTTTCTCATCAAGAAAGTGGTTAAGTGTAATTTTCAGTTTACAGTTGTAAGTTGCATGGAAACTGTGAGTAACAGCAAAAAGAAAAAGTAAAAAGCATGCAACTGAGCACAACAGATTCTAACAATGACTGTATTTTCAATAGTGTCAATATGCTGTAGATATAAAACACAGACACAGAAGCACAGGCAACAGATCCCACTGCTGTTAGAACTGACAGCTTTGCATAATGGAGCACACACATCCCCCTGAAGTGCTGGAGAATAAAAACACACATTAAAATATGGGCAGATGAGGTCAAAACCTGCAGGTTTATGAAGCTGTGCTGTGAAAACTGGGACTTTGATACTCATGAACAGCTTCTTTGTACTTTTCCCCCCCTTCCCTTACGGCAGCAGTTGTGTTTCTGCCTTCAACCAGGAGTTGCTCACGATGTCAGTTTGTCAACACCAAAAATTGTTGGTGCTTCAGAAGATCTAGGAGGATCCTCTCTGCCTTTTTTGGAGGGCTTGTGAAAATCTGACAGTGAGCCCTCAGTGCACAGAAATGGTGCTGCTGACACTTCACAGAATCACAGAAAACAGAGCTGAGGAACAAATCCTTCCCTATTTTTGCATCTCCCCCAAAGAGGTATTTTTTTACAAGTCTGTTGGAGGAAACACATTTTGGGATGGGACAAAATGTTCTGAAATAATATTTACCAAAGAATTCCTTTGTCTCAGTTTGTCAATTCCTCAGATCTACTCTGCAGAAACATCTATAGTGTTGGTTCACTGAAAAAGTTTTCTGGTTTATTTCATTGTTTCTAGGGAGATTATCTCATCATCCTGCTTTCTTACTCACAGTTCTACTGCTCATGTTCCCTTCTAAAATATTCCTGTAGAAAATATGACAGCTGTTCATATCAAAACAAAAACATTAGCACTATATTAACCACAGTATGTTTTGGTAGCAGAAAAAAACTGTTTTTACCCAGTCAGGTTGCCATGAAGCTGCAAATCTTTTCTGATTACTTATACTCAGAAAAGCAGATTTCATCTAGGTAATAAAATAAATCATTCTTACCTTTTATTTATGCACAGACCCATTAAAGTCCTACAAAGCTCCCTGCAGCACACTACTGTTTACACATGAAGCAAATAAATATAAATATCTGAATCCATTTGCAGGTACTCAGAGCTGGCTGAAGCTTGGGTTTGACCAAGAATAAAGAGGGCTGGCTGGATCTTATGCTTGCTGGGAAAGCAGGGAAGTAAATGAGTCTGTCAAGTCCTAACTAGCATTTAATGACAAATTTAATTTGGCAAGAAGATATAGTTCAGTATTTTGTCAAGCTTGCTGAGGCTTGTATATTCTCTATATGGATCTTGACCAACTGCTGTATTTTCATAGGATCCTGCATTAAAGAACTTCTAATGAAAACATACAAAACTTCAATCAAACTTTGTTTCACTATGTGATTTTTGGTACTTAGAAAAGGATTATGTCAAGAAAAATAAAAACTATAATCTCTGATGGCTCAACTCTTATCCTGGCTGTCAGCAGCGCAGCTCTTCAAACCATTAGTTTCTGCAATTAAATGTGGAACCAATTAACTGCACTTAAGCCATTCATTTAGCATTAAGCCTAGGCCATAGAAGTAGGGTAAAATGTTACTCTTTTCACACTTGTAATGGACTTTACTGATAAAACCCCAACTTTACAGATAAAACCCAACTACAATGTAACCCAGGTCAGCTCAGAGTGGCTTTTGCCCAGACTGGGTTGCCTCCCACAGATTGTTACATTGCTGGATGAAAACACCCCGTAGGAAATTCATGCATGTGCAAAGTGCCCTCTGATCTCCTTAGGCCAGGACAGCCCGGCCTGTCATTGTCACAGGACTCTGCCTTAGAGATGGGAAAATGACTGGATGTGATGCAGATGCAGATGGAGATGTCAGGTTACTTAAAACTAAGCCTAAGGTCATCCATCCATAGGCCCATCTGCCTTTTCTGGTCAACTACCAGCATTTTTCCTGTCCAAAATCCTTACAAAATAAGATTTATAGGTTCTAAGTATTAGCATTGAATTAAAACTTGAATCTATAGGAAAAACATTTTGGCATGAAGGGACAGATTTTTTTTAACTCCTATATGTATATTGCAGGTTTCTAATTCACCTTTTGGGCTGTGTAAAGGGAAAATAGTCTGCTCCTAAGTTGTTAGCAGCTTGATCTTAAATAGTTGGATAATGAAGACAAAATTCAAGCTATAAGCACTCTATTTTGAGAGATTTTGTGGGAAATATCTGCTTTACAATACAGATAGAAGCATGCCTGCCATTGTCATCCTTTGCCTGCCAATAAGATTGTTAGTTTTGCCTGAAGATAACCCCATTTTGTTGAGCTTGAAAAACATTTTCCAAAACATTATGATAATGTAATTTATTGCTGTTCAGTAATAAAATCCTGAAATAACTGAAGTGGCCATGGACTTAGACACTGACAACAGATTTCAATGTCATGTCATCAACGTTAAAAACAGTAAAAATTAAATTTTTGCTCATCTTATTTTGATTTAATTGGTTCTCCTTAGTGGGTAAGACTGGAACTGACTTCAACTACCTGAAAATCTCTTAAGTTTTGGGTCACCAAAGGCAATATTGTACCTACAACTGCTCAGTGTTGTGTTTTACAGCCTGAAACAACCTTTACTATGCATGAAAGACAAAACATCATAGACAGTTCCCACTTCAGAACATCATCAAACATCTGCATAATCTGTCTAGTGAGCAGCCAGCTCATTTCAGCCCTGAAATTCTGCATGAGAAACACACATTCTTGTTGTTACATGGCAATTTCAAAACAACAAGCAATCCTTTCTGACACAAATCCTCAGAACTGTTTCTGCAAAAAAAGAAGAACAAGTGGAAGGGAGCCACATTTAACAGCTCCAGCATTTGCAAATAGTTATGACAGTCTGTAATGTTGTAACTTGTTTTTAAAACAGCTATTTTAGGACATGCACATTTAATGATCAGTCTCTTGGTCTTAGAGAGATACTGACTAAACAAGACATCATCCTGTAGACACACTATATAGGGTATGGGATTGTAAAACAAGTTATACAAGAGATCATGAAACTATAGAACCTCAAAGGAGACACTCTTTTTTTCTGGTAGAGAGAAAAAAAAATTCTTTTACTTGTCAGACACTCCCTTTGCCTTTTTGTAATGTCTAAAACATAATTAGTAAACTGTTTTGAGTCTAGACATTTTTAAATTTAAAGAACTAATGAAAAATTACTTACCCAATTTTCCTCTAGACTAAAAATGAAAATGCACCACTCTGTCCCTGATTTTTATAACCTTCTGCACTCCTTCCCTCCTGGCTGGTGTGTGGATCCCCTTTCTCCCTGGATCACATGAAAGTGTTCTATTAATGTGAATTGGCTGATGTTTGAGAACACTATGCTGGAGAGCTATGAAGTGTAAGGAATCTGACCCAGGGAGCTGTGGGGCTCTGACACATCAGTTCTGCACAGGAATTCTCAGTTGCTGGATGGGAATGACAAGGGACAGGTCCTGTGCACTGGGTGCAGCACGTTGGCACTGTGTTGTTGTTGTTGGGATATGGATTTTTTAATGCAGGGAGACAAGTTCCATGTTAAACCAATGTAACTGGGATTCTACTCTCTGGCTTTTTACTCCAGCACTGTCACTTCCAAGTATCAGGCTGTCCCTTTCACCTGACCTCACAAGCAAAGGTTGGGAAAATTCATCAATCTGGCATGTGACAAATGTAAATAACAACAGCACTGCTGAAAGTGACAGCTGCCTTAAGGAAACCATGGCAAGGCAGCACTGCTCTGCCTATTTCCTTGGAATCCTTGTGGAGCTCAGGATAAACACTGAAAGCCTAGCAATGCTAGCAGATTACCTGGCAGGATGGAGAGAAGGAAAAAAGAAGTCTTCTGCCCCCGTTGCATCCTTCATCCTTGGCCTGTGTGCAGTTTTCCCTTGCCCGCGTGGGCAGGAGAGAGGGAATGCAGCTTTGTCCTTTCCCTGGTGGGATGAGATGGAGCTCTCAGCACTGCTTTGCACAGGGTGGTTGGAGATGGAGCGTGAGATGTGAGAGCCTTTCAGGGAAACAGCCCCTGCCACCTCAGCACAGAGCTGCCTCAGCCATACACCCCAAAGCAATGGCACTGCAATGGGAAACCCACACCAATCACAGCAATGTCCTGTAGGCAGAGCATGTTTTCACTTACATGGCACTTTTATAAATCCTCCCTTGGAATACACTGCTCCAGAAAGGAAAGAAAAACCCATTGCTTTCCTAATAGGTTGTGAATTACAGGCCTTTAAAGTCATAAATATAAATATGTCCACACCAGCACAAGATATGATGGGATAGGATTAAACCTATCCCAGAAGTGCTTAGGCTTAAGTCAGTTGTTTGCATGGTATTGGCAAGGTCCAAGAGGTGATAATTTCTACAGATTACTATAAGAAATAATGAATTTATGAATTTTCTGTGAATACAGAAATGATTAGCATATTAAAATTTTTATGTCCAAAAAGTTGCCGTGCAGTTATGCAAAATATGTGCACAAATCTTTATAACACTTATTGGCTTTCTGCTTTTGCAAAAATCTGACATTGTTCCACATTTGCTTTTAATTTGTTTATTCCCCCATTCAACATGTTCTGGATGGACCACCAAGGCTGCAGCAGTCTGGCTATTCTCCACTCTGAGGCACCACTGATGTATGCATATATTTCCTACTCCTTCTTGCAAAGATTTTATTTTATTTTATTTTATTTTATTTTATTTTATTTTATTTTATTTTATTTTATTTTATTTTATTTTATTTTATTTTATTTTATTTTATTTTATTTTATTTTATTTTTCTACATTGCTGTTTGATTGTAGGGAAAAAGTGGAAGGTTTTCAGCATTTTGGTCTCCAGCACCATGATTTCCACATGTTGTAGCGGTGACCTGGTGTCAATCTTTCACTTAATGAAACCTTCCAAGTCCATAAAAAGAAAGGGTTCCTGGTGCCAATGAGGGTTTGATCCTAACAGGATTTTTTCCTTGACATCTCACCAAACTGGGACTATATTTTTTCATAGTTCTATTAATAATTGTTCTTTCATGTGTCTCTGAAAATACCTCCTTAGACTGGCACAATGTATATGGTGATGTGATGGGCTGTAACCTAATCCACACTGCTGAGGGAATATCTGGTGCCAGATTTTCACCTCCCACAGGATTATCTGTAAATACAGAAATAAAAGCTGCTGCAAGAACCAAGTATACTAAGTCACACTTCTGCATTACTAAAACAATTTTTTAAAATTACCTACACTCATTAAAAGTTTTCCCTCATCTGTGTGTGTTTGCTTGCAGAGCTGGCAGCTGAATGCCAAATATCTCAGATGTTTTATTTCTGATGTTTTCAATCCTGTGCTGCCATGTTTTTAGACAACTAATTTCTTGCTTTATCTCTTCATCCTGAACAGGAGCATTTATTTTGGGGTATTCAAGGGAAATGCAAAAAGGTTTATGCTTTAAAATCATAAGCAACACTCCTGGGGGTGACTAAAAGGTCTCATTTAAAGACAAATCTTTTTCCATTAATGGCTGGGAACATCTGCTAGCAAATCAGGGATACTCGGATCAGGAGGGCAATGTCCAGAACTGCACAAGTGAATAGATTTGATAGTAAATGAAACAGTGGTGGATCCACATTTTAGGGGCTCTAGATAAGAGCACCATTGTGCTGGGTAGTTCCCAAGCTGAGGTGCACTGTGAATCCCTCTTGTAATTCACTGCTCAGCACCATAAAAAAACCACATTATTGCTCTCTATTTGGTGACAATGGAAACTGACCTTTGCTTGCTGAAATACACTATCTGTATGATCATGTTATATAAAAATTATACAGTTTTACATGAAATTCGGTTGGAGATCTGCTGCTAAATGCCAGAAACTCTACATTCATTTCTGCTCCCTGAGAGGAGCAAAAGAGGGAATGATGAAAACTGCACACAATGAAACTCTCCTGCTACATCTGAAATGTTTATTTTAGGATTCCTCTACGTGTCTCTTCTGACTTCAATGAGAACAAGGTTTTATGTATATGCATGAATGAGAACTGAATGAACATCAGACAAAAAATAGTGTTGTGTGTAAAGGCAACTGGAAAATCTTGCAGTCAGCTGCATGTAGGACACTTTTTTCACTTACTATTTTCACTGCTGACAGCAACAATTGACATAGATACACAGTAATAGCTAGGAAAGCACACATCTGCTCATCTGGAGAAGCAGAACTCAAAACAAAAACACAGGGCAATGTATTGCAATATTGTGGAATGTTGAGTTCTTATTAAGCATAGTGAGAAGACAGTAAAAAATTGTAATTCACATTTGCTAAGCCTGTATTTGCATCCTGAATATTTTTTACCATGTGTTTATGTACTGCAGTGTACAGTGGGCCCTGGTCTTTTTTGGATCCTCTCTTGAGCCTTTCTGTGTCAGCATCTGAAAGCAAATTACTCATATTGAATTTGCAATGCAAATTTGAAAGCGTTCTACAAGTCACACAAAGAATAGAAAATGGTTCAAGAGCTCAAATATAATTTATTAATATTAATCTGAAGTATTACATATTTTAAACATATATTTTGAAAGGTAGCTTGTGCATAGTTGCAGTCTGTAGTCCAGCTGAAGTACTGGTTTGGGCAAACTGAAGTAGATCCATGTCTATATACTGAGTCAAGCTGATCTATGAAGATGTTTAAAAAAATACTCCCAAAAATACCTTAAAACCTCCGCCACAATAATTAGAACAACATAATAGTATTAATCAACAATGAAGGGCTAAGTGTTATGATTTCCATTTTGCAGGGACCATTTGCAGGAAAGTGGTGATCCCTCTGTTCTCAGCATTATACCTCAAGAGGTACATTCAGTGTTGGGCCCTTCACTATAGAAAGGACATGGAGGTGCTGGAGAATTTCCAGAGAGCTCTTCTGAGGAATGGATGAGGCAGCTGGGAGTTTTCAGGCTCAATAAAAGGATGCTCGGGGGCCTTCATCGCTGTCCTCATCGCTGACCTGCAGGAGGGTGCAGCGAGGTGCGACCAGTCTCTGCTGGGCCTGCAGTGAGACAACCAGAGGAAATGGCTTTAAACTGAGACAGGGATATTCTGATTAGATATCAAAAATTTGTTTTCACTGTTTAGGTGCTCAGGCATTAGGAATAGGTTCCCAGGGAGGTGGTGGAGTCCCCATCCCTGCAGGTGTTCCGGAGGAGCTGGGTGATGTGCTTTAGGGGTTACAGCGACAGTGCCGGGTAGGCAGCTGGACTGGATAATCTTGAAGGTCACTGCCAACCCTGATAATTCCACGATTTTAATCAGATGGTCCTTAAAGTCCCTTCCAACCCAAACCATTCTATGACCCTATAATTTATTTCATTTGCCTGAGCACAGATCCCTGCTCGGCGACTAACGCAGGCGTTTCCATGGACCCATCCCTGTATTAGAGGCGCTGGGACAATCGTAGCGCTCCTTTCCCCCGCTCCCCTCAGAAGTTGCTTCCTTCCTCTCTCGCTTTCCCCCGCTCCCCTCAGAAGTTGCTTCCTTTCTCTCTCGCTTTCACCCGCTCCCCTCAGAGCGGGCTGTCCCCGCCTCCCTCCTCACGGCCCGCGGTTCTCCGCGCCCGCAGCGCCCTCCCGAGGCGCCGCTGGAGCCGCGCCCGCAGCGGAGCGGCCTCGGCGGCCCCGCCCACGCCCGGCTTCATGCACCGCCCGCCGCCGCTCACAGCGCCCGGCCCCCGGCAGCGACCGGAACTCCGGCGAAGGAAGTAAACGGCAAAGGAACGCTGAGGCATCGGTAACCGCCCCTACGGCGAGTCAGAAAGGCCCAACTCTGTTTGCCGCGGGACAGGCGGCGCAGAACCGGGGCGACAAACAGCGCCGAGATGGAAGATCGCGATCAGAGCGCAGCGGCTCAGCGACCACCGGCGGCGCCCGCAGACCCCTCCGCCAAGACCCTCTGAAGCGAATTGCGCAGGCTCGACTCGGTGCGTGAAGCCCGGCAGACACGCGGGCCGGCGTCACCCCGGCGGCATCCCGCGGTTCGCGGTGACAGCTCCGCGGCCGCCATGTCGCACACCGGCAGCAGCGGCGACTCCTCGCCGGACTTGCGCCGCCGCCGCTCGCGCCGGCCGCACGCGCAGGAGGACACGGCGGAGGCGGAGGCGGCAGGCGAGAGGCTCCGGCAGCTCAACATCGGCGAGGGCGACGACAGGGAGCACAACAGGATGATTCGCAGCCAGTATCGGGAGCTCATCTCCACCGTGCAGCGTAAGGAGGCGGCGGGGGCAGCGCCGGGGCTGCGGCTGGGCGGTCCGGGCTGGCGGCCGGGGGGACCTGCGGGGCTGGCGGCCGCTCCTCGGCGTGAGGGGAAACGCCTGGGCGAGGGAGCGTTCCTGGCAACTCCGCTTCCTCGGGCTAACGACGCTCTGGGTTTGGACTTAGATCGAAATTTGACTCTCGAGGAAGCAGGGAATCGCAAATCATGGATTGGCTGGAAGGGACCTTACCGGTATTCTCGTTCAGGCATTGGCAGGGACGCCTTCCGCTGTCCCAGGCCGCTCCAAGCCCTGTCCAGCCGGGCCTTGGACACTTCCAGGGATCCTGGGGCAGCTACACCTGCTCTGGGCACTCTGTGGATACACCCTGTATCTAAACGTTTTCCAGCGTGAGGCCGTTCTCCCCTGTCCTGTGCAAAGTCCCTCTCCTGCATCCCCTGGGATAGCGAGGTTACGAGGGATTCACTGCATTAACTCACATGCGGTGCCTGCGCTGGTGCAGGAGAACTTTAGAGATGCGGCGAAATCCTTTAATTTCACTTTCGTGATGTCTGAGCTTTAGTTTGAAACTGCAGGTATCATTATGTGCCTGGATCAGAAAGATATTCTTGGGACTTCCAAAAAATGCTCTGTAGTTTTTAGCATTTCTCCAGACAGGTATGTGAGTCCTTCTCCTATGTGCATTTGAGTGAGTTGTGCATTTTTCTTTACAAAAATGTGGCCGTGGTTGTGTCAGTAGCACTGCCAAGTTCAGCAACATGTGGGATTAGTTGTTTAGTAAATACCTGATAAATTTGTTCACTTGTTTTACAAGAGGCTGCAGTGCAGTTTTTGGGTGATCAGCCTGTTTATAGAAGTGACCAAGCATACAGTTTTAGAGACTGGTTAGTTTTTTTCTTGGAAATTCCACTAATTTCCCCAAGTCAAGCCTGTTTTGCCAGTGAGGTAATTGTTGAGTGATCTCTCCCTTATCTAGACCCATGAGCTTTTTGTTCTCTTTTCTCTCCTTGGCCCAGTTGAGGAGTGATGAAGCTTTGGTGGGCACCTGGCCTCCAGTCAGCATCAAACAAGTGCAGTGTTTCTCAGTGCTTCTGTGTTTAAGTAATTCAGGATTTCCTTTGTGTCTTTTCCCACAGAAAATCGAGAATCCATGCTCAATTCAAAAAGCAACAGGCTGACAGAAGCTTTGGAAGAAGCCAATAGACTTTTTGATGGAGGTAAAACAAATTCTGTGATCTTTCATTGATGTGTTTGGCCAAGTGCGAGGCAATGATGGCTTACAAACAAAAGAGGGCAAGAGTGAGGTCCAAATACTTAATCAGAATTTTTATATAATTGAAATAGAAATGTTAAGTTGAAGATTGGTTGAGTAAGTTGATGTGAGAAAATAAATGTCATTACAGTTTATTTGCTCTTAGAAATAACTCCTTGCTTTGTTTTGATTCGCTGGAACAGTGTATATCAGTAATACACATACAAAATAGCAGTGCAGAGGGGTTCTTTCACTTGCAGTGGTGGAAAACGTCAATAAAAATGGATTTGTTGTTCAAGATCATCTGTTACTTTTCCATGGTTTGTCATTCTTTCCCCTTTTAAAATATAAATATAAAAATATAAATATAAATATTGTTACGAGGATTATGTGTGTTAGAGGTCATTGCAATAAAAGGATTTCCAAAGCAGTAAAGCCAGGATAGTCCCTGTGCTGAATCTGATAATTCTATTTGTGATAATTTCATATTAATCACCATAAAATCCTTTCTGTGCCAGTTTGCAGGGCACGAGAGGCTGCACTGGATGCCCAGTTCCTTGTCATAGCATCCAATATAGGAAAGGAGAAGGCCAATGAGTTACACTCAGAGATGTCAGCATTTGATTCAACAGCATTTGCAGAAGACTTGGTAAGTTCCAGGCTCTGAATTGGCCAACATTTCTGCTGGAGGTTTGTCCTGTTTGTTACAGAACTATAAAGCCTCAGATTGTCAGGCAGTACTTGGCAGTTCTGGTGGAATTTAATGCTCTTCCTATCAATTTCTTTGATGAACTTTCTGATGACTGTTGTTAATTGTCTTAAACTACCTATTAAGCACTTGTAGTAGGGGAAAATCTGACTTTAAATGCAAACACCTCCCCCATTATCGCACTGCTGCTCCTTTATGATTCTGTCAGTTTGTGCTCTTAGTCTTCTGCTCTTTTTTCAGTCATTCTTCCGTAGTTTCTCAGTAGCTAAGTAGTTTCTTTTATCATGTCCACTGGTTTCTATGTTTTTGGATAGAGTTCTTGAGGCCCTGTGTCACTGACATGAAATGGGACTTTGGGAGACTTGAATGCTTTCAGACTGTTTGTCTCTTTGTACTGGGGGGAAGAGTTGGATCAGAACAGCTTTTAACCAGGCTGTTGGCTTCTTTGCTCCTTGAAAATGCTTCCTTATGTTACAGCAGCTCAACGAGGAATTATGAGTGTTTGCTTAAGTCTATAAAAAACATAAAGTTCAATTAAAATTTTTTCCTGGGTTAGTGTGCAGTGGTGGATGCAGGGATAGGCCAGATAAGGTCTGTGATATTTGAGGGGCTGAGCTTCCTGTGAGTGTGTGGTGTTTAAAAACTGTGAGACATCTGAGCTCTGAAATGCAATATGAGTAATGTTCTGCTACTTCATACATCACTGAAAATGTGTTTTGTTTACCTATGGCTTTCATTGGCTGCCAAACACAAGGGTGAATTTGAGTGTTTATCTGTTTTCATGGTGTCCTCAGGAAAGTCAAAGTTCCTAGGCAGTGGTATCAAATGCTAATTTATCAGGCAAACACCACAATTGTGTCACCATGAATGTATCTACTGCTTTACCTCGAAGTAATTTCTTAATGCAGCTTTTTTTCTCTTGCAGCTGACCTTCATGGGTATAAATCGCACAGAAGTGGAAGAAGCTGATGACTCTGAGGACGTTCCAGGTGATTTTTTACCCAGTCATGCCTGGCAGAAAATGGGGGAAGAAGCACCCAAGTACTTCAGGAGAGCACCCACTTTTCACTACATGTAAGTTTCTTCAAGGAAGTAGTGTGTACTGCAGCTCAAGGTAATGGCCTTGGCTGATTCTTGTCTTTGATGCCCTGGCTTGAAATGAGTTAAACTGAAGTCCCAGCAGAGTGTTGACAAGGTATGAGGCTGTCAACATACTGGAACAACTTTTGGGGCTGGTTCTTTGCAGAAATCTCTAAATGTGATGAAGCTTTAGGTATCAGTCATCACTTTGCATTTTGTTGAGGAGATCCACTGCTCGGTATAAAGATTCCTAAGCATGCAGCATAAACCAGATTTGCATGTGTGCATTTGTTGTGTTGTGTCTGTAGGAAAGGGTTCTTCCTTCCCTCCCTTGTGCTTCCAGTTATCCCAACTCCTCCCCAGTTGCCTTGGAGATTAATGTATTCTTTCTCAAATCCCTCCTCAGTGCCCTGTCCATCACTCAGCGCTCCCACCCTTTTCTCTAGAACTCTCTAGAAACTTCAACTGGAGCATCGAGTGATTGGCTCAGGGGCTGGGGCTCCACCCTCACCCTCAAGTCATCCCCATTAGTGTTCTCCCTAAGTCAATCTTTGTATCCCACTCCCCTCTGAAACCTTATTCATCCAAGGACTGACTCCCCCCTTGTTTCCCTCCCTCCTTATAAGCTGTTGTAACTTCCCGCTCTTTCTCTTGGCTGTCGGTTTCCCCTGGGATCAGTAAACCTGCGTTGGCCACAGCTGGAGAGCACTCTCTTCTCTTTCTGCTGCCTGTAGCCGTAAGCCCAGGCGCGTCCCACCACAAGGTAGCGCTGCTGTCACAGCACGGGGCGTTTGCCTTGGGCGCTGTCCCGAGCCACGGAGACCGGGATAGTGCCCACCTACTGCTAGCGGTGCTGGATAGCTCGCCGGGACGGCCGAGAGGGACGGTATTTCTCCAGCTGGAGCGCTTCATGTGTTCTTTGTGTTCTGGTTAGGATGGGATCCTTCAAGTCTGAGCCTCCTGTACGAAAGCAGCGGATTGAGAGGCAGAAGAAAGCTAGCAGAGGGAAAGCAGAACGGGCAATGCCTGCTCAGGTTTGTTAAGTGTTATCTTTATTAAAAATTACTTTAAAATCTTTGTTTGTTTTGGGTTTTGTAATTATAAACTGTGGATTTGTGACATCCCACCCTGAAGGGGAGGGGAGCATCCAAGATCCTCAGTGGTTGTGCTGTGCTGTGCTTATCTCCAGGAGCCAGAACAAGGATGTTTGTCCCAGAAAAGTGCTGCCCTACCTTCATATGGCTCCTTCTCCAGCTATATCCTGCTGTTTCTCACAGTGTGTGATTACCAGTGCTCCTTGGCTGTTATTGCCAACAGTCCTTCACTGGCTCCACAGCCATCCAGCTGGAGTTGGAGACACACACACCAGCCCCTCTCCTTCTAAGCCTCTACTAAAGGATTCACACTCCATTATTAGGCTTCCTGATTTGTTTTGTGTGGACTGCAGTATTTCATTGAGTGGAAGGAAGTAAAGCAAGATTTACAGACCAATTTCATGTTCAGAAGTAGGGTTTACCAACTGATTTTCAAGTTATAAGCTTACTTGTTCTGTTGCCTGGAAGGAAACAAAAAAGAAGCTTCTTTACATTAGTGTGGTGTCCTTTTTTCTTTAAGAAGTGTCTAACAGGGTGTGGCATTTGCACTAAAATGTGGTTAATGGCAGCCAGCTAATTAGCTCACATAACCACTTTTTTATGTTTCCTTATTCTTTGTGTCATTCATCAGCAGAAAAGCAAAAGTCTGGGAATACTGCAAGAGGCTCACATCTGAAACTGCAAATATAATCTGTGTTGTTACAGGGAAGCCTTGGCTGTGATAATGCCAAGATATAGAGGCAAATGGTTGATTGCTGCCTTTTAAAAGGCAGCCTGCTCAATCCAAATAGTGCTAGAAAGGATTTGTTACAGTTTGTACTGGGAAGAAGAGGAGCTGGAGACTTTGTGGGTTGCTTCTAAATGCTCATCTTCATTAAACTGCCAGACTGTAGCACTGTGTGACCCAGCTCCTCAGAGCTATTGAAAAGTGAGGATACACCTGTACATAGGCTCAAAACATGCAAGCCATGGCCTTTCAGATTGGCATTGTCAGATGGGAATTAAACCTAAATCTCTTCAAAGTTGTCTCATGTTTGCATAAGTGTGTTTGTTATGTTTGCATGTAGGGAGAAAAATTCAATTTTATGTTACATGTTCAAAAGAAGCCCTTTGCATATTCTGGTAATTCTACAACAGTTATTTGAGGTGAATCTCTGTTTCTTTTTCCCAGTTAAAAGAAATGGAGCAGTCTCATCAAGAAGCTACAGAAAAAGAAGTAGAGAGGATCTTGAGAATACTGCAAACTCATTTTGAAAATGATCGTAAGTATGATGAAATTAAGCATTAACTAGGGAAAATTAATGTTCTCTGTCTTCTACAATTTGGAGTGGTAAAACTACAGAGACAAAATGAGATGAAGTCTGCAAGTAGATATCTTTGGTGAAGCACATATACCAACTATGTATTTTTTATGAACACTAATCAGCTGTTGTTTGACTGCAAAGTAAATGTAAATCCTCTCTCCTGATTAAATTCTGCCACTTTTAGATGGTAGTTAAATAGTCAAATATATGGATTTGTGTGGGGGAAATGATGGAAGAAAATAATACACTACATAATCTACTCTGTAGAACATCTGTTACTGCAGGCAGCTGGGAATTCTGGATTATAACTAAATTGAAAAACATCCCTTTAGCTTTTGAAAGGTGCACTGGCTCTCTTAAGTTTGTATTTACATGTGTCAGCTCTGTGTACACCACCTGTTTGTTTATTTGGTTGTTTGAACAAAGGTATTTTTGCATCCCCAGCTAATACACCCATTTCCTTCTTTGATTTTGTGATTGATCCGAACTCGTTTGCACGGACTGTGGAAAATGTGTTTCATGTGTCCTTCCTTGCCAGGGTAAGGCATGTTGTCTTTTTAAAATATCCCTTTAGATACTAGAATTACCTAGAAGTACTGACCTGGGATTTTTTCCTGGCTTTGATATTGAAGAATTAGGATTTAAATAGTAGGAATATGAATTTATTTTCTGCAAGTGAACTGGTAATCAAATTTGGTAATCTTTGATTACTTTGGTAATCAAATTAAAAAGGAAACAGAGTTGACTGACTTTATTTCTTTGCACTGCAGTCAATTTACCAACAAAACAGCAGTGATATTTTTGCAGTCAATATGTTTATCAAAAAAGATTCTGGCTCACATTTTCTGCACATGTAGAAAAATTCTCACAGAGTATGGAAGAGTTACTGAGGCTGTAGAAAACTATGTTAGTGCAAGGTTTTATATTCTTTTTGAATCCAGGGATTTACACTTCAAAACTGTGCTTAGTTTGACTCATAAATAAAATTAATTATGGAAAAAATGAAAACTACATAGATACATTATTATAAAGGGTTAGCTCAAGTATATTTAGAGAATAACAATTATTTTAATAAAGCATAACTTTTATAATCCAGCAGTTACACATTGTTGCTATATGGACTGCCTTCTTTATGCATAAGTGCTGTATTAAACTAGTTTTTTCTTATGTGGTATTCTTTATCAGTATATGTACCTGTTCATGATTATGTAATAAGTAAAAATATGAATTTTCAGTACATTCTCCTAACTGGAAAACTCTTAAGTTATAAAACTTTAAATCCCACTGTTGTTTAGGATGGTCTTGCAAAAATAAAGCTGGATGAAGATGAATTGCCAATAATAGGTAAAATACAGCTTTAAAATATTCTAATTGTAACAACATTACATGTTACATGTTCACAAAGTTTTTAGGTATATTTTTAACTGGGGATATGCAGTGGATGTAATTGAAGGTATGAAGAGATCTATGGGCAACTGAAAGGATTGAATCTTTTCAAATATTAATATATTTAAAAGATCATACAAATTAATTCCATTAATAGAAATCAAAGGTTATTACCTTTCCAGTTATATTTTTGCTAATAAGTAAATGAACATTATTACACTTGGCTGAACAAAGACATCTTTGGGTGTAAGAACTCTCTTGTCTCAGAGTTGGGAAGTGTTGCAGCTTCAAAACAGTTGGAAGGGAAATCCTTCATTGAAGGTTGAATGAAGAATTCATTCTCCATTCTTCATACAAGATTGGCTTTCATTCCCACAGGATATCAGTGGGTTAAGACTTTGGTGGGATATTGTAAGGAATGAAATATTTAGGTCCTCCTGAAAAAAGTTAGTCCTAAGTTTTTAAGATCTGAGACTGAAGGAAATATCTCAAGCAGTACATGGCACAGGTTGCTGATAGAGACTAACTGGGTGGAATGTGTAGGATTGATTGATTGATTTTTGTGAAGCTTTTGTGTGGAAACTGACTTGACAAGTGTAAATCCTGAAAATGCCGTGTTTGGATCAGAGCCTGTCAAGCCCAGCGAGGGAGAGGGAGGGGAGGAGGACAGCACAGCTGCAGCACGGAACCAGGTGGTCATAAGTCTGGACCAGAGAGAATGGAAGGTACCATGGACAGCACTTCATCCTTGGGATCAGTTCTTTTTTATTTAAGCCTCTGAGAGCTGTGCTGGGGAGGGCAGCTGTTCTGTGTGCAGAAACACTGCACTTCACCTTATGCATGCCAGAACAATCACACATCTAAGGGATTTTTGTAGCTGCAGGAAAACTGAGAATTTGAGTTGTGATTCCACCTTTGATTCCTGAAGCCTGGTCAGTTTAAGTGCTTTGAAGCTGTGCACTGGCTTCACTGTTTTATACAAGGCCTGGGGAAATATGGGATCTGTTTCTTCCCTGATGTACAATACTTGTCACTGGAGGCAAAGTTATCCATGCAATTGCCTCACTGTTTGTAATAAATCTTAGACAAAAAGTAGTTTTGAGCACACATACTTCTCCTTTGTCCCTCACTCAGAATGTGCAGCAGAAATGTAGTAATTTGAAATAGTGCTTTAGTATCAGAAACTTTATTACTTGCTTGGTGGTAATTAAATTGAAATAGTTAATCTCTGCTGACTAACACACTGCTGTCATCTCTAACCAGGAGATCATAGAAACATTTCAGATAACAGAAGCTATGATTACCCCTCTTTATCAGAGCACTGAAGAAGAAATGGAGACAGAGTAACTGTTCAAGTAAGTTCTTTTAGCACAACTCAGTAAGCTCCTTATGCACGGGGGAGAACTTCAGGGAATCTGTGTGTGACAAATGCAAAAGAACTGTAAGCAGGGTGATTGTAACACCTGGAATTGCTGTGTTCTTGCCCTCTTCATGAAACAAAATGTCATCTAGCCATGTATGCAATGATTAATTGGGGAAAAAACCCTTTATTTTTGAGTTTGATGGTCAGTTAAGTGATGAGTTATTTTTTGGAACTTTATACTCAGAATGCAGTGTTGGAAAGAATCATAGCTTAGTTTTTCTGTTTGGATTCTTAACTTCCTGACAGCTGATGTTGTTAATAAAGTAGTGTGAAGAAGGACTTAGAGGGAACCAGGCTGTCTTTCCCTTCTGCTTCCATAAAATTCTTCCAGTGATTGGACTGAAGTCCTGTCACAGTTGTTTGGTCAATTCCAGATCCTAATGCATATTATCTTACTGCCTGCTCTTTTTTGTTTTTCTTTCCCCTTAGGTGCCTTAAAGAAAATACTTCAGGACATTTCTTCCAACAACTGTTTTATATGTATATGTTGTAAAATTAAATATATTTTTTTTCTGGAACATCTCAATGCTTTATATGAGCTGCTTTGTTTTAAACCATGGAATGGGTTGGGTCAGAAGGGACCTTAAATCCCACTTAGTGTCACCCCAGCCATGGCAGGGACACCTTCCGCTATCCCAGGCTGCTCCAAGCCCTGTCCAGCCTGGCCTTGGACACTTTGAGGGACCCAGGGGCAGCCACAGCTGCTCTGGGCAACCTGAGGAAGTCTGGACTTGTGACAGAGTTATTGATGTATTATGGCTCAGTTTGCTACTTCATATGAAGTTTACTGTCACTCATGAAAAAGGTAAAAAGCAAACACTGTCCCTTCTTCCCTCTCTTGTCCCACCCCAGCAGCAGCAAGTGCAATTCACATGGTTAAACATCCCTGCTGGGATAATCTTGCTATCCTGTATGATTTTGGGTGCTGCAGGAGAATGGATACTGCCCTGCTGTTCTTGCTACTCTGGAAATAAAGGTTTGAGTTTGGAAATCCGGTCGCAGTTACAGATAGCAGTTCCCCCTTCCTTCATTCCAAACTCCTCCTGTATTTGTTTGGTACTTTGGGCATTGGGCAGGCCAGCTCTATAGGGCCAGAACATTATTTTATTAAAAGTAGTTGTATGGAAGTCTTGTTCCTTCTCAGAAACCGCTCTGTGGAAGAGCTCAGGATCTCTCCCACCCTTTCATCCTGCTGTAGAGGGTACACAGGACTCCATCCCCACGGAAGGGCTGTTGGAGCGTGTTTTTGGGGTGAGGAGCTGCTCAGGCCGTGAGGGTGAGGGGGGACACGGCGGAGGAGCGCCAGAGCCTCAGCGCTCTTCGCTCTGCGATCCGCCCGCGGGGGAGGCTGGGCCGGGCCGGGCGCGGCGGCTGCGGCCGGGCAGGGGCGCTGTGGGGCTGCGGGGCCGCCGGCGCCATGCCCGCCGCCGTGGTGGAGTACAAGGGATGGAAGGAGGGCTACGGCTGCGGTTACTGCGGCGCGGCGCGGGGCAAGGTGTCCGCGGGTGAGCGGGTCTGGGGATGGCGGCCGGGCCGGGCTCGGGGCTCCTCCGGCCCCGCCGCGCTGCCCGCCCGAGTCATGGCGGCCGCGCCGCTTCCTGTGCGCGCCGCCCGCGCGCCGCCCGCAGCAAAGATGGCGGCGGGCGCCGCTTCCGGGCGGCCCGGGGCTCTGACCTGAGGCGGGCGGGGATGGCGGCGGGCGGCGGCTCCCCGAGCATCGTCGAGTTCTTCGGCGGGGAGGATGGCTACCGCTGCGGCTACTGCAGGAGCGACACCGGCAACATCTCGCACGGTGCGGGCGGGGCGGGCTGGCAGCGAGGCCGCCCCGGGCTGGCCGGGAAGCGGCGGCTGCGGGGCCGGGGAGGGCGGCCGGGACAGGCGGCGGCTCGGCAGCAGCTCCCGGCAATCCAGCCGGGAGATCGGAACGGCTCCTACGGCCCGGCGCTCCCCAATGAGTGTGACAGAACTGAGCGGCGGTTCTGTGTTGTTTTCCTTGTATATTTCTGGGGAGTGGGAGGTGCACAGGGGAACTCAGCGCTGGTGCGGTCAGAGAAATGGTTAATTGCATCCCGGGATTTGTGTTGGGCTTAGGGTTTTTACATTTAATGTGGTTATTGAAAACAGTAATTACCATATTTAAGAATATGTCAGATTCCTGTGCATAAGTGGCCATTAGCTACTCAGATTTGCAATAACCGCAGAATCACAGAATTGTTTGGATTGGAAGGGACCTTAAAGCCACCCAGTGCCACCCCTGCGATGGGCAGGGACACCTTCCAGTGTCCCAGGCTGTTCCAAGCCCCCGTGTTCAACCTGGCCTTGGGCACTGCCAGGGATCCAGAGGCAGTCACAGCTGCTCTGGGCACCTGTGCCAGGGCGTTTCCACCCTCACAGCCACGAATTTCCTCCTATTATCCCATCTAACCCTGCCCTCTGGCAGTGAGAAGCCATTCCCTGTGTCCTGTTCCTCCATCCCTTGTCCCCAGTCCCTCTCTGGAGCTCCTTCAGGACCTGGCAGGGTTCTGAGCTCTCCCTGGAGCCTTCTCCTCTCCAGCCTGTCCCAGAGCAGAGGGGCTCCAGGCAGTTCTGCAGAGTTTGTTGTATTTTACAGACAAACCACGGTCAGTCAAGTGTGCTGCTGTGTTGTTTATTTCAGGTATGTGGGCACATTCGATGACAGTTCAAGATTACCAGGATCTCATAGACAGAGGATGGCGAAGGTACATTGAAAAAGAAAATACAAAGCCATGTTGTCAGTTGATATAACAGTTAGAATCCACATTTAAATTTAGAATCCACATTTAAATTTAGATCTATAGATACACTTAAATATCCATGAGTAATTGAACTATTTGTCCAGTGCTCTGTTACCTTTTGTAACATGACTTTCAAACAGGGAAATATTCTGTGATTTTAGAAGGACAATGCAGTCAGCAAAGAACTGAAGAACTTGCTCTTTGATATTTCATCATGACATGTTTTGATGTGATTTTTATAAAAAAGCTTCTTCATTTATTTTGTAGTATAAACAGCAACAAAAAAATCAATGCATATTTATTACTCTTTTCAGAAGTGGAAAATATGTCTACAAACCTATCATGAATCAAACGTGTTGTCCTCAATACACAATAAGGTAAGAAACTCAAAGTACACTTTTGTAAGGGATTTGACCACTTCAGATATGTTCCACTATATGTGTTTGCTGCTTGAAATACATCATACTTGAGGAGTTAATCTACTTTTAATGATACTTTGAACAGTAAATGTATGCTTTTGGGTTTGTGCATAGGGACTTCAGCAGCTCTGGGATATTTTCCTGTAAGGAAATAACCTTGTCTGTAACCCACAAACACTGCTTTAGCAGCCCAAATAAGGGAGGCTTACATTTGTATTTTAGTAATTCTAGAGATACACATAAAAACATGCCCTAAGGACTGATATTATTCAATAGAAGACAATGAAATTTCATTATCTCAAAAGTGTTGATAAAACATTTGACCACTCAATATAGAGAAACTTAAGAAATAAATAGAGATTACAGTGTAATTTTTGTAAGTGGTTCCTTAACCTTTTTTTTTTTTTTTTTTTTTTCCTTAAACAGTCTTTCACAAAAGAAATGTTCTTTTTGGTCTTTTTTAGGTGCCGGGCTTTGCATTTTCAGGCCTCCAAGTCCCACAAGAAAGTTCTGAAGAAAATGTTGAAATTTATTTCCAAAGGAGATGTGTCAAAGGTAGCGAGTGAAGGTAAGAAACAGTGAGTGTTTGAAAACCAATGCTGACGTGTGGAAGGAGGATTTCAATACCTGCTTGAGTGGTCAGATGGCAAATGGGCTTTGAATTCTGTGTGTACACCCCTGGCTGGGCTGGGTCTTGAGCACTTCAGTAGCCCAGAAACCAAATTGTTCAGGGGGCTGGGGTTATTGAAGAAAATATTTCCTTACTTTTTCTATTGGCCAGCTCATTTTCCTGGGCATGTCCTCACTTTCTAGCTGGGTGCTGCAGAGAATTAGATGCTGTTTTTACTTTTATCATGAAACTGATAATCTGGAGAGGACTAACTGGTGGCACAAAAAAGGAAGAGCAAACAGAGAGGGATTTTCCAGTTACCTTCCATTTATACAGCACCAAATCCAGCAATTCTTTGTGCTGGTGAAACTTGTATTGGTTCTGAATCATTATAATCTGCCTCTTTTGTATGTGTGGTATGCTAGATTTGTTTGTTATTTGTTTGAAATAGTTTATTTGTTATTTATTTGATTGTTATTTGTTTGAGATATTTGACTGTTCAGTTTTAGTGGAGGAAATAAAACTGTTCTCATAAATGAATTGATGTTCATAGTTCAGGATCATAAAGGAAACTCTGTGTTGAGACTGTTGCAATACTGTGGGAAAACACTTGTAAAATTGGAAACTAGTTAGTTTGGTACTAATTTTAGCTGTGGAAAATGTGAGCTGTGGTTGTACAGAGAGAAATTCACTCATGCAGGTTTTAATTCTTGACAGAAGAGCCGATGGATTCCCATATAGAGGATGTGGCCACGTGTGATTTTGCATACAAAAGTGAATCTCAGGTCAGTCAGTCTGACCTGACTCCCTTGGCTGTGGATCAGGCTGAGAGGGTGGAGAATGAAGATGAGGACTCAGGAGAAACAAAAGAAGAGGGCAATGTGCAGAAGGTGGAATCAGATTCTGTTCAGGTCTGTGCAGACAAGGACACCCCAGTCCCTGCAGAACCATCACATTCAGCTAAAGCTGTTCATGCACCACCCAAGCCAGGTAATTTCTGCTAGTCATTGGAGTATCCTCTCATCATTTCACATCTTCTTGAACTCCCTTCTTTTTATCTTGCTTAGTAAGTTAATAATTATTTTATTTTATTGTTTTGTTTTATTCCCTGCGTTCCTCCCAGTTTATGGAATCACAGCATGAAAATTGAGAGGTGCTGGATTTTACTTGTAATACTGTAATTTATATTTTGTTACATGAAAAAGTTATATTTATCTTCTTTTCCTCACCTTAAGTAAGACTGAATCTTTAAGATCTGAAGCTAAAGAGGGGAGATTTAGATTAGAAACTTTTTATGATGAGGCTGGGGGTGCCCAGAGCAGCTGGGGCTGTCCCATCCCCATGTTGGATGGGGTTTGGAGCAGCCTGGGACAGTGGAAAGTGTCCTTTTAAAAGTCTCTTTCAGCCCAAACCATTCTATGATTCTGCCTTCTCTTGGGACATGGGTGATTTCTGGCAGAAAGATGGTAAGGGGTGGGTGGGTAATTTATTTAAACCAGAATAATTTATTTAAGGTAGAATTGCTGACAGACACTTTGTGGCCCAGAGGCTACAGGTGAGGCAGCCTTGTCTTACAGATCTTGTTTCTCATTTTGTGTACCCTGTTCTAGCAAATAAAGGGAGTTTCCTTCATTGTGGTGTATATGGTAGGGAAAATCCTACTGGAAATTTGAGGCTTTAGAGTTTGTGCCTGTGTTGGGACATCCTAATAATTCCTGATTTCACTCACCTGTTGCATGTTGTGCCAGTATTTAGGAGAACAAAGTACTTCTGTCTTCTTCTGTAGCATTGCTGATTTGAAGTGAAATAATGTTTTTTCCTTAATAACCACTCATCCCTATTGTATCTGATTTTCATCAGCTTAATAAACAGTTTTTGCATCTGAATAAAAGGAGAATTTTCAGAAATACTTGCTCAGAGAATCAGCAGAGTTGCATAGAAATACTACAGAAATTTTAAAACCGTATTTAGTATTTTGATCTTATACAAACCTTTACAACCCTTATATAGTTTATTGTTCATATCAATTTTATTGTGCAAATTTTCAAAGCTCTCTTGTTTTAAATAATAAATTAAAAACTTTAGCCTATGTAAACTTAGTATTGAAAAGAAATGAAATGGTTTTTGACAGCAGATGGCAGACTTGGGTAAGGAATAGGAGTGTAAAAACCTGCCAGTGCTTTGGAAAAGGTGAGGTAAGGTCTTCACTTAGGTTAAGAAGAGCTTTGAATCAAACTTTAATAAATAAATGCAGATAAATAACATTGAAGTGCATTTCAGGGAAAAAAGGTTTAATTTTACAGAGCAGAAATATTCATGAGTGTGCTTCTTTCTGGTGTTTTTGAAGATACAAGTGAACAGTAAGTGCATCAGAAGCTTATTTAATTTTTTTTTTTTAATGCTAGCTGGTGTCACAGGTCAAATTTAGTTTAAAATTTTCCAGATTCAAAAATGTTTAGTTTTCATCTTGGAAAATGTAGACTTAGTCTGTAATAAGATTGTTTAATTGCATTTTTATTCCTTTATAAACAAAACAGGTCATTGTCCTCTAGGAATAATGGTCTGTTTCTGCACAGTTTCAGATAGAAAAGAAGGTTTGCTTATATCTCTGTAGGCACAGTCACTGCTTGAGGAAGTTTTTCTTGCTAAGTTACAGCTTACAGAAGATCCAAGACATGAAACAGATCCTGATACAGATGAAGTACTCATTCTTCAAATACATCATGGGAGTTTTAAATAAACTCTTCCTCTGACTTGTTTGCCTGAGGACAGGTCACACAGTGTCTGCAATTCCCTCATGCCTTTGGATCTGTGTTGCTTTACAACTCACAGTTCTTGTATTAGTAAGGAACAAATGGATCAAGGTGGGAAACAGTGCATGGGTTTGACTTCTCCTTTCAGCAAATACCACTCCACAGATTGAATTCTATAAATGACTCATCTGTTAAAGTGCAAAAAGTGAATTTATCGATTAAAACAGACAATCTGAAGATAGTTTTAAGCAAATATGCAAATTTGTGGCCTTTTCCATTACATGACCATAATAGCATTGGCAGCATTTCTACACCCTGCCTATGGATTCTGGGCTTTATTTTGGGGTGTGTGTCTTCACAGGAGTCTGTGCTGTAGCCACACACACACAATCACACGGGCTTTGAATGCAGAAGACCAATTCTCTGTGATTTTGTGGTTGTATTTCAAGTTTTTGAGCACACCCTTGGCTTTGGGGTGAAGTGGTCAAGGTGACTCCAGATTAGTGCTGCAGTAAGAAGCTGTGGGAGAATCACTGTGTTCGTGTTGCATCAGGTGTTGGTGGTTGTAAATGTGAAAGGCCATGCTGAGTTCAGAGCCCAGGCTGCAGTAAATGGTGATTTTAACCATTTCCTTCCATTGATGAGGTGAGAGCTGTTTGTTATCAGGTGTGGTGTTTAACTCTGCCTGTGCCCTCATAGGGAAAGGGGCTGATCTGAGCAAGCCCCCGTGTCGGAAAGCAAAGGACATCAGGAAAGAGAGAAAACTCCAGAAGCTCCTGCAGAACCAGATGGGCACAGCAGAAGGCTCTCAACTTCAAGGAGATCAAACTTTCCTCTTGCAAAACTCTAAATCTAAAACAAACCAGCCTAAAAACATTGAAGACTTTGTTTTTGTCCCTCTACCTGATGATGCACGACACAAATTAGAGGTAATCTCTTGTTCACTGTTATTGGAGGCGGATGAAGGAAAGGTCCAGTTAAGGAGTTTTTGAAAAGCTTAAGTCTGTATTTATGGCTTTATGAAGTAGTTCTGGCTTAAGTCTTGAAATATATGTGGTACTGAATGATGTATATTTATTTATATATATATAGATATATATAGATGTAGGTACGGATAGATATATATATAAATATATATAGATACTTATATATAGATATAGATAGATATGCATCATAGGAGTGTGTATATATATATATGTATGTATATATATGTATTTATATAAACTACACACTCATGGTGCAGCTGCACTCTTTTTAACCACAGGAGGGTGCTCTTGTACTACCATGTTCTAGCAGTTCAGTTATTAAAATAACTTGCAAATTAATTTCATACAGAGTGATTTGAAAATGAAAAACTTTGTATTAACCAAGTGTTAAATAATGAGAGAAATTCACTATTTAGGTCTGCAGTATATAAATACTTAAACTACCTAAGCTAATGAAATTTGACAAAAAGCAGTAACTTCATTAAATTAATCAGATAACAAGGTAGTTGCTTTTTACACACATCATTGGTGTGTGCTGATGTCTTTGAAAGCTGCAAAAATGAGAATAAAAAAGTTTGCTTAATGCACTGGTTGTCACTACATCTATGAGACAGTAATCTGGAAGACTTTTGGACTTTATAACATTTGTTAATTATAAAACCATTTTTCCTGCTATTTTTTCCATAAGCTGGAAAGCTGACTGAATGTTTTCTTGATCATTTTCAATGATGCTAATGGAGATGAAAATATTTGCTGACTAGAAGCCACAAAATTGATTTGTCTCCCTAACTCCACATTTCCTGAGGAGTTCTTTAACAGAAGCATGATGGCTTTGTCTGAGCATCTTTTTAGAAGATGAAGTATTAAAAGACATTTGCTCTTTGTGAAAATAGAACCATTCTGAAAACTACATAGTTTTGCAAATTAATATGACCTTAAATATTTTTGAAAAGACATGCACTGCTGCCCGTGTTGTAGCATTATTTTGCTTAGGGAGCAATCATTTTTACTAAGAAGAATGTTTAATTTATAGATTATTTTTAAAATTATTTTTGCGTGTTTAATGGTGATGGTATGAGGACTGGTAACTCCTTGTTGGGGTTAACTCATAATTGAATATAGAAACACTACTTCATCTTCCTTTTTCAATTTCAAAAGTACCTGGAAATCCCCTTGGGATTATTGCCATAAAAACATGGATTTTGGGTGAAGAGCAGAGATTTGAGTCTTCCAAGCCTTTCAGGTATTTTTCAGTGTAGTGTGAGACTATGAGAGAATATTTTAAGTAGCACAGAAAATCTCTTTAAAATGATGATCTGCATACCATTTGTTGGTATTATTTCCTGAAAATTGTGTAGTTCTTCTCTAGGCATTTTAGTTAATTTGCAGTTTGAAAACCTGTGTTATCAATTTAAAAACCTTCAGTAGCATGAATTGAGCTGGAGAATTAGAAGACTCTTGGCTAATAGTAATTAATTTGTGATGGCCCTTGTGCAGGAGGGTGAAATTTCTCTCTGTTGTGATGTTTATGTTATGTATAAATGTACAGTCATTGCATGATATTTTAATAATAAATGTGTTTAACTTCTTCTGAAGGTGAGGGTGGTGAGATCATCTCCACCAAGTTCACAGTTCAAAGCCACATTTCAGGAGTCTTACCAGGTCTATAAACGTTACCAGATGGTCATTCACAAGGACCCACCTGATAAACCATCCATAAATCAGGTCAGGAGACCAAATTTAATTCTATGCAAAGCTTCCCCTCCATTTCACGTGTCCTGTTTCTAGGAGAAACAAATGTGGATTTTATATCCATTGTATATTCCAGGAGCTTGTAAAATACTGTATCCAATAAAATCAACATCCTGAAAGTGCAAACTCTTGATACCTCTCTGTGAGTGCCACAGATATTTGGTTTTAGTTGCAGGCAGAGAAGTTCTGGATGCTGTTGGGTAAGAAATGGAGAGGGTGAGGCTCTTGGAGATAGAGATGGGCCTTAAAAATACAAATCCCATAAGAACTAAATCCAGCTGGACACTCAGCCTGGTAACTGCTCTCCTTGGCTTTGGTTTGAGTGTTTCCATAAGAAGGATACAATGATCAGGGCCAACATGTGAGCAAAAGTTTGTCACACACACAAATTGTTGGTTTAAGGTTCACCAGAGTGAAATAATTCTCCTCAGTTTCAGTTTAAGCCTTTAAAAAGTAACCTGTGCACTCCATCTGAATTTATAATTTGTTGCTGCTTCCTGCAATGAACAGGTGGAGTATAAAAGTGAACTGTCAGATGTGTTACATCTCTATTCTAGAAGGAAAAAAAAAATATATCATGAGTTTGGAGAAACAGTCTGAGTAGCAAGAGCAAGTAATTGTTGAACCAGGGCAATCAATGAGTGATGTGCCATTAAAAACAAAACATTTTAAGAAGTCCTTGAGACTGTACAATAAAATTAAAATTTGTTGTTGATTGTTAGATATCAGTAAAAATAAGGGAGTTGTCTTATTATTTTTAAGGTAGAAAACTGACTTCAGAGGCTTTGAAGTGCATAGGAGGAGATCTTTCACTAGCCTGACCTTCAGAAGCAGATTATGTGATGCCATGCACTCAAAACAGAATGCTTCTATTTCCCTTGCTCTGAAGGTGAGGTTAGTACCTGTCTCCTTTGAGGACCCCCAGTTCAAATCATCCTTCAACCAATCTGCCACTTTATTTGCCAAGTATCAGATGTCTGTACACAAGGACACACCTTCTGACTGTGGGGAGAACGAGGTACAGTTCACTGCATGCACCTTTCTGCCAACAGCTTCTTCAAATGCACACCTAGATGCTGGGAAATGCTGGTCTAAATATTAAATCATTGAAATTGCCATTCCTGAGGGGTTTTTGATGGCAAAATCATCTCCTGCTTTAAAGTTCTTTGGTACCTTTTTTATGTTTCTTCCTAATTTTTTGTGTTCTCGCTTAATTTAGCAAGTGAAGGTTTTAAAAATCTCAGTTTTATTTCCATTGCATTGCTAAGCACACTGCTCAGCTGGAACTGACCTATACAGTAGGAATAGTGCAAAAATGTCTCACCAGTTGATCATTTGAGGCTTGATGAGAATATGTTGCATATGGATAAGCCCTGCTCCTAAAAGGGTTTTTACAGAGGATAATCCTAATCTAATAATTGAAAAATAATTAAAAATACTCGTGGGGTTCTGAACAAGCAGCAGTTCTCCATTTCTCTGGCAGGTGGCACAACCTCCTCATTGGCAGAATTAATGAAAATGCTACCTCAGATCTCTCTCTTCTATCTACTGCAGATGTGCAGCTTTATTATTGGTCAGCTAGTCAGGATTTTCTGTTCCTGAGAGTGAACTATCTGCAGAAGTGAAACCTTGTAAACTGGGGCTGCTTTCCAGGTAGAATTGTAAAACCACATCATAATTTTTGGCTTTAGTTCAAGAGTGTAAGGAGAGCTGGGTTTTATTTTTTTGTGAGATGTCTGTAATGCTGCTCTGAAAAGCCATAAAATCCATTTCACTTTGTTTAGTAAAATAATAGCTCTCATAACAGTAAGTAGTAGTCTCTACCCTTTTTATAATTGCTGGCCTAAGTGGGTTTAATTATAAAAATGTAAAAGTTGGAGGCATGCCAAGAGAGACTGAGCTATTTACTGGATTTGTACCCAGCATTACCTGGGCAGATTAGAGACTTGAATTTTCTGCTATGGTGGAAGCATTTCAGCATGGAAAGATGTGTTAGGGACTGTCAGGTTTCCACCACCTGAAGGTGTAAAGGCTGTCCTGGGAACTGCTGTTGGAAGGAGATGGATTTCTGTTCACTGCTAATAGTTTAACAGATTTTTATCCTCTTTTTCCTTATTACTTACCATAGGGGTTTCCCTGCTTTGCTTTTATCTCCTCTCTTTGGCCTCATGTTTGTGCAGGCTTAGAAAATTCCAAGGGAAACATAAAAACCTTCTCTGAAGCATCTGCTGAATGTAAAAACTTGGTCTGATGCTGATGGGTTTGAATTTAGGTTCTTTTTCAGCCTTGGTAAATCATATTTTGTGTCCATGAGACTGCCTGGCCAAGAAGGTTTTTTTATTCACAGTTAGGAATTAACACTCTCCCTTCAGTCAGCATTTTGTATTTGATCTCTGCAGGAAGTAAACTGAAGAATGTTTTACACAAAAATGTGTTTTCATGTAGTTTAGAATCCTTTTTTTAATATTAAATTTGTGTGGGAAGAGTTATCTGAGTCACTTCTAAGGTACCAAGTAGGGTAAAACTGATCCAGATTACTGAGAGGAAGGGTAGAAAATGCTGCTTGTAAGACCTCAAAACTTTTTCTGCTTCCTCTTTTTCAGACTTTTTAATATATCCTACAGACATTATGGAACCAAGGAGTTTTTTAAGCAAAGGGAATAAAATTCTCTCCTATACACAGGACCTTTTATCAGGATAGTAAGAAGTCTGCTTTGTGCTTTAAACTGGCAAATATCCAGGATTTTTTCACTTTTAATTTGTGCAAAATACTCTGTGAGGTTGTTGGGGTTTTTTGTTAGGGAGAGTGCTGCACACTTTTGTGTTTGGAAAGTTTCTAGTTTAGAAAGAGTCTTTAGTTTTATATTAACACTTCATATTTAGAAACCTGCCTATATTTAAATTCAGAATCATACAAAGATTGTTATGGGATTATTAACAACTTCTTTTGGGAATATATTCTTAGATTGTTGGCATTACAATACACTATCTGTTGCTAGGCTAGTTTAATATTAACCTTATTATATTAAAAAGCAATTCTGAGAAGCAATTTAGAGTTTTGGTGGTTATTTGAGAATAACACTAATGGGAAAAACTATAAAAATGTTCACAAATAGTAACAAAAAATATTTGAACAAGGAAGGTGGTTATTGCACAGTGAGTGTGGAGAAGGCCTTTTTGCACCTCAGTAATGTAAATTCAGCTTTCCATCAGGAGTTTAAGTCAGAAGGGAGAGTAGAGGATTGTCAGGGCAGGGAATTGTGGAATTGAACTTGTGGGCACTCTGGTTAATGCCAGTTTGAGCCAGTGATAATTGGTGTTTTGGTGCCCTTCATGATGCTGAATCTCTTGAAATTTTGCCTTTTCCTCCTTTCCTTCTTCTGCTTCCCTGCTGAAGACTGCACAGCACTAATTACAGTGTGTTCATTAAAATAATTGGAGATTTTGCTGGGGAGAATCCTGCAGCACACTGTGGTGATGCAGTACTGATTCCTGAGTGAGGCAGTGACTTCTGTTTGTTCTAATAAAAAGCAAGGTGGAAACTTGTGAAATTAACTTTTCCCAAGTTCCAGACTTGTGATGAAACTTTGCTTTCATGGAAGCATCACCAAAATCTGTTCCTCTTTCACTGGCAAGGAGAGGATTGGGTAAGGTAGAAATAGAGTGTCTCTCTGCCAAATAGGTTAATATTCTAGGAGCAGTTTAAAATATTCCCTTGCTCCTGGAATTAAAACCGATTTAGCTTACAAGAGAAAAAAAAAATTCAAATTGGTTTTTATCTTGGCATAGAAGCCACAACTATTTTCTGCATAGTCTTTTAAAATATTCATTATGCCATTTTCTTCTTAGTTGGTCTGGTACAAGATGAATTTACCCTGGAAATCCTCTCACCCCTCTCAGGAACTTTTGATCACTTGCTGCAGGAATTCAGCTTCAAAACTGACCTGGCTGTGTCTGTGCTTTGGAGTGGAGTCAACTCCTGATGTTACACAAACTTGTTGGCACTGAAGAATGTTTCTGTCAGCATGTTTGTATTGTATGGAATTGGTGTCCTGAGGAAAAACATAGCAGGCAATTTTCATACTGGAGGTTTCTTTATAGTCCTTGCTCTTAAAAAGGGCTGAGGAAAAATTGATTTTTCACTTTTCCTCTGTGGGAGCACAAAACTTTATTCAGCTACTGTGTAAATGCATGAGCATCCACTGTTTGAGGAATATATGTATTTTTATTATAGTTGTTGGAGAAAATGAGATGAATTAGGGGGAGCCTGAACAGATTGTGAAGTTAAAGTATAAATAGCAATGAAGGAGTTCAGATAAAATAATGGAAATTAGGAATCCCTGCCTATTGGAGAAGTTTATCTAAGGCTGCTCTTGAATTAGCCAGGTTCTGAGCTGCTCATTTTTGGAAGCCGTTGAAACAATCTGGATTAGTGTTTGCCCCATTCTTTGCATTTCTTCTGTCCCTTTATGAAAATGCTTGATGTGGCTCTTTATCTCAGGTTCAAAATGATGGTCCCATTCCCACTATAACAGAGCTATATTTTTCTTTTTTATTTTCAATGGCTTTGTCCTGTTGTTTTGTTTTATTTTGTTTTGTTTTGTTGTTTTCTTGTTTGTTGGGTTGTTTTTAAAGCAGTGGAAGATACAATCACGCTTAGCATGAGGAGCTGTGTCTGTAACATACAAACCCCCCACAAATGTAATCAATTGCAAGGATTTATTTGTTTGGGTTATTTCCTGGCTGGTTATATTTATTTTGTGAAATGGGTCAAGCTGTAAGGAAAAGAAATTGAAATCATGAAAGCTTAGAAAAACTGAGAAATGGAGACCTCTAATGAGCAGAGAGATGAGAGGCTGAGCATCCTTATATTGAAATAACCTTGGGACCCTGTGGCATCAGTGAAAGATAAGCTGGAGCATAAATTATAGAGCTGATCAGCATATCAAGAGTAAAATAATTATGGAAAAAAATTATGTGGGTGAGGGTTTGTCCACCTTTTTTTTTTTTTTCATTGTTCATAAGAAAAATAGTAAATGCTAATACAATTTTGTTGTAATAATCCATGCACAGAGAAATAGGTAAATATGGATTTGGGGTCTGTTTTTAAAATTGAGAAACTTTTAATAGCCTTTGGTTATATTTCTACGAGAAAATGTGTAGATTAATATATGGAAGGATGATCTGAGAATAAGAAAAATGGATTTGTGTCTTATATAATCCCAAGATTTGGCTCTTTGGGTGATCCAATTCCACTGGATTTATGGAAGCTGTGTAATGGCTTGTCTGTGCTGTGCTAAGAGCAGTCCTTACCTGCAAATGTTTTAACTTTGCTCAGCACCAAAAATCCTGTTTCTGGGTAAGAAATGCAGGGAGGGCCGTGCAGAATACAAATCACCTGGAAGATGCTGTGATCCAGCTTCAGGATGATTTATAAAATACCTGGAGATAGGTATTTCAGAACATTTAGATCATTTCAGATAGGTATTTCAGAACATTTAGATCATTTCAGATAGGTATTTCTGAACATTTAGATCATTTCAGATAGGTATTTCAGAACATTTAGGTCATTTCAGATAGGTATTTCTGAACATTTAGATCATTTCAGATAGGTATTTCAGAACATTTAGGTCATTTCAGATAGGTATTTCAGAACATTTTGCCACCTGAATCTCTTGTGTTTTAAATGAAGATATGTGATAAATGAAATTATAGGTGTGGAATGGTGGAGATCTGGATCAAAGATTTTACATGAAACAATACAGCCAAAACATTTTTTAGTCTTTTCATGCCAAGGAGGAAATTTTTGATCCCAATGCAATAATCAATGGCTAATTTGGATAGAACAGAGGTGTCTTTAGCAGTTCTTAATGAAGTATCATCTCATCAGAGGCATCACATTTCTGACCCCAAGTCTTTTTAGAGTCTTTGTCTTTAGGAAACCCAGCTGAAGTGAAACAAGCTTATGTGGCAGCTACACAAGCTAGAAAACATTTCCATAAAAGATCATAAAAATTCTACAGTAGTTTCCAGAGAGAGCAGGAGTGAACAGTTTATTGCTATTGCTCCTGAAGCAAACGTTTTATTTAACTTTTCACAAGGGTTTCATAATGACAAACTTGTAGAAAAACAGTATCTGTCTGTTCCCTCTGTGAAAGTAGCTGGACTCTCTCTTTGCTTTGTGCTTAGCTAAATATTTGTCTTGGAAGAAAAGAATTTCAGGACACACAAAAGATACACTGTTTGAAAAGGTGCAAAAAATTACTGAAATACGTAGAGTGGGGTTTTCCTTTCACCCTCCCCCTTTATTTTTTTTTTCTAAATTGCTTCCCAGGAATCCACTTGAACCAATAGAAAAAACTGAGAAATGCCAAGGAGCACGTTCTGATCAGCTCCAACCTGGTATCAGCAGCCAGTTGGAAACTTTTAGGTCTCCCTAACCTACTTTCCTCTCTTATATTCCAGTGAGAAAATGCTGAAAAATCAATAGCCTTTGTGGTTATTTTTAGCCTTCTGTACATTTTTATTCAGCTCCTGGAAGCCATGGCAGAACACCTCACTGCAGTGAACTTGGATTTCACATCCTGGTAGCTCTGACTTCAGGACTTTGAATGAGTATTTCTATATCAGCCCAATTTCTTCTTTTTATTTGTGTGGCCCTTGTGACTGCAGTGCTGTGGATTCATGGATTTTATCATGAAATATCTATAAAAGCAAAATGATTCAGACATCCAGACAATTAAATAACTTGTCCACGGTCATATCATTTCAGTTCAGATACTTTCTGCATCTCAGTTTATATTCTTCATTTTGCCAATGAGTTTTCTCAGTGAATCCATATAAAATTAAATAATCTTTACTATAATTCTGATAAACCTTCAGTATATGAGAGGAGGTTTTTTTCTGAGCAAGAAAGCCATAGTGACTTTTATCACTACATAAAGGAATTGGAACTGAAATAAATGTACAATATTTCATTGGTCCCATCCTTGCATTGAAAACTACTTTTGAGACATGCATTTAAACTTTAAATCCCTCATTCCATTGTAAACTTTAAATCCTTCTTGCTACTTTTGAAGGCTCTTTCTTCACCTTTAGGTCTGTGAATATCTCTGAAACTCGGTTGTTTCTGCATGTCTGTATTTTTGTAAGCAGGTGCTGTAAATGCTAAATAGAGCCAGCCCTGGGAAAAGTCTTTGATTCCTCTGCTGAACTCTAATTTATTGTCTGGTTCAAGGGTGGTTTGCACCATCTTTTCCAGTGAAAATGCTACATTTTGTCCTATTTTCCTGATTTCTACAGAAAGTTAAAGAATTTACTTCATTTTTCATCTCAATTTCATTGTATTTTCCTAGTGACTTTGTTTTTATTGTTTGGTTTGTTGTTTTCTTTTCTGTGGGAGAGGGTTGTTAGCAGCTGCTCCTTGCCTTACTGAAACACTGATTTATTTTTACTTTTTTACTGCGCAACTTTATGGTTAAGACTGATTCTGATCTGTTTTGGGTAAGGAAGTTTATTTCAATTAAAATATGGCAGCACAGAAGTGATGCACTGGATTTGCAGGTTTTATGACTTGCCATCTTTATTTTTTAGTTTCTTATGAGCCTTGGACCTCTGTGAAAAACAAAGCAAAAAAAAAAAGTGACCAAAAAATAACATTGGTTTATTTTAATCCTATTCAGAAATTGGATTTTAAAAACATAAAGAAGGAAGGCCCACATCCCGTATTCATTGCTTATCCTTCTGTATCCCAAAAAAATGGCAAATACTCAGCTTTCCTTGGCAGTGAATTGCAGATATGAGCAAACCCTTAGTTCTGTCAAAGGGGGGATGATAAATGAATGCTTTTTGTGGAATATCTCAGATGATTGTGCAGCTCCTGCTGCTGGCACCTGGGAGGTTCCTGAGGAGGACGTGCTGTCCTCCTGTGACATCAGGAGCATTTCCCTGCAGAAATCCTGAGCTGCCAGGTGAAACCCATTCCAGTTGAGCTCCTGAATCTCCTCCCCCTGTGTAAAGGGAGCAGGTGTTAACACTCTGCTTTATTGCCTCTTTTTAAAGCTCCTGCTCTACTCCAGCAAGAAACTTTGGGCTGAACCCAACCTGCTTTTTGTTTTTCTGCTTTTTTTCCTCCCTTTGATTTCATTCTCACTGATGTGTTTCTTCTTAGTTTTAATAATTATGTTTAAACTTACTCTCTGTTGTTGAGTTGATTCCTTCTGGCAGCTGTAATTAGCTTGCACCAAAGTAAAAATGATGTGGACTTCTTATATATTATAAAGCTTTTAAAAGTTATGTAAATCAGTTGGAAATTAAAATTAGAAAAGGGTGGCTTTGTGAAAGGAATTTGAATTGTGTTTGTGTGACACTTTGAGTTATTTTACATACAACATCAGCTTTTGGCTGTATTTCCTTCATGCTTTATTGAATAAATTTTAATTGTGTTCATAATAATCTTGCAGTGTTAGATGAGTTTGTTAATTTAGAAGCTGAATCTAATGTTTTATTTTTTACATAAATGTCTAGATTAATTTAAGAAAATTAAAATTATCTAACCTCTGAACTTCACCAGGTATCATCAGGTGAAATAATTTATAACAAGACTTGGGTTTTTTTTCCCTTAATGTTGTGATACAAATTCAGGTGCAGTTCAGAGGTTTTTTTCCAGCAGCTGTAACAGCAGAAGTTATTAAACTTCAAAAGTTCACCCTCAGAGCCAAGGGACTGGGCAGCAGGGCCTGGAGAATTGATAAAACCATTTGAGAAGTGTTGTGGGCTCAGATTTCTCACCACAGGGTTTAGTTTGCACTCTACAGCTAAAGTTACAGTTTCAGAACTATTGGGGGTCTTCTGACATGAAAATTAATTACACATGGTTTATTTTTTTTGAAACCTGCACTTTCTAAAACCACTGGCTGTAGGGATGGATGCACTCATAGTGTAGGAATTTGTAACTGTATTTTTACTTCAGGAAAATAACTCAATAATTCAAAAATTTAATTATATTTTTTTTCTTTAAATATTATTGGTGTTTTTCCCCTGATCCACCAAACCAAAATAATTCTACAATTTAATTAAGATACCACAGTAATTTGTTCTTCCAAACTCTGAGTAATTTAGAGTGATAGTGACTAGATCTGAAATAGGAAATGTACAGTCCCCTGCCTTCACCATCACAATATAGAAATTCAGTGTTCTTCCATAATTTCTGTGTCCAGAGGTTTCCCATCAATCCATAGATCAGCAAGATGAGGCAGCAATAATCTCAGAACTTAATGGAATTCTTGACAACAAAATCTTGACAAAGTCAGGTTTTTGAAGGTGTCCATATGTATTCTTTTTATCTAAATCTTAATTAAAAATTCCTATTTACTATTATTTGCAGTGTGGGAACTGCTGATTTATTAAATCACCCAGCCATTACAAGATGGGGGATTAAACTGTGTATTAAAGCAGTTATTTAACAAGGGAATGTTTGGAGTTAAATACATACCAGAACTCTGTAACCTCTTTAATGTGGACTCCACCAATAAGGAAGTGTTTGTATCAAATAAGTAAATGATAGTAAGTGACTAAGTTTTGTATTTTATTACTCTAAGAATCTTGGACGAGCTCCAGATCATTAAAACATTGCCTTTTTGGGTAATTATCAGCAGCACATCATTTTGTATTGAGGCAAAAATCCAGGTTTGAAATGCTTGCACTTTCAGGAGGTTGATTTTCTTTCTTTTCTTTGCCCTTCCTCTTCTTTAAAATTAAAATTAGCTTGCTTTTAATTTTGAGCGTAAATTAATTAATTTCTGTTGAGAGGTATGAGGGCCCCACGCTTTGGTGATAGGGGAGGTATCAGTGGAACAGTGGGAAAAGACTCCCTCTTGCAATGAGTCCCAGAGGAGATTAATGTGTAATTTAAAATAAAGGACACAGAAACAGACCTGTATTACTGGGGGACAAAACCATCTCCTGTTTTATAGAAAATAAAGTACTTTGCATAGTTAATTATTATGTCTATTTGTACTTCTAAACAGAATGTGAGAGTTTAAGGGTTTAAATGAAATTTCCATAAACAAAGTCTGATGATGCTTTTCAAATATATGTATTTGAAAGAGTATATTTAAATATTAACGTATCCTAATGCATTGCTGATGGTTTTCTTTCTTTCTGTGCTTTGCATGTTCTTGGGCACTGCTGAACCCACCTGGGTGCAGTTCACACGATTCCTCTGTGATTCCCCTCTGGAGGTATGTGTTCACTCAGGATGGGAGTTTGGAAATGAATGTATTTCATTTATTTTGTTTAATGAATGTATTAGTGTCCTCTGTGTTGTCTGCAGACAGCCTGCCATGGTTAGAGGTGGTGGTGGTGGCTGGCACAGAATTCCTGTCTGGTAAGGAAGGTTCTGCTGTGTTTCCAAAGGTCTCCTTTGCTGGGTAATAAGCTCCCACTGAATTTCACAGCACTGCATTTAAAAATTGAAGCACAAAAGGCTGTGTCTTTCATGGTTTTTGATTTATTTCTATAGAAGAAAAGAATGAATTACTAAATAACTTGCTAAACTTGTATTTGACTATAATCTGAGGTAGAAGTTGAGGAGAGATGCTGTTCCTTCATTTCAAGTGAGCAAACTGCCATGGAATTCTTGCAGTGTCTCTCTTGTTAGTCTCAAAGAGCTCAGGACAGCGTGACTGCAATGAAATTGTCAGGTTCTAGTAATTACACTGGTAATTTGATCTGTCGCACTTTGAGTGAATCCATGTGTGCAGAGTTTGTTGCTTTTCTCTGCTGAGCCCACTGGCCTTTGCATTCCTGAAAGCTGAAGAGTAATAGAGCTCATTAGACTTTATAGGAAAAGGGCTTTTATCACCTCGTCAACTCGTGCACCAGACTGCCATTATATTCTTAATTTTGTATGGCTACGTACATGTTGATGCACACTACCCTGCCAGCTTTATACCCATATTGTTTCTTACAGACACTTTTTATTGACATTTCCAAGCTTGAATTAAATTTTGTGTGGCACCACTACAGATGTCTTCAATTAGATGAAGTTAAATAAAAGGGGTTATGTATCAGAGGCCAAGGGATTCTTGAAATTCTTTATTCTGAAACAGTTGCCACAAGCAAATCTAGCAGTGTGTAGTCTGTTTACTCTTTTCAACAAAAATAATTTAAAATAAAATTTAAACCTTACATGTTTTCAATTTGTAATTTTTGGAGTTTTTAATGTTATCGTTAGCTGCAAATAGTATGAACACCCAAACTCTTCCTGTCTTTTTTATTTCCTCATTTTATTATCCAGTTTAGTTTCTGTTTTGGCTACAGGCTCTGGCAGAAAAAATGAATGCTTTAAAGAAAAGATACAGTATGAAGTAGCAGAAAACGAGGCAGTTTTCTAGCAGTAAACAGCATAATGTAAAGTGAACTGTTTGTGGTGTTTTTTACTTTATCCTTTGATTTTGGAGGCTGCATTTAACCATTTTCACTGCATTTTAGCAGTTCCCACAGGCAGATGTGGAATGGTGGTCATGGTTCAGCACAGGGGAACAGCCTGCAGGACTCAGTGGGCTGGGACTCTGCTATTGCCAAGGTGGGGGATTCCTGGGAGAAAGTTCCAGGGGAAATCCAGACTGTTCAGGGTGATTCACCTTGATTTTGGTGCTCAGTGAGCGAGGGGGATGTCAGGGACCAGTTGTGTCAGCATCACTGATGGTCATCTCAGTGTTTGTCCTGCCCAATTGCTCCATCTTGTCCTGAAATAGCAGCTGGAAGGAGCCTCAACCCTTGGATGGACCATGGTGTTAGGCAGTTCAGGGATAGTTTTGTTTTATTCTCTAATTGCTGCTTGGATTTTTTATTTTTCATCTTTACTGATGTTAAGCATTAAACTGACAATTTTCTAAAACTGTTGTCAAAATCTTCTCTTTGAGAAAGCTGCTGATTTATGCCCATTGTTTTGGGTGTGCCTATAGCAATATGTTTTCCAGCATATGGATGGGTTTATGAACATTTGGTATCTCCTCTGCCTTTTTGATCACTCAGTATTACAGGATCTTTCTGCAGCTATTTACATTCAGTTCTTTTTTAACCATCCTGAATACTTCAAAATCCTCATCTTGGTTTGCTGCAGCATCATTCAGTCCTCACTGGAGAATGTGATAGATCCAGCAGGATGGAAAGTGATCTGGTTTCTGTTATGCAAATGATCATTTGTTCTCATTAACCATGCTGAGATGCTTTTGGATTCTGAAGAACTGAAAGATGTTTGTGAATCTCAGTCCTTCCTCTTCAAAAAGCACATCAGCCTCTGATTTGCATTGTTTTGTTTATTGATATGTTTTAATTTTCAGGAGAACTAATAAGTGGGAGCATTACAAGCCTGTAATTCCCAGGATCATCTTGTTATGAAATGATTTTTGACTCAAATTTGATGCAGTGTAGCTCAAATTCTAGACTTTTCTAGTCAGGCACAGAATGTGGCTCTGTAAGGAGTGCCCTACCAATCCCTAATGGAAGTAGGACAGAGCTCTGGAAAGGAAATGTGTTGCTAACCAAGACATAGAAATCCACCATATGGCAGGTTTCTGTGTGTGCCATTGGGAAAGGAACTGCTGGAATTAATCACTTTGCTTATTTGGCAAATAATTTCCACTGGAGCAGAGAACTCAAGGGTTTCCTGGCTTTTTTTTTTTTTTTCTTTGATAGCATAAATTTAATATCTTCCTCTTCCCACAGCAGAAGGTAAAATGGAAAAGTAGAAAACAAGAAATTTCATTAATTTATTGAGAAATTTCATGAACCTCCCAGAGAAAAATAATCATGCATTGTACAGGCAGGACACATTTTTGGTAATTATAATATAGAAATTTTTGTAATTATTATAATAAGCAAAATACCTGTTAATATTAAAATAAAAGAATTACCAATGTGCTTTGAGGAAATTCTAGTGCTCTCACCATCATTGAAGTTCAATTATGAGCAGTTACTACACTGAAGTACTAATTGGGCAATATATAATGACAGTTCTGTTAAATATTTAAATTTTAATAATGGGTTATAAAATGTGAGCAATCAAATGTGTTCATGGGATCATTAGCTAGCAGGATATGAAGACAGGTAGAATGAACATGGAATAAGTTGTATTTTTTTCTGCATGACAGTGTAAACATTGGAGAGAAAATTGTGGCTTCCATTTTGTCCTGGATTTTTTCAATATCATCAGATTCTGATAATTCATTATATTGAAGTAAGACTATAAACTGTTAATTTTAAATACTTTGATCCTTCTGGATTGATTCCAGGGCTGGTGTATAATTTTGGGTAGATAAGATAAGCCCTTTCTGGTGGGGCTTGCTCCCCTGATGTCACTGGTGTATTTTCCATCCCCCTCGACAGACACAGTCCCAGTGGAGATGTCAGTGGTGTGAAATCCTGAAGCCTGCTGCAGGAAAATGGTTCCTATTCTAGACCTGGTTCAGGTCAAATTGCCTGGATAGTGCACAGGAAATCGAGTTAAAGGAGCCAAGTATTCATTGAGGAATGGGAGCAAATGGAATACTGACAAGCATTACAAAGGATTACATTGTATGAGAATTTTTGAAGGTGGAGGGAAACCTTACTCTTTTAAAAATGTTATTTGCTTAATGTAACAGAGATCCCTGTCTGTTTTGCCTGAAATCAGTGCTGTGCTCATTATGTTTGTTCCAGAACATAGACTCTCTTATGTTCCTGACATTTCACTGTAATTGCATTAGTGAAATAACTGCAGATTGTGCTTTAGCAAAAGTTTTAACTGATGTTAATGCTCAGTTTGCAGAGGTCCAGTGACCAAATCCATGTGCTGCTCTTTGGAGCTTTGAGGTCAGACACAGACATTTATTTAAGTTCAGAAGAGCTTGCTTTAGTGAAAATCTTTTCCATGGTGGCTTAGACTATCTTCTTTAGCATTCATTAAATCCTATATGATGAATTTTTGACTCAGAAAGAAAATCTGTTTTAACTGAAGCTTACTTAAGCAAGTCTGTGTTCTATTACCAGCTACATCTCCCTGTGGCTTTGAGATGTTTCATTTTTCTGTCACTGACTGCACTCTGAGAAGGGAACTTAACCTGTGCTGAGAAATCCTTAGAGAACATCTTTTGCCTGAAAATGTTACCACTGACCATGTGATTTCATTTGGCTCTGCTGAAAAGCTGATGCTACTGACTGAAACCATAACTGCTGGATAAGTGGGCTTTACCTGAACAAGAAAAGCTGAGTTTAATGTGCTATATCTGGATTTAATGTTCTCACACACTGCAGATGGAGCTCTCGAATGTTTTCATCATTTCACTTTTAGAGTAGTTGTAGCTCCACACTTAGTTTGGTGGTATATAACTATATAAAAATTCAAACATATTGTTATATGACCTTTATTTTGGGGCTTGCTGGTTGGGTAAAGCAGTTGAAATGATTTTTGGTCACGTGATTGATTTCTTTTGACACATGTGGTACCAATTAGAGTAACTTCTCCTGCCTATCATCTCTTCAATCAGGGCTACTGTATCAAAATACTTGATTAAACCCACCTTCTGCTGATGTAATGCAAAACAGTTGGAAATAGCAGGCAATATTGTCAGATTTATTGAGTGAGAAGCAGCTTTCTGAAGACCTGGCAATGCAGTGAAAAACATGACTAGATGCATAATTAAGTTGAGCACAGTGGAATTCAGGATTAAAGTAAACTCGACGTGGGAGAAAATGGCATGCCAGAGTTGCTTGTGTAATACAGTTTAAATTAGGGAGATCATTTTCTTCTTAACTTCAAGCATCAGTTTCTGGCTCGAGGTGCTTTACCCCATCCAGAGTCAAACTTGAGTGCACATCCAAAACCACAGCACACAACAATAGCAATCCCTTGGTGCTCCTGCAGGATTTGTGCTGATGTGGGCTGACAAAGAAGAGGTTCCGCAGATTTTGTTCCCACACAGTTTCAGGTTCTTGGATGAAAGGTGTTTTGTTATAGAGAGTAAACATCTCATAAAGAGTGGGCTGCTCAGGTTTTTTGATAAATGGTCATCTGAAATAAATTCAATTGCCGCTCTGAGGAAATAAATTTCTATGCTGAAAGTGTTTCCAGTGCTTGGGGACATGGAGGAGAGAACCTGGAGGTCCTTGCTGTGACAGGGAATGTTGGAAGCACCAGGTTTGCATGTAATCATTCATTAATAACTTGAAAAATCATGTTGGTTTGTCCTGTCAGTACCATAAGTGCTGGATGGCAGAGGCTATTTCAGATTCATGTTGGGATGTGTTATATATGGGTTATACCCACTGTGACAACAGCAAAGGGCACAAAAGTTCCACTAATAACATTGCTTTCCCTGCTTTTCAAATGCCTTTTTTTTTCTAAATACAGGTGGCCAGCAAAAGTTTTTACAGTATTTACTTAGGTGTTGAAATTCTCTTTAGGATTGTTTTCATACTAAGTTAGTCCCTCTCTTGTTCTTAGGCAGAGCATGCCCCAGACGGACCAGAGTGTGGCTATGGCTCCTTCCACCAGCAGTACTGGCTGGATGGGAAGATCATTGCTGTTGGTGTCATTGATATCCTGCCCTACTGTGTGTCCTCAGTCTATCTGTACTACGACCCAGACTTCTCTTTCTTATCTTTGGGAGTCTACTCTGCATTACGGTAAGAGAGCGTTTTCCTTATCTGGATGGAATTAATACTTGTTTCTAAACTTGGAGTTTTATTTTTAGTCTGAATATATACTAGTAACACTACCTTTAGCAAAGTAGTTGTGGGGTTGGTTGCCTTCCAGGTAAATTTTTAATTGTCATCCTTGACTAGGGATGTATCCTTCTAGTTAGCTAAATACTTTTACAGGTTAAGAAAACACACAGAAACGAAATGCCTCATTTTTATTGCCACTGAAAATAATTTAATATTGCTTGGTTTCAGCAGGAAAAGCCCTTTTTTTTCCTTTGACCTTTTTCTAAGCCCAGTTACCAAATGAAATTAATCACCTTTATAGTTTTATGCACATTGAGATCATAAATAACAGAGTACCTAAAAAGTATTGTCTACTGAATTAGTGCTCTCCTGCTGTACTAGCACTATGTATATTTTTCAGGTATGTTAATCTCATTATCTTTCTCTTCAGAAAGCCTGATGGAGAGAGTAATCCTATGAATTTTAAAGCCTTAAATTAACTATCCAGCATGGTCTTGTAAAACAGTAGGAATTGTGGGTATTGCTTTTCACTGTGAACAAAACTTGTATGTGAAATTGCAAGTTACTGCTTTTCTTCCACGGGCAATTTTATGATTCCATTGTTACTATAAGTGAAAAATATCCACCCTAAATTAGTGGAAATACTTGTGTAACTCTATTTTTTCCTTACCTTTTTTGCTTCTGTGTTTATATGAAAGAAGTTGGCCACAGACAAATGTGGTGTTCTCATGAGCAGCTGGGTTTGAGCCTCGTGCCAGACATGTCTGTGTACAAGTCTGAGTGTGAGAAGCTCTAGCATGAATATTTTCACCTGTGGGGATTTGTGCACTGCACAATGTCAGGTGCAAAAGGAGCCCTGGAATTGGGAGATCCAGCTTTCCCCTTTCTCCAAGGGCTCCTTCTCTCTCTTGCTCAGGGTCACTCTGCAGGGTGGGTAAATTGCATACCTTGAGCTGCGTGAAGCACAAACAGCACTTTCAGGAACCTTCTTACCACAATTAGTTCATAAACCTTTTCTATAATTAATAAACCACATGCAATTTAATATCTCAAAGGTCTAATCTGAATTTGATTAGATTTTGATTAGGATCTGGTAATTTTATAGAATTAATCAGAATTAACAAATGTGGAAAAACATTGGAACTCCTATAACTTAGAATTGATCTTTTTTATCTTAATGGTTTAGATTTTTAGAACTATTCCATTACAAATATCAGATACTTGAAATTAGAATAATATTTTCCTTGCAAGATGAACATATAAAATACTAAGTCCTCCTAAGAATTATTTTTTAGTCTTTGTAATATCACATTACTTTATGTAATAATAGACTGACATAATCCATGCTTACGAATTCTTTAAATGATTTAAAATTTTTTACATCATAAATTTAAAGGTTTGTAGCTGCACCATGAGTGCATGGCTCAGCTTGTGAAAAAGCAGCTTGTAAATTCTGCAGCATTTAAGGCAATAAAAATGAGTTCCCAACAGTCCTGGAGGGAGCCAACCTCATTCTTCTTTCAAAAAGGGGAAGAAAAAGGTTGAGTTAGGGAGGACTTAGGAAGCTGCAAAGGAATCTGATACCTTCAAAGCTGTTGCCAATTTTACTCCAAGGAGGTTGGACTGCATTGCTGTCACTTCCACTTCATGGCACTCTGAGAATTGTTGCTGCTGAGTTGTAGAAAGGATGGGATTTGAGCATCATTGGAAATATGTAGGCGTGTAAGTAGAGAGCAAGGGGAGAAGAAACTGCTTGGAAATGCCAGTCTTGCCACAGGAAAAAAAACCACGAAATACTGAGTTACAGTAATTTAATTTTAAGGGATAAATTGCCTCCAGTGTTTGTAGATGCTTCCTATGTGAATGTACTCATGTCTTGGATCAGAGAATAGTTTGTGTTGGAAGAGAGCTTTTAAAGATCATCTATTCCAGCTCCCCTGCAGTGAGCAGGGACATCTTCTTATCCCTTTGACACAAAGTAAAACCAGCATCCTTTTTTTATCCAGTTTGTTACAGGAGTGATCTGCACAGATAGAAATGCTGCAAAAATGATCATTTATAGAGGAAGCACTGGCTGAGTCTTTGTGGTAACAGTGCTTTCCTTGTGCCAGTAAAACAAAAACCAAACTTTTTTTGGAATACAGTGATATTTTTCTCTCAGGATAAATGAGAAAATCATACTAACAAACATGGGATGGGTGAAAATACCTTTTGTTGCATAAAGATGGATGTTTTTACATGCAAATTGCTGGAGCATAAATGATAGAACAAACAAGAGACTTATTGAAGCTTATTTTTCAAAAATACCCTGATGTTTTCCTGAGCCTTGTTAACCAGTAGAATTCCAGAATACCAGTAGGTTTCTGTAGAATTCCAATGTACACAAATATTGATAGGAAACATTAAACAGAGGGTCTTAGTAATTTCTATTTAGATATCAAATCAGACAGTTGGCTGACTAAAACATAAAAATGAAAGTATTTTTAAGCCTGACATGGTGTTGGGCATTTTGATGATTTGTTTGTTAGGTTTCCAAGTAATGATTTTCAGTTTATTATGTTTGGGATTTTTAGAAACATTAGTTTGGAGTTTATGCTGCTAATTTTATAGAAGTCTAGTACTTTTATAAGTCCTAGATTAAGAGACAGCTGTAAAATATTTCAATATGAAGAGGTAAAATGCCTTTAAGAATTGTATTCAAATGTAATTAGTCTTTTCTTTCCCCTCCCAGGGAAATCGCTTTTACCAGACAGCTTTGTGTAAAAGCTCCTGATCTCTGTTTTTATTATATGGGTTTCTACATTCATTCATGCCCCAAAATGAGATACAAGGTAAAGTGTGTTTTCACTTATTTCCTTTGTGTGCTGTTATTCAAAGCTTTTGACAGTGTTCATAGTATTGTAATATTTTGTAATTATCACTTTGCATTTTAATGTAGACTTTATATGGTTAAATTTGAAATGCTGGTTATTATTTAACTTGGCTTAGGGATTTTTTTTCCCAATTTAGTTGCATGTGCTATTTATTACATCTTGGCTTAAGAGAGGTTTTCAAGGCTGTCAGATAATGTCTGTCATTTGGTTACCTGGCTATCTCATGTTTACAGTGTCCCTTTCATACACTAAAATTCTCCCTTTTTGAGGCTGGCATATTTGTACCTGTTGCTTAGTGACTCCAGGCAGTGATAAGATGTTTTCTTGGGCTTGGCTGGGTTTTGCTTTTTATTTTTTGTTAGAGGCTCTCCCCATGAAACCAGTGAGAAGTTTGGTGAGCAGAGATTCTGAGGCAGAGCACATTTTGAGGAGAGGATCAGGAAAACCCAAGAACATTTACAGAAACCACTCTGGCTGCCTTGTAACCCCTGGTGGCTTCACCTTTGTTCAGATCTCAGTGCCTAAGAATGTCTCTCTTGTGGTTTTAGATCTTGTGAATGTGGTAGCTTTTCTCTTTAAATGCATCATTGCTTTTGGATATTAATTTCAGAGTAATGAACATTGATGGCAATTGCTGAACACTTACACATAACCATTTTTATCTGTTAATAATCTGGAAAGATAAAAAGTTCACAAAATCTAGAGAAAGAGGCAAAGTGTTTTCATTTCCTTTTTTCCCCCTCTCAAAATATGCTAAAAATCTGCAGTGTTTTCAAATGGCCAAAAACTATGGGGCTCATTAAAGTGATGGTTTTGAAGGAATTTCAGCTTGATTATGGCCTGCACTACTGGTGACCATGAGGATTGTTTTCTGAAAATAAGAAATCCCTCTTGTTTTGGTAGATTATGTGTTTGTGTGTGTGTGTGTCCCCTTGGCCAATTTGAATTTTTATGTCCATCTGCTGGCCAAACAAAAAGAATATTAAGTTTGATGGAAGAAGATGGGTGAGTTGGAAAAATCTGCCCTCTCTCATCTGAATAATCTTAAAGGCTGTCACACAGCTTGAAACAAAGGTTTTGATTACTTTATCTGCTCTTTGGGGTTATTTAGAAGTTTGGGGTGATTTGTTTATGTTGAGAAACTGCAATTTAACATCCCTTGTCTCTTTTACAACCTGCATGGTACAAGACTTGTAAAATGAGTGGATGTTATTTACCAGGGCACTTAAAAAACAAATGTGGCAATAATAGCAAAAAAAACCCAAAAATTCCATTTCTGAAAGATATCATGGTTAAGAAACTTTTGGGTTCAGCTGCTTATAATGCTGTGCTAAAAAAATGAACTTTGTGTATGTGGATTAAATGAAGCTCATACATCAGGCACTACATTAAAGGAACCACTCTACATTTGTATTATTTATTACAACGTTTTGTGGAGCCTGTGCTGCAATTTGAAAATGATTGCGTCAAGAATGCAACACTCCCACAATGCTTCTAGATTTCATTCTTAAATAATGGAAATTGATTAAATTGTAGTGGGAGTATTTTACTTTTTGTTTCCTTCACAAAAGCTCCTTTTCTTCCCCTGCTTAGAATTAATGACTATTTGATATGACTGTGATTTGGTAGAATATACATTTTAGTCTTCCAGAAACCTAGACAAGTCAATGTGTTGGGTAATTAAAGCTGGAGCAGGGACTGGGGAGGATAAGAAGAAAAGCCTGTACCTGTGTGATTAGAACACACAAAATGCTCTCTGCTGGGACAGCAGTAATCCAATAAATGAATTGCAAGGGCCTTTGTTCTAGTTTATATTTCCTTTCCTGAATGCATTTGTTTGAGAAGTAGACAAAAGTAATGAAATTGAAAATCAGGTTGACATTAATTCTGTAGTTCCACTTTTCCCTCACTGAAACAGAACACCAGAACCAAATTATCAGGCTAAGCTCTGAAATGCATCTGGATAATGCTGCTGCTCCTGCAAGTGATTGGGAGTGGTGAGGTAGGGTGGGGAAGTTCTGACTTTGCAGATTAAGTAATTTCAGTAATGCCTGGCTGACTTGGAGGCATTTAACATTAAAGACTTGGCTTTATTGCAGTTTAATAGAGAAGTTAGAGGCTCCCTTCCCTTAATGATGCTGCTGTGGAGGAGTGACAGGCTGTGGGTGACTGATGTGAAACTGGTGTCAGGTAAAGAGAAGGAGCTGGAAAGCCATCCACTTGGGTTTCTAGCCTTTTTCTTGTAATTTTATTTGCAAATTCTTTGTTTTGGGACCTTCAGAAAGGGAGGCTGACCACAGGAACAATTCTCTGTATGAGAGGTGTCTTACGTGATCACAGAAAATATTTACAGTGAAGGCAAAGATTTGGGGGGTATTATTGGGGTCAGTGTGTGACCATTTCCTCTGCAGGGTTCTCTTCCCACAACTGGTACAATTTGGTGTACGAATTTGGTGTAATCCAGTGGAAGATATGCGGCCTGAAAGTCCTGGAATCAGATCCCAGAGCTGGGGTTCCTCTGGCACAGAGACAGAGCTGGAGAATTCTGGATTCTCAGGCAGGAAGATGAATGGTTAGAGTATCAACTAACCCATGGATCAGACATAATTGCAGAGGTTTTTAAAATAAAGCTCCCTTTTGACTCACTGTTCCCATTCCTTTTGTTCCCCAGCAGCCAGCATTGATTGCAATGTGATTTTGGAACAGTGGATTCCCTGTGAAATTTCTTTTAAGATAGGGGAAGGGATTCCATTGCAAAATTAGGATATCTCTTAGTTCCCAGCCCCTCTCTGATTTGTTCCCATGTATGGGTTAATATTTACAAACTAGTAAAATAAAATCTACATTAAATTGAGACAAAAAGATTCCTGTAGTCCTATTATGTTAATATGGAAAAATCCAGTGAAAAACCTTAAGCAATGGCTTTGTTCCATTTTTTCTGTGTAGGTTAGGGTAATACAAGATTTAAATGGTTCTCTGAAGAAATTCACAACCTTGTGGGAAACCTTCTCAGGCTCTGTTAGATGTGGTGGTTCTCACATTGGAAAATAGGCTCCTGGAAAATTTTCCAAGAGTCATAAGATGCAAAGTCTTTTTCCTAATGCATTTTGGAGTGTGTGATGAAGTTTTAAGCATAAAGTATTTTACTTGAAAATGAGGTTGGTCTCAGGGTTGCTTCTCATGTGTTTAAGTCCTGTCTGTGTGGTTGTTAATGTTTTCAGTTAAATCCAATAATTTGCAAGCATATTTATGGAATTACACAAATAAAAGAAGCACCTTTAGCAAACAGCCATGTCAGAGAAATGCTTGAGAGGACCTGGGATTTTTCTTCCTGGATTAATATTCTGTCTGTTTTATGCTGCATCCTTCAAGTAAAAAATGCCACTCTGTGGCTCTATGTTACTAAATTCACATTTTCCAATCACTTCTGAACTCTTTAAGGTCCTTTCTGTTCTTTCCATTGCAGTCCTTTCGCACTGATTTTGAGTCTCATGGTGGGTGACATTGGATAGATTTTGAGGTTTCTGGTATAAATAATAAGTGTGTTTGCTGCCTTGCATTAGCCATTTGGCCTCAGTTGACCTTAAATCCCTTTCTCCTCTAAGTTCTTGTGCTGGGAAGGATTTGGTGGCATTTTCTATGTGAGTTTCCTTAGTTCTGGGTTTTGTGAGGCTTTCTCAGTGTTGGGATATGCATAGATCTTGTGAATGTAGTGCCTTTTCTCTTTAAAGATATCATTACTTTTGGATGATACAATTTCAGAGTAGTGAACATTGATAGCAATTTGCTGAACACTTACACCTGACCATTTCTGTCTGTTAATAATGTGGAAAAATATAAAGATAGAAAGTTGGAGCAAGGATCATTCCTTGTTTGGGTCAAGGATGTGCTTCCCCTGGTGCTGGTAAATAACTCTCAGAGCACTTGGAAGTGCACAGCAGATTTAATGTCTTTGTGCTCTGTTATTTCTGTGTGCCATTTTAAGGCCATTCTATGATGTGAAGAGGTGTTTTGACAGAAACCTTTATCCAGACTTGTATGCAGGCCAAAGTAAATGGAATTATTTCAAACAGTCTCCTTTGGTATCAAGTCATGGCCAGACTTCAGATAGATGGAATACTAGAAAGGGCTCTGAAATGTCAGAAAAGAAACAAAAGGCTGATTCAACTGTGATTAATCATTCTTAAACTAAATACCTCAGACTGATTGTGGTTGTGAGTGGTGCCCCTGGAATTTTATGGCACTTGAGAGCCAATTTCTTTGGCTGCTTTCAGGAATTTCAGCATCACTCCTCGTGCAGCAGTGAAATGCATCCAGGGGTGTCCTGCATGTCCACATCCACGAGATCCACAGGAGCCTGGCTCATCTTCCCCTGCCCAGACTCTTTCACCGTGTCTCACTGTGAAATTTAGTTAATGTTTTCAGTAAGCTCAGATTTGCTGCGTGAAGTGAAATTGTGAGGGAAGGAGATTTAATGTGATCCTCTGGGATTTTGGGGGGTGTAAGCACATGCTTGTTATGGTTCTGCCACTGACCAGCAAAAAGCTTTGCTAAATGTCATTAGTTCCACACAAAAAGAGTTGGTCCTTTCATACCTTCATGTGTCATCTTTTTATTCTTATTATCATCTTTATTGTTCTTTTTTATTCTTTATTATTTTATTCTTTTTAGTCTCCTTTTCTCATTGGTCTTACTATTTACCTTAAAATGGGAAAAATATTATTAGCTTGGAGTAGTTTGGAGGACTGGAGTTGCCCTGAAACTAGTGGCTTTTCCAGGATTAATTTTGTAAGTTTGTAGGAATAAATCTGCATTGCAATTAGCACAAAACAACTTTTTTATGTAAACAGGTCATAAAGAGTCAACTACATATGCTGAAGAGTCAGTGCTTGTTATAGAGTGCCAAGTTGTTGCTTGCAGCACCATTTGATAATAAAGAAGTGAAGTACCTGCATTGTAAAACCATTATTTAAGAAAGCAATAAAAGTTTTGGCAACACAGTGGTTTTGGGCTTTTTTTGGCAGGATCATTAAAAACAAACAGCAAATAATAAAGACAAAAAGATACAGTAGTAAAGTGCTGAGAATCATAAGCTGCACAAGTGAGGAGGTAATTCCTGCTTTTGTGTCTTATTAACATCATTTTTATCCTCCTCCTGCCTTCTTCCTTCTGTTTTCTCCCTGGACTTGCCTGGGATCCTCCTCTACATCAGCAGCTAAAACTGAACATTGATTTCTTCAGAGCTCTGGCCTTACCCAGCTGCTCCTTCTGATGGGCTGGGTCAGTGCCTGAAGAGAGACTCCTGAATTCTGCTGCAGTTTGGGCATTAAAACCCAAAGGGGTTTTGAGAAAAGTCTTTTAGAGTGACCAGAGCTTCCAGAAGGATTTTGCATGATTGACTTGATGTACATGTGTTAAATGTGAAAATCAAGCTGCATTAATGTTCATTCAAGGTTTATCTGCTGCAAAAAGTCCTTATCTCTCTACTTGTATTTTATCACATATGTTTGACTAGGAGGAATGTCTGGTTTTTGGATGTCAGAAGGCAGGTGCTCTTTTCAGGATTGCAGAGTCCCTTAAAATCATTTTTCTTTTTATTTCTTCCTTCCATAAAAGCATTTTCCTTTCACCTTTCCTTGTCTGAAAGCCTGCACCAAATAAATGGAACTTAACATGTTGAAATAAACAACTGTGAGAATGTGGGACAGAATAAAAACACCATGGGTGAAAAATTATTAGTTCTTTAGTTATTGATGTCATGCTAGTGATGAATATTTAAAATCTTTTCTCCTTTACTTTTAACAGCTTCTTACAAAGTGTTTGAGGTTTGTTTTTTTCTTCAAGACACTTGTAGAGAGGTTGTGAAAACCACATTATTATTAGCATCAGCAAGCAGGAATAAAGAGATTCTCCATTCTGGATAGCAACAGCCATAAGTGAATGCTGACAGGGGATTTCTACTGAAAATGTAATTATGTAAAGCAGAATATCAGTGTCTGTGTATATTTCCATGTTTTCATAGCAGGTAAAGATAATGAATGCAATTATTCAATTGCTTCTTTATTTTTTTTCCTAAGCTGTTGTTTTTTACTGTGCATAATTGGTAAATTATTACAGTTGTTCCTCAGTCCAGGTGTTGAGGCTGTGCTGAATTTTACACGGCATTTTTCTGCAATTCCATTTTTCTTCTAGAAACAGACACAGACCCCAGCTTGCCTTTTGTCTTTATTTTTTTACTTTTTTTGTCAGTCTGAACTCCCTTGGGAGAGAATTGACCATGTCCCTGGGGATTTATTTTTCTAATCTTAGAAATGTTTATATTCCTAGTGTTAGAAATCCATGTTTCTTTTTATTTGTTTCTGGAGCTTACGATGAAGTTTGTAGCAGAAATGAAGTGAAAGGAATATGGATATTTGTGTTTTACTATTATTTCTAGGCTTTATCAGGGCAGATGATGTTTGTTCCGTAGGTCTCAGCTGACCTCTGACATCAACAAGTCTCTTTCTCATTATTGCACCTTGAGAAAATAAACTTGGTTTGGATCAAGTTATTTTCATGTGGTCCAGAAAAAACCCAACCATATTCTGTATGTTCAGGATTCCCAGTTCAAATGTTGTGAAGAATAAACATAGAAATGTGATTTATGTGGCATTAACTACCTACATTTGCACAGCAGGGATGTGCTCTACACCTTTTACTTGTTACAGGAATTTTGTTAATTTGGGACAACTTCACTATAATTTTTTTCTTAGTAAATGTGATTTTGCTGATTTGTGTAAAATTTAAGTGAGCTAAAATCCTGCCTTAAAAACCCAGGAGTAAGAGGCACAGCTAAATTGTTGGTCAGTTCTGTGCTTGTGGATGTTTTCAGATTTACTAGTGGTAACTTCCCTGTCTCTGTCAAAGGGAGCTGCTAAGAAGATTTATTCAGGATCACGTTAATAAACCTGAGACAAACCATCCTCTGAATGATGGTAGCTGGTGGAAATTCATCATGTCTAATTCATGACTCAGCACAGTCATAAATTCCCTGCTCATTTCTGACTTACACTAAATCTTAGTTGAAGGCTCATTTGGGGACTCCATAGCAACCACTGGCAGCTAAAGTGAGAACTGTAAATTGTGAAAGGCTGAGACAAAAGAGCTGGGGGTTTTGTTTGGGTGGCTTTCTTGTGCTTTTGGTTTTTTGTTTTTTGGTCTTTTTTTTTTTTTTTTTTTTTTAAAGGAGAATAATATATTTTACAATTTATATGTCTTCTGTTTTTTCCTTCATGTGAGAAATGAGGTCAACATTCCCATTTCAGAATTTGCCAATTATAATTCTACAAACCCATTAGTCCTTGCTAGTAGCTGTAAGAATGCATGGAATTAAGAGTATTTTTAAGGTTTCTATCAGGCAAATGAATTGATGTAGTGCTGCTTCATCAGCTTCGGTTTTGTTGATTTAATAATTTTGGATGGTCCTCAAACACTATTTAACACCCTGTATTCTGAATTTTGTCTTTGTAATTGTCTCTTTGTGAGAATTCCCAAAAGCGAGGTAATTTCAATATTCAGTGATGGACACTGTGCAGTGCTGTGATGAAAAAGGTGAAAACATATTTATGGAGATAATTCTCTTCACTTTCCTGACACAGTCCCTGTGTAAAGCTGTTCACAGCCAGGCCAGCTCAGATGTTGGACCAAATATTTAAGTTCTCGTGCCCTACAGAAAAGTCAATCTGCCACCAAAGTATGAGTCCTTGAAACTGGTTAATTTTATCTGTGCACCACATTTATTGAAGATGGCAGCACTTGGAGTGTTGGATCTCTCATTTAACTCCAAATCCAGCTGCTCTTATTTTTGCTGTTTTGCTGATTATCTTAGCTCTAATTAGGCAATATTGTCAAGTGGAATTTATTTGGTTTGAAAGCCTGGAGCTCCTGCTTTTCCTGGCTCTGCCATATTTCACTTGTGGCCTTTACAGTAGGAGCTGGCTGACAAGCCAGTTAATCTACACAAGAGATGTTTTCTCTCCAATTTTCCAGGAAAGGTTTAATGGGAGATACTTTAATGAGGCCTGGTTTAACTAAGACCTTATTAATTTTACAGAGGTATCACAGTACACTCCTCTGAAGTGTTGCATGTAATCTAGATGACAATTCATTATTATAAATGATTATTTTCTTTCTCTGAGTTTGTTTAGCTGCTGACTGTATGGAGTCTACAAGTAAGAGTATAATTAATGAACAGGGTATATTAATGAGGTTCTATTATTTATCCTCAACCCTGATGTTAAACACAGCCTAGTTTGTAAAAAGTACAGCATCAGGACTTGGATGGGAATTGAAGTCCCAGAATTCTATAGAGGTGAATGATGTGGAGGCAGGAGGGAAAAGTGGAATCATGGATTGTGTAGTCCATCCCTTTACTGCAATACAGGTTGAGTTATATTTGTGTTAACTTTTAAAACCTGTAGGATGTGAGCCAAGGGCCTCCCTTGATACACTCCTGCACATCTCTGCCTTGGTGTGAGTATATAACAATATATAACATATATAATACGTAAAACATATATAATAATATATAACATGTTCTAATCTATTCTTGTTCTTTAGTGGTTATCGCACTGAAATTCTTTTTCTTAATGTCTCACCTAAGCTTTTTTTCCTAAAGAACAAGATTATTATTTATTTGTTGTTTTTGTAGTTAATTTTACAGGGTTTTATGCAACACCCTTAGTTTTAAACCTGATGGCTCCCAACATGTCTCTTCCTAGTCTTCTCTAAAAATCCCAATCAACCATCCACCAAAAATACCCCTCAATTTCTTCCCCAGCTCTCATTTTTTAAGCTGTTTGTAATTTTTTTACGCAGCCTAGAAGATTTTCATCAACCAATGTATTTTTGTCCTAGAGAATGGTGGCTAAAATTAGTCCCTCAGGTGCTGAGGTCAGCTCGTAGCATTTGTTTATATAATATGAGTTACTGCCTTCATTGTGCTGAGGATGATAGCAACCTTTGGAGGCAAGGAGAAAAGGTGGAAAGGAGGAGAAGAAAAGGGAATTGTGCAAATACAAAGTTTTCAGAATGGACTAAATTGGGATATGGGCTGGGTTATTTTTAGTGTCAGGGTTCGTGACTACGTGACTGTGAAAGAAAATCTGTTTGTGCTGTTGAATTTCTCTGCTGTCCATTGTGCTTTAGCTAAGTCTGTGTTAAAACTTGACTGTTTCTTTCAGGAGAGAATATTGCACTAAATGAGTTGACAGGGCATATAGGGTTTTATGGTTTTTCCTTCCACTGCTTATGGAGATCTGTTGGATGAATTGTATCTCCCTTATAGTAGTAAATTATTATTTATAGTATTACAGTAAATACCTGAAGTGACAGCTCAAAGTAAAAAAATGAAGACTAAAACCTAGAGAAAGGCTATGATAGTACTGGGTTGCAGATGATGGTAATTAATTGTGTTTTCACAACACCAGCATATCCCTGGTAGGGGAGCAGATTATTTCATGTCATCCTGTGGTAGCCACCACTGTTACTTAGATGCAAATAATTTAAAAACAAACTTGCATTTTCTTTAATTGGTATTAGAGACAGTAGTTGAAGTTTGTGAAGTTTGTGGAGTTGGTTTAGCAGGCTCTTGGGTGGTTCTGAGTTTCCCCAAAAATCCTTGAGGGCTCCAAGAGGCTGCACAGAGCAGGGCCCAAGCAGGAGGGTCAGTGGAGAAGTGAAATATTTTTGTTACAGCTTCTTTAAAGTTTTTTCTCATTCTAATAAAATCAGTTCCCAGAGGCTTTCAAAGGTTGCCTTATTGTGGAGACCTGGGAGCTTGACGAGTTGTTGCCTTTTCCAGTGCAAATTAAAAAGAAACCCAACAAATAAACAAAAATCAACAACCTCAAAGTCCTCCTTGGTGTTTTCAGACACTGCCCCGAGGTTTCTGCTTGTCCTATGGGAATTAACCACTGCCAAAATCTTTATTTATTACTAGTTATTCTCAGCTGAAGAGTAGAACTGTTCTGAAAGGAATGGCTGAAACTGTTCAGAGCAATTATTTGCTGTGTTAGATGTGTTGGATAATTTGGGGATTCTTACTAGAAAGGTTTCAGGGGAGTAGATCATCCTTTTTAACAGATACGGTTTGCTTCCTCCCCTTGCCTTGTTCAGAATGAAAACGTTTTCACAAATAACACTGAGATGGGATGACAAAAAAGGCTGTGAAAATTACTCCATTGTTCATTAATTGAAGAAGAATGGGTCTGTGGAGCAAAAGTACATAGCACCCAAAATCCATCTTTGTCCCAACACAAATGCACTGTTGTTCTGTGAATGGACAGAAGACAAGATGAGCTTTTTGTTCCCCTGGTTATTGATTCTATTTATTTATTTAAGCTATTAGGGCTAGTGTTCTCAAGGGGTGCTTAGTGATAGCATGGGCAGTGTATCCATGATTTATTCACTGATTTTTTTCTTATGTTCTTTCCATTTTAGTCTTTACCAGTTGGCATTGTGTGGCTTGTTCATTGCTTTTAACTATCTTCCATTCAGGGAAAAGGGAGGAAGGTGGAGAGATGTTACAGTATGTTTTGAGGCAGAAATATTTAGGACCGTTTTTGGCTGCTGTCCTTTAGATGTGCAGATCTCCATTCAACTTTCTTGACTCAAACTGATTAAAGTTTTAATCGTTTAAACTTATATTATGCCAACAAATATTGGCCTAATGTATGCTAAGCATACGAGTGTTTATAGCACTTTGCTGTCTATTTTAGAAGTGTGTTAAAAGTGCAGGGAAGTGCATGAAGCTGCTTTCTTCTTTCCAGATATGCATGCACGTGAGTACAGGGTGCAGCTTATTGATTTTAAAATAAAGCAGGGTGATTGCCTGGGCAATTCTGAGTTATTTTTAACTCTGAAAAGCAGGGATTGTAAACTGTAGAATGGCAAAAAAGTGCTGGACCTCTGTAAGTACAGTTCTAACTTAATACTCCCCTAATCCTGTATTGGTGGATGTTTAATACACCCTTGAATTACCAAGTTTTGGAATGATCAGGACTTACACAGCCTATAGTATAGTTGCTAATTCCAGCCCATTTGCCTCCAAACTTGTTTTTTAACGTGAAGGTGTTTATAAAGCAAAGTTTTCAGGTGTTTATAAAGCAAAGGTTTCAAACATCTGGAATTAAGAGAAAACTGAAGTGTTGATGTTTCAGCTCAAAGACTTTGGGGGATACATAATGTTAAACAGTCTGTTTTCCTAAACATGCAAGGAGACATTTGTGTACCTTAAATGGCAGTAATTCAGATGGAGGCATAATGGGGAACGTGTTCTGCCCAGCTGAGAGAAGTGTTGGGCACTTTTACAGGGCCACAACCTTAATGGATGCAAAGCTGCACAAGGAGTGACTGCTGCAAAACCTCCCATATAATTTCATTTTGTTCAGCTTGTGTGATAAAAATGAACTTACTTGACAAGAATTCTAGGATTACAAGTTTTATGTTTTGTTTATAATTATGGAGACAGAGTTTAATAACAAAAGGAGGGGTTTGAAAACAAGTCCATGTCAAAAAGAACATGTTGAAAGGATACAATTATTTTTACTGTATTATGTCCTCAGGCAGTTTTTATTTCCTGCAAAACAGCTTAACAAAAATTCAGTACATCTCCATCTAGCCATGTTTTGTGTCTTATCCCTCCATTTGTTTAGTGTCCCTATTCTTGGATTCTTTCATCAGCTTCTTATATCTAGCATGATCTCAGAGGGAACGAATGCATTGAAGCCCTGGAGCTCTCTCAGTTCAGTATTTTTTCTGACAATTAATGTAGCTACAGCCTGGTTTTCAGTTTGGAGGAGAAGAGAGAAGAGAGAAGAGAGAAGAGAGAAGAGAGAAGAGAGAAGAGAAGAGAAGAGAAGAGAAGAGAAGAGAAGAGAAGAGAAGAGAAGAGAAGAGAAGAGAAGAGAAGAGAAGAGAAGAGAAGAGAAGAGAAGAGAAGAGAAGAGAAGAGAAGAGAAGAGAAGAGAAGAGAAGAGAAGAGAAGAGAGGAAAGAGAAGAGAGAAGAGAAGAGGAAAGAGAAGAGAGAAGAGAAGAGGAAAGAGAAGAGAAGAAGAAGGAGAAAGAGAAGAGAAGAAGGAGAAAGAGAAGAGAAGAAGAAGGAGAAAGAGAAGAGAAGAAGAAGGAGAAAGAGAAGGAGAAAGAGAAGAAGAAGCAAATATGTCTAGGGCTCTGGGGACACCTCAGAGCCTCTTCCAGTGCCTGAAGGGGCTCCAGGAGAGCTGAAGTGGGACTTGGGACAGGGATGCTGGAGTGACAGCACCAGGGGGAATGGCTTCCCACTGACAGATGGCAGGGAGAGATGGGATATTGGGAAGAAATTCTTTACTGTGGGATTGCCCAGAGAAGCTGTGGCTGCCCCATCCCTGGGTGTTCCAGGCCAGGTTGGACAAGGTTTTGGGATAGTGGAAGGTGTTCCTGCCCATGGCGGTGGGATGGCATGAGCTGAGCTCTGAGGTCTCTTCCAAGCCAAGCCATTCCTTGGCTCTGTGACTGCAGGATGATGGCAGCTGGTGGGGGCTGTGGTGGCAGTGTGGATTTTGGGGGCTGTTGCCTCTCACAGCTGGTTGGGCTGGAGGTGGATGTGGCCCCACTTCACTCCCTATTTTCCAGGCTGGGACACCACCAGCCATCCCTTCTGGGGTGCCAGAACTGTCATGGTGTTGCAGCCCAGGGTTTTTGTTCTGACCTGGTGCAGGGATGGCTTCAGCTGAGCACTGTGGCTGGAGCTGCACGTGCCAGGATGGTCCCAAGGTGGTGGGATGCTCTCCTGCTGAGGAGGGGCTCTGGGAGAACACAGAGGCTCTGTTTACAAATTCCCCTCTCCCAGCAAACAAAGCAGGCTTGTTTAACAAACCCTCCACAAACAACACGGACCTAAAATTAGAGTGCTTGTTTCATGAATGAAAACCTACTATGAAAATAAACATTTTTAGGGACAATAGGAGAAACTTCTTTTAAAGCGCACGTGTTTTGATGGTCTGGAATTTTTCTGCAGATACTCATTGATCTTTTGTGCAGATAGCTGTTGCTTTGGTTGCTGTTAAGGTTTAAGTTCTAACACATGCTTGGAACACTGGTAAAGTGAGCCTCTGTATTTATTTATTCAGTTTTTAATCTGCAGATGTAAGGGAGACAAGTGGGTTTAGATTTTTTGGCAGAGATGCATTACTCTATCCTTGTAATAAAAATTGTAGACACTGAAAGACAGATTTATCATTGCCCATTTTCCTCCTTCAGCTTTTTAGTCTGAATAACATGTTTGTATGTGCATTGGGGATATATTACCATGAATTTCACAATATTATTTAGTCAGGATCCTGCAGAAGTGAAAGTTTCACTAATGAACTTTTCTGTGCTGTTGTCTCCCTTTGTCCTACAATTTTGCTCTTTTTCTCCTATCCTAAAGTTACTGTTAGTATGTATTTTCCTGTATATGCCACTGATTTTGAGGTTGTTTCTTCAGAGACAGGCTGTGTGCATTTCAGTGTTGAATGACTAAAGATAAATTACTTGGTTTTTACTCAATTTTTCATTGCTGGGCTTAAAAAGACTTGTCTAGTGTACCATGAATTGGTAGAAAACCTTGAAGTTAAAAATCTCATACTGTTCTGAATTACTGGCTTCAGAATATTATTTTTTGTTCTTAGATGTATGAAAACAGCTAGAAATGAAAAAAAACTAGACTGACAAATTTTAAAGTGACCTTGTTTTTCACCATGATCTAATTGTGTAAAGTTTTAAAACCCCACATAGCAAATCTTAATCTAAAGCCAACATCATGCATCTGAATTCTTAATTAGGAGTATATTTCAACTTGTGAATATCAGTGTTTCACAATTTGCAAAGCTGTCAATTAGTCTGTTATTTATTATGTCTTGAAATATTCCACAGGCTGAGCCGGTAGCTGGGCATTTGAGAAGCATGAAATTATTTATTCAGTATAAAGCTACCCTCACCCAGACTTCCTTGGGAAGGCCTGATTTGCTTGCCCTCAGAGTCTGGATGGATTTTTGGCAAGTTCTCTTTTGGCTGGGTTCTTTTAAAGCCCTGTTGGAGGCTGAAGCAGGACTTTGGGGAAGTCCAGGACAGGAGTGGTGTCCCAGTGGTGTGGGAGAGCTGATCCCTAGGGCTGAGCTGGAAAAGGGGCTCTGAGTGGGATAAAGGGTTGAGTTTTGGAAGGTTTGGGGCTCCAAGGCAAAACTCCCTGCAGAGTCATTGGAGAGACACTGGGGAAGATGGGGAAAGCTTGGACACACTGATGGACGCTGGGGAAAAAGAGCTGGGAAGTAAGCACAGAACACAACATCTCTGGAGGCAGACATGAAGGCAGAGAAGAGTCAAAAAGGTCAAAAATGCAGAGAAACTGGGTAGGAAGAGCAGGTTTCCATGTGCCCTGTTGGTGCATAGTCCTGGACAGTTTTATCCAGGAGCTGGGAATGAAATTGCAAAAGCAATGCAGGAGTTGTGCATGAGTAAATTGAGTAAATGGAGACTTGATAGATACCTGAAAAATAATAGATAGATATTGTAGATATAATAGATATAATAGAGCTGATAATAATAACAACAGATATAATATAGCTATATTCTATAATAGATAGAATATACCTGCTTTCCTCTTGTATTGTCCTTTAGAATTGTTGCTTAAAAGGGTGAGGAAAGTCAGGTTGGGGTTGAAGTGAGTTTTATGTCACAAAATAATTTCTTGTCATTTTTCAAAGAAGAATAAGAAACTAATTTACCTTGGTTCGCTGTTTGGCACCTCATAACCATAGCCAGTGTTTCTACAAACAAAAATAAAAGATTGTGCACCCCTCGCACCCATTTCTATCATGCTGGTATTCTAATTCTGTTGAATTTTCATTTTCTGCTTCCTGATGCATAGTTGTACAGAAAAAAAAAATTAAAACATGCTCACTTTCATTTAAATTCTCTAAATTTAATTTTGTTTATTTATGTTTTGTATTAAGTAAACGTGGCGTGTGGTGTTTTTACTTTGATAACTACATAGCAGAAGCCACTTTGACAGGGAATTAATTTAGTTTTCCTGTGGCAAATGTCCATAAACTACAGATGAAAGCTGTTCTTGCAGATGTGACTCCAGCTAGTGAGGTATTAATGATGAATGTTTAATGAATTAATGAATGTTTAAAGCTATTTGATATCAGGGTGACAATTCTGTGCCTTTAAGGGTAAAGCATGGGTATGACACATTAGGTTGTGCATATTTTTCCTGTGATTATTTCACCTTATATTAAATATAAGAAAACAAACTTTAACACTTAATTTCATACATTTAATTTAATGAACTCAAGGAATATTGTCACTTTATGGCAGCCCTTCAAGAGAAGGATATGGGATCCACATGATTGAAGCAATCATTGCTTTTTCTGGTTATTTTTTTGGGTTTTTTTTTATTCTTTTGCTCCTTCCAGCTGCCAAAATAAACTCCTTTTGAGATAGACCTGAGTCAACAGAGTTGGTGTGTCTCTAATGAAGCATTCTTCTTGAGGCCCCCACTTGGATTTTATCTTTTTGTCATAGTTCTTTTTAATCTCCCTTTCCAAGTTTAATGCTAGGGTCTCCTTAAGAATGTCTGCTCCAGATTCAAAGTAAACAAGGTCCATTTCAGTAATCATAGGATTTTTATTCCCTCAAACACTTTGATTTTTTTTTGTAGTAAAAAGGCAATTAATATTACATTTTTTCTGTAATATTCTTTAAGAATATCAAGTTGTTGAAAAAGTTGGCTAAAATTCAAGGAAGCTAATAGCCTTCAAATGTACAAGCTTAATTCTTCTTTATTACTGTTTTCCACTGAAGTTTCTCAAACTGTGCTGCTTTTTTTAGCATTCTTGAGTAGCCTCTCTACAGATAAGACAGATTCTGACTTCCAGCTCCAGAACAGTCTGTGTGGTACTGTCGTTAATTATCTTATTCCCAAGTGAATTTTAGATTGCAATTTCCAGTAAATGTTAACTGCTTTCATATATTTTATTTATGACTTTTATTTACAGTCACAAAGTCATTTTTCCTGTAAAATGTTTTGAGCACACATTTTTTCCTGTAAAATGTTATGAACCTTTGGAGTTCATAGGGAATCTCAATCTCTAAATGTGCACAAATCCACCTTGAATTAGAAACATTCCTTGGAATCTCAGTCTCATGTGGATGTTACTGTTCTGCCAGTTTAGTGTCACTGGTACTAAATATTAATGCATGAGAGAGATAACATGGCAATATTTAAAGTTATGGAAAATTTTCACATTCTTAATAATATTCTTGATATTCTAATGTTCTTAATATTCTGGTGGCAGTCTCTGGAATTCCATCCAGTAGAATTTTTCTGTAAGTACCAGAAGTATGCAACTTTTTTTGTGTTTGATGTACACAAAAAAAGAAAAGTTTATGCAACAACATTGAAAACTCAACTTTGTTTCAATAGTCTGTTTTAATAAAATGCCATTGCATTGTGTACAGCACAGATTAGGAGATAAAAACGGGGAAAAAAGAAAGGAACTTTGGGAAATGTAAATAGTGCAAAATAGACTTATCATAGTTTGGTGATGTACAATAATTTAGAAAATATGCTTTTAAAGTGGCCCTAACTTTATGTAAGCTTCATACTTGTATTTATCTTTGTTTCTCATTTTCAAGAGTTGTCTTCAAACTTATCTGTGATTTGGGTATTATTATTTCAGCTTTGCATAAACAGTAATCCTAGGGCAACCCAGAATCCACAAATTTGCTGTTGCTGCCATCAAAGGTCAGGAACCCTTGGTAAATAATGCACTTTATTGGTCTTGAAGGGACCATTTTGTGATGTTTGTACTGTTGGCTCTGCAGTGTGAAACACCATCTCCAGGGCAAATTCAGCCTGATGGGTTTAATCTGAATTGTGACTGCTAGTGAAGTCTTAAGAATCACAAATGTAAAATTTGTGTGAATATATCTATCCGTCTTTCTTACTGAGAGCAAGAGGAATGGAGTGGGAGGAGGCACAGATATTTAATGTCCTGTGTCTGAGTTAAGGAATGTCACTGTCTCTGGACACCCACAGGTTTGAGTAAATCCCTAAGTGCAAAGAACAGGAATATAAAAGATTGACAACTACAAATCTTTAAATTAAATTTTCATAAGTATTCATGTAAATATATACAGTCATCAAATTTTTATGTTGTAATTCCTGAACATAAAGAATTTTTTCCTCTTAAGTGCAAGCCTTATCACTACATTTATTCCAGACCCAGTGGCTTTGATGCTGTGACTTTTAAGAGAGTGGCTTTAGTTGCTTAGAACAAAGACAAAACTCTCACTTTACTGCTCTTTATCAATGACAAAGGACAAACTCTTAGCAAGAAGTCTTGGAGGAGAGAGCAGGGCTGGAAAGTGGCTGTGAGAGGATGCCCAGAGCTGTGTCTTATCTCCAGCTCTGGCCAGTTGCATCCCAAGCTGATAAGGCAGAGATGATGCAGCAGCCCTCTAAAGCTCTCAACCACGCTAATTACTGCTCACTTTACAGCTTGAGACCAGAATTATCTCATTGATTAATCCACTGGTGTTAGAGGGGAGAGCTGCTGGAGTGTGGGCATGGCTGTGGTTCATCTCAGGCAGCACTTTGTTGGCTCCTTGGATGCTGTGGATGGAGTGTTTGAATATTGGTGTGCTGCAGGTTGTAGCTGGGAGCCCCCTTGACCTGTTCTCCTCAGTGAGCGCAGGGAAAGATAATATTGGCATAAAAAAGGAGGAAGAAGAGCTTCACAGACTTGGAGACTAAAGGGGAAAAAGGAAAAAAAACATCAGAACCTTTCCCAAGTGTTCCCTTTTTGCCTCAGCGGAAAGCAGTTTTTTCTCTGGCAGCCCATGAGCCTTTTCAGACACCTGCTGGCTGTTTCCCACTATAAAAAACAAGCTTAAAATGTTCAATATTTCAGATAATTTCTAGGAAAGGACAAGGGGAAAGCAGCTATTTGGAGTGTACACTAAGCTGTGAAGATAGCAAAATCCAAACAACTCAGGAGTAGTTCATGTTGGGAAAACAAAGAAACACTAAAAGTTTCTGAAGGTGTTTTGTTGGAAGGGGGAGCATTTCTTTAAAAGTACTTCTTTGCAGAGCACCTTAGGCAAATAGAGTGCTGAGATTTACCTTCAATCTCAATGAAATTTAAGATAAACTTAATTTAATTCCACTTTTGTGGTGGGTTAAGAACATGTAAGTAGTTAATAGCCAAATAATTACATGGTAATTGTAGGATACTGAATGTGAAACTTGGCTTCCTGCCTTTTTGACTTTCACTCATTATCTTAATCTGTTTTACACTTACCTGAAACATTCTGTTTACCTGGGGGACACTATGAAAACCTTCTGAAAAGCTAATTTTTTAAATGTTTTGTGAAGTACAGCCAACTATGAATATATAGTCAATAATTGTAGGAAGTTATTTTGTTTGACATGTAGAAACAAATGTCAGAATTATTTTCACTTTGGGTTTATCATCAGTTACTACTCTTAATGCATTACATGGACTTGGGAAATAAATAAAAAAGAGGTGCAAGTTGGCAAATTATTTACAGATTTGCTTTGGACAGTTTAAACATCACTGAGGAACATATAGAAAGACAATTAAAAGTAATAATGATGTAATTAATGGATCTAGATAAATATTTGAAGTAGATGGCTTTAAAGGTCCTTTCCAGCCCAAACCATTCTGTGATTCCATATTTCTTTTGGAAATACAACATCAAATTTTATTTGCATCTCACTTACAGGAATTTGGAGGTTTACATTGGAATTTTATATTCCAAAGAATGTATGAGAAGGTTGGGTGTTTGTTCAAACATGGAGTTTCCATGTTTGAGGTGCTTTGGGAAGCACCTTACAGCTCCCTGGCTGCCGGTAAAATTCCCATTACACAGATTTTGTGATGATGTAACTAAATGAGAATGAACACATCTTTCTGAAGAGCAAGGACTGGCACTTGAGTTCTGTGAGCTGCAAAATAAATTCTGGCTATTATTCATAACATCTTTTAGGGATTACAACACATTATTCTTTAATGAAACAGAAAGGTGGCTAAGCTCTCAGGAATGCAGCTCTGGGATCCTAAAAATGTGCAGTCCATAATTATTTCAAAGTTTGCAGCTTGGACAAAATCTGCTTGTTTGATGCTGGCCCTGCAGTTTCAGGCAGCCTGGTGAGATCCAACTTGTTAATTCAGTTACCCAATGATGTAACTCCTTTTTGGGGTAGATTTTCTTGTAGGCTGAATACTTTTTGATGATAAAGGTGAAGTCTCCAGCCATCTCTCCTGGATAAACAGAACTGCTTGCCTCATTCTGTGCCTATTGCTTATGGGGTTTTTGTTTGTTTTAAAAAGATGTTTAAAACGGTGATTATGAGGAGTGAATTTGTGGGGGTAGTTTTGGGGCAAGGGGGAGGATTTTGTTGTTTTTCTCAAGTCTTTTGGGGCTCACCCAGCTGGATGCCATGTGAGAGAGGCTGGAAGCACAGAGGGGTTGGGATGTGCAGCTTTTGTCCAGGCTGGGAGAGCACAGCAGGTCAGGTTACCAGCCAAGGGCTCTCCTGGGCATCCAGAAACTCCATTTCTGGTTGTGGAAGGAAATCAGGGAGCAGGGGGCTGTGCAGCACTCTGCCATGGGGTTTGGTTTTCAGGGAAAAGCTGAATTCCATAACCCATGGTGGGCAGCACTAAAGGGTTGCTGTTGGTCATTTGGGGTTGCTTTGTTTGTGTAGCCAGAGCAGTTCTTCTTAGGCAGCTGGCTGGAAATGGAGTCTTAATTCACTTTTAATAAAAGATCAATAGCTTTATTGTGGAAAAATAGAATACAGCTGTAAACTGTACCTGGTAAAAGAATTAAATGTGAGTTTAACCTTCCTGTTTTGTTTTCTCAGTGCTACTGGTGCTTGACCTTCATTTTTGAGACTGTTGTCTTTCTTGGTAGTTTTACATTTTAAGTTTTACTTAGACTACAAAAACAAACTCTGCTGGTGTTTTTCATCTCAACTGCTTACCAAATCCCTCAGATTTTGCAAAATATTTAAGGAGTAATCTCCAGACTAAAGGCTCATTAAAACCTTTGCCCTTCCTGTGGAACAAAAGTTCAGAGAAGTTCTGGCTGATTGTAATTTGAAAACTGTAAAACAAAAACCATCATGGTGTGAAGTATTAATTTAGGCTTGGCAGTCTTTCTGTAAAATTTATTTCCAGAAGCTTCCAATTAAAATGCAGCATGGCTAATTGTATAAGGGAAAGCACCTTGAAGGTTCTCTATATTATATTGGAAGAAAAATGCTACAAATACTAGTGACAATAAAACATCTTGCAGGTATTTTTTACTAAAAACCAGTCTCATTTATGTTGGAATGAGTTAACTTGAAGGAACTGTGTGTTCAGGAATTTCTTAGCCATACTAATTTTCAGAATTGCTTTTTAGCCAAACCATTTGATAGATTAGTTAGATATTTATCTTTTTGTATATTTACCTAATCTTTTTGTGGCTTTAATCTAATTTGTACCTTTAATCTAATTTATACCTTTGTTATACATTGGGTTGTTATGCTCCTTGAGCAATTCAATTTAAAAGGTTTTCCCCTGTGGCTCTTTGCCCTTTTTCAAAGGAAAAAAAAAAGCAAAACTGGGGAAAGGACGGGTTAACAAGGATGGTTAAAGGTATGGAATACCTCACCTCATAGTGCTGTAAAGAATTTAATTCCCTTCAGTCTGATGGAGATAGCCCAGAATGGTTTGGATTGAAAAGGACCTTGGAGATCATCCACTCCCATCACCTTCCTCTAGACCAGGGGATTTTAATTCCAAAAATATTTCAAAAAAGCTAATTTTGTGTCTTGGATATTTCTTGGCAAAATGTAGAAGCAGAGAGAGAAATTATATGTGCAGTTGTTTTGTATTGACAGAGTTCATTTCATCTGCAGGTAGTATTGGGTTGGAGAAACTGGAAACTGAGACAAGTGCTTGGGGATGGTCTGTAAGAGGAAACTTCTTGTTGAAAGTCTTGTAGTTAAATATTCCCAAGATGGTCTGGACAACTTAAACAGTTCTGCTGTGAATGAGCTTGTATATAATGAGATAAAAGAAAGCAAAATGTTTTCAGTTGTGAACTCTTACCATAGAGAGAATCACTTCTGAAATTGATGCTGATTTAATCTGAAGCCAAAGAGAAATGATTTTCAAAATCAGTTTTGCAAATGTGATTAAGTTCTAGTGTGATAAATCCCTTTGCAGCACTTCCTTTCAGGAGATCCCCTTTCTATTTTGGATTTATGTTGGGTGTATGCTGCAAATCAATATTAAGAATAAGAAGGAATATGAATAGTATGCTCAGAGGCAAATTATTTAGATGATGTAATCATTTTAGAATGAGTAATGAAATTGGAACATTTTTCTTGAAGTACAGATGCTCATGTACATGAGGCAGAATCTGTGTGGGTTCTCAGGTTTGGGTGGTTTTGCAGTCCAGGAATAAAGGGAGAGAGGAAAAGGTAGGAAGTGGATTTGTGTGAAGTGGTTTATTTTCAAATAAATAAATGTATTGGTTTTAAATATAAGTAAATACAAGGTTTTAAGTATTCTGAAGAAAGTAAGTAAATTGAGAGTAAGTCCTTATACTCCTAGTAAAAGAGTAAATTGAGAGTAAGCCCTTGTGGAAAGGGTGGGGGGAGGCAGAAGCCCTTAGAAATAATTTTATTTGATGTAATGAAGTCCTGTGGGTTCCCTTTTTAATTCCCTCAATACAGACACAGAGCAAACACTGTTCATTGGGAACTCACCTGGGCACGTCCTGGGCTCCCCTTCCTCTGGGGGTGACTCATGGGATGTGGGTTTGAGCAGCAGAGGAAATAAAACACCTTTACAGGAGAGCTCTCTTCTTCTGCTGGTGTGTTTGGAAACACTTCTGGGGAGGGAGGATATCAGAGAGAACCAAGGGCTTCTTTCACTTTTGCCTCTGGTTCCACTGCGTGTCCTGGGTCACTGATGTGTCATCCCCACAGCCGCCGGTGCATCCAGGGAACTTCATTAACAAGCTCCTAAATTTTAGTGTTAGAAAATATCTAAAGGAAGTCACCTCAAAACTATTTATTCCCTTTGCAAATTATGGTGTTTTGATGCCCAAAATAAATATTGAATCGACAATGATAGGTTGGATAATCAATTTTTCCTGTTACTGTGCTGCTCAGTGCTAAAGAAGGGTTTTTCAAAATTATAACCAAACCAGTAATGCTGCAATGCAGTTAATTTTAGAATTCTGTAATACTACAGAAGGAAGTGGGAAATTTGGAACAGGGCTGCACAGTGACTTTCATGTGTGGGATTCACAAATGTGATAAATTTGAAGATGTGGGAGCAGGATCTTCAAGGGAAACTGAGTGCCTGGGCTGTCTTTTCTTAGAGCCATGAGTTAAATTCATGCTACTAGGAAAGATTAATTTGCCACTTGTGTTTTCTGTGTTCAAGCAACAGCTCTGAAAGACAGTTCCTTGGCTATTTCTGCCTTCTTGGCCAGTTGAGAAAATGTCTTTAAATCAACAAGTAATTATGTTCTAATTTTTTAAAAATATGACTGAAAAGGCATATTTTTTCCCCAAGTTCTTAAACTGTTTCATCTGGGTAATGATGATTAAAAGTTCTTTAAGCACTACCTTCACACAGCTTTCAACTATTTCTGTTTAGAGAGCATAACATTTCAAAGTGGTTTATTTAAAAATGTCACTTCCATTCTCTGGCTTTAGAGGATTTTCTGGGCCTTGAGGTTTAAGTTTCTGAATGGAATTGGAGGAATATTGTTTTAATTTAATATAAAAATTTGCCTTTAATTAAAAATTACCCCAACAAAACCAACAGTAGTAGTTACAAGTCAGTCCTGGATGTTTTGCAAATGAGATAATCAGTCAGACAGACCTTTTTAGATATCTACCTCAGGTATTTGACATGGCTCTGCATGAAGCTTGGTTATTTTTATCTTTTTTTGCACAGACAGTGCAAGACTTTTTATCACAGATAATTCTTGTATTTCCTACTTAACGGTTTACTGTTGGTGGGAAATATTTTTAAAAAGTTAATTTTTATTTAAGCATCATGAAGAGTTGAGCAGTAAGAGTATCAAAAGGTCTGGGGATTTCTGGCGGTTCTGATTCCCCAGAATTGGGTGTTCCTGCCTAGGAGTGTCCCTAAAGCAATGTCTTCACCCCCAGGCTGCAGCCACAGGAAATTTGTGTTGTCCCTTTCCAAACCTTGCTCAGCTTCATGGAAGGCTTTCTTTTAAATCAACATCATCTCAAGATTATAATCTTAATTATCCATTTAATGTAATTGATATGAAGAACTCTTAATAGCATCAACTGCAGAATGACTTCAGATAATGCCCAGTCTTATAATTTTTAATTTATATATTTAAACCTTTTCATTCTCTTTACTGTATGGCTGTTTTTCAAGCTGAGATATGTAATGAGTTTACAAGTGAAAAATTAATTTTCTGTTGCCACCATATGGCTGTGAATGTTGAGAGTGTTTGGATTGCATGAGTAATGCCTCAAAGATAGAATTTTGACTTAAGTTATAGGCCACTGAATAATCTTATTTTAAATCAAATGAAGATCTGATTAGGGGAGGTTATTATTGCTGAGGTGGTGATTTTCTGTGTAGCTGGAGGGAAAATAATTAAGGCTGTTTAGTTTCTGGGAATGTCTGTAAAGAATATCTTCTTAATAAATCAACTAAAAAATAGTCGAATTTCACTAATCATTACCTGTAAGCTAATCCAGGAAAAGCTCTGTGAATTAAAGTGTTACTATTTAATCAGCAATGAAATAAATGCTCCATCACTAATGTAATAAAAACAGAGTCCTGCTTACTGTTCAGTGGGGTTTTTCTATTGGATTTTTTTTCTTTTTGGTCTCCATTATTTGCTAGAATTACCAACACTTGAGATGAGCTGCTTGTGGAGGTGCTGAGATTTTTAATGCTGGCCCCAGCTCAGCAGAGCTCCAGAGAATAACTTAAACACAGAGTTCCAGTAAGCAAAGCCAAAACTTTGCTAGTTCATCTTGGATATCATGGAAGTGTGTTTTGTTAATTTTACATTTTCATCACGTGCCAAGGTTGAGTTTGTGCTCCTGAGATGGTGCTGAAATGACTAAAGCCTGCGATTTCACTGAACACTCATTTGCTGTAGATTAGGTTAAAAACTATTCTTGCTCTTTGGAAAATCGGGTTGTAGCCAAAGTTCTCGTGCAGCTGATATGACTGCTCTCTTTTTGGTTTCTTCTTTTCCATTTTTTCCCCCTTGGCAGGGTCAGTACAGGCCCTCTGACCTGCTGTGCCCTGAGACCTACGTGTGGACACCCATTGAGCAATGCCTGCCCCTGCTCGAGCACTCCAAGTACTCCCGCTTCAACCAGGATGGAAAAGCAGGTGAGGCTGCAAAAATGAAATAACTCTGATTTTTCTGTCTGCTTCTCATAAATCAGAATCATCTGCTGCTGAAACAGCATGGGAATCTCACCTGTAAAGGATAAAAAGTGTGCAATTCACAGCTCCTGCAGCAAACATTTATCTTTTAAGCAATGCACATTTTAAGTATATTTTGTCCTGTAGGCTATAAGTAGTTCAAAATTAACACATATTGCTGCCTTTCAGATTATTTTCAAATTGTATTTGTTATTCTGGACATGAACAAACCAATAAAATAATTGTTCCTCACTTACATTCCTGTTGCATGAATGCATAAAGGAATTAAATTGGGATCAATACAGGGAAGTGGAAAGACTGGAGAGGCTTAAAGGTGCTTTTGTAAAGAAACAGAGTGGCAGATTTAGTTTCACAATCAATTAAACATTCAGTTTAATTAATGTGGATATGAAGAACACAGTAAACAGCAGAAGTACCTTAAACATCATGATGTAATGTGATATAGTTTTTACACATTGTGTAAAACAGGTACTTAATTATTTACCAGCCCTGACTGGTTGAAATTGTTGCTGACCAGAGCACAGTACAGTGATGCCACTGGAAAACAAGGCAATCGAATGAGAAAAAATACATTAATTTGTTTTAGTTACTGATCTCTGGGCCAATGGCAGGCCCCAAGGGAGCTGTGTTAGACCATGCTTGGTGTGGTGCTTGGGGGAAAGAGAATAACTTACCTTCTGTTATTAATTGCAACTTGTTGAATGTCCTCTTTTTGAAGTTTTCTTTCTCCTATGAGTAACAATTGAGTGTGGCTGTGATATTTTTCAGAGATGTGTGGCATTATTCAGGTTAAAAGCACTGTGGTTTGTTTCTAGACACCAAACACAGATTTACCTGAGTCTCAGCATTCTTCAGCAGCTACTTCCTTTTTTTTACATGTTTTTACTCTTTTTACTTTTTTTTTTTACCGTTTGATCCTTTTACTTTTTACTGTAGTTTAGTAGGATTCCCATGGCAGTTAACTGCTCAAAAGGCAGAATGTAGATAAATTAAAGGAATTTGAAATGAATGCTTAAGCAGGACTGTGAAGTTCTGGAATTGCTGTTGAGTTCCTTGCTTTTCCTCAACCTCTGCCTGTTACTTGGTTGCTCAATGGAAACATTAATAATAATAATAATAATAGTAATAATAATAATAATAATAATGATGATAATAACTGCAATAGCTGGATTCTAATAAATCCATCATTGTTAGATTGGTGAGGGGAAATTGGAAAAAAAAAATTACAAAATTAGGTGGAAGAAGGGAATGATTTTGGAGGCCAGTGGTGTTTGGGACACTTTTGGTGTTCAGAAAGGAGAGAGTGCTGAACTGGTGCCTGTGAAAGTGTTTATAACCCTGTGCTAGCAGAGGGGCAGCATCTTGTGCATGGTGTGAAATCCCTGTGGCATAGCAGGCGTTTGGAAACCACAGGAAACAAAGCCCTGCATCATTATCAGCCCAGAATATCTCACTGCAGACACTGCTGGAGCTGGGACTTGTGTCCTGTGGTTTAAGGAAATTAAAACATAGCAGCACGTTGAGATGCTCTGGGCCTGCTGGGAGCTCGTGGGCTTTGGGGGTTTGGGTTGCTGCTCAGAGGAAGCCATTTCTCACCAGTGAAATCCTCGTTCTTTACTCTCTCCAGCAGTCACTAATACCAGTTTAATGAAGTTACAGTGAATTTTAGAAAGAGCAATACAAATGGTCGTGTGCTTTATTCCCCTTGAATCAGCTTTCTGTGGCACTGGCTGTAATTGTGTTTGTTAAGTGGGCCATGGTTTATCAGGAGTGGGACTTCCAGCCCTGAAACCCAGTGCAATAACCAGAGCCAGTAAACAACTGGGAGAAATGGTGTGACTTTCATTGCTGCCTGGGGCAGTGAAGGTGTCACTGGCAATGGCCATCTTCTCTTGCTGTCTGTAATGGCAGAAAAGTTGGGAAATGTTGTCTCACAGTAATTTGTATGAGACATAATTAATGTGTTCATCATTTTCATGAATTTTTGAATATGTTTTCTCTCCTTTAAAAAAAAAATCATTACAATTTACATCATAAATTTACCAATTGCACATGCAGTAGAGTGTCTTACGTGTTTTGATCTTTCAAGCCTCTGTAATATAAAAAGGATTTTTGAGTATCCATACACATTGCAGAGCTCCTTCCTAAATAAGATCTGCTTTTACTTTTCTGGAATAAAAATAAAAAGATACTCATGAAAAGTGGCTTTTTATTTTAAAGCATAAGAAAGTATCAATTTGTATAATTCATGCCTTGGAACAGATTCTTCATTTTTGTTCTATTCACTTTGAAAAATTTAGAAGACCTGACATCATCTTATAAGTGAGAGAGATTAATGAAGATTCTGATATTAATAACCAGTAGCCAGGCATTTATTTAGGACTAAGTGAGTAGTTGGTAAGGTGGTGCACTAATGGAGGGTTTGGATACTGATGCAATCTGGAAATTGAGATAGTGCTGAACTTCATTTAATAGCCAAAGTGCAGATGGAGATAGGCTAAAGAAAGAAGAATTAATTAAAAGCTTGCTCTGCTGTCAGTGACTTTGATAACAAATCAAACTGATGAGCAGAAGTCATTCACATGATAGCATTTGCTGAAATATTCCTGGCCATGGTCTGCCTGCCACACCCATTGAGTTCCTCCCAAAACTGCTCCTCAGGGTTTTACCTCATTGGTGTCTTCCCTACCAGCTGGGCCCATGAAATAAGAGCTCTGTGGAAAGATCTAGAAATCATTTATTTGGTATCCCGGCAATATTTTTGTCCTTTCCATTTTCTAGACTAACTCAGTGTCATGTTCTCTCTCTAATATCTGTTGAGATTTTCAGTTTGTTGCTCCTGGGAGCAAAAAATATCTCCATGGAGTAAAATATCTACTTTTGGGATAGTAATTAAATTAGTGGGAAACTTCAAATCTTTTTTCCCATCAGTGCTGGACTGTCAAGATGTTTAAAAAGCAACTTCAGATGAGGGCAGATACAATCTCACTCTGAGAGTGGTGTCTTGAAGCCTTCATAGTTACATGACTGTGTCACATAATGTGGGCTGTACTTGGTGAAGCCAGGGTGAACACGGGGCTGTTACCCAGGTGAAAAAGCTTTATCCAAATTTTTAGGCATGGCCCACAGCAATCCCAGTGGTGGAAGCTGCTTCCCACCTTCCTGTGTCTGCAGAAACACTGTGAGCAGAGCTTTGAGAGCTGCACTTCAAAAGGACTTCAGTGCTTGTTCTGTCTTAACCATTTTGTTTGCTGAAGTTGATAAATTGGCTAAGCTAATACACATCTGTTCAACTTCCTGCAGGTCTAATAATAGAGTGAAATCAAAATGGCACCGAATGGAATACATTAATTAAAATGAAAGTATTTTCTTCAGCACATTAGAAAAAAAAAAACTTTGCACATAACAAATGCATAACACAGGCTCCTCTGCCTTTATGTGTTCTTGGAGACAAGACACTCTTTGCTGCAGAGGGTATGGTTAACACAAACCATGATGGATGCAGAAGGGTGGGATAAAGGCAGAGAGAGACACTTCTGGGTTTCCTGGTCAGTTTTATAGTAGACTTAATTATAGTCTATTAATAGACTAAATAGTATTAGACTGAACTGAACTTTTGTAAACATCACAGTGAAGGAAAGTTTCTAAGAGAGGGATCTAAGGAAGTTTCTTTGTTGTCTTTCAGAGCTTATGGAGAAATCTTTTGCAGTAGAAGAAATTAAGAGACACATAGCAGTTTCCTTGAAAACATAAATTTGTCTGGAATAGGATCCTGTAGTCAGAGGTGGAACTGCAGGCGGATTACTGCCTGCAGGTGCTGGGGATGAAGATGGAGTGAAGCAGAGTGGGGGAAGCTTTGAAAATTAGGATCTCTGGTGTGATCAGGGTGTGGGAGCTGGCAGAGACATGGATAGAGGATGGGAGGAATTTTGCAGTGGTTCATGCAGGTAGAACAGTGAGAAGGGCTTGACAAGAGCAAGAAATAAGTGGCGGTAGGGTTCAAACTTGAGCATGTTACTAGATACTTGTAGAGGTGTGAAGGGAGGCTGTTATTTGGATACACCATCTAAAGAGGTTTAAAGAGATTACAAAGCCAGAAGATTCAGCAATCACCTCCCACTCCTTGCTGCAGACCAGGCTTTGCATCTGCCACCTCCTCACAGCACTGAGGACGTTTTTGCTTCCAGCAGAGTGGAAATCCTTAGCAGAGCTCAGGCTTTAGGCTGTGCCCAGCGGGTGTGAGCCAAAGGGATGATGGGCAGTGGGATCCAGAGGAGAGGATTTGTCTGTTCTGTGCTTTCCAGCGCTCAGGCTGGGGCTGCACAAAGGACAGATGTTGACATCCCAGAAGCCTTTGAAATTGCCTTGTGTCCACATGCAAGCCTTAACCATGAGAATAAAACAAAACTTAAACCCAAGCCAACACTGCGTCCTGGAACACCACACGAAGCTGTGGAGAGGTCAGAAAATCCTCACTTCACACTCACAAGGGTCACTATAAAAAGCCCATTCCATGTAATACCTCCTGAGTTCATAGCAGATCATTCATTTCTGAGTTATTGAACTAAGAAAATTACTTCAGATTTCCAGTCTTTCTCTGTATTAATCTTGTAACATTTATTACATGTTTTTACCAGATTTTTAAAGCTTTTAGCTGAAAAAGCTGTTTTTTTAGAAATACATCTTTATATGTATATTTATCTATCCCGCTCATAGTAAAATGCAAAATAGTGAAATGCAAAGTAAAATGCAAAAAGTAAAATAGTACAGTAGTAAAATACAAATAAAAATCCCAGTACTTAACAACTTCTGGATCCTCTTAGTAGTGATTGCATTATGTATCTTAGTGCTTCTTTCAAGCAACTGAGTGTTATTAGTTCTAGTAAATAAAACTTAAATAAAACCAGAAATCTACAGGCATGTGCCGTTATACAAAACTTTTTATTTTAAATGTATGTTTTTGTGCATAAAGCTTCCACTAGAAAAATAATTTGTCACAAGTGTTTCAATAACTATAATTTCTAGTGTTGTGTTTTTAAAACATTTACTGTACAATTTTTAGTGCACTTTGTGACCAAAGAGTATTTCAAACAGGTTTTATACTTATTGTGTATTTGAACACAAGTATTTTATTGATTTTTTTTTCCCGTCCAGTACAGAGACTGTTTAATTTTACAATATATGTTAAAAATCTAGTATGTTGGTGTGATAGTGGTGTTGTTCCCCTCCTGCTTTGAACAGAAAAGCCACGATCACATATTTGTGTCCTGTGGTTGCCATTTGGTCACGTCTCAGAGTTCAGGCCCCTGGCAAAGGGCTGAATCTCTGCAGGATGGATGTAGGCAGAGGGATTTGGGTGTAGGCAGAGGGATTAATGCAAAGGCCAGGATGTGTTAATGTTTATAAGGGTGGTGTGATGCAGATTAATGTTTACAAGGATAAATGCACTGAACTTCTCGACATGATGAAAATGTGGTCGCAAAAACTGTCACAGATGGAAAACATTAAACCAATTGTTCAGAGCTCTGCAATCATCTGATTTGGGAGAAATTGCTGCTTTGCTCTTCAACAACTGCTGCTTATAATTTATTTTTTTTAAGATAGTGTTGTGTACTTCAGAGAGTTGGGAAACAGTTTAAATAAACTCTGATGGATCACGAACTCAGGTCTTCTAAAGAAGTAACTTTCCACTATTATCAGAGCTATAGGTAATAAATTTGAATTCTGTAAGAAAAAGAAATTGCATTCTGCAGGAAAAAAGACAGTTCTTTCTAGCAGCTTCCCTAGAACAGACATTAAAAGGTTCTCTCTGTTTCTAATTAAGTTCATGAGCACTTTGAGCCATCAGAATGCATCTTTCTAAATCCAGTGTGATCCTTGAGTGTACTGGATGTTTAAACAATGAAGATAATGCCAATAAGGTGTAGCCAGACACATTTCCCCCTCACTTTTTACTGTGTTTGGATAAAATTGAAGTGACTGGCATGGGGATTTAGCCTCATATGCAGTGCTTCTGTAATACAAAGGAAATGTTATTCTCTTAATTTGTGGGTCCTAAGCAGCTGCCATGACGTGAATTGATGTGTGGGTTAGAAAATGCAAACTTTAATAAATATTTGTGATTTAAAAGTTTGGATTGATTGATATTTTGAATATATCTGCTTTTAACATATATGTACAGACTAAACCAGTGCCCTTTGAGCAGCACAATTGTCTGACTTCTGGTGTGGTGCATGAAACCTTTGGCTTGGACTGCGAAATTCTCAAAAATGTGTTAATCCACGATGACCATCACAGAGATTGTGAAACAAATGGATGTATTTTGGATTTTTTATTTTGTTTTTTGGAGGGCTTTCCTTGAAAAATAAAGATATCTTGGCATACTTCACTTCTCTTCGTGTTGAAGAGATGATTCTTAGATGGATTTATGCTCAAGATACTCTTACACCTTTTGAACATTGTGGTATTTGATTTTCCAGCAGAATAATTCTGCTTTAACTATTTTTTTTTTTTGGTGACGATTCAGGAGAATGCGGGGAAGGGCAAGGACTGCCAAATCCTGTAGGAATCATTTTCCATATGCAGAAGGTGTTAGGAGCACAAGAGCAGAAATTAAAAGTTCAATAACGCGGGACAGGCAGAGCAGTCGTGCAGATTTATTTCGTGCTGAGGACAATGAGCGTGTGGGACTGGTTTCCAAATGTGATAAAAGTTAGCAGCTGTAATTAGGCTCAGGCACAGAGCAGCCATGGAAGGGACACCGCAGGCATGTGCTGAGCCACACTCCAGCATCCACAGGGAAACCTGTGCCAGGGTCAGACCTTCTGGAAGGATCCTCGTTCACTCCCTGCTCTGGTGACATCATCCCAGCTCCTCACGTGGAACCTAATTGATTCCATGTTTTAATTAATTTAGCCAGCAAATTGATTGCTGTAATTTGATTTATTTAGCTGATAAGCTACTGCCAATTGCTTCAATTTTTCCTATTTCATGGCAATGTTTGCGTTTGTAATTCTCAGCTTGACTCTTGTCTCTGGTTTTTTTCCTCCTCACATGTCAGTGTTAATGAGGACTCCGCCCTTCTTTTTGAAAAATCCTCTGGCTGCTTTCTGCCACGTTCACTTCTATGCAGTTCAGATATTTTAATAAATAGTATTTAAGTCTCTTGCTCCTTCAGATTTTTTCCCTGTTTTCTTCCCATTTTGGAGCTGTAACTCCTTAAAGCATTATCTCTAACTTTTGTCTTTTGTACTGGCTTTTCATAGAAAAATGGTGTCATGGAATGGTCTGGGTTGGAAGGGACATTAAATGCCATCCAGTGCCACCTTCTGCCGTGGCAGGGACACCTCCCACTGTCCCAGGTGCTCCAAACCCCAATGTCCAGCCTGGCCTTGGGCACTGCCAGGGATCCAGGGGCAGCCACAGCTGCTCTGGGCACCTGTGCCAGGGCCTGCCACACTTTACAAACTTGTTCTTTTTGATCAGTGCTCTCAAAAGTTCCTATTTTTTGTTAGAATAACTGCAAAGATTTGGCTGATTGAGAATATCCTGAGCATTTTACTGTACTTCCTTTGTGACTTGTGCTTTCTGGTTTTAATTAAGAATTCTTTTCAGTGGATTTTTTTTGTGTGTTGTTGTTTATGCTTCATTTTAACTGTACTCTTATTTTGGTTTGAGTTAGTATTTTTGTACCCCAAGGCATAGGGGTCTTTAATATTCCTTAATGTATGAGTATAGCTTGAAAGAAGCAATATGAGAAAAAGCACATTTCAGCTCACTGTTTTATATAAATATGACTATTAATGTGTATTGCTGATTGGCCTTTTTGGTTTTGAGGATGACATCCTATACTTTGCTGTTGAACAAAAGAAATTATGCTTTAAATTGGGTAAGAACTGAGCTTAAATTCAAAGGTCAGAAAGATTTGGCTTCTGATTGTGGTAGAATAATTTTTGATTTCCAGTAATTAATATCTCCTATGTTTCAGTCATAAAATTTGAAAAGTTAATGTGTTTCTTCCTTTTGCAGTTTCTTTGTTTTAAAATCATTGATCATTAACTGTGACAAGGTCATGTAAACCAGATGTAGCTTTTCTTTCAAAAAAAATTCAACAAGGCTTTAGTGTTCCTCATATAAATTAACATCACCATAGTGTAACCAGCAAGGGATGGTGCTTCTTTTTGCCATTTTTACACCTAGTTTGAAAGCTGGAGTATCATGGAACTTTTAATCTCCCTGTAAATTTAATTTTTTTTTTCTTTGATTGTAAAAATGTTCATCTTTAAAAACTATGCAAATCCTAAGTGCTTCAAAATTGAAAATTAAAAACCACAAGCAACATGAAACAAAATCAAAACCCCAGCACATCCATGGGCTGAAAATGCAGCAGTCGTCAAGTGTTTATCTTCAGACTTTTTGTTCTGTGGATTTCATGCCTAGAGGTAAAATAATTCTTTTGAGATTCCATTTTTAAGCAAAATGGAAATTTAATTTACAGTGTGAGTTGCCTTCATTGTCTACTTTTAAAGTGAATCACCGGTTTCAGTTAATGACACAGATTTTAATATTTTAATTTTTGAATTAGGTTGGTTTTTTGCCTTTTCCTTTCTTTCTTTAACTATTTTATCCTGCTGTGTTGGAGGAAAAAAAATCCAGGTTCTCTGTGTAGTATGGATGCAGAATTACAAAATGATGATGGCCAAATACTTTCATGATTCTAAGGAGTTGAAGGAGCATTTAAAGAAAATTAAAATTAGAAGCAAAATAATTTCAGAGTTTAGCAGGAGTACCACATTTCTTGTGTTACCAGTCTTCAGTTAGGCTTCTTGCTAATTCTGAGTCCATTCTGTACAGAAGATATAGGAAATATTTTCCTCTGACTAATGTGGGTTGCTTGGAAGTTGGCAGTTGTCCTTTCTCCTATTTAGAAAATGGGAAAGTCAATACATTTGTCACTTTACTTTTAATTATTTCTTAATTTGGTTTCCTGTAAGTGGAAAAGAAGCACTTTAAAGGAAAGTTAGATTGCTTCCATCTCTAGATGATACCCCAGAGAAATTAAACAATGTCATTTTTGTGAGGAGTCTGTCCAAGGGGAGGAAGGCTCTAAAGAGGAGCAGCACAGGATGCTGCAGCTCAGGCTGCCCTTCCACATCACTGTTGATCAAAACCAGCTTGGCCCAGCTCAGCCACCACCAAAAAGCTGTTTTAGTAATAATTTCTGCAGAAACTTTGAGCCATCACCCTTATTTCAGCGTGGTGTTGGCTCTCAGGCTCCTGCAGAGCTCACTCTGCACTCCGAGTCTCCCTTGTCCAGCTTTGCACGTGCTTACCCAGATTTCTGAGCAGATGGAGCTGGTTTTCACTTCAGCTTCTATTAGGGAGTAATAATAAAGCTTAATGCGTGTGAAGAATAAAAATATTTGGATGTGGGCTTCCCCAAATAACATTAGAAAAATGCTAATCCACCCCTGAGCTGTAAGGAAAAGACCATGAAATTCTGGATTTCTTTAAAGAGTACACTGCTGTCCAGCTTTCTATTGCTGTGAATAAAAAAGGTGAAATCATTCCTCCTTATTTCATGCTGGTTGTTTCAGCAGGAATGCTTATCAGCATTTGAAAATGATGTTTTGGCTTGGGAGGGAGCTTGCAGTTTAAGGGGAAGTTGATTTGGGTTGTGCAGAGAAATAAGGACAGGACTGTACAGGAGTTTGTTTGGCTTCCTGCTGCTCATGTTCCTCCTCATCCCTGGAGTGTGGGAGCCTTTTTGGGTGAGTGCAGGCTGAGGCTGCCCTTTAGAATAGAAAGCAAATTCCCTTCTTGAATAGAAAGCAAATTTTTTTAACCATTTTACCTTTAGGTGAGGGTGGGTGTGTGAGCTGGGTCAGGGGCTCAGCCCAGAGCCTGCCCAGACACCCCATGGCACGGGAGGCTCTGGGTCACTCCTGCTCCCTGCTTTGTTCTCTGCTGGCATTCGGTGCCTGATACCCTTTGTGTTCTCAGAGAGGAAATCCTCCATGTGTGGATTCCATTTAGCAGTGGTTTGGGGCTGGGAGCAGAACATTTTAACACCTCTCTGCAGTCTTTATGGGGTCACAGAGGCAAGGTTGAATTAGAAGTGAAATCTCTCCTATATTCAAATTTCAATAGGCAACTGCAGCATAAGTAATTTGCTGCTTTAGGAGTATAGAGGAGAAAAGAAAGAAGTGACAGGTAATTAATTCACTAAGAATTCACCTGTGTTTTTAACTCTGAGACTTACAGGATAATATTTCTATTTTCAGATAGCAGCTGCAGTTGCCCAGTTCCTTAAATTTACAGGAACTTTCAGTCTACATAATTGATTGCTCTGTATTTTGTTTATCTAGCATCCAGACCATACTGATAGATGTAACTGAATTAAGGGATGAAACCTTGTGTATTTTTTGTGTCAAATGACAGTGTCTCTTCCGTAGACTATAATAAATCAACAGCTCAGAGAGTGAAAAATGAGAAAGTGTGAGGAGGAAAAATAAGCACTTTTAAAAAACTTTTTAGTGGTAACAGTACTGTATTCAGTAATTACAGAAATGACTAAAATTGCTCTAATATACTGTTCCACTATCTGATCAGTCAGGGAAATGTAAGTCACTAAATAAAATTTCTTCACTAAAGTTTAAAGGGATGGGGTTTTTTTTCTTATTTTCAGCAAGGAGCTTTTTACAATAAAGCATTTGGTCTCATTTTGAGTTGTAATTGCTGCTGTATCCCAGCATCAGCCACACAGGGAAGGCCTGCTTGAGTTCAATTGGCATAATTTTGAATAGAAAGCAGATTTTACCATGTGCCACTCAGCAGGAGCAGATACTTAATTTTTCTTATTGGGAGAGTAATTTCTTTGTTAAAGTGTGCCAGAGCCCAATCTGCTTTTATTTTCCATTAAATTACTTTAAATTTATTCTGCTTATATTTAAATTGTGTTTAAAGGGAATAGTTTCCTGAATTCCCATGATGTTGCCTCCAGCAGCAACTGAAAGGTGGCTGAGTTCTGACTTTCAGATTTGTTATAATGGTGACACAAGTTCCTATTTGCCATATCTAAAAGCTTAACTGTGTACTTGAGATTATTTTACTTAACATCTCAGTAAAAGGTTTCTTTTACAGATGGAGTTTAAGTTACATACATTAAGTACTTTTACAGAAGGTTATTTTTGTTATTAAAGCTTTGATTTTGAGGGGAGTCAATGGAAGAACAGATAATCATTGTAGAAATTTGGAATGTTATTTTTCATTGCAAGGAGTAAAAGTGGAGGAAGGGCACAAATGCTGAGCAAGAACAGAGTTTAGCTGAGGCAGGAAGTAAAACCAAGGTACAGTAGCTTTGGTCTCTCAAAGAAATCAAATGTGGGGCCAGCAGCACTGCAAGCCAGGAGATGAACTCACCCACAGTATCAGGCTTTGGGAGCATTTGAAATCAGTGAGTATGGACCAGCTCTAAAGTGCTTTTGGCACAGAGCTGTGAGGGCTCAGCTTGGCCTCAGTCCATCCCAGGGCACAGACTGGGAGTCAGTCTAGAGCTGCAGTAAATAGAAACTTTCCAGTTGAAGAAGTTAAAATACCTTTACACTTGTGTCACCTCCAGAAGCTAAACTTGCATATTTTTTCCTTGGTGAACTCTCAGCAAGGAGGATGTAACAGAAGAGGCAGAAGGGCTGGTGGTAAAACCAACCAACCAACCCATTGGGATATCAGGGAGGTGTTGGCCACACATCAAAAACCTGATGGATTTCAAAGAGGGAGAGAAAGCCATAAAGTGTTTTTGACTTGGTGTTTATCTAAAGCAATTGCCAACAATAATTAGTGGGGAGCACAATCTTAGCAAGTGCTACTCAGATTTTCTTCCTTCAAACCATGTTTTCCCAGTTAAGTCTTAAGAAACACATTGTGCTTTCATGTCAGGAATCAAAACACAGATAAAAGTAATGAAGTCATTCCAAACTTGGTAAAGCAGCCTTCATTAAGTTTCACATACTAAATTCAGGCAATCAGCAGGAAAAAAGTTTACAGACCATTTCTGTGGATGAACAGGGGCAGGTTCTTCAGAGTGTCTTGCACAGAAAAGAGTTTCATGGCCTCCTTTAAAACATAAAAGCAGAAAGAAGGTCCAAAAGGAAGTCTTTGCATAGTTCATGTTGCAAAATACTGACATTCCAGTAAGCATCTCTGTTATTACTGGAGATGCTTAAACTGATTCTCAAACTGATGTTTTAATTCTAGGTTGACTCTTCTTGGTGACTTTTTGAACCTAAAGTTCAGAAAAGTCCAAGATTTCTTTTCCTATTATTTTGTAATAATTTTACTAATTTATCCTGCAGTGGCCTTTAGATGCGTGGCATGTTCTCTGAGTTTCTTTAAAGAGAGTTTTCTAGCACTGTAGTGCAAAATTTTCTGACACACAGCAGCTATATAGTATTGTTCAGCAGTAGGAGTATCAATGGGATTCATGAAAATAAGGAAGCCTAACTTGTCCAGTGACACTCTTATGTGTATGATTCTGCATAAATTAAGGCACAAGGGGTCTGTATGTGAAGGAAATAAAAAGATTTAACTTTGGTGTGTGTATCTTTGAAGAGGAATTGTGTTGTACCCACCCAGGGAGTGCTTGCACTGCTCACCCTGTTGATCCACAGAGCTCAGGGATCAGACTTAGGTGAGGACATGTAACCCCTAAAATGTAACTCACAACCAGTATAACTGAGGGAAAAGCTGATTGGGGCTGGAGGGCAGGGAGCTTCACCTGGGAATGTGGTTTATTGCCTGATGCTTACCCAAGGAAGCAGCCTGAGGTTTCCTGCTGGTTTTAGTACCTTTGTCCCAGCTGGTGTGGTGGGTCTTGCAGGTGGGTTCTGTAATGACAAGTCTCCCCTGGTCAGTTCTGTTTGAGATTTTCCCAGATGGAGTTTGACTTCGGCTCCAGGAGCACTAAATGAATGTGAATTTTTAAATACAGCAGTAGAGGTGTTTTCAGAAGTGCCATCCATCACCATGAGAAATGTGTGATGCAGGATTTGCCTCTCCACACCCTGCGGCCACAGTTCCTTTGCAGGCTGGGTCTGGTGCCAGCCACGATCCAAGAACTCTCTGCAGCTCAGCTCAGCTTCCATCTATCTGCAGATGACTTCTCTTCCTTCATGCAGCTCTCATTATGCATATTGAAGTTAGGGGCATAAATTAAGGTGCTGTAAATAACATTTTTTGTGTTCTGGTTGCCTCTGCAGTCGATGAAGGTCGCCTGAAGGAGCTGGGCAGGGTGAGGGTGCTGCACAAGAGAACCGTGATGCCTTACAGCGTGTACAAGAAGAGGAGGAAGGGGCCCAGTGATGAGGCCAGTGTCCAGCAATATGCCAGCCTGGTGGGACAGACCTGCTCAGAGAGAATGCTGCTGTTCAGGAGCTGAAGCCCCACGAGATGGCATTTCAATGGCCCCACATTTCATTGCACTGCCCCTGGGTGATGTGTACCATAGTCGTGTGCTGGTGTGCCCACTCAGACAGGCTGAAACACAGGTATATAGCCAGGCTTGTGTCAATACATGGTGCTGTGTGTAAAGGCCAGCTCCAGTAAATCTTACAGCAAGGCTTTAGCAATATAAGTTTAGAAAAACACGCTTGCGGTATATTTTAATTAAGTAGTTCTAGCCTTTCTATGCATTATGAATAATTCTAAGTATCTAAGCAAAATGAAAAACAGGTGTCTTTTTTTTTGTTTTTTTTGTAGAGATGAAGGTTGACTAAATCTAGATCAAGAATCATTAAGTTACAGATGTTTTCAAATAGCACCTTGGGTATCTGTTGTTAAAAATTGCTGTGAAATTTGTGCTCACATTTGTATGCTCCTAAAATCTTGCAAGAGGACTGAAATGTGCTATTACTTTCCAGCATGATACCATTTTATTTCAGCAGTATGTTTAAAAAACAGGAAGGAATTATTTTCACTGCACATTCTTCATTTGTTTAAAGCAGTAAGTCAGTGTCAGAGGTCCCAGTGAGTGTAGGAGTTCGTGGCAGGGGATGCAGTGCTTTGGAAAACTTTTCCCTTCAGAGAAGAAGCAGAACAGTTGCACTATAAATATACCAAAGATATGCAGCCAAGTGGCACAGTGGTTTTTGGTATAAGCCTTATCCTTTGTCTAACAAGAGTGGGTATTTCAATGCACGTGGCTGATGTGAAATAGAGCTCGGGAGGGTTATCCTGCAGCTCTCAGTGCACATTTCAGAACTATGCTAACAAAAACAAGACATAAGGTACCACTGCTGGGTTTTGTTGCAGGTGCTTTTTTTTCTGTAGAATTGTACAGGAATTAAATACCATATTCCAGCTTTTTTACTGACTGTTTTGTTTCTGGTGCAGCAGCTCATGGGTTAACACTTTTAATAACATTTTAGTAAATACTTCTGTTGGAAACACAGGAAGTTGTGATCCTTTATGAAAGCACTTTATTATCTCATATATGAGCGTTGTCTGTGTCCCCATTAAGTCATATAAGTTGGAGGAATTTGGGGAAATAACACTGTTGTATAATTCAGTAATGTATTACAACATTGTAACATTACCAATGCATTTGTGCTTCTTATCTTCTTGGATAACAGGGGCTGGTATTTACCTTGAATCCACTTGGAGTTTCCTGTTAGCCTTTGAACAAAGATTCTTATTCAAGGATGTGTGGGTGGTTTTCCCCCAGAAAGGAAACAAATTCAGTTTTACCCTGTGAGGGTTACGTCTCCTGTCATTCATGGATTCATTGATTTGATTTTAAACACTTGGCCACTATTATTAATCATTAATTTTTATGTGGAGCAGATGTAAGAACTGGGGAATCAAGTGCAATGCAGGTTTAACTTTGTTTTTCATATCTGTTTGATATGAAATTAGTGTATATTGCAATATTATTGATAGTCCAGCTTCAATAGCAACTTTAAAAAGTCATTTTCTGTTTTATTAATTGGGCTGTGCAGTATTGATCTGCTTCCAGAATGGTCATTCACGTCAGCATCAAATCTGGTGTGTGTTTATCTGTGGCCTGGTACTGAGAGGTTTCTTTGCACTGTTCCTTCTGGTTTGTCCATGCCTTACCTCAGCCTCCTGCCATGGGGAGAAGCACTGAATAATCCTCATGAAGATCATTATGAAGAATTCCTTTCTGTGGAGAAAATGCTTTTACCACTCTGTTAAACAGTGTAACACTTTCTGCCTACACAGTGTGCTGGAAAGTGGTGATGCCCATATGGCTTGCAACCAAAATAAATGAGAAAACCTTTTTATGTGATACAAAACCAGTTAACAGGCACTGAGGAGTTTCACTATGAATTGCAAAATCTTAAAGGTTATCAAAGCCATTTAATGATGGGCTCCTGGAGAAGTTAAAGTTTCTGTTCAGTTTCAAGGGAGCAGACTTAGTGTCCCCACTGAGGGTTCCATCTCTTTGTGCCCATATTTGTCACTGATATGCCTTGGATTAGACTTTTTTCTGATGCTGTTTCTCTTGGGGAGCTTGTAAGGACTGCAGTTAAAGGAAGGGGAGAGAAGTATCAACCTAAAACCTGAGCACAGCTTGAGGTTGTCCTTGGTGTGGGCACTGGGGGTAAATGAGCATTTCTGTGAGTCTGAAATGGTGCTGTCACCTTCTGACCCCCTGGCACTGCAGCACCACGGCACACTGGGCTCCTGCTCTACTCAAATATGGATTCATATTAAAAAGCAAAACCAGGCAGCACCGAGATTAACTCCAAACTGAGTTCATCTCCTGTGGTTTGCTGAGATCTGACTCACTTTAGTGTTATTTTAGAAGGAAGCTGGGGCAGTATTTTTGAGGACTGATGCCTCTATCCCTGTTTTTGGAAGGGAGACAGAGGCTGAGGATGAAGTTCTGTAAATTTTGCCTGTGACTTCAGTGGAGCTGAAAATTCACCACTATTACAATATTATTTAATATATTGTAATTGACAATTACTGAATTTAGAGATATTTAACTTAGCACAGAATATTTTGTAAAAGTTTTTTTTTGTCTGTAGCTGGTTTGTGAGAGTCCATCTCCAGTGTAAGGTTGCCTTGTTCTGTCATCTGTTGATAAACAAGCATAAAATGGTGATAAGAAAATGCAGAATTGTGACCAGTGCTAAAAAATGGCATTTTTTGTTTTAGTTGGAAAGAAATGGGAAGCTTACACATGTCCAGTATCAACACGTGTCAGTAAATTCAAAACCTGCATGTTGAGTTTGTAATTGCTTTTTAGCAGGCCTGTTTGACTTGCAAATGTAGAAAATAAAGTTATTTCCAGTCTCTGTGAATTATTATAAGAAATAATAGCTCTGAATGTGATTTCTGCATTAGTTTGTAGGAATTTCATTATCCTGGAGATTGACCAAGTGTCCAGTGAACAGCAAAATCAAAGAATCCATCAAAGGGTTGCAGCCTTTAGAAGAGAGAACTTGCAAGTTTAAAATCATGTCCAAAACACATGACCTGTGTTGGAATGAAGTTTCAGTTCCAGCCAGCCAGATTAATGAAGGGATTGCATGAAATATAATTGATGCTTCTTTTCTGAGTAGAATAAAATAAAATAAAATAAAATAGACTTTTCACAAATGGAGACTAGAGAGGACCAGCTATTTATTTGAGTTCAGCTTGGTTGAACAAAAACCTGTCCCTGAATTATGGAGTCAAACCAGCAACACAGAAATTTGGGTTGTGTGCATAAAGATAACTAGACATTAACATTAATATTACAAACATTGCATCATTTGTGACTGCATGAGGCAGAATTCCAGCTAATTCTGGATTCCTGAAGGAGGCTTTTCTCACAGCCCAGCACCAGCCTGGCTTGAAATGTTGGTGGGACTTTTTCTGTTCCATCGTTCCTGTGGGCTCCACATCCATCAACCTTTTCCAGATTCTGTGGATTTCTTTGCCAGGTGATCACTCTGAAGCTCCAGCCTGATCAGCCAATGTTTCTGAGTTCCTTCTCATCCTGGTTCTCCCAGATAATCCCCCAGACAGGATTTTGTGCTGTCCTGATCAGACTCTCCACCCAAGCCTTAATGTCTCTCTGCATATGGAAGGGTGGAGGCAATTTTCAGGGCAGAAATCTTCACTTTTCAGGGAATCACCAACATTTCCCAAAGCATTTTGTAGCCACATCTTCTACCAATATATTTATAGAGCTGCACCTTCAGTCACACTGAGTGTAAAATGCTGAATTACCTTTGCATTTTCCAAATGATTTCAGTTTTTTTAAGTTAGTCACAATGATGGATAGCAAGAGCAGATGTACAATAGTAACTCATCCTAAATGTAGCTAATTGTGGTCAGTGGATTTCTAAAAGTGTTCTAGAAATTAATCTACTATATACATTTTGTAGTACAGTTAAAGTTCATCTCGAAGTGAGAGCTTTGTTTTCTAACAGCATTAAAATAAGAATGGAAATGAATTAAATTAACATGTAAGCCTGAGTTCAGCATACATTAATGCTCTCTGTACTAATACAGAACAATCTGAACTCTGAAAATGCCCTTGCTGCTGATCTCAGACAAGTAGCAGCTCAGAAGCTTTCTGGCTGGATTTTTTCTGGTTATGTTTTACTGTTTTGATGTTTATTCATTTCCTTATTAGAACTATTCCCATCAGATTTTTGTACTTCCCATCAGTTATTTCCACTTCAGTTTTGACACATAATACATGTGTCTGCCAAAAGCCCTGCTGAGAGATTGCTATCAGGACAAAAGAAAGTGTTGGAAAGTCTGTTAAGCAGTGAGAAGAGAGCAGGGTCCACAGGGACAGTCAGTCTGCAACCTTTGTGCTGCAGAAAAAGCGGGATTTATTTATAATTTAGTCCGCTGCAGGCTTAAATAAATGTGTCAGATTTCATTCATTTCCCTTTGTCTGTGACATCTGATTGTCATTGTCCAGGAAGAATCAATGGTGCATTGTGGAACAGGAAAATAAATGAATAAATGCACTGCATTTGTGGCAGCAAGCTTGAGTTAAGGGATGAAATCACCAACATGAATTTTGTTGGAGTTCTCACTCCATGTCTGCACAGGAGCAGGGAATGGGGCTGGATGGGCCTTTCAAGAAGTGTTTGTTGCTTGAGTTAAGGGATGAAATCACATGAATTTTGTTGGAGTTCTCACTCCATGTCTGAACAGGAGCAGGGAATGGGGGTGGATGGGACTTGCAGGAAATGTTTGTTGCTTCTCCCCTGTCTGCTGCAGGCTGGAGCACGGCAAGGATGCATCCACCACCCCGAGAGGATCCCTCACTGTGAGCATTCATCTCTCACACAGCTCCTGGGACTGATTCCGTGCAGCAAATACTGAAATGCTGCAGGTTTTAACATCCTCTATCTAATTTTCATCCTTAGGTTGCAGTGACCCTGCTCTGGTTGGTGCTCTCCTTGCAGAGCCACCCCTGGGGTTTCCTCTTTGCAGCAGCACCAAACCTTCCTGGGGACGGTGCCAGCTCACCCTGCTGTGTTTTCTCTAAGCTAACAAATCCCAATTACCTTTCCAAAATTTGTGGTTTCAAGATAATTTATTGACCTTTCTTAAATATTGTCCCACTGATCCACTTTTTTTGTCTAGTGCCAGCTGCTCCAGTAATTGAAACAATAATTACTTCAGTGTTTTACATTGGCAAATAAAGGTTGAAGTTTTTCAAAATTACAATCACTATTCTGACTGATTTTTTTCTGTTTAACACAGATCCCTCTTTGCTGTTTATTTACCACACTTCAGTAAAATATGGTGGAGATACAGCCCTCACTGTCCCAGCAAACAGAATTTTTCTCTCCTTAGCTGCTCTGAACCTGCAACCACCAGATGGCATTTCCAGCCTGTGCAGGTCATTGCAGCATGAAAGTTCTTGTCTGAGTATCCAAATTTTCTGAGTCTCTCCTATTAACATCTCACTCTGAGTTCAGTTTTTTACTCTGCTTTTAATTGAGGTCTATCAGGAAAAAAATAAAAATTGTCAGGTGGGATTGATGAAGTTCAGTGCTGTTTTAGTTAAATGAAGCATAAAAATATTAAAAATTGGGATTAAAAGCTGTTTCAAGACAAATAATCTCTATTTTTAATGCTGAATTTGTTAGATATGTTCTACTACCAGTAAATTACTGAAAGCAAGATCCATAGGACAATTACAGAGGGGTCAATTGCAGATTTACCTGTCCCCAAATGCTTTTGGTGCTGTTTATTTCCATGTTCCACCCAAACCATGTGCAGCTGGAGCATTCACAATGTCTAATGTGCATTATTTTTGTGCTCCATCCATATTCCTCTTTCATTCTTAACCTTATTTTGATAGCAGGATTTCCTTCTCACCTCTGCAGGGAGTTCAGTGATGTCAAAATAAGATTTCTAATAGTGAAATCAGAGCTCAGGAGACTGCAACACCTGATTGCATGAAGGGCACTGCAATCCATTTGTTTTGTGACTAAATTTGTCTCTGTTGCTCAAGGTGAAAGCAAAGACACATCAGCTGAAAAAGCAAGGCTCCCAATTTTAAATTAATTATTATTTTTCATCCAAATACGTTATTGTAGCACCCAGAAACCTGGAGGAGGCCTGGCTGCAGCAGCTGCTCTGTGTGTCCTGAAATTGAGATTGTCCTCATCCCTGACATTTTTGCAGTCCATAAAATCCCAGATGTGTCCCATTCTCCTTCCTGAGCTGCCTGTGCTAAAGGGAATGTAAAACTGCTTTTCCTGGGCAAGGACATCTGCCATGAGACCAGGCTGCTCAATCCAGCCTGGCCTTGGATCATTCCTGAGACCCCTCACCTCAAATCAGCCCAGGTGATCCCCTCAAACCTCCTGTGTCCATGAAGTTTTCATCCTGTGTTCATCCAGTTTAATGGGATGGAGATATTCCAGGAATCCAGTGCAGTACTGGGGCTTCTGCATCTTCTTTTGGCCAGATTTTAATACATTAAATCTATATTTTTCTTTGGTTGCCTTGTATTGTAAAATAAAAATAGTTAGTGTTTACACTGTGGAGGAAAAGCAGAACAATTAAATAGAAAAATTAGAACATTAGAACAATTAAATAGAAAGATGAGATTTGCTAAAATTAAAAATGGACATTCCTGAAAAGACAGAACTCTCTTTAGAAAACCAAATCAGTCCAAAGGAGTTGTCAAAATACACCTCCCAGATGCAGAGAGGAATGCACTTTGTGTGCCTGAAGATTCTGATGCTTTTAAGCAGCTGCTTCTCCATCCACACTCCCTTTGTGTTTCCTCTCTGCTGTCGTGCCCTCAGTTTTTCTTGTGCACATCTCCCAGTTCTTCAGAGCCCTTGGGAAGGCAGACACTGCTCGGTGCCAGGAGCTCAGGAGCACGTTCAGCCCGGGGCTGTGTGCTGCTCCTTGCCTTGCAGAGTGCCCTGGCAGAGCAGGAGCACGGTGACATTTACAGGGGACAATCTATTGATTGTGGCACAAAGCACAGGCAAGCAGCAGGAGGGCTGTGATTGATTGATTGAGCCCCACGAGCAGCACTCTGTACATGGATCCAAAAATGCCTCGGAGCTGCAGCTTCTCAGTGTCATGGCTCTCCCCATGGGCACCTCGGTTTGTAATTTGCTGGTTCTCCAAAGTGTTTTGAACTTCCCAACATCGCTGAGCCCCTCTCCCCGAGTGTCACCCTGTGCCAGGTAAGAGATTAAAATCCAGGCTGCTGAGTGGGAGTGGTTTCCTCCCCTTCTGTATTTGTTGAGGCCTTTAGAAGTGACTCCACTTTTCCCAAAAGTGAGGTCAGGGAAGCCAAATTCACCCAGATCTGGCCTTCACCAGGCTCCTCATGAATGGGCTCCACTGAGCATGTTCATTTTTTATTACTCTGCATCAAGCAGAAGTGACATTGTGGCTTTAAAAGCCAGCAGTTCATCCTCATTGGAAGCCCTGCAGTCACTGGTGATGTGTAGAAATAGCTGGGTATTTAATAAAAAGTTCAATTCTGACATTAATAGTTGGATATTTAATAAGAAGTTTGACATAAGAAGAAAGCGGTTCCCCAGCTCCTCTTCCAGCCAACATCTGGGATTCTTCCCAAACCTCTCTGTACCAACGTTCATTATTGTATTTTATAGTAAGTAAAATCAGGTTTACAATCTCCTGAACCTTCTGGTGGTACTAAAAATACAGCTAATAATTGTCTATACATCTTGTTTTTACTGGAAATAAAAATCCTCTGGATCGAGACACAGCCACGTCCTATAGCCAAGCTGTAAACACTTGTCCTCCAAAAAAATGTTGAAATAGAGGGGAACATAAATTTATAAGGTCAATAAAAGTTTGTCTTAATTGTGTTACCTCTGACATCACAGGCTTGGTAAAATAACCACATCTCTCATGATTTCACCCTTTTCTGAGGGATTTCACCTGTGGCTTTGTCCCTTTTCCTGCTGCACACCTGCCCTGCTCCCTTTGGTGTGTCAGGATCCATGCTTGGCACACTGCTCAGCAATTCCACCTATGGAGATGTGTGTGGAGAGATGGTATCTGGCCTTTAGATACATTACCTGAGATTTCACAACGCTCTCACCGAGTTAATCCTCCTGTTTTTCAAGGATTGTAGAGGTAAGGAGGGCCATAAATTACCTGCAGTATTGTTTTTGTTGAATTGAGCTAAGAAAAATGGAGAGCTTTTTATGTGCCAACCATTTGCTTAGCTGCCTGCAGTTCTGTGCAAGTTTTGGGTGAGGAGGTTTTTCACAGTTAAGTGTGGTTGTGCTTGAAACAGAAAATGGTAAAATCTGAAGCTGTTAGGGTTACAAACCTTCACCAAGTTTCTGATGATTCTGATGTTTGTAGCTTGGAATATTTTGCACACATGTTCCGACTTTGCATCCACAACATTTCTTAAAGGAACAAGTCTGTAGCAGACACGAGAGCTACCATCAGGAAACTTGTTTGACAGTTTAAACAGGCAGCATCTGTGTTTCCTACATTTCATAGTACACAAAAAAGAGCCAGGATCGCCCATGGCTCAATTAATTCAAGATGCTGTCGCATGGTGGAACTCTGCTTTGGAGATGTTAAAAAAAAAATCTAATTGAAAAAAGGGATTTTGCCCTCATATTTGGCTGAGTTTCATCAATATCACCTCCTCAGTGGAATAATCCTGAGAGCAGTTGGCTTGAATTTGGAGAATTAAGATAAATTGGTGGCCATCAGGGCCGTCCTCCTGTGCTTCCAGCTACATCTCTGTTAGAAGTGAATTTGGGATTTTCAAATTTCAAACAATTATGGGGCCACTTAAGTGTCTTTTTAAAAGCACTGAAACTGCCACCATCATCAAGAAAAGGAGCAGTTGCCTTGCAGGGCTTGGGCTCAGCAGAACACATAAACAGATGCTTAAGGCAAAGCCCACAAGGAATGTTTTGATGAGGTGGACTCCAGGAGAACCAGGACACCACAGTGAGGTCCAGCCTTGCAGCAGAGGACGTAAAACATCTCAACAATTTGGTTATAATTAAAAGGACTGTGTTCTGGCACCTGCTTCCAGATTTTTGTTTCTACAAAGGACTAATATAAAATAAAAATAGTATAAAATTTTCTCTTCTGTGACAGAGTGCCTCCAAGTGCCTGGAAGTTGGCTGGGTGGGAGAAGTGGGAGCGCTTTCCCAGAAGCTGCAATCGCGGCTCAGGTTGCGATAGCGGCGTTGAATAATACCTGAGCCTGTGATTTCATCTCTTGGCTGCACTGGGGCTCTGTGCAGGGCAGGAGATTATTCCAGGTGTTGTGTCTGAGCCCCTGGCTCTTGCCTCTGGTGGCACGAGGTGCTTCTGCCTGCAGGAGCAGGTTCCACACACATGAGCTGTGCCATGGCCAGAGCTGCTGCCATGGCTGATGAATTGTTGGGATCTCCAGCTGGTCAGAGTGACCCCGAGAAAAGTTGGAAAGTCTCTTTTCCCAGCCTGGCACTTTGAAAAAAAGAGTCAGAGCTCTTCGTTTCTCAGTCTCAAGGTCGTTTATGGTTCCTTATCTATAAAATTTTTTCTCCTGTCCAGCTGAGGTCCATCCAGCAGGACAGTTCCAGGCACTCTGCCTGCCCCCAGGGCAGTGTTATGTCTTTATACTAAAAACTACCTGTACAATATTTACAATAACTTTCCAATACCTATCACCTATGTTTGACAGTGAGCTTCTACTCTAAACCAATCTAAAAGTGCCAACATCACAGCAGAAGATGGAGGCCAAGAAGAAGAAGGAGAAAGGCTGGATGTGCCCAGATTCCTTCATTTTGTTGCCTAAATCCCCATTCTAAAAACCCCAAAATCTACTTTTTCACCTTGTGATAAATTCAGTATCATTCTACTTAATTTGTCATGGCTTGCAGATCTTCATGTAAGGTTGGTAACTTGCTCCATGGGTCATAATCAAAACCACAGGCAATTCTGAGCTCTGTGCCAGGGTATCTGAGACCCCTGGCAGGGGTCTGGGCTGCTCAGGACAACCAGAGGGGTGTCCTGGGTCCTGACAGTGAATTAGCCCACAAATAAAACCAGTTTTGGGTGTCAGTGTCTGTACTCAGAAATCCTTTCCCACACATCTTCCTGGCTTTTTGAACATGCAGCGAAAATCATGCACACTTACTTGAAAATTTATGTGCTGACCTGAGTATTATCTCTGGGGAGGACTCCTTGGGTCAGTCAAAGTGAATTAAAACCAAACGTGTCTGTTTTCCATGTTTACTCTTTCCATAAACACGGCACGTATGCAGTGTGCAGCTGCTATCCTGGAAGGTTTCCTTCCCCCTGTTGGGGGGATCTGTGCTTTAAGAGCAAATTCTGTTGGTAGTGCTCTAGAAGGAAGAAGTGATGCCGGCCCACTTCACAAATCATTTATCAAACTGGAGGAATTTCAAGGAAGGTAAGATGAAGCTGGGGCTAAGACAGTCAGTGCACAGAGCATTTCAGTAAATAAAATAACAGGAATCAATGCCTTTCCCCTCTGCTTAGATCAACTCCAGACAAAACAAGATTGAAAGGTACAGAACATTTCCTTGGGGGAGGATTACCATTTATTTTTATTGATTAGGGCTCTCAGGCTGTGATCTCAAGCGCTCCTTGCAGTTCCTTCTCCCTTTGGTCCCTCCCCACTGCTGGTGCTTGCTCTGATGGAGCAGCGTGTGTTCCCCTTTGCCAGTGAGGGCTCCCCAGAGCTGCTGTGATTCTCCATTTTGCTGTGTTCAGGCCAAGCCTGACACCAGGAATGTGCTGAGCCACTTCATCCCTTGGATGCACCATTCCTCCTCCTGAAAAACAGGGGATGATAGTCAATCAGCCCCGCCAGGAAATCTGACATCCTCAGGCAAGGACATGGAGGGGCTGGAGGGTGTCCATGGAAGGGAATGCAGCTGGGAGGGCCTGGAGAATCCCTGAGGGAGCTGGGAAGGGGCTGGAGAATCCCTGAGGAGCTGGGAAGGGCCTGGAGAATCCCTGAGGAGCTGGGAAGGGCCTGGAGAATCCCTGAGGAGCTGGGAAGGGGCTGGAGAATCCCTGAGGAGCTGGGCAGGGCCTGCACAATCCCTGAGGAGCTGGGAAAGGCCTGGAGAATCCCTGAGGAGCTGAGCAGGGGCTCAGTCTGGAGAAAAGGGGGATCAGGGGGCCCTTGTGGCTCTGCACAGCTCCTGCCAGGAGGAGAACAGGGACAGGAGCAGAGGGAACTGAGGCCTCAGGCTGTGCTGGGGAGGTTTCAATTGGATATTTGGAAAAAACTCTTCACAGAAAGGGCTGTTCAGCCCTGGCACAGCTGCCCAGGGTGGTGGTGGAGTCCCCATCCTTGGAGGGATTTAAAAACCATGTGGATGCAGCACCTGGGGACATGGACACTGGTGGACTTGATGATCTCAGAGAGCTTTTCCAGCCTTAGTGATTCTGTGATCCCATGAAGGGATTGTAAGTGCAAAGAACCACTGTGGGTGCTGCAGGGTAGGGTAAAGCCCAAGCTTTTTTTGCTCTACCAAGAAAATGACAGATAAGGTGAAGCTTGAGGAGAAATTGCAAGAGAATTTTTATGAATGAAAAACACAGTTGAGTGGGAATGTTTGGATAACAGGGAGCTGGACCTGCTCATCTCTGAAAGTCTTCCCTTCCCACCTCAATTATTCTGCAGTTCTATGGATTCCAAGATGGACTCATCCTGTCCCATCCCAGGGCTGGCACGTGATGGGAACCACCAACCTGGGGGAAGAGCAGGCACTGAAACCCTTTCCTGCTTGAATAGCTTTGCAGAATGTCAACCAATTTCCCCAGCAGCCAGGACTTTTGGGATTCATTCTACATCCTTTTATTGCTGTTGCCATAGTGAAAGACACTAATTCACCTTTGTGGGAAACTTAATAAAAATCAGTCCATGGATCATTAGAAATGCTTGTGGTGAATTTTAGAGACGGGCTTTTCACAATCTGTTAATCCACTGGCTGAAGAGTTGGTTATCCCATTCTCTTGTGTGGGATTCTTTACAGGGCACAGAGTGGCTGTGCTGGCTTTGACTGCAGTTGTCTGGAAATGGGCAAAAAAGGCTCACAGCTACTGTGTGGTTTAATTTAAATGCCAGAATTACCTTGGGGGTGACTGTTTGCTCTCCAGAGAATGGAGCTGCCTGGGAAACCCCTGCAAAGCACTGAGCACACTAAACTGGGCTGGCATTCATCAGAAATTGTCATTTAGGGGCTAAATGAGAGGGGCTGTTCCACAGACACTGAGGATGTGTTTGGGCTGTTGGGTGAGTTAACAGGGGGGCAGATTTGTGCAGAGCCTGATCTCAATTGGCACCCTGGGCCAGTCTACCTGAGTGACAAAATATAAAATACACTCAGCTAAAATACAAAATACACTCAGCTACCCTGCAAGAACTGCTTCTGGTTTGGAGGTATGTGGATGCTGATTATAAACCCTTGCTTTTCAGAATTCTCTAAAAAGACAGAAGGAAGACAACGGGCAGAAACAAACCCCTGTGAGCACTGGGATATTTACTCAGTAAGGTTTTTCTGGAGTTTCACTTCACAGCAGACATTTCTGCAGTCACAAATGAACATTTCTCCCATCCAAACTCATGTAGCAACTCCGCCATCCTCAGCCAGACTTGGATCCCTGCTCAGGGGCTCTTCCTGCCCCCAAAAACCCCAAACCCCAAACCCCAAACCACATCGGGGCATCCCCCTGGCATGGGGAACTGCTTTTGGTTTGGAGGTGTGAGGGTGCTGATTATAAACCCTTGTTTTTCAGTGTTCTCTAAAAAGACAGAAGGAAGACAACAGGCAGAAACAAACCATTGTGAACACTGGGATATTTACTCAGTAGGGTATTTTATGGTGTTTCATTTCACAGCAGACATTTCCGCAGTCACAAGTGAACATTTCTCTCACCCCAAGTCGCTCAGAGGCTCTGCCATCCTCAGCCAGACTCGGATCCCAGCTCAGGGGCTCTTCCTGCCCCTGCAAACCCCAAACCATGGCAGGGCATCCCCCTGGCATGGGGAACTGCTTAGGGTTTGGAGGTGTGAGGGTGCTGATTATAAACCCTTGTTTTTCAGTGTTCTCTAAAAAGGCAGGAGGAAGACAACGGGCAGAAACAAACCATTGTCCACATTGGGACGTTTATTGGGAAATATCAGGCAGAAACAAACCACTGTGAACACTGGGACATTTACTCAGTAGTGTTTTTTTCTGGTGTTTCACTTCACAGCAGACATTTCTGCAGTCACAAGTGAACCTTTCTTCCATCCAAACTCACTCAGAGTCTCCGCCATCCTCAGCCAGACTCGGATCCCAGCTCAGGGGCTCTTCCTGCCCCCCCAAAAACCCCAAACCATGGCAGGGCATCCCCCTGGCACGGGCTGGCTGAGCTGTGGCCAGTCCCCAGCCCTCAGTGGGGATCCCTGCATTGTGCTGGGGCTGGATTGTGCTCTCAATGGGATTAGCCTGGGGAAGGGGTGAAAGGCTGTGGGAAAACCTGCGTGTGTCGCGTTTCCCCGTCGGGCTGCCGCAGCTGAGCGTCGCCACCCGGCCCACAATGGGGTTAAAAAAGTTAAGGGAGGCTGTTGTGGTAGCTGGATTTTTGAATTATGTATTCATGGATCTGCATAATAGCCTTTCAGATGGGGTATTGTTGTTTAAAAGCACAATCTGGGGATTGTGGAAGGGGAGACGGGGATGGAGAAGCACAGAGGGTGGAAAACGTGGAAAACTTAAGACTTAATCAAAGGAGAGTGACAAATTGTATGAAATGAGATTTTCTCCCCTGCTTGCACTGTGCCTCCAGGACAAGTTTTCACTTGGAAATGCTGACTTCTCTCCCAGCCTGATCATATTTGTGTTTTCTCTCTTGGCTGGGCTCTGGGAGCCCTGAGAGGGAATGCAGCAGAGCTGTAAATGCAGATCCCTGCTCTGCTCATCCCTGCTCACACAGATACTTCTGGATTTTCCTGTCTGTAGCACAGATGAGAGGAGCAATGGGAGCTTCCCTGGTTTGTTCAATGCCAGGCTGCAGCCATCAGAGGAGATGGAGAGGTGTTTGGAAAGGGATGAAGGTGGGAGAGCCCCAGTTCAGAGCTCCCAATGCAGCCTCAGTGACACAATCACCTTTTATCCACAGCTGGAAGAGGAGGGCAGTGATGGGCAGGAGCATGAGAAGAACCCTCTTTCCTGCCTCCTTAATGCACACAACACAACACTGGGCTCCAAACACATTTTCTTGCGAGCACAAAAGATTTTTTCTATTATTCCCCCCAGAGATCATCTAGGATATACAACAGAAAAAAATTCTGTTGCATAAAATTTCTCCCCCAAGGAGTCCATTCCAAAATGCAAGAGACTCTGATCATGCTGCAGTGGGCCCTCCTCAAAGCCTTCAAGAGCCTTGCTCAGCGTGCCAAACGTGCTCCTTGACGGGGAGAACACATCCCCTTTATTCCACAGCGCCGCACAAGTGAAGAATTCCCTTTCTGCTCCAAGGGGATGTGCAATCTGCAGGAATGTGCCCAAATAAACTCGCTGATTTGGCAGGGCCAGCAGTAAATTCATTAGTAAAACATACATTACAATGTCCCCAATCAGCTCGGTGTGGCCTGTGCTGCTGAACAAACGTGCACATTGTCAGCTGTGACAGCCTCTGGAATGTGGCCCAAAGCTGCAGGGCCTTCAAGCACAGGGATTTTCCATAGCATCTATTTTTAGTAATTATATAGAGCCTGCTTGGAGTAATACCTGGACTCCTCTTGATGTTCAGTGTATTTATTCTCCCTGTGAGGTCGGCGGGAATGAGCACAAGCCAGTTTAGCTGTGCTGTGGCTCTTTTCTGCTGAATGGCTGCAAACTGGGGAGGTTTATGCCTCTATAGGGGAGGCCCAGCCACAAACACAACAAGCTCGAGGCCTTTTTAATGCATTAGGTGCAATTAGAGGTATTTCCAGAAATGTCAGGTGGCCACCTGCTATTGGTAGAGTGTGGACAATATGTTTTTCTCACTTCTTGTGTTTCTCTTGACGTTTTGTATGTAAAACACCACTGTTATGTAGATGTAAACACAGTCCATTTTACATGACAACGCTGTTTTCATTGCCCAGAACTTATGAGCCAAGGAGGAGATGCACTTGATTTAACTGAGTTTTAAAGGGACTTCTTTAACTGAGTTTTAAAGGGACTTCTTTCAATCCAATTCTTGGAAGTGGATTGAAAGTGACTATTTTTAATTTTTTTAGTTATTTATTCTCTCCTGGAGAGCTGGCTGTGCTGGGCAGTTTTCTCAGTGGGCCTTGCTGCCATGGGGCAGCTCCACTCCCTGTGGAGCCACAGCTCACTCTGTGTCTTCTAACTCTGGGTTTCTCTCTCCTGCCCCTCATGCCATGAGCTAGAGCTCATTAACCCTGGCAGTAGCACATCATCCACTTCTTTTCCCTTTTCCCTTGTGAGATAGAAAGGAATTTTACTTTCCTTTTCTCCTCTTTATTTCTCTCCTGGTGAGCCGTGAAGTCAGACTCAGTTCTTGCTCCCACTGCTTGCACAAGTGTTTTTACTCAGGAAACTCCAGTTCCTTGGCAGTCTGAGTCCACGTGGCTGAGCCCAAACTTGTTTTCTTTAGGAGATGCAATAGTGGGAGCCTTTGCCATCCCTGTGTGTCTGTGACCCCTCAGAGGTGGGACGGATGTGACAGGGAAGTCCCACACTCACAGACCATGCAGGCTGGCTCACAGGGAGCCAGGGCTCCAGCACACCATCCAATTCCCCTGGGTCAGCAGGGATTTGGGAACAAGCTCACCTCTGCTGCTGGAACGGTGCAATTCATCCCAGCCTGGTCTGCACTGAGGTGTTTCAGCAAATCTTATTGTTTGCCTTTGCTGGGGATAAAAGTGTGTGAGGAATGAGCTGCAGCACCTCAGCTGCTGGGGAGGGGGTTATGGTGCACTGGGGTCCAGAGGGATCTCCTGCTCCATCAATCCACAGGGATCTCCTGTTCCATCAATCCACAGGGATGTCCTGCTCCATCATTCCACAGGGATCTCCTGCTTCATCAGCCCTGTGGGATGTCCTGCTTCATCAGCCCCATGGGATATCCTGCTCCATCAGCCCCATGGGATATCCTGCTCCATCATTCCACAGGGATCTCCTACTCCATCATTCCAGAGGGATGTCCTGCTCCATCAATCCACAGAGATGTCTTCCTCCATCAGCACTATGGTATGTCCTGCTCCATCAATCCAGGGGGATGTCCTCTTCCATCAATCCAGAGAGATCTCCTGCTCCATCAATCTACAGGAATGTCCTGCTCCATCAGTTCGGTGAGGTGTCCTCCTCCATCAGCCCTGTGGGATGTCTTGCTCCATGAATCCACAGGGATGTCCTGTTCCATCAATCCAGTGGGATCTCCTCCTCCATCAGCCCCATGGGATGTCCTGCTCCATGAATCCACAGGGATCTCCTGTTCCATCAATCCAGTGGGATCTCCTGCTCCATCAGCCCCATGGGATGTCCTGCTCCATCAGTCCTGTGGGATCTCCTGTTCCATCATTCCACAGGGATGTCCTGCTCCATCATTCCAGGGGGGATCTCCTGTTCCATCATTCCACAGGGATGTCCTGCTCCATCCAGTGTGACCAGGAGCAGCACCTGAGGATTTTGCCCACTCTGTGACCCCTGTGGCCAACTCAGTCATGGGAAATGCTTCACCCCCCTCAAGGGCAGGGACTCTGCTTCACCTGAGGCTTGTGAGCCCCTCTGGGGGGGCAGGCTCAGCTGTAGCCCTCAGGTGATGCTGTGAGTCAATAAATACCACACCTGTATCCAGGCAAAGCAGCCTGAACCATGCCCAGTGAATCCTCACTGCTGATTCCCACTGCAGGTGTCAATGACAGATTCTGAAGCATTGTGACCTTCAAAGACTGGTTTAAATGATTCTCCTTAGTTTTCCTTCCTATTTTCCTCCTAATCAGTTCCAAATCAGCGTGGACAAAGAGTTCCAGCTTTTCTGAAAACCCTCTGGATTTACTGCTGTGAGGTGATTAACATCCTTGAGGTAATTTTAAATCAAATGAAGGAAACCACAGCATCAAACTGCAGCATTTCCAAGTAATTTCGGTAATGGAATATCATGTCTAGATGTCTGTGACATGTTTGATTTCTTTTAGGCCGGGTTTCTAATTTTATTTAACCAGAGCATGAAGCCTTGCAGTCAGAGGCTTGAGATGTTCACTTTTGGAAAAGTATGAACACCTCCTTGGCAATACTTGAGAGGAAAAATTTAGGTAGGTTGTAGGGCATAGGCCAACAAGCCTGTCACTTTGGATATAGAAAATGAGGTCATAAGGAATTATTTTCCTGCTGTTTTTAAACAGGTTGATGGATAACATGTTATGCAGAATAGCAGGTTGGTTTTGTAATCTGTAAATTTCCTGTTTGTTGACTATTGGACTACTTGTAAATGATTTAAGGGAAGGAAGGAAATATGAAATGGGAATAATAGGTTACCAAATACTGGAATTGCAGTGATTTTTCTAGACACTGTTCTCATGGACAATGTGCTTTATTTGAATGTCATGGTACATACATGAAATTATTGAATGTTACATTTCTGGTGTGCAATAGGATATGAATCAAGTAGTCTGATTGCATTGATTTTAATTTAGGTTGTGCTGATCCTGAATGACAGTCCTAACATAAATTTTGCTTTGGGAAGTAGCACTTGGCTGCTTTTGACTTAAAAAACCTGGGTAGCATTGGAAAAGCAATGCTTCAAAGAAAGTGGTCCTTTTCCCAACAGTTTAAAGAATTTACTGTAGCAAAATGCAACATGGGATTTTGTTCAAATTCATAGGTCAGGAAGCAGGAATATGTTGTCTTTGTGAAGCAAAGTTTTTTCACACATTCCTTCATGGCCCTGGGTTTGGTACATAAGGAGTGGAGAGGCTTCTTAAAACTCTGCCTTAAAATGGAATGTTGAGAGTTAATGTATAAACCCACTGGGATCTAGATAAGACTCTGGGGATCTTCAGTAATGGAGAAAATGAGGTGGACAGCAAAAGTAAACACTTGTTCCTATAAGAGTGCTAATGTACCTTTAAAAGCCCAAATGCTGCAATCCTTATAGAATTGAACAAATACTTTTTTTTTTTTTTTTCCTTTTCCTTGCTAAGTGAATTGGCTCTTTCTATACAAGCAGCTTTGCTTGGTGTTGACTTAAAGCCACCTCAGGGGTTTGGCAGCTGTGACTGTCCCCCTGGAGCAGCTCTGGGCTCTGATGAACACCCAAAGAGCAGCTCTGGGTTTGGATGGACGTTCAGAGAGCAGCCCTGGGCTCTGATGGACACTTGGAGACCACCTTGTGGAACCTGGCTAACAATCCTCTGCATTTCCCTACCCATGTTCCTTGCTCTATTTCTCCCCTATTTCCCTCCCATTCCTTTAATGTGGAAGTTGGCCTTACATCTTCCTTAATTCTGTAAACCTCTGTGGTATTTAAGAAAGCATCAGGATTTGCTAACACTCCCCTAATCCTTTGTATTACAGCTTTTGAAGGTGGGAAGAATCCCAGGTAGTTTGTTTTCTTCTTGGACGTGTTAATAAGACCGGATGTAAAAAAAAAAGTGAATTTTAGAGCGAACGTGTTCTTTCAGTTAATTGAGCACATTGTTTCAGGGTATGTTCTTAACTGCAGCTTTAAAAGTAAGCCAAAACCTGTCGGAATGGTGATTGAATAATGAGTGCAAAGGAGTCAGGGAGCTGCTGGATAGAAATAACAGTTTAATCAGCCCTGATGGCAAGGCAGAGCTGTTCTGCCCCAAATTCCAGCTGGGGCTTCTCCTGTTGGGAGAGTAGCTAAGAATTGGAAAAGTACAAGGCTGCAGCTAATTCTAAGCCTTGCACCTGCAAGATGGCATGTCTTTGGGCTTAGCTGTAGTATGATAACAAACAGTGAAAGAGACATGAGAAAAGAGAGATGTAACCCCTAAGGAATGGGGAAGAGCTGATGTTGTTGTGTATTACAGCGTCCTGAGTGGGTAGCTGGAGGTGAGAGAGAGACGATGAATCTTGTTTCTTGATCAGAAGGCTGGATTTATTGATATATGATATATAATACATTATAACTATACTAAATAGAAATAAAGAGAGAAGTTTGCAGATGCTTGCTGAGCTAAGAATAGAAAGAAAGAATCTATAACAAAGTTGTGTCCAGGGACTCAGTCCCCGGCTTCCTCCTGTGATTGGCCCTTAATTATAAACATGGGAACATGAACCAATGACAGGTCAAAATAGGTGCATCCTATTGCATTCCACAGCAGCTGATAACAATTGTTTACATTCTCTTCTGAGGCCTCTGCCTTCCAGAAGTCGCAGAAATCTGAAAGAAAGGATTTCTGTGGAAAAATGTCTGCGACAGTAGTGTGGCCAATGACGGTGTAAATTACAGACTATTCATGGGTTTATTACTTGCTGTATAAGTGTCTGATGGTCTCTTCAATGAACAGAACTGGCTGAACACTCACATTGAGGGTCTGAGCCTTCCCTGCACCGAGTCCAGTGGCCAGCTGCGACATTCTGCCCTGGTGCAGCCAGTCCCGAGTCCCTGCAGACGCAGCATTTGCCATGTGCAGCAGCAGCAGCACTCCGAGGTTTTTCTCATGACCTGTTGTGCATCCTCCCCCCACGGGCTCCTGAGCCGCACAAAGGGCTGGGGCCGTGCCCTCTGCATTTCACACGGCAATGGCCCCGCACCCCCTCAAGGGACGCCCGTGCCTCCCTCTCTCCGCCGTTCATGGGGGTTTAATTGCCAGCACATCAAAGGAGGGATAGCCCCAATTACCGTCCCCATCCTGCCCATCTCGGGATGCGTGCCAAGGGAGGAGAATGGAAGTGTCCAAATGCAGGCCAGGGGAGACGGGGAAAAGAAAACTGGCACAGACAAGCAGGTGTTCAAGCTATTTTCTTAAAATAATTCCTTTTTTTCTTTTCCTGTTTTTTCTTTTCCTTTTTTTTCCTTTTCCTTTTTTTTTTCCTTTTTTCCTTTTCCTTTTCTTTTTCCTTTTCCTTTTCTTTTTCCTTTTCCTTTTCTTTTTCCTTTTCCTTTTCTTTTTCCTTTTCCTTTCTTTTTCCTTTTCCTTTCTTTTTCCTTTAATTTTTTTCCCTTTTCCTTTTTTCCTTTTCCTTTTTCTTTTCCTTTTTTTCCTTTTCGTTTTCTTTTTCCTTTTCGTTTTCTTTTCCCCTTTCCTTTTCTTTTCCCCTTTCCTTTTCTTTTTCCTTTTCCTTTCTTTTTCCTTTTCCTTTCTTTTTCCTTTAATTTTTTTCCCTTTTCCTTTTTTCCTTTTCCTTTTTTTCCTTTTTTCCCCTTCTCCTTCCTTTCTGTTCCCTTTCTGTTCCCTTTCTGTTCCCTTTCTGTTTCCCCCTTTTTCCCCCCTTTCCCCCCTTTCCCCCCTTTCCCCCCTTTCCCCCCTTTTCCCCCTTTTCCCCCTTTTCCCCCCTTTTCCCCCCTTTCCCCCTTTTCCCCCTTTTCCCCCTTTTCCCCCTTTTTCCCCCCTTTTCCCCCCTTTTCCCCCCTTTTCCCCCCTTTTCCCCCCTTTTCCCCCCTTTTCCCCCCTTTTCCCCCCTTTTCCCCCCTTTTCCCCCCTTTTCCCCCCTTTTCCCCCTTTTTTTCCCTTTTTCCCTTTTTCCCTTTTTCCCTTTTTCCCTTTTTTTCCCTTTTTTTCCCTTTTTTTCCCTTTTTTCCCCTTCTTTCCCCTTCTTTCCCCTTCTTTCCCCTTCTTTCCCCTTCTTTCCCCCTTTTTCCCCCTTTTTCCCCCTTTTTCCCCCTTTTTCCCCTTTTTTTCCTTTTTTTCCCTTTTTTTCCCTTTTTTTCCCTTTTTTTCCCTTTTTTTCCCTTTTTTCCCCCTTTTTTTCCCTTTTTTCCCCCTTTTTCCCCCTTTTTTCCCCCTTTTTTCCCCCTTTTTTCCCCCTTTTTTTCCCCTTTTTTTCCCCTTTTTCCCCCTTTTTTTCCCCCCTTTTTCCCCCTTTTTCCCCCTTTTTCCCCCTTTTTCCCCCCTTTTTCCCCCCTTTTTCCCCCCTTTTTCCCCCCTTTTTCCCCCCCTTTTTCCCCCTTTTTTCCCCCTTTTTCCCCCCTTTTTCCCCCTTTTTTCCCCCTTTTTTCCCTTTTTTTTCCTTTTTTTTTCCTTTTTTTTTCCTTTTTTTTTTCCTTTTTTTTCCTTTTTTTTCCTTTTTTTCCCCTTTTTTTCCCCTTTTTTTCCCCTTTTTTCCCCTTTTTTTCCCCTTTTTTTCCCCTTTTTTTCCCCTTTTTTTCCCCTTTTTTTCCCCTTTTTTTCCCCTTTTTTTCCCCTTTTTTTCCCCTTTTTTTCCCCTTTTTTTCCCCTTTTTTTCCCCTTTTTTTCCCCTTTTTTTCCCCTTTTTTCCCCCTTTTTTCCCCCTTTTTTTCCCCTTTTTTTCCCCTTTTTTCCTTTTTTCCCCCCTCTTTTTTCCCCCCTCTTTTTCCCCCCCCTTTTTTTCCCCCTTTTTTTTCCTTTTTTTCCCCCTTTTTTTCCCTTTTTTTTCCTTTTCTCCCCTTTCCTTTCCTCTGTGCCTGTTTGCAGAATCTTTCCTGTCCTGGAGCACAGTGTTTTTCAGGAGCAGGAAAGGCAGATACCCTGTCTCTGACACAGAGTTTGTGCCCTTCCATCTCCAGAAAAATGGGTAATCTTTTAGGTCCTTTCCAAATAAACATTTTTATGATGCTCTGCACAGCACTGCAGCTTCAGTGGTGCTTTATGCAGGGTGCCAGGTGCCCATTCCCTAAAAATACTCCCTCCAGCTCCTGCAGAATCTGCTCTTTGCCAGCAATAAAGAATTACTTGATGAACAAAGCAAATCGAAAACATGTTAAGAACTGGGATTTTGTGGGGGAAAAAAACTTTTGTGAAAACCTGCTGCAGCATTGTTGAGTACAATCTTACAGACAAATAAACTGGTTTTGTTTCATCAAAAGGCAGAAATGCTCGCCGCCCTAAAAATTCAAACTCTCAAAATTCTATGCTGTTTCTTCCTCTTCACCCCCTTTTCTGTCTGTATTTCTTTTGTACTTGTTTTACACGCCTAATAGAACATGAAGCTCTGTTTTGTTTGTTTCTGGTATGGCTTTTCTATTAAAGAAAAAAAGGATGATTGCATTCCTATAGCATGGGAAGCTCCCAGGCTGTTTGCAAAGACTTTTCCCTTCCAGCTTTGCTGCAATGGAGATCTCAGACAGAAATGCTGATTTAAAAAGTTTGTCATCTCATGGAGGAGTCAGGAAACTTTTTAGGCTGATTATAGAGATATGTCTTCAAAGGAAGTTAGGAATTCAGAGAAGCCTTCACTGGGGCTGCACATCAAGGTGAAGAATGCATTTGAATTAGTAAATGATGAGGAAATTATTCAAACTCCCTGGAGGTTGCCTAGATAGGACAGTCTGGAGAAAAAAAATGGCAGTGACTTGAAACCTTTCCAGAGAGTCTTCCAGACATGAAAATTGACTTCTGCTCACATCCTGCGTCCAAACCCTGCCCAGGATGCCTTGGAAATGCTTTGCCTGAAGGATGCCACCAACTCCCCAGGGAGCTGGCAAAGAGCAGAGACAGCTGAGTAGATCCAAAAAGTGATAACTTGCACCGTGCTATGGCTGGGGCTCCCAAAAATTTTAGGTCAGTAAGCCTCAGTTTTGACTCTGTCTCCTCTTTGATTTTATGATTCTTAGCCTTGCTGTGCCACAACAGTCTCTCTGAGCAACAGTTCCCGAGTTTCTTTTAGGTGTGTGGGTTTAAAAACAAGTCTGTGAACAAGTTGCATCTTCAGGCTGCAATCCTGGAAATCCTTAATCATGTTAAATGCATGAATGGTGTCCTCCAGGGAAATGCTGCTGTTTCTGTGCTGCAGGCACAAAGATATCCAGTTTTAGGGCTCCTGGTGATTCTCTTGTACACATATGCAATTTCAAGTGGCTGTCTGTAAACTGCAAGATTAAAGGTGAAGAAAATGGGGAGAGACAGAAGTGTTTTCAAGTTTCTCTCAGCACAAGGAGACAGCACTTTTGTGGAGGCTGTTTAAGCAGCTGGAAAAAATGCCATTTGTCAGGGAGTTACGATAGTCTAGTCTAGACAAGACGAGTGCCTGCTTCCAAATCCTGACAAATTAATGTGTGCTGCAACTTGGAAACATAATTCAGATCCTGACAGAGATTTCTGCTGCATCACTGTGAGCACACACACATATGCAGTAGCAGATGCACCCACAGAGGGAAAATTCCATTTGTTTTACCTTGTGGGTTTATCCTCACGGCTTAAAAGTGAGTGTCAGTCACTAGGGCCACAGACAGAGCACAATGTTTGCAAATGCCCAATTCTGGCTAGTGGAAAGCATTTTGTCCCCTCTTGGCACTAGCTGACAACCCCACTAGCTGTCATTCAGAGCTGGGTTGCAGGGGTGAGCTGAGGCAGTTCACTGGACTGTGAACAGGCAAGTGTAGTGGAGATCATAAAGGTGGTCAAAGGCTAATTTCAATAATCTTTTTGGTGATTTTTGATTTTTTTTTCCTTGCTACTTCTGCATGTTGGATGCCCCTGCCCCTTGTCCCCCCTCCTCTTGTTAAGGAGAGGGTGATGGACACTGATGCTGCAGAAGGTTCTGCTTCACTGGGATTCAGCCCTGGCTGGCCAAACCCTCCTGCAAATGCATCATAATTTATCATATCATCAGCATCCAATGGCTGCACTAAAGAACCTGATCCCATTTGCCTCTGAGCATAAGACGACCATCTGTTTATTGTCTCAGAAAAAAGACTTGCACTCTTTTATAGCTGTAATAAAGCACAGTTTCATTGTCTGCAAGGGGTTATGGCCCTTCCTTCTACCTGTGGCTGTGAAAATTTGGAGTTTCAGCTCCAGCATTCCCTGTTGCTGTTCCCCATCTCTCAGAGTGCTGTGAGCTGTTTCACTAAAAGCTGTTCCCCCTTCACACTCACTGAATGTGGAATTTCAGAACAGATTTTCCCTGCCAGCCTTGCTCCGCGTTCTTGGTCTCTGCACTTCCAGCATCTGGGAGCAGCGTAGGCAGCACATGTTGCCATAATTTATTTATATTTTGGGGAAGCCTGGTGTAGGTTGTGCAGTGCTGAATTCCCCTCTGGATGGCTGTTTCCTTGATGTGTCAGCACAGTGTTTGCAGAGCTTTGGTGTTTCCTGTAGTAAAGACTTGATTCACTGTTGTGTCATGCCATGAATCCCCTGGTAGCCCCTGAAATGATATTTTTAGTTTCAAACAAGGGTTCTGATGCTCTGCAAGGCCCAGAAAACCTCTATCTCTCTTCCTCTAAACACTTCTTTATATCTTTGTCTTTTGGATCTTTTTCTGCTCGTGCAGACCAAGGTCAATACTCTTCAAAAATAAAATTGGATGGCATAATTACTGTTCCGGCTCAGTTAAGAGCTTGAATGTTTCCATATTAATGTCTGTCATTCTCTTCTTCTGAATGACAGTGCTTCTGACTGGGAGCTGCCAAGAACAGTTTGAACATTAAAGATGCATGAGTAAAAACACTGTATTTTGTTAAGCCCAGTCCATTTGAATGTCTTAGAAATATGTGTTCATATCACATCAAAACTGCCAGCAGTGGCAGGGCTTTTCCTTTGCAGAAAGGGGGCCTTGTAAATAGTTGTATTCATTGGAGTTAAAATTAGGTTTCTGTGGTGTTGACTTGCAGCCAGCTTTTCCCACAGGGCAATTTATTTAAGGAAAAAAATAAGCCTTAAAATAGTAATGTACATATGACACATTCTGTGAACTCAAGAGTCCATTTGGACTAAAGCTTTCTTTGTATTTCTTTCATCCATGGTGCCTTAAAGGAGCAGCGTGGCAGCAAACAAATGTCCCTTGAAAATACACAGATAATGCAACACTTCCCTCCAATTTGAGCTCCCATAGGTGTCTTCTGTGGGGCTGTAGATAGAGAAAGGGAATTAATTCTTCCTTGAACCATTGATCTGGGAGAGTTTGCCCAGTACTTGGACCATGAAGGTGCCCTTTGTTCTCCCGCTACATTGATTGGATTTGAAAATTAAATCAGGGTTTAGATGAACATTACTGTATTTTTTTAGGAGAAAACTCTGTGAATTGACCAGCACTTACATGCATCCCTGAGCAAGCGAGCTGGAATTTGTGTGGCACACTGTGGCATCCTGGTTTGGTCCCCTCAGAGGCAGAAGTGCCGCGTCCCCAGGGGTGCCCATGCCCACTGGGGTAACAGTGAGGTTTCTTCCTGCCTTTTGGCCAGGGTAAGGAATCAATCTTGGCCTTTGTCCCAGGAAGGCATCATTCATCTCCCCCTCTCTCTGCTGCTCTCTCCTGGCACAGCTCCACCGTGCCCTGGAGTGCGGGCTCAGGAACATGGAGCCTTCCATGAGGAGTCAGTGTGAAGCCTCTCATGGAAAACAAAGCTGATTCAATTAAATATAGGAGGGGAGATGTGGTGTTGGCCTTCACAGGGAATTAGGATCCCCTTACTGAGTCCTCCACCCTCTGCTTTGCCAAGTGGTCCTTCATGCAGGTCACAGGTGGATGCTTGTTTTGATTTCTCTTGGAAAGGTCTTGTGGATATTGATGGAAAAAGTGACTTATGGTTCAGGTGCCATTTTCATACAGATAATTTGTCCATCCCACTGAACACTTGGAGGGGTTGAAATACCAATTCTTGTATCTTTTGGCAGTGTCTGCTTAGTGCAAAATTTGTTATCCTCAAAAGCTTTTACTCACTATCAGTCCCAGATGGTGCTGCTGACCCTGCAAAGCAATTACAAGTAAAAGGATCCTCCACATATGCACATTTTGTTATTTGATTTTGCGGGGAGTAAAATGTATCAAACAAGGTTAGGTCTCAGCTCTTGTTTTTTTGGTTTCTGTTCCCATCTTTGTCTGATTCCCTGCTACAGCAGGTTTCCCTGAGCTAAGTGCAGCCAAGGTGGAGCCTTAAAGATGGTCATAAATCAGCCCAGATACAATAGCTCTGCTTCTGACACCTCCTGTAAGCCCCTTGTGAATTCCACTGGGTTGATTTGCAATGTACTGTAGCTTGAAAACCAAAATCCGCATTTGGAGGGCAACGTTGCTCAAGAGTTATTCACAAAGACCAGTCACCCAGAAAAAAACACACATCAAAGGAAAATCTTTACACAGGACCTATATTAATATCAATTATAAAGTGAATTCATGACGGTTTTTCATCAAGGAAGCTTCATGAACCTTATGAGGGCATGGGAAGGCAGTACAAGGAACTGCAGTGCCAAAGCTTCTTCCAGGAATGGTCATGATCATGAGGTTTGAGATGCAGTAAGAGATGTCTTCTGCTCTCTCTCTGGCTCACCAGAAATACCTTCAATTCTCTGTCTCCCATTTCTTTATATTTTATTAGCGTCCTATTAAAGGGAGCCAAGAAGGATGAGACACAGCACGTTTTGTTTCTCAGCATGCAAACCCCACCTTCTCTGAGAGATTTATGTTTATCTTAGACTACACCTAAATTCTGTTTGTTTTGTTTGAGGTTTCAGTAGATCGAGAGCCTCTAAAGCCAAGTAGCCAAGGAGGAGCAGAGAATGTGTGTGTGAAGGTGCACAAAAGGAGTAGGATCAACAAATGAAGATGCAATGAGTGTCCCTTACAAAGCTACTGAAATCTGAGATTGTTTTGTCCTGTCAGATTTTGCCCAGGCTTTGAAGGGTTTGCTCTAGAAAATGACCTTCTCTGCTTCTCGCTGAATTCAGTTAATGGCAATGAATAAATATGAATCCATGAATAAAGCTTTGTCCACTCCTTTAGTTTTAAAGCTTTGTCTGTGGCGAGCTTTCTGCGTCTTGAGTAGAGAAAACGAACCACTCTGCCTCTTTCTTTTTATTTTTTCCTGCAGGGTATGACAGCTAAACTAACATTTCTGCCTGCCAGCGTCACTTGGAGCGTGAAATGAATCAAGGGCAAGAAAGAATAGCAGAAAGTCTGAAAAGCAAGATTTTTAGGTGTGTAGAAAGACCTGTTTCTGTTTGCCTTACGCAAGGCTCGTAGGGAGGGCTCTGAAAGCTCCCCCTTCCCTGTTTGCTTTGGCTCACTCAGCAGGAAAGTTGTGGAGCATCTCCCACCAGGCTTAGACTCCCTCTGGGTGGAGGACTTGGGGGAGAAAATGTGGAGATGCTGAGGGCTAAGCTTGAATTTCGCCAGCTGGTTGACTTTAAATTTATAATATTTTCAAGTATTGGTTGAAGAAAATGGAGTTTGATCAGCTGCTTGGGCCAGGGCTGGATGTGAGCCTGGCTGGTGGGAGTGGGGCTGGAGCCTGCGTGGCGGCCGTGTCTCCACTCCTGGCACTTCCAGCAGAGGCACAAAAACCTTTCCCTTCCACACACAACCTCCTGCCTCCCCGGTGCCAGTAAAAATAAGAGAGCAGCATGGCTTGAATAGCAGACCTCCCTCAAAATAACTCTGTGGTCGCGGGCTGAGGGCAGAAACTGCTCCTTCTCCGCAGCACATGTGAGATAAATGGTTTGTGGGGTTACTTCTTTCCCCTTCCCCCGTTTTTGAAAGACAGGGTTCAGATTTTTGAGTGGTTTCCTTCAAGGAAGTGCATGAGAGCTATTAAATACATATTTCTCTTGGAAATATCACCAGAGCCTTCTTTTCCTTGCACTGCAGAAAAGAAGTATATTGAAATATTTTCACTGAGGGGAGCTTCATCGTAGTATTTTATTGGGTTATTTTGCTCAGTCTTATCTATTCTTTGTCACTTTTAGATGAAGTGATTCCTCTGGCAACAAATAATTTCTCCTAATCACACAACCCAGCCTGGGAATTTTCCTAATTTACTCCACAACAAACTTCAGCAGATGGAGGAATAGGGAAAACTGAGGAATGCTGAGGCGCTTTGGCTCACTCCCACTTTCTGGCACCCGAGATTAAAGTTCTTTTTCTCACCACAAACCCCTGACCCCTTCTCTTTCTGGTAGCTCAGCATCCTCTAGATGGCCCTTAGGCACAGCTTACGCAGGATATGTGTAGGGGAGAGCAAGAATGGAGTTTCCTGCTGGGAAGGTTTTAGGGATTCTGTGAAATCCCAGAGAGATTCGGGGAAATCTGCATTATAATGCAGTGTTTGGGGCAGGTCTGTGCGCTGAGCGGGCCCACAAAAGGTAACGGAAACTAAATGTGTCAGGCATCATCTTTCTAATCCAATGTGGCTCTGTTTAATCTCTTTCAAAAGAGGTCTTAAGAACTCCCAGTGTCTTCATTGAGCGCTGGGCTTTCACTGCTGCCCATCTGGGGGCTGGGCGCTGGGGCTCTGAGGGCTCCGCATCCCCCTGGCTGAGGCTTAATTAACTCATAGAGGCTTCAGCCTGGGCAGGAGGGCATGGCAGCGGGGCTGGAGGAATTGCCTGCAGCCCCATAAGCAGCTCCTTGAGGAGAGAACTGGGGAATTCTGCTCTTTCTGTCTCAAACAGGAGGGACAGAAGAGCCCTGAGATGTGACTCAGGCAGGGCAGAAAGTGCCAGCTCATTCTGTCGGGGTCTCTAGCTGGTCACAGTGACCCCAAGATGTGTTAGAAAGTCTCTTTTCCCAGCCCAGCAGTTGAAGGAGTCAGAGCTCTTCATTTCTAGGTCTCAAGGTTGTTTATTGTATCTTATCTACAAAAAATTTTCTCCTGCCCTACCGAGGTCCGTCCAGCAGGGCAGTTCCCGGCACTCTGCCTCCCTGGGGCGGTGTTATGTCTTTATACTAAAAACTACATATACAATGTTAAAAATTCCTTTCCAATCCCTATCACCCATGTTTGACAGTGACCTTCTACTCTAAACCAATCCAAAAGTACCAATATCACAGCAGGAGATGGAGGCCAAGAAGAAGAAGGAGAAAGGCTGGACGTGCCCAGACCCCTCCATCTTGCCCCCCTGAACCTCCATTCTAAAAACCCCAAAATCTACTTTTTCACCTTGTGATAAATTCACTGCCATTCTACTTAATTTGTCGTGGCTTGCAGATCTTCATCTAAAGTTGGTAACTTGCTCCACGGGTCATAATCAAACCCACAGGGCATCTTGGGCTCTGTGCCAGGGTCTCTGAGCCCCCTGACAGGGGTCTGGGCTGCTCAGGACAGCCAGAGGGGTGTCCTGGGTCCTGACACATTCCAGCTTCTAAACTCCTCCACCAGGATCCTCCTGTGCTTCCACAGCCATTTCATCCTTGCTTTGCCTCCTGCAGTGCCCTCTAGCTCAGACCCTGAGTTTTAGACTCAAAATTCAGTTCCTCCTTTCTCCCCATAAATTTGTCATTCTCCTAAGGCTGCTCTGGAAAGCTGAAAGTTGTGGGGAATGTGGGGCAGTGTTCAGAATTGGTGGGAGGGAAATCTGAGTTGAATATTAATAAAGTCTTATGGCCCCAAAAGCTGTAGCTCTACTGCTTCGTGGAGTTTTTTATCTTATCAGGGACTCACAGGATCGTTTGGGTTGGAAAGGTCACCTTGTTCCACCTCTGCCATGGGCAGGGACACCTTCCACTATTTCAGGATGCTCCAAGCCCTGTCCAGCCTGGCCTGGGACATCTCCAGGGATGGGGCAGCTTCTCTGGGCAGTCTTAAGTTATCTTAAATGTTATGTTATTATGTTATATCTTATGTTGGAGCAAGGAAAAAAGTCTGGATTCTTGTAAGACTTAATGTGCCATTAACCACACAGTAAAGTAAGAGTAATATTCCAGGAAGAAAATGGCTGTATTGAGCAAGAAATTAATGGATGAGAAATGAAGAATTGGTACAGGCTAAGCTTTCATCAACATTGATCTTTACCTGCTTGTGCAGTTTCACAATAGTAATTTTTGGCTACTTTGGGCAGCATAAAGCATGAAAGTAGAGCATAAAAGTAAGGACCACAGGGGCAGGTAATGAGAACAATGAATAGTCAATCAAGCAGGTTTTTTTTTCCTCAGTACTCGTCTTTATTTCAAAATTCTGGGTGAGCTTAGGAAGAAAACCTGAATACTTAAAATGTTAAAAATCAGGAAACAAGACAGCATTCAGAGAAATGCACACATCCTGCACTGAGCTGTGTTCTGTGCACAGAGCTGGCTGCTCTGGTTGTGACCCAGGTGAGCTACACTGTGACTCTATAAAATACTATTTGCTTTGCAAAGACACAAAAGAAAGGGAGAGGTAGGAGAAAAATGCAGAATCCCTTTATTTTAATCCACCTTCCAATGTTTGGCTTAGCTGCAGAGTAACAACAAAAGAACAGTGTGTATTTATTAACTGAACACTAAAACAGGTATTTAAATATCTGTGAAAAGAAGAAAGGCCTAACACCTGTGCAACCAGCCAGGTTCTGTCTGTCCTTGTTGGCACTGGGACCTTCAGCTCCCCAAACTGTGCCTGATGGGTTTTCAGCTCTTCCTGGGGCAGAGGAGCTGAGCTTTTCCAGGGAATTCACCACCACCACCAGCACTCCATGCACAGAAAGTGGCATTTCAGGGGGTCACAGCATGAAATGCTGGAAGGATTTCAGGACTGTCAGTCACCCTTGGTCTTCCAAACTCCCAGCTGAAGCCACAAGTTAGTTTTTAAAGTGCTGCTTAGGGTGGTGCTGTGCTGGTGGGTACCCCAGGAATGCCCGGCTGAAAGAGACTGAAGCTGTTCCTGCCTGAACCAGTCTGTCAATAAAGCCATATATCAATAACTATTTACAGATTGACATCCTGGGGCAAATTCTGGGTTTTATTCTGTCAATGCATTGGCACCAGTCTTCACCACTCGAGGGCAGAGGCCCCAGGGTTTCCTAGCAGGGTTTTTAATTACCTTAATATATTCTCAGTTGATGACAGGCAACTGTAGCACACAACATATTGCTCTTCTATAGCTCCTCTGGCATTTTCTGGTGGTATTGTGTGGTTGGAGCTGGTGGAAAGGATTCAATTGTAAAACAAAATGTGAAAATACATTGAATATTAAAAAAAAAAAAAATCCAGACTTCCATGAAAATGTAGCTATCTCTTTATTTATTTGTTTTAAATAGCTCTTTCATGTGTTGGGACAAAGGGACATTGTATTAATCGTGAAGTGTGAAATGTTTTTCTTGTTTGCTTGGGACAACAACTGGGAATACATGGATTTGCCTATTCACGCTTTATTGTTATGACAACATTTTTTTCACAAAGTATTTGAAAGCCAGTGCTATGAAAGGAATAAAGTTGGCTATAAAGCTGGAGGAGTTTCATGCTTTTGTTTTAAGCTTGTGTGTGTGAGCTTTGTCAAAATTGTGAGGCTTTCATCTGGGGTGTCTGCCTGATTCAAGGGTTCTTTTCTTGTTCAAATATCCTTTAGTGAAACCCATTTGACTGAAAGGCTGTGCAAACACGAGGTGGCTATGATAAGAGTTCTACATGAAATCTTTAACATGCTTTGTCAGCATGAGGTTTTTTCAGCTGTGGTGCCCTAGTAAATATTCCCCCTCCTGCCTAAAATAAGTTCATTTTCTCCAAGTGCATTTCTCATTTATAATTGCTGTAATTTTGTGATGGATTTATGACAATAAGCCTTTATGCCTTAGGTGAAATGTTAATCCACTTGGATTAGAAAAATAGTGCCTCGTTTCAATAGTTACTTGAAAAACAGTGCCCTAGCCCAAGCTGTGCTACTAAAACAAGCAGCACCAGAACAGTCAGGTCCCAGCCATGCCTGAGTTTGCACTGGATCTATTTTCTGTGTTTCTCTTTCCTAAATGAGCTGCCTGTCAAGCTTTCTTTAGCACCACTAAAAGTAAGGAACCTCATCTTGTGACTTTGCTAGAGGAGGACACATAAATAGCTTAATCAAAGTCAAAATGCGTGATTTTTCTTTCAAATGGGGTTGTCACATCATGGCATGGGCAGGAGGGTTCACCTAAACCCTCTCCCAGCTCTCTCACATCCAAGAGAATTTGTGAAGAAAGAGTTGTTTGTTCTGTAAGAAACTATTCATATCATGCACCACACAACTTATTTTCTCTATCTGTTTGGTTCTAAAATGGGTTTATAGGAGGAACAAGGAGCAAAAGTTGTCCTTGAAAAACTCTTTGTTTCAGTGCTGTTCATTCCTGTGTTGCTGTTTTAAAGTCTGAGCTTTTCCAGCTCCCATTCATCCCCGCTCACCTTTGCTTTTCTTGGTAAAAGTCTGCGTTGGCACACAGCTCTGAGACAGGAAAATGGAGACATTTTACCACATGCCTCTGCTGAACACAACTAATAACACGCTGGATATTTTCCACTCCACCCAAGCTGCATAATTGCTCATGGTATGAAATGAAGTTGAATCTGTGTAATGATTTGATGAGTAATTTTAATCAGGGCTGTGAAGAAACTGCTCTCAGGTCTGGAAACGTAAGTGCTTCCTGTAGTAAACAAATCTTGTGGTTTTAGCATTTCACTTCATTTGGTTTTTCAGATGACAGAACATGTTCCTTCTCCTTCCCGATGGTCTCCAAGGCTTAGGAACAATTTTGTAGCCCAAGTTCATTTGTTCTAGCCTTAAACCAGTTAAAGGGGAGAGAGAAAATGTCATTCTCACCTTTTCCTTTGATAAGGAAAGTCTTGACCTTGACTTCTCTGCTTTCAGCTGTCCTTCAGACAGCAGGAGTGTGATTCTGCTGTGGTTCCCCTGACAGTGAGCAGCTTCTTTGCAGGGTGGCTGCTGGACCAGTGTCCTGCTGGAAGAGCACATGGGAGATGGGTGAGAATGAGTGGGTTTGACACATTTCAGCACCTGGAGCCAAAGGGGTCCATCCACCAAGGAAATCTCCTCACTTGTAGGAGATGCCAGGATGAATTTGGTTTATAAACAATCCTTATTGCATGTCCTGGGTGCTTTCAAGGCTCCTAAATACACAAGGTTTGCTCCAGTCTAACCTTTGAAAGCAGAAAGAAGCTGCAACAGGAGTGGACAAATTACTTTTTTTTTTTTTTTTTCTATTGTAATGCACAAGGATTTGTCTGTCCTTGGATGGAAGAGCCTGATCTGATTCTTGGGTTGTCCCAGGCAATCTGTGGCTACAAAGGCCAAAGTACTTACATGTCCAGAGTGAGTACAGAACAGAAATTCAAAACTGAACTTTTCAGTTGCCATGTATGTTATCCACAGGCAAATGAAATATATAATAATTTTTGCAAGAATATATAAAGGAAGATAAACCCCTAGATTGGCTGGCTGTTTATTTATTACAGCAATCTTACACTTTCAAACCCCCCTTCCCTCCAGGTTCCTGTGTGCTGCCAGGCAATGGATCTCTGGATATATTGTGTATTTGTGAGAACACCCAACCCTGGTCACCCTTGGGAGCAGAATTCCTGAGAAAATGGGAATGCTTGTGAGTCAGGAATTCACGTTTTAAAAATGCCCTCCTATATTTCCATGTGATTCCTTGGTTTTATGAATTTTCCATTAATAATCTTGTTCCCCCAGAATGTTTCCAGCAAGAAAGCACAAACAGGGAAGTGGTGGTCATTTTAATATATATGTAAATAGGAGGACAGTGGTGTGGTGCAGAGGATATTAACATTGAGCAGTACTCCACCATTTGCTCTTGGTAAGCACCATTTCACACTGCAGTTGGAAGTTTAAAGTAATGGTCCCATGAGCTATCCTGTCTCCCTCTTTTATTAAATTCTTTGTCGTGGATCTGTCCTTTGCCAAACACATCACCTGCTCTTTCAAAACTGAGAATCTCCAGATGTTAATTTCTTACTAAAGCAGATTCAATGCTCCCCCTGTAAAATACCGTGGCAAACAAAAGATGCATGCTGTTACAGAAATGATAGGCTTCTTTTTCTGGCAGGTATTCAGCAGGCTGAGAGTGCAGGGAGTGCCTGCTGAAGTTCACGATTCCTGAAGTGCAAGAAATGTCTTTTAATTCCACTCTGCAGAGAACAGGGATGTGCAGCTTTTGCTGGTCTGCACCATCCGTGGTGCAAGCTCTACCCTGATGAGAGCAATGGGTGAGAAACTGTCCTACCCCTCTCTACAGACAGTCCTAGAAAATATTGCATTAAATTTCTTCACGCCTTAATTGTATCTCAGCCTTCATTTGGTAAGAAAATTTTAAAGGACCTCAACTTAAAGCACTTCTCTGTAGCAATCATTGTCCCCATTAGTGCAGCATCTGCCATGTGGTGATGACCTGGCTGTTGCATCTCCCTCCATCTGGGAGGAAGAATCCCACTACTCCTCCTTTACAGAGAGGACCTGAAAAGCAGAATTAAATGCCTTGTGCAATGTCTCAATGAGGCAGAGATGAATTCTGAACTTTGGTCTTACCAGATCCTCACCAGCATCACAATTCCTTTCCCCTGTTCCAAAGGTTTCAGCAAAATAAGCCCAAATGGGCAGCATCACCCTGAGAGTGTGCAGTGGCTTCTGCTTGGCCCAGAAAATGCTCCTGCCTGGTTGGGGAAGGTTTCCCAGGGATTTATGTCACATCCCAAGCACTTGTGAAATTCTCACCAGGAGAACTTGGGATATGGAGATTTCAAAAGGAGTGGTTGGTCTGAAAGGGAGCCCAAGGCATGAATGCTGCCAAGGTGAGTTGTGGGTACAACGTGTATTTAACAAAAGTGTAAAATATTGATTTTCTGTGGCCTGGATGATTTCACAAATAATTTTGGCGCTATATTTTGTTCCCTAAGCTGTCTAGGGAGATACTGCATATCCATGTGAAAAAAAAAAAAAAAAACCTCATAGCTCAGCCCCTCCTTGTCCTTCACTGCAGAAGCACACCTGAGCTGTATCCACCTCCTCTCACAAGCATTGTCCAATACTGCCCTTCCCTGGGTGTTAACCTGATTTATTTGCTGCTCCTTGAAAGACTGGTTTCTTCATTCAGCCTATGTCTTTTATCACCAGCCTTCTCCTTGGCTCTGTTGATAACGCAGTTACAGCAAAACAGAGGATTTGATAATACTCTAATTTATTGAGTTTTTAAATGTTAAATACCTCAGCTTCCATTTCCTGCAGACAGAGGAGGTTTTGATTCTGGCTGCACTGAGGGGTTTTAGGTTTGGTGAAGATTCAGGATGGACACGAACTGAACCCTTTTATCTTCTTTTCCTTTGTAAGTAACCTTCAGAGCCAGTCTGGCTGGAGGACATACATCTGGCTGCTTCCTTTCTGTGCAGAGACACTGGATCAACACCTGTGACACACAGCTAGGGATGGATTCCACATATTGCAGCACTCACTCCCCTGCAGACGCAGGGACAGAGCAGATTGTCAGCTTCTGCTGCAGCCATCCAATAACCCACCATCTGCTTTCCATTTTTAGTTTAGACACAAGCAATAGACCTGAATCAAAACCATGGTTCCAGACCCCGTGAGGGCTGATAGAAATTCTTCTGAGCTTAATAAGTAAATAAATGACAACAACAGCAAAGAAATAAATGGTTTAATCTCCCAGCAGAAAGGCAGCACGGTGCTGTGCACGTGCCTGCAGCCTCATTACCTCATTCACTCCAGCCCCCGTGCTGTCAGGGCTTGTTCCCTGTCACATCTCAAGTTCTACCAAAATTTCTGCAGGGCAGGGACTGTGTATGTTTGCCTGGTCATGTATCTATGGGAATAACGTGAAGTACTAATGGTATTAACAGCAAGTGTGAAAGGCAATTTGGAAACCAGAGTTAATTTTGAAATTTGGCTCATTGGTTCACCGTGAGTAACCAGGGAGGAAAAAGAAGCCTGTCATTAAATGTAATTAAAATTAGGATTTGAAATGAGAATTGTCATCCAAATCATAATGGCTATCGAGGGTATGGCCAGTGAAATCATCAGCCATGGGCCAGCCCAGTGCCACCCCAGTGTGGCCACCAGGACACCTCCTTCCCTTTGGGCTACAAGCAAAGGTGATGGATGTGGCACAGGGCTTGGGCACAGAAGGAGGAGAGGCTGCAGTGTTGCTCTTTGGGGCCTGATTTGGGATAAATCCATCCTGCCAGGGGAAGCAGTGACTCAGAGAGACCACTCCTCCTCCTGATTCCTGATTCCTGTCCTGACGTGGTTCGTGGTTCTCTCCCCACAGCCTCAGTCATCGCCTTCTCCTCTCCAGCTCTGATGATGCACTCCCAGCCTGCTGGCAGGAGTCTACCTAGAAAACTGAAGGAGCATTGATATAAGAGAATAATGTTATCAAAATGCAGGATTTGAGGGTGAGGCTTTCCAGGGACTATCTTAAGCTCCTGAGGATTGAAGAGTCATCAGGGTTAAATTCTAAAAAGAAGCTAGTTCCCAAAAGACCTTTGTCTAAAGTGGTGATGTCAGAAGGAGAAAGAGAAAAGGGAAAAGTCTCGTCTGCTGGTGTTTGTCACTTGGAGACAAAAGTGACTGCCCATGGCAGGGGTCTGGAACTGTGTGGGAACTTTCATTTCCCTCCCAGTACAAACCACTCTGGTTCTCTGAGTACCTGAGGGCTTCATTGGTGCTGTCAGAGGGTTGGAAAGCATTCATGGAGTGAGCAGATGAATCTCTCCACAGGGAGGGCAGTGACTGGGTCAGTCCTTTGCTCCCCAAACATCAGGCATTTCCTGACTGTGCTGGGTCTATGGCACCCAGATTTCATTGCTCTGTTTCCAGTCTGTGGAGCCAAATACTGCCTTGGGATTTTCAGCAGCATCTCAGACAGTCCTCAGCAATGGAGCAGGCCTTGCAGAGGACTGTGTCCCCTACATGGCTGCAGGCACTCTGCCAGGTGCTCCCAATCTCCTTGCGAGAGCACACAGGGAGCAGCCCCATTCCCATGGAATTACAGGGCTGAGGCAGAGCTGGATTTGCTGCACGGGAGGCTGCTGGTGGGAGAAGTCTGGCTGAGCTGCATGGCTGGCTGCTGGCAAAGGGATGGGAGATGTTTCCTCTCCTTGTGGCAGAATGAATAGTTTGATCTAGTTTGGTTTCCCCTGACATGGTGAACAAGCTGACAGCACTGGTGAGTGCCAGCTGAGGAGGGGAGAGGAGCAGCAGAGCTGCTGAGAGTCACAAGAATATTATGTAGGACTGGGGCAGGCTTCCCTCTAGGTCTCACTAATGTTTTAAAACCTGGATGTGGCCTTGGAGTTGGTTAGAGAGAGCTTCTACCTTCCTCCAGCCCTGCCATGAGACAATATCTGAGCTAAGGAACCGCTGCCATTCCAGAGCCTCTGGTGCTCTCCCCTCCCAAGAAAACAAGCATGTGGCTCTCTGCAGGGTGAGAGAGGATTTGGGCTCTGCGTTCAGGCCTGGCCCTGTGAATGGAAAGACTGAGCTCTGCACAGCACTGAGCAAAGCTCCTCACAGCTTTCTGCCCAGAAGCTGAGTCTCCTCTGCCAACCTTCAGCCTTGCCCAGCCTTCCCAGGATGTTGTCCAAAGCCATCCTGATTTCTGCTCCCCACTGCAAGGAGGTCAGAATTAGGATTAGGATAGGTGGGTGTTGTCCTGGCCCCATTTTGGAAAGGCTGGTTACCAGGAGTTCAGCACTGAAAATACCTGCTATGGACATGACCCTGCACAGCTCATCCAATGTGAAGGAAACAGTTTTTTTCTGAGTCTCCCAAGCTAGGAAGAAGTGACTTCATAATTTTTTTAAATGTTTCAGCTTCTGCCTGACTGTTGCAACCTTCCTGTTATTTGCTGCATCATTGTTCATCCTCACTGGGGAGGGACAGGGAGGGCAGCCCTGCTGTTTAATCACTGGCCTTCACTGCTCACTTGTGGTTAATCCTTGCTCCTCAGCACAGCAAGTGGAATGCAGTAGTGCTGCTTTGCATTACCGCCCTGGAGCTGAGAACCAGGCCAATATCATCAAAATTCAAGGCATTCCTTTCCCAAACCCACTTTACATGGAAAAGTACCCTTAACTCTCTCTAGCCCCGAATACCAGGCTTGAGGGCCTCTTTACCTGCCAATGATGCTGGGCAAGCTTTCAGCCCAGATAAATCACAGGCAGCTGGGGAATGGGTGGAGGCTCTCGTTTCACCACTTGAAAGGCAACTTTTAAAAGTTGGTTGGAATTCAGCCTTTAATTTTGCACCCACAGATTTGAGCCTGTAATCAGATGTGAGCTGGGATCTGCAGATCCCATCTGCTGCAGCACCAACACCACCTCTGCCTAATCCAAGAGAACAGTTAGGTAATTAAAGGTCTGGATGTGTTCAGCTTTTCCCACCGCTGAATATGGGCAGAGCATTAAAAGGCTTTGGGTCCTCTGCACTCATCCTGGGTGAGCAGATTCCCGTGCTCCTTATCTCCTGGTCATTCCTTTGGGGTCTCTAAGTGCTCCCTGGAGCTTTCCCATTTATCACAGGCTGCTTTCCTAAATTAACTGCTCTGATACGCTGCTCCAAATGAAATTATTACTATTATTGTTGTTATTATCATCATACAAAACTCCTAAACCCACACAATTCCAAAAATGAGACTTCATTTAGTGAGGATTCTTTAAAATATATTAATTTTATTTTCCAAAACCGAACTTCAGGAGAATTTCGTATGCAGCATCCATGGCTTGGGGCTGTGCCTGTGGGCAGCCAGAGCCTCAACACTGCTTCCAGGGGAATATTGCTCCACACAGCCCAGCAGAAAATTGTTGTTTTTACTGGCATTTGTGCTGCAGCAGAATTTGGAAGAAGACATGGAGGAGCTTTATGGCATGCTCTGCTTGCTCTTGTTGTCACTGGTAAAGAAACAAATAAATTTTAAAGCTGCAGCCCCTGTTCTCTGCATAATGATGGGGGAAATGGTGCTCTGGCTCCTGCCTTACCTGAAATGTCACTGCACATCTCGAAGGAAAAGTCAGGGAAGTAAATGAAAAAATAATTTTGGTGGGCTTTTTTCATTTTTTTCCTAAGTGTATGTAATAAGTATGGAAGGAGAAGGTATATTTTTGCTGGGATACTCCTTGAAGAAATCACTGATGTTTGTGTTTACTGCTGGATCCCATCATGTCAGACCTACTTCAGTCACAGAATGATGGATTCAACTCACAGGACAAAGTGCAATGGAGCAAAAGGATTGGACTTACTTTGAAGTACGTGACTCTCACAGGTGCTGTCTTATTTTATTAAGAAATAAATGAAATCTCTGCACATCTCTGCGTGGCTGGGGGCTGGAGACTTCCCCAGAGAAGCCAACCCCAGGCTTCCAGCCAAGCCAGGAAAGCATCACTTACAGTCAGGCACAAGAGGGGAGATGGATTTTGCTCTGGGGCTGTGCTCTCAGCACCAGTTCTCAGTCTAGATCATGATTAATGCTGTGTCCAGTCTAAAAATTTAGATTTTTTTTTTTAATATATATAACTGGGCATTGAGCTTGCTTTTTTATTTTTATTTCTTGACTCATTTGAATGTATCAGACAAAGTCTTTTTCTCTCCTGGAAAAACTCTGTAAATCTCTTATCATGACTCCATCTTGGTTCTCCTCTCCATCTTCCCCTTCACTCTGGAACCTGCATCATGTGTACATTTGACATGATCACATTTGTATTTTTATGTCTTGAGATTCATTTTCTTCTTTCCATCCTTTTGCTTTCATTACCTTGCCTTGTTGCAATTCAGATTGTAAAACCTGTGGGGCAGAAATTTTCCTTCTACAAAAGCACACCCAGGGTGATAAGCAAACCATGGTGCAGAAGGCACATGGTGTGTTCTCATGGGGTGCTGGGGTGTTCACAGGGAAAAGCTCTTTATTGCAGATGAAAGCAGAGCTTGGAAAGGGAGAGGAATTTGTATTTCACAGAATCATTTACGTTGGAAAATGCCTTGTTAAACACCATGTAATATTTATTCCACATTTGCTGGCCTGAGCCACTGAGCAACGTTGCTGAGGGCTGTTACCTCTCCCAGCAGTGGCTGTGGTGGGGGTTTTGTGAGGCTGTACAGGCTCCTTCAAGATGCAGGACCCTGCCTTAGGAATATCCTGTTTTATTATTTATTTAAAGGATGTTTTCATGACACTGCAATTTCTAACCCAGCATGGTGAGACCATAAAATAATAGCGGGTCTGTTAGGGAGGACGTGTTTTGTTTGGCACATTTTGGGGAAGAGCAGTACAAAGGAAGAAAATAAAGTTGCAATGAGCTGGGCTCTCTGTCCATTGGTAACCACTCACCACAAATAACTGCTTGCTGCTGCCCACACGTGATATTTTAAGGGCTTGAACTCTTAAAAAGAAGCTCTTAAACATCAGCAATATTTAGTGCTGTGCAGCCTCCTGGCCACACATAATGACTGCAGTGTTTTTTATGAAAATGAAACTCATCACATTCTGGGCTTTGCTTTAAGACCTCCCATCAATCACTCAACCCCAAGCCGTGCCTCACACCTTTTCAATTCCCAGAGTCTTGCTCTTTCCGTTATGTTGCTCTTAATGTCTCTTTTTTCTGCCTTCTTCCTTGCTGCCTGCTCCTTGAGGAAATATCCTCTTTCCAAAGCTGTTTGCTGAACAGTCCTCCTACTGATCTGGAGGAGAGAGGAAAACCTGATCAGGCCCATAAGGCAAATGCAATTAGAGCACAGTTATTGACTGTTACAATAAAAACAAACATAAGTAGTACAAAGATCAAGCAGCACATGAGGCAAGTAAAGGAAAAAAATATTTTTGTCTTCCACAAAATTACTGGTGGGACTCACTTCCACAGGATATTGCAAAGGGCAGAAATAGAGATTATTTTTTCAAATTAACTAAGAAAATGAATGAAGGCTGGATTCATCATCACTTGTTGTGAAATGCAATGACTCAGGTGAAAAAAGCTGCTGAGAAAGCTCCCAGGCAGTTGGTAGGAGCTGGGAGGACCAGGAATCCACTGCTGCTCCTGTGGGATGTGGGATGGATCTGACTCAGCCACTCTTACGTGCTTTTCAATCATGCCACCTGTCAGAAATAAAACAATTACAAAACATAATTACAAACTGCTACAGACTGCATAAATGCAGTTAACTCAAGGTATGGATTTGCCTTACTGATGAGATTACCTAGTTCTTCAACCTTTTCATCTATCAGTTTCTTCCTTTCTGCCTAATATTATCTTTGTCCTGCTCTGGTAATGGGAAGTTTTGTTTTGCTGCTTCTCAGGGCTGTGCCTGTGGCTTTCTGTCTGTAAATTTGTCTCACACAGCTAAAAGTAAAGCAGTTTATTAACTTGTTTTTTCTTTCTCCCATTCCTGACAACCCCAAATACTCTGGCTCTCCTTGCCCCTTGGTCTCCTCCTCTCTACATAGTGGAGAATAAACACTGCAGAAAACCTTTCCACTAAGCAGGAAAGCTTGGTAGGACATTGCCAAAGTGCTTGGTCCCTTATCACAGACCCTCATGGGGAAACTGGGGCTCAACCAGCACCAAGGCCACTGCTGAGTGTCTGAAAACTCTTCCCACCACTCTGTTTTAATTTGAGCCCCCCACCTTCTGGTTTTTTTGAATTAGGGTTTTGGCCTGGGATCACTGCATTACACTGTGTGATATGAGAATATATATAATATATATTGCACACAGAGCCCAGCACTGCTGGCTGGCTGAGCATCCCTTTATCTCTTGTGGCTGAGGGAGTGCAGGATGCAGGCAGCTGAATTTCTTACCCTGACACAGCTCCTTCCTCTCCAAGGTTATGATATCATGAAGGAAATGCAAGATAAACCACGGCTTCAGCAATCTCCTTTCTCTTGTCCCTCCCCATGGAGCTGCTGGTGCACACAGACACTGCTGAGCTTTGTTTGGTGCCCTGCTGGGCAGCAGGACAATGCCCAGTGCCACAAGCCACCAGCTGTCCCACAGCAAAGGCACCCACAGTAAACAACCAGGGACAATGGGGGCTCTGGAGAGGGGGAGTGGGGCTGTACCAGGGCTGGTGACTGTGCCTGAGGTGACAAAGGGACAATTCAGCCCTTTGGGACTGTGCAGAGAGAATCAGTGAGGAGAGATTAGCAAGGCTTGGCTTGTGCAGGCTGGCACATGATAACATTATTGGTTCTGTCATTTGATGTGCTGGCTGCAGAATGAAGGAAAAAGTGCTTTTAGCCAGCCATGTTAGAATATGATGGTGGTAAGGTTATTTTATGGCATTTTCTGCTCCCTTTTTCTGTCCCCTGCAGTCTGGTGGAAGACCACTCTGCTCCTTTCATCTACTGATATTCCTGGTTATCAGACAGCCCCAGGATGGTGGGATTCCTGCCACACCAGCACCAGCACAATACAGCCAGAAAATTTCTGGGTGCATTAATCCCTGGGCAGTTAACTGGGATCAATACACCCAGAAATTTTCAGTGTGACTCATCTTGGGCAGGCTTTGAAAGTATCAAAAACTGAATGCCTGGCCTAAAGCATGCAGAATGGAGGAAAGGTAACTCACACCTGTATAAAAAATGGTCTGATGAGGATTTACACTCTGAGGAATTGGATAGCTCTGCACAGCACACAATGAGAAACCCAGCAGTAGGCACCTGGCCTTGAAGGTGTTGGTTTGTGTTCTCCAAGACATACTTTGTAAAACCAAAATCTGAGTGTAAATAGCAGATAAAGATTTTTTTTTTCTTTAAATGGCCCATTGCCATGAAGAAATGGAGCTGGGCAAGCAAACAAGCAAAGGCAGCTGAGAGAATGAAGGTCCCATAACTCACAGTGCATTTGTTTACTTTCTTTGGCATGAGATGCAGGTGCGAGCTGGGTCTTTGTTTCTTGCTGCAGGCTGGAAGGAAGCCTGCCTGCTCCTTGCCATGCAGGTAGCATAACTCCAGTACCAAAGAATATTCTTTAGCCACCTTTTTAATGAAGGCACAAATGCCTTTTGGTAAAAAAAGGCCAAGGACCTGCAGAAGTTGAATAAATAAAACCTGCAAACTATTTCGTATAAGGCTCTAAGGATGGTTTTAATTTATTCACCTCACTTCCCCCTGAAATAACCTAAACTGAATGTTCATGGATTACTCTCCCCTAGTTTTGCTTCCTGGCCTAGATCTTTGCACATTTTCACCTCTCAGGTGTTGCAAATCCCCACAGACTCCCCCTGAGTGTAGACTCTGTACATGCTCTCTTCTTGGTTCTGTTAGTCTTTTGTATTTTAAACTTTGTAAGAATTTTTTTTATAAGCACTTTTTGATTTTAGACCCTTTTAGTGCAAGTTTAATGGAATCACAGAGAACTTGTGGGAGGGCAAAGTGTAAGGGCAGTGGTGAGGATGGCTGAGTGAGCCCAGGTCGGAGTTGCTGGATAAACAGTTTTTGGGGAAGAGTTGCTACATCCAGGCATTTCAGGAAAAGCATTTCAGTTTTCAGAGCTGAATAAGCTGTGGGGAAGCCCCTCCTGGAGCTCCAGGTGGAGGAGGTGTGTGTGCAGGAGCAGGAGGCAGACACCCAGCTGTGGAACCTCAACACCTTTCCTGCGGGATGGATAACAGGGAGGAAAGCAGCACCTGGAGAAAGCAGCCTCGGTGGACTGACAACATTATCCTGCGTGTGAGGATGCAGACACTGCAGAGCAGGGAGAGGAAGAGAGAAAGAGCAGGCAGCTGCTCTGTGGATGCTCCGTGTATTTGGCTAATGATGGTAATAAAACAGGATTAGGTGCTAGTCCTGGATTGATGGCCGTGGCAATTGCCAGACACCCCGCTTCCCTTCTGTGAGCAAAGGAAGGTGGCTGCATGTGGGAATTACTTTTAAAAGCTCATTAGCTAGGTGTTAAGTCTCATCAAACAGTTAACATTTCAAACAACTACAACCTGGGTATAATTGCAGCCTCTCTAAATTTGTTTGCCCCATTAATACCTGCCACTATCAATTATTTAATTCCTCCTCAGCTGTTTGAATGCTCGTTTCAAACTGAGCCTTATATGGCTTTATTTGTTTGCTTCTGACCAGAAGATAGCAGGAGCTTTTTTAACCAGAAGAGATGTTTTCTGCTTCACGAACCCTGTAATCTGAAGGTAAGAGATTAAGCGGGAGACAATGAGGATGGTGAAGTTTGGTTTCATGCTGCAAAATCTATGGGAGATTTCGAGGCCAGGTTTGAGAAGATTGGTTTGGAGGACCTGGTTTGAGTGTCCCAGATGTGCCAAGGAGTTCCCACCAAAGCAAATGGAGCCTGAGTCATGCAGGAGACTCCAGCTCGTGTTTATTCCAGCAACGGGAGAACCATAGCAGCAGGAAAACAAACTTTGGGACAGAGGACAGATAAATGAGACATTCCTGGGCAGCAGGAGTGAGTTCCACAGGGATGCCAGAGGGGAGAGAGGGACCTCTGCCCTGGAACACTGGGGGAGTGTAAGAGGGGTAAATTGTCCCTGCTAGGCTGATAAGGAAAATAATAACCTGGAAAAACCTTTATTAGTGCTGACCCAAACATTTTTGCCATTTCTTACCTCGGAATATTTGCTTTTATTGCTGTTGATTCTCTTTTTGTCTGGCTGCTGTGTCTCTGCTGAAAGTTTTGTGGCACAGATGGTTCCCTGGTAATTTCTGTGTATGTCCTCCAGGACAGCTATTTAAATTTTTCCATTTTTTTAAAGTGGCACCTGTTGTACATGGGTATTAACTGGAGAGGGCAACAAAGTGGGCTGGCAGGTGAAAGCCCTCCTCTTGATCTCCCTGTGCTTATCTTTAATGCTTTTAAGCACAGAGAATCAAAATAATTAATTAGGGCGGCATTTCTGCGGTCAGAGGGAGAGCTTTGCTTTGGCTCCCAGCTCCCCACAGCTGCTCAGCTGCCACGTGAGCAGGCATTTCTGTGCAGTGCATATGTGGCACTCTGTGCTCCTGGTGACTGAGAAAAGGGGTTTATTTTGGAAACTGCTAATGGCTTTGTTTGCACGTTTATTCCCTTTGCTGAGAGAGGCTGCAGGCTTGTTGCTGTGACCTTTTGTGCTGCTGTGATAAGAAGCTGTTGTGGAGGAAAGCAGGTCTGATGCTTTGGGCATCCGGGGGCCTTTGGAAAGGCCTCCAAACCATCCAGGCAGAGGGAGGCAGGATGCTGATTGCAGCTGGAATCCATAGGCTGGGCAATGTTTGCTAGGGTAAATATTTGGAATGTAGGTGTAGGAATTTAGAAGGAAAGAGGTTCGTGTATGGACTTCTTCAAGGCACTGGGTTGCTGGTTTTGAGAGAGCAGTTCTGGAGGCATCTCCAGCCATGCCAGGGCTGCTTCCAGTTTATTGCCTGTAGAGCAGAGGGATGTACATGGAGGGGAATGTGCCTTCCTCCCATCTTCAGTCAGGAACCCTGCAAAGCTGTCAGACACCAGCTGAAAAGGGGCTTTTGCTTCCTGGAAAGGGAAATTGAAAATCACCCCTGAAGACTGAGCAGCAGCATTCTCAGTGTTCTCCCATCTCCAGACCATCTCTTAAATATAGCTGTAAAATAATTCAAGTTTAAATGTTAATTTTTATATAAGAAGCAAGCTATAAATTGTTCTTGCTCTTTATTTTGACACTAGAGCTGCAAACAAGGCATGTCATATTGCCTTTATAAATTAACCCCCCAAAAGTGGCTCTAATTGACTTTCAAGATTTGGTAATATTGGTTTCCATACATGTTCCCAGGTTCTAGTAGTAAAAAAGGTCTACATACATGAATCATAAGTTATGAGAGGGAAAACTGAATTATGAAAATATCCATGTTGAAAGTACAATTTTTTTTTAATTATTATTCTTGGTTAGATAAGTAGCTTGGAACTGGTCATTTAAAGAATAAAAACAATGCTGGTTGCTTTTTCAGTGGCCTCTTCAGCTTGTGCATGTAATAATATATAAAATGAGGCATATTTCCATAGCTGCCATTCTGGAGTGAGCAAAGCTTGTTATTAGCTTGTCTAGCCTGGTTTGTTTGATTTGAACTTCAGTCAGGGGATGAGTGCATGCTTGACATTTCTTCTGCACTAAAATGTCTAAAGCAATGCCAGCCTGGGCTCCATTATGAGAAACAAGTAAAATCCATTCAGTATGTTCATGAGCAACTATTCTGACTTTTAATATACTTACAAAGTATATAACCACTCTTGGCTGCTTATGCAGCCAAATGTTTTTGATATTTAAAAGAAAAAAAAAAACAAAACAAAAACTAGTGTAGGTTTTCTTAGATATGGAAAAAGTACCAGCAAAATCCATATTTGTTTTATGTGGCTGAACCTGTTTATATTGCCCATGCTGAGGATTACATGCCCTTAAACAGGAGAGGAATTTTATCCAAAGCTGTTGAGCCTTCATTATAAAAGATGACACAGAAAAAGTGAAGAATTTCCTTAATGAGTGTGTTAGTCATGAGAATAGAAGACAGATCTGTGATTTTTAGCTCATTCCTCGAACTCTGGAAATATTTCAAGTACATCCCTGATCTGATCCATGTTGAACAAATAAATTGAGTATATCTTTGAGGTTATTAGTTTCAATGGGGCTTACACATGTGCTCAATAACTATGTACAATGAAAACTCTGCTGAGTTCAGGTTCCAGGTTTGCTATTCAGGTCAAGAACAATGGCATTTGTCCTGAGAGCTACAGATAAAACCACTCTGGGTGTTCAAAGTACTGTTCTCCAAGCTTAAAAATGTTAAAGAAATAGACAAAGTGTGTTTCTCCCTCTTGGATTCCCTGGAGATGTCTGATTTGGCTGATGACTTGCCATCAATGTGATCATCAGATAATCCCAGAATGAAAGCATCATTAAGATTGGGAAAAGCCTCCAGCGAGCCTGAGCATGGCCAAGGCCACCACTAACCCATGTCCCCAAATGCCACATCCAGATGTTTAAATCTTCCAGGGATGATGACTCCACCACTGCCCTGGGCAGCCTGTGCCAGTGCTTGACCATCCTTTAGATAAGAAACTTTTCCTGATATCTAAACTCCTCTGGCACAATTTGAGGCCATTTCTTCTTGTCCTGTTGTTTGTTACTTGGGAGCAGAGACTGATCCCCCAGTGATGTTCATCCCTTTAGATATTGCTGAGCAAGCTCCAGGCATCTCTTTTAATTAATGGCATTCTTTGTCTCTCTAAGTATGCCCAAACCTTTTTTTTTTCTCCTTTTGCCACAGCAATTAATTAGCCTGAAGGATGATATAAATGGCAGTGAGTGTGACCAGAAATCAGTGTGCAGAAGCAGCCTCTCCCACACACCTTCATGCTGGCTCTGCTGGAACCCTGCTAGGGCTCCTTCCCACAAGATGTGTCCGAGCAGGAGGCATCCAGGCTCTGCCCTTTTCCAGCAGCAGCAGCAGGAAGCGGTTTCAGAGTTCCTCCTTTGGGTTCATGCCACCCAAACATGGATATTTTTCTGGTAAATACAGCTTGCATGCAGCCTGCTTGACCTCAGTAAACACTGAGTGAGCCTGTGTGTAAACTTGAGGCCAGCGCGCCGTTGGTGACTTGGAGAGGCCGCTCTGGCAGCGGGGACCTGCCATCAATCACAACATGATTTTAGGGTCAGCCCTTGCAAGCAGAGCAGGCTCTGTCAGTCTGTAAAAACTCCAGATGAGGAGGAGCTGACTGGTGACAAAGCAGCACTGCTGTGTGAGGAGATTCATCTGTGGCACTGCAGTGCATGCAGAATAACAACAAATCCACACCTTTCCCCAAATTAGTCACTGTCAGTTTTTTTCCTGGTTGCTGGCAGATATCACTTGAATCTTCCTAACTAGACTGAGTCCCAAATAGTTCCAAACTGTCCCCTGGTCAACTTGTATGGAGAAGAGAGTGAGTTCTTCATTCACAAACTCTGTAAATTTGTGTTTCCTTAATGAAATCCCTACTTTGGGATATCTATGAGGTCTTTAAACTTTCTATCTCCAAATCTCCCTATAAAGGTCAAGGTTGGCACCTGGTAGTCAATGTTTTCCTTAACACTTCACATCAGACAGTGTAACTAACATCCTACTATTTATTGTTTTGTTCTCTGGGGGAAACTTGATTTTTTTTTCTTTTTTTCTAATGATTAACCCAGTCTGATTAACCCGAACCAGACATTTCTGTGATGGTTCCTGTCAGAACATTTTCAGTAGTGGCACAGTAGTGTTAAAGATGGAGATGAAGCAAGACAATATGGTTCCAACAAAGCTAATAGGAAAAACTCCCATGAACTTCAGCAGAATCAGGATTTAATCCCTGCTATTGTGGAGTTAAGAAAAACTCCATGAGAGAGAAGTCTTTAAAAGAAATTATTAGAGAACAGTTATGATCTCGCATGTCAAATGTATTTAATTAGAAGAATTTTTCCAGTACCTCTAGAGATTTAGGGACATGCAGTGGGACCTTTTCTGTTTGGAAAATACTTTGCCCATTGTGGGCACTAGGAGAGGAACAAAATTGAAGTAATCTGTATCCAATTGCAGTTAGAAATGTAATACAATGGGATAGGGCTGAGACCCACAGGGAAGCAGTGGCAGCACTCCCACTGACCTTAATGGGAGCTGGACCACATCCCACACGGCCTCAGAGACGTTTGTGGGGGGAAAAAAATGTCTACTGCAAAGCTGAAAGATGAGAACGAAGAAACGCATGGATTTCAAAACTCTGTGGCTCGAGTGGGGCCAGAGCCAGAACCTGCTGGAGCAAGCACAGAGTCAACGGTCAGGCAGGCTTGGTTTGACTCGTTCTGTTGGCTCCTTTGTTTTGCAGTAAGTTTTGTGGGTTTGTTTGCTCCCACTCTTAAAAAATACCTGTTCGTCAGCAGATAACGAACATTAGTAACTCCTCTGTGTAACTGATACGCTGGGTTTTTATCCAAAATCACGGGTTTTATCCAAAACCACAGTGTGTTTTCACTAATGAAGTCCAGCAGGAGCTGGTGACCTCCACTCTCAGCAGTTCCAGTCCTAGAGAAGAATGTGTCCCATGGGATCACCTGAGCAAGGCCTGGGAAAAGGCTGGCAAAAAAGAGTCTTACAGTGGTGGGGTTTCTCTTGCTGCAAGTGGAGGCAGATCATGGTGGTAAAAATGCCGCTGTCTCACTGGCTTTGAAGACAGCAGAAAAATGATGAGGGGGTAAAATTTGCCAGAGGTAAAATATTTTCTGGGTTTGAAACGCAGCTGAGGAAAGGCTTAATGGTGAAAAGGCATTTCCTTCATGTAGAAGAAAAGGAAAGCCCAAAGAAAGAGAATGAAAATACCTTCAACCTCAACAGGGCCAGCAAAGGCCAGAGAGCTCCCAAGCTGCTGTTGCTTCCTTGCCATTTTGTGACCATGAAGAAAGAGGTCTCCACCATGGTTCAGTTCACAGAATTCTGGTTTCTGATGTACAAATGTGGAGAGCTAAAGCCAGGACAAACACAGACCCTCTTCTGGATACCAGGATGAGCTTTGCTCTGTGTCTCTCCAAGTGCATTGGTTCTCCAAACTACATGGAACAGTTTCCAGAACTTTCAGCAAAGCAGGGCTCGCCAACACCAGCTTCATAGTGAATTAGGAGGGTCCTCACCCCCAAAGAGCTCTCGGAGAGACAACACACAGGAGGAGCCCAGCTCCTGAGCAAAGAGCTGCCTGTGCTTCCAGAAGAACTTGCTAGAAGCCACAATGCATCTTGGAAGGAGCGGGGATCATATTTCAGCCCTGGATTTTAGGCACACGTTGTGACAGCCAGCGGCAGACATGCCAGGAACTTCATTCCATAAATCACATTTCTTGCAAAGGAGGCCTCTGTGCTCAGTAGTAGTAGCGTTTGTTTCTTCTTTTTCTTGGCTGCTTTGCTTGGAAGTAGTGTAAAGACTTAACCCTGGTGAGAAGGACCTGCAGAGAAATAATGGAGTATGTGAGAGCTCCGGCTTTTGCCTTGTTAAATGAAACTTTGTCTATATAAACACCCTTGAAAAAACCCACTGGTAATGCTGCAAACATGGGATTCAGCAATGGGCTGTTTTCATTTAGCCTCTTGGCAGCATTTTTAACAAGAATATGTTTTTTTGCGACTTTCAAACCAGACACATCATCTTGGATGAACTATAATGGTAATAAAAGCATTGCAAATATCTCTATTTCTAACCCAGGTTTTGCTGGAAACATCTTACTGCTCAGAGGAGAAATAGAGCCTTCATGTACTGAGTGCAAATTGCTTAGAATTGAGCATATTCCTTTCTTTACCTACACCCCAGCTCTACTCTTAGTGTTCTTTGGTTGGCCCAGTATCACCCCCCTTGTTAAGGGTGGCTTTTACTTTCATCCAGCTGTGCTGCAGAAACTTCAGAAGCTGCTGACCTGATGTACTTTGCCTTTTCCCTGTGAAGTGTGTGATGTGTTTAATGCAGCAGTGTTTTGTATACACAAAGGCTATCATCACCCCAAATTACCTGTTTGTAGACAAATGTTTCCTCAGTCACTTGCTGAGGGTGAGCAAGATCTCTGCTGTCAGGTAAGAAAAGGCCTCAGTCTGGAGCCAGGCCTGCTTTGAACATTTCTGAATGAATATTTTGTAAAGAAATGTATATATGGAGACATGGTGTTCAGCTTGATTATAGTGGTGACCCTAAAAAATGTAAATGGAAGTGGAGATAGTAATCAAAAAGGGTTTAATTAGCAAAGCACTCACTGATTTGTAGAGCAGACATAAGCAGCTTCAATTTGAAGTTCCTGCTCATACCTGAGATGCTGAACCCCATCATCAGCTCATCATAACCTTGTATTATTAACTGTCAGCCTAGGGTTAGGAAGGACTTTACCCTCAATAGTATCTAGAAATTTACTCCAGAATCTCTCTCAATAGCTGAAAACTTTCGAACTTCCATGTGTTCTACATTTTCTTGTCATTGCCAGCTGGTAAAGTTTGGCATGACTGTCACTGTTAATCCTGAGCAGCACAACTCCATTCATTGCACCAGTGAATTCAGTATTTCTTTTTATTCTTGTCTGATCTGATCCCATTCTCCCTGAACAGACATTCTCATCTTCCTGTGTTTGACAGTCCTTGCTAGTCTTATGCTATCATCAAAATTCAACATGCTCCTATTTTCTGTGCCAAGAATATTAATGAAAATGTCTAATATTGATCTAATATTACTATTAAGCTAATTATCTAATAACCCAACAATCAGTGTCTGGGAACTCTCCTGTTCCACTCTCTCTATCTTGATGTCCTGTCAGTTTGAGATGACACTTCCAGTTTCTCTAAGAATTCCCTTCTGGCTTTCTGCTGGAAATGCTGGGCTCTGCCCCTTGCTCTGCTCAAAAGCTGGGTGAAGACCAAAAAGCATATTTCTTTAAAAGGTACTTGTAATAGAATCACAGAATGGTTTGGGTTGGAAGGGACCTTAAAGCTCATCCCATTCTACCTTCTGCCCTGGGAAGGGACATTTCCACTGCCCCAGGTTACTCCAAGCCCTGTCCAGCTTGGTCTGGAACTCACAGGGATGGGGCAGCCACAGCTTCTCTGGGCACCCTGTGCCAGGGTTTCACCAACCTCACAGTAAATCATTTCTTCCTAATATCTCATCTAAACCTGCCCTCTGTCAATTTGAAGCCATTCCTTCTTGTCTTGTCATTACATGCCTTTGTAAAATGAAAAAAAAAAAAAAAACCAAAACCAGCAGGCCTCTTGAAGCTGGGGTTGTCTCTGAGCCAAAACACATCTTAATAATAAGAAGTTGAGTGAAAAAATGAATTGTGCCTTCTACAAAAATGCTGGGTTTATAAGAATCATAGGTAATGGGATGTTTATCACCAAGAGCCCCCAGTGCCTCATTGACTGAGCCATCCGTGAAGATATAGATTGGGTGTGTTGTCACACAGCTGCTGTTTGCCAGTGCAGTTTAATTCCTTGAAGATGTGGCCTCAGCACCGAGGAGGGTGCCCTGCTTTGCAGCAGAGGTTCCTCAGGGAACGCCGATGGCAGCTGCAATGCCACCACCACTGACCACAGCAGAAACCATCGCCTCCAAACACGTTCATGTGGAACAAACACCATGTGGAACATCAGAGCCCATGCTGTTCTCAGGGGCTTTGCTCTTTCACCTGTGTCCTCCTTCACCCAGCAAAGCGACCATCAGCGCACCACAGCCCGCTGAGGGCCCTCACCAGAGGAAGGAGCGAGGCAGCAGCACCATTGTGGTGCAGATCATCCTTCCAGCCCGTGTGGTGCTCCAAGAGGCAGCCATGGAGTTAACTTTGTGCTCTGGCGTGGCTTGGAGCTGCCAGCCAGCCCGTGAGGAGGAGCAGGGCCCACGCGCCGGAGCCGTCAAGCTGCAACACGCCAGAGCCATGGCGGCGCTCCCGGCACGGCTGGGCCTCACCCCGCTGCTCCTTCTGCAGCCTCCCAAAGGCCAGTGGAAAATAACAATCAGGTGCTGCATTGTTTGCCTTCAAATCTCCCGTGCCAAGCACAACAGAAATTCCCTGAGCTGTGAGGTGCAGACAGGCACAGGAGCGGCCCACTGGCAGTGCGTGCTCCTGCTGGTTTGTGACTCCCCAGCCCAGGGCTTTTTGTACTTTGGGGCTGTGGGGACAGCACAGCCATGGTGCTCCAGGTTTGTGTCGGTATTGTCATTTCATGGAGTCACAGAGTGTGCTGAGTTGGAAGGGATCCATCAGGACCATCAAATCCAGCTCCTGGCCCTGTGCAGGACATCCCAGCTATCCCATCCAGTGCCCAAGAGTATTGTCCAAACACTTTCTGAGCTCTGTCAGCCTTGGTGCTCTCACCACTGCTCCTGTTCCAGTGCTCAACCATCCTCTGGGTGAAAAATATTGATACCTAAACCTTTCCATAAATATCTCATTTTAATGATGTTTGATGCAGTGCTGTCCCTGCTGTCGGTGCAGGCTGAAAGCACAACTGACCATGCTTTCTTTTTTTCCAAAAGTTTGACTGGCCTAAATAAAAGACTGGATAACTGGCATTGATTTAGATTACTCAGGAAATTCCTGTAAATGTAGCAAATTTGCAGTTTACTGGCTATTGCATGCAGTCTCTCCCTGACAGTATGTGCATCACCCCATGCTTCTCTGTGTGACAAACCATTAGTGCCAAGGGGTTCTGGTGTGGGGAAAGGGCTCTTTAATGAAGCAAAATTATAAGGAGGTTTTGTGGCTGAAAGCTGAAGCTGAAGAATTCAGACCAGTAATAAGGTGTGCATACTTGGCCACTGGAGAATTTAATATCTGAAACAATTTGCCTAGGGATATGACGAATTCTCTCTTTGAAAACTTAAATTAAGATGGGGTTATTTTTTTTTTCTAAACAATCTGGTTCAACCAGAAGTTATGGTCTTAATGCTGGAGGTTCTGGTAGCAAGTGCCTGACCCAGGCAATGCAGGAGTTCAGACAAGATGCTGCAAGTCTCCACTTGGGTGAAATAAAATGTTTTAAATACTGTACTAAAGCATTGCTTACCTTCATGCTTTAAGTCTTAACACAATCTTTCCTGCATCAAGAAGTGGGGGAAAAGTGAGAACAAATGGCATTTTCTGAATTTTTCTGTGATGTGCTTTTACTTCTGTATCTATTCCTCCAATAACTTCTCCCTGACATTAAATATGACTTGGCTTAAAGGGAATTGTCTCACCTTTAGAAAGCCTCCTGATCTCTTTTCTTGTCCTGGGGAATGGGTTACTGCTTGCCTGATGGAACACCAGTGCTAAGGGATAATTCACCAGGAAATACCCCAGGCCAAGCAATGAACTGCACAGCAGCCCTCTTTCTACTCATTTTCCTGCAAAAACAATCCTTGTGTGCTTAGATATTTCAGGAATGCAAAATACAGTGGTGGTAGTGACTTTTGGAGTTGCTAAGTATATTTTTCTTCTCTTTCCTTAGCATAGAGGGGAATTTTACAAAAGCCCCTATGGTGGGCAGGGCACAGACCTCCCTGGCTGGAGCAGGATTTCTCCCCCTGGCCTCTTGGGGAGGAGCTGTGGCTGAACTGCAGTGGCATCCAAACCACTGCTACCTGCCCAAGTGGCTCCTGACCCTTTGCAGATGAGCTGGGGAGGGTATGGGCATGGAGAAGTTTCAAATACCTGGGCTGGCAGGAGTTGCCAAGGCTGTCACCACAGCAGTGCTGAACAGTCAACAATAGGCTTGTGATTAGAAGGGGAAAAAAGGCAAACAAGAAGAGGACCTTTGATACAATCCCATAGAAACCACCCCTCCAACCCAAGAGCACCCTACAAATTCATCCAGCACTGTATAAATCAACTAAATTAATCCAGTGCTCATGATCTAGATGAGCCCTTGTGCTCATTTCAGCTCTTTCTGTACAAGGACCTTGAAGGAAAATGAAGATAAAGGCTTGTATGTGCGGCCTACTTGACTTTTCTCTGTCTCTGTGATAGTGGTGAATGAATGTCTACAGGGAATGCCAAATTTAATTATGTTGTCTGTGAATAATGAGTCTTCTCTTAATACTCTGGAATTAGTAGGTAAACAAGAAGTGTTTTTTGGGGACATAGATGTAGTGACTCCAGTATTGGCCATGATTTTACACATAGATTTATTCAGTCAGTGGGTTTGATGAACCCTCAGACCATGTCCCCAAAATGACATCAGCCAGACTCCCTCTCTTGTGCTTTAGGAGCTCATCCTAATAAATGTTGTTATTTTTTAGCCTGTGAGCAAAGCAGGGTTAGAGGAGAACTGAAATACCAATTTACCTCATGTGAAAAGCAGGCAATGTCCAAGAGATAAAATACTGGAAAATTATTCTTTCATTTGTCAGCATGCTAAAGCCAGGATCCATCCTTTTGCTAAATTATTCTTCATTGTGTACAACACAGCTTCACAAATTATTGCTTTTTCAACCTTACTGCCCAGTAGTTATTGAAATGAACAGAAAAATTCATGCTTTCATTTAGAAAGTTGCTCACTTTGGAGAAACAAATTTATTTACCAGCAAGAATTTTACTTTTTGAAGCAAAACCAGTACTTTGCTGGAGAGTGTTTTGGGGAAAACTGCATATGTTTATCTCCCTATGTTTCCTGAAAATAGACAGAAAAATCTTTCTAACAGAGGTTCTCTTTATTGGTGATGAGGCACAGACCTGAAAATCTCTGGTGGGTTGGGAGCTGGCAGCTGTGAATGTTCTTATTTTCTTCTGCTTTTGTGGCTTTCATCAGCAGAGATGCACAGGGTGGCATTTGGAGATTGTAGCTCACCAGGAGAGTGGGAATAAAACCCTTTGGATAGGCAAGGAGATGAGATTTATACAAGGAATTTCAAAACCTGCAATTGAGGACTGCATGCAGGTAAATTTTGCTGGGCAGATGTTTCTGTCTTGGCCTGAGACACACACACTTTACACTGCTTTGTGTTTGGCCAGTAAATTATTTAATGGAACAAACAGTTAATCTTCAGTCCCAGCCTTGACTCTGGCTCTGCTCTTTAACCTCGTACTCGCTCCAGAGCAAATGTTCCTGCTGACAAATTCACAGTGATTTTTCACATTGTTGGCACGGTCTGGCACATTTCTTCAAGGAAAATAAATCTTGATATCAAATAGGGAATATTCACCTAAGGAGGAGCTGAGTAAAGGTTGGCTATTGGTTATTTGGGTGTACCTTCCTTCAGGGGAAGAAACTCATCCTACTGTTTAACTCTTGAAAGATACTATTGACTTTAAATAGAAAGAAAAAACATTGAGAGCAGACTACAATCTCCTGACAAATATGTAAAATCCTGTCCATGTGTATTCACAGAGCAGAGCTGGAACCAAACAATGAATAAAAACCATCAGAAAACTTGCAGTAGATGAGGCAATGAGCAATGGCCCAGAATGAGTGGGGATGAGCTTTTTAGCAGGGCTGGTTGTGATCAGACAAGGGGAGGGTGGTTTCAAACTAAAAAAAGGTTGATATAAGGAATTTTTTTTACAATGAGTGTGTGAAACACTGGCAGAGGTAGCCCAGAGAAGCTGCCCCATCCCTGAAAGTGTTAAAGGCCAGGTTGGTTGGGGTTGGAGCAACCTGGTCTAGTGGAATGAAATTATTTTTAATGTCCCTTCCAACCCAAATATTTTAGGACTCTGTAATTCTAGAAAGAATAAAAGAAGATGTGGCCCTGGGGTGCTCTGTAGCAGTAATAAATTCAATTATAAATTTCTAGGACTGGACAGGTATATAACTGAGCCTTACCCCAGCACAATGACATCCTGGATGGAAAACTGCTCAAAGGGAGATTTGTCATATGGAAGTGGTACCCAGTCCTCACAAGGAAATAATTTCTGCTGCTTATCTACAGGCTCTTCTGCAATGTGGGGTGAACTGAAGTCAAATATTACACTCTAAAAGACAATTACGTGTCTTTCACTTCCTCAAGTCCCTCGAAAGCCAAACAGTGCTATCTAATCTAAACCACCCCAGCTCTTCTCCATCCCCTCAGACACATGCTGTGCATTACATTTCTGCAGGAATCCACTGCAGTCTGCTTCAGCAATCCCTTTGAAGTCCTTGGAAGCTTATCGGTACTCCAGCAAGCAAGGGTGTGTCTCCAGGCCAGCTTGCGGGCGACCATAAAGCACAAATTTATCCCAGAGGCCACAGGTGGCTGTCTGGGGATTTTTTTTTCTCTGAGTATAAAGAAATCTCCAGAAGTTACCCCAGAATAAAGGGCTTCTGGGGCTGTCAGTGCTGCTGAGTGGGAATGTAGCGTGGGCATGGCTCACCAGGACTTAAACAAAAACCTTCAAGAAAGCAGTGAAAATGGTCACAGCTGCCTTGTGACAAAACTCAGCGGGTAAAAACAAAGAAGGTTGGCAGGAGGCATCTGCCTATCTGCCCTCCAAACCCCAGCAAATGCCCCAGGTGCACCCACCAGCACCAAACCTCACCTGCCCAGCTCCATTCCCACTCTCCAGAGGAGGTACAGACCCCACTGCCCCTGCTCATCACCATTCTCATCTCCCTTTCCCAGTAACTACAAATGCTTTGCCAAAAAATAAAAGCTGGAGAATGGTTTTAATGCCACAAGAGAAAAGCAAAAAAAAAAAGAAAAAAAAAAATCTGACATTAATCCTATGATGAAAATGGTTGAGCAAGTATTTATGTCGATTTAGGGCTGTTCTTGTTACATTCTTGAAACTACTGAGGTTATCTTGTAATCCATCTGAATTGCAGCTTGAGGCATTTTGAGCTAATTTTCAATTGTGCTGCATTTAACTATTCTTTACCTCCTTCTGCCTCCCAGTATTTGTGGAAAAACCTTCATCAGGCTTAGGAAACCTATGCCTAGAGCCTCTGAGGTGTCTCTGCATCAGAAAATGGAGACAGGATTTCTTAAAAATACAAATTTCAGGGTCTGATGAGATTTTGGATTCTGTTGAGAGATGACACTTTTGCAGGGCTGTGTTTTGGCTGGAGGAGGGTTTTCTGAGCTCCCTTTCTGTTTATTTTCTGAATGTTTGGAGTGAATGCACGTCTCTATAGATGTTTAGAAAGCAGCAGTGCTGGAGATGAGGTTTATTTATTCCCAAGACATGTATCATGCAAACAGCTGTGCACTGCTTCTCCTCACTGCTCTGGTGATGAGATTCAGCTCCCAGCCCACAGATCCCACAGGGAGAGGCAGCACAGCCCCCCAGGAGTGGGGTCTGCAGTGCCTGGAGGCTCCTGCCTCTCCTCCAGCATCAGGCTTATCCCATTCTGCAGCTCTGTGGAAAGGGGGAGGAAAACTGGACATGACCCAGCACTCACAGAAGCTGTGGCTGCCCCATCCCTGAAGTGTCCAAGGCCAGGCTGGACAGGGTTTGGAGCAGCCTGGGACAGTGGAAGGTGCCCATGGCAGGGGAAGTTGGACTAGCTGGCCTTTAAACGTTCTTTCAACTCGACCCATTCCATGATTCTAATATGGAATGTTAGAATTAATTCCCTTCTCCCACCATTCTCTCTATTAACAGAAGAGCTCCAAATGGGTGGCAAATTTGCCAGAGTTTTGGATGCAAGGGCATTAGGAGGTTTTTTTTCTGCTGGGCCAGTTTGGTGATCTTCTCAGCATCCAAGAAAAGGAAGTCTCAGTACCAAACCCAGCATTTAACATATCCAATGACCAGAGAGATTTTCCTGGAGCACAAAGCAGCTGGCTGTCTCTAAGCACATGGGATCATAGAATGATTTTCCTCTGGGATCTTTTGCCAGTTGCTCCCCGAGGAAAGTGGGGGTTAACCCCATTTTTCACATGCCTCTGGAAAACACTCCTGATCTCCTCCTTACCCCTTAAACCAACAGAACCTGGGGTATTCAAGGCAGGAATGAAGAAAGAAAAGAAACCCTGTATTCCCCAAAGAAACTTTGTATTTCCCCATCACGTCCTGGCTCCACGGCAGTTTTAGGGGCAGCACCATATGAGCCCCTTCCTTTCCTCCTTCAGCTTCTTTTCCCTTTTGTCCCTTCTCTTGACCCCTGTGGCATGGAAAGAGACCCATTGCTTGTAGTTGCTCCTGCCTGTTTGTTTGCAGAGACAGGGTTAAACCTGCATTATTTCTTATCTATAAATTATGTTTTTCCTGTTGAACACTATTACAAATGCAGCTCCTTTGCTTTTAGCTCAATTTTTCACTGCTTGTTCCTCCCCCCCCCACCACCCCCCTTGGTTGTACTCTGGTGATCACAGCAGTTTCTGTTTAAAATGTTTCAGTTTCTCTGTTTTCTAGAATTAACCGCGAGCTTGTTGCTACATGTGGAGCAGGGCGGGACTGCTGATGCCTATATTTTCTTTCTTTTTTTTTTTTTTTTTTTTTTTTTTTTTTCCCCTCAGAAAGTAGATTGCTGAATGTAAGGCTTCAGGGAATAAAATTTACAGGAGAGAAATTGCCTTGTATGTTTTTAAGGCAGAGCTACATTGCTGGCCAACACAGGATTTCACCTTTTGCATGCCATGAAAAACTCTTTTTAGAGCTAATGCTTTCTATAAATCTGGGATCAGTGTTTCTCCAGTTCCTCACTCCTTACTACCCTTTTCTTGTCCTTTGTGGCCAAAATTGAATTTGTTGCTTTCAGATGTGTTGCTGCTCTAATTTGCAGGTAAGGAGGATGAATATTCCAAAAATTTGGAGCCCTGTGTAAAATCTTTTTCTTAGAAGAGATTTTTGAGATTTATCATTTGTCACCAACCAACATCATGATCCTTTTCAAAGGACCTGCAAAATTTTGTGACCCATCCAGCTGGGGGAGGTAGGGAGAGGCTATTTGTCATGAAACCCCCATGGGGGACACCTGTGGGACAGGTCTAAAAGGGTCTCCTTGGGAAATTAAAGGAGCACCAGGATTAAAAACCAGCAAAAGCATTGCTGCACATCCTCACGGACCTGCTGTATTCCTCCCACTAGAGGACAGCAGCTGGGCTCGGCAGCCACCAGGAGCATTTCACAGCAGAAGCAAGAATAAAACAGCCCTACCCTTCCTGTAGAAACTTGTTCCTTTCTAGTGGTTTTCACATAATGAATCCCAGTGAATATTTAACTAAGTCTCCCCTGTAATCAAGTTTCTGGCCTCTTTACTTGTACCCACAGTGCAAAACATTTCCTGACCCACTGAGCTCAGCAGCCCTGGGAGTCTCCAGCAGGATCTCTGCTCAGTTGGCATCAGGAGAGCAGCATGAGGGGTTTTGGGTTTTTCTCATCCAGCAGTCACCAACACGACCTTTGCTGTCCTTTAAGAAATGGAATCTGACCTCAGCTTGGCTATCTAAATCAAAAGCAGGCCTTCTCTTCAAGCCCTGAAATATGGCTGTGTGTTTATACATATATGAATATTCATTCATATGCATATGAATATTCAGTAATGCAAGTCTGGATTTCATGCAAAGCAAGCTTCCCTGCAACCCTTTATTTAAAACAGAGAAGAATGAAGGAGAAAAGGGTGTTTCTGGGTCTGTGGGAGCAGGGAAAAGGACACTTTGGGTCTGAGTGTGGGAAACCTTTCTGTGACTTTGCTTTAAGCAACTCTCCATCCCTGAATCAAATTGTCTTTGGACTTTATCTACCTGACCATCACCTTGCCATCCCATTTTTGGGGACTGCAGCTTGTGAACATGGTTACAGAGTTAAGAAATGAGGGCTGTTAAACCTCGATGCATCTCTGTTTATGTGGAGACTTTCTTGGGCGGATCACTGGCTACTTTCCAAGGCAATCCAGAGAAATTGTGGGTACCACAATCACCTGGCAAAGTGGAGGAGGAGGCCATCCAGTGGGGACTGGAGCTGATAAAAGGCATGGCTTTCACTGAGAGAGACACAGAAAGGAAGAAGCAAATTCCTGTGAAAACTATGGTAGGAGATAGGGAAGGGAAATTATGTGCAAAGGATGGGGAGAGGAGAAAGAATATTAACTGCCTGGAGAATGCTGACTTGAAAGATGTTTGAGGGTTAAGAAGAATGAGGCAGGGAAATAGTTGTAGGCATTTAGTGCTTTATTACCCAAGGTGGGAAGTAGGAGAATTACTTTTATTTTACATTTTTAACTGCTACAGAGTGACTGTGCCTGCTTGTGTCTGCACCTGGGCCTGTGGGAGAGAGAACTGGAAACGCAGAGCTTGGCACTGCAGCAGAGGATTTGGGAAGCAGGAGGGATCTGCTGGGATTTGGTGCTGTGGGACAGCTGGGTCCTGCCCAGAAAGAACAGAGTGCCCACACTGTGGGTTCCTGCCTTCCAGTTTGCTGCTCCTTCCAGGGTTTGAGCTGTAACACGAGCCCTGGTGTGAGGCTGACTTCACACCTCCCGCTCCCAGGCTGTGCCTGGAAGTTGGAGCACCTCTGCTGAACCCTGCGGTGTCACCAGAGAGGAATCTGATCTGATGTAACACTGCAGGGGAAGCTGCCACAGCCACAGCGGGTCCAGCGAGACACAGGGCTCCAGTAAAGCAAACCAGTATTGATCAGCTGGAAACAGAAATGAGAAGTGCTTGGGCCAACAAGCAAAATATACCCAAGTTCTGTAACAGAGGGAGAAATATTCTTTGCAGCCTTTGTCTTCTCGTTTTTACAAGTCTGGCTCTGTCTTGCTGTGCCCTGCTCAGCACTCAGAAGTTTATTCACAGGGTTTCTCTGCAGTCTGCTTTAAAGGAGATCACTGCTAAAAGATCTTCTCCAATGGATGCTGCTTTCCACTGTTTAGAAATTATACTGCTCCCCAAGAGTCAGGGGTGCTCTACCAGGACAGTGTGTGACAAATTCTTTATGAGGGAATACATAATAAATGGAGGATTTTCTTTTATTTTGATTAGTTAGTATTCAATATTTGCATTATGGAAGCGCCTGGAGGTTCCAGCTGAGATCAGTGCCCTATTGTTCTAAGCCATGCATAAAAACATGGTCAGAGATGAGGAGCTTACCATCTAAATAGATGAACTGGATAAAGGGTGGGAGACAGGAAGCATCTATTATTCTCATTTCATAGCTGGAGAGCTTGGACACAGACAAATTAAGTGCCTTTCCCAGGAAAGCCAATGGAGAAGGACAGAAATCATTGAATGTCCAGGATCCCAGTGTAATACCCTGCTCAAAACACATCATATTTCCTGTTTAAATATATCTTGCAACACTGTAATGAAAACAACAAATATTTGTTTGGAATATTTTCCTTAAGACGCACAAAATGAGAGGAGCAGCAGAAAGGTTACATGGCTACAAGGCATAACAATCCAAGGGGAGTGTTGATACTCAAATGCCATTACAAGACATTGACAAAGCAGCAGTCAAAATAAGATTTTTTTTCTCAACTACTTAGCCTTACTGCCTGAAGAAGTATTTTCTAGAATATTCAGCTGTTCATAATGTCGAGGAAGATCAAAAAATTGATAGACAAAAGCACTTAATTTGCCCCCTTCTCTAGCTTAACCAAAAATGAGGTTTCCTTGTTTGATAAACACCCAGTAAAACTATCCTTTGTTGGGCCAGGAACTGCAACCCCCCCTTCCCATACACGTTTTCCTGCAAAAGAACTTGGTAGCCCACCTGTTTCACACTTTCGTTGATAATTATTGGATTTATTTGCATTAAAATAATTAATTTTTATCTCAATTTTTCAGTTTAGCAGCCTCTTGAAGTAATACCTGGTGACAACTACTCAGGGAAGACTCTCTTTTAGCAGTAGCTTTTATTTTAGAATGGGGTTGCTTTTGTATGAAATTACTTTTCCTAAAGACACTGAAAAATCTATAGAGTAACTTTGCCTGTCTCTTTCAGAAGTGGGTTCCTATGATTTGCTCCTTGGTACCCTAAAAAGGAATTTGAAGATGCCTGGAAAGAGAACGATAAACACTTTGGAAACCAGGTAAATATTTTACCTGCCAAAGGTTGGGTTTAGACACTTAGCTTTGGAAGAAGTTCAAAGAAAAAAAAATTAAAAAATAAAAATAAATCTTAGACAAGCATTTAATCATATCTAGCATGGGTAGGAGAAATTTTTTGGATGGGACAGTTGGAATAACAGGGAAGAATTGTTGATTCCCATTGTCTTTCATGGAGAAAATCCTCGGTGATGTGTGAGGTTGAATTTGGATCTAGGGAGTTTCTCCTCTTAGACCTCTAAGACTTAAATGTGTGGGCTTTCATTTTCTTTCATTTTTTTCCCTAATTTAACTTCTTGTATTTTATTCCTGCTTTCATCAGATGGAGCTGCGGCATGTTAGCAGGTCCTGCACCTGGAGAACAGATCAGTGCAGCAGAACTTCCTTCCCCGGGGTACCCACGGCCTCCCCTGCCATCTGTCTGCACCGTGCCAGGAGCCGGGGCTGCTTCCTCGCTGCAATTCCATGGAAGAGCCGGGTCCCCTGGCTGCCCTGATGTCTCCACACTTGAAAGAAATGTCAGAGAGTCTGCGAGGAGCAGAACTGAGAGCGCTCAGCAGCTCTGTGCTGCGCTTTTTTCCGAGGTGACTTTTCCCACATTACTCGGAGGGGCTGCTTGCCCATCTCACCCCATCTCTCGAGCTGTTCGTCACCTGCTGAACCTTCTGCCTTCATCCCTTCCAGCCGGGCTTTGGTGGGTGAGCTGGGCTCTGCTGGTCCAGCCCAGGAGCACATCTTCACCGTACCCAGCAGGTAACAGAGATGTTGGGCAGCACGAATCCATCTCCTCCCCTCTGCTGGGGATTTGGCCGAGCCCAGCTGTGCCCTCGCTGCAGCTGGAGCCGGGCTCGGACCCTGCCCCTGTTGAACATTAACTGCATCCCTGCCTGCGTGCGGAGGGAGGACCGGAGCTGGGCTGACAGCAGCCACAAAGAGCTGGCAGGGCTGAAAGATTCAATTTAACTTTCTTTCTCCTCCCCCGCTTCCATATGCGAGGGCACACAGCGCTGTTCCTGCTTTTGAAACTTGCGGGGCAAAGGAGCATTGGTGTCCTCATTTTCCTTCCTCCCTATTGATGTATCATTGCCAGGATGAAAAAGGACGTCTCAAGAGCTTTTGAAAAAATGGGTGACTACTCAAGACATTTTATAAAGGAGGAAGAATGGGAGAGAAAATAGGACTCGGTAGGGGGTAGAAGGAGCCTGAATGTGTGCCTTGTCTGTCTATTCTTTCGCTTGAAACCTGGAGCTGTTGTTCCTATTTCAGTTCAAACTGTCACCTTTAGTTCATGATGGCTTTACTGCCCTTGCTCCTGAACCTCAACAGATTGGGGCTTATTTACCTATTCACACTCTGCTGTGGAACCTCATTAATAGGCTTATTAGCCACACCATTCACGTGCAGGAGGGCTCACAGAAAGGATCCCAGCCACTTTGAGAGGAGGAGGAAAAAACTGTAAAGAGATTATGCTCTCATTCAGCAGCCTAACTGCTATGAAAGGCTCCCTGGGCCCACTGAGATCTCTTGAAGCCTAAATATGATGACAGAATTGATCTCCCCCCCCACCCCTTTAATTCCAAACATGCTTCTGCTTTTCTCAGATTGAGGAGCTGGGCTGTTGTGGGCCACTTTAGGAGAATGTGGCTCATTTAAGAGAAAAGGCTGCTATTGATAGACTGCTATCTTTTCATCCTCCAAAAGAATAAATTCTGACAAGTGCTTCCAGACCTTGGAAATAGGTGTTCTGATTTGTCATTTTTAGTGGAATGCTTCCTTTTCTTTCAGAGCATGCCAAGATATCGATGAATGGGGAAAGGTATTGCAGCTTCCTGTGCCAGACAATAATTTATGTGAGAATGTGTTAACAATGTTTTCAATGGGCGATGGACATGCCCGGTGCTGGGAAAATTGGATCTTGACTGTGACATCTCAGCTTCTCAATTAGAACATTCAGATGTCTGTTGCTTTAGGAACAACAAAAAACCCTCCACAAAACCAAAAAAACTAAACCTGTGTTTCCAATCAATTACAAATTTGTCTGCCATCCCTCATAAAGACTGCAGTAGTGGTGGGAAAATACATGCTGGGAGGTAAGTACATACTCTACAGAAAACTTCTTTTCAAGTTTTTGGTGTCTAGGTGTTTGTAAATAGTCTTACACTATGACGTGTGGCCTCAGTCCTTGAAAATCCCCTTGATCAATACTGCACACACCATATAAAATGTACAGTAGAGCTTAAATAAAGTAACATTAAATTGATCAACACTGATTAAATTTGAGGCAACCACCACTTATTGATTTTGTTGTCAAGCTGACTCTACACAAGCAAGCATTACACAGACTCCATATTCAAAACCTTTCAGTTGATGGTATCTGAAGGAAATGTTTTATTAAGCAAGGATCAGGCTAAGCTATATTGAATTCTGAATACCCATATTATGCAGTTTTAAATCTGTGTGTCCAAACAAATGATGTTTGCATAACTTTTCGACAACTTTTCCCATTTGGGCACCACACAGGTATTAAATGTGCCCTGTCAGACCAATTCACGGCGCAGCTGCAATCAAGCTTTGGACTGAGCCGCTCATGAAGGTGACTTTTGGAGCGGGTGTTATCCGACCACCCTCTCTAGATGGAACTGGCCACAGGCCAACCATGGCTTCTGAGCCAGAAACACTTCAGGAGAGGTTTCGAGGACCGCTTTTGAGCTGGTACCATTTTCGTGTGAGGATGCAGATGCTGCCCAGCGCCGGGGTGCCGGTGCCGCAGCCGGGGCTCACCCTCAGCGGGGGCGCTTTCCGCGCTCCCCACTTTCCTTTCCTCTCCTTTCCAACCCGCTGGAAATCTTTCAGCGGAGCGCCCGTCCGGGAGCTGCTCGGGGTTCCTCCCCGGCAGCCCCGCGGGATGAGCTGTCCCGCTCCCCGGGCAGGCAGCGCCCGGAGCTGGGGTCCCGCTCCCCTCCCGCCCCTCTCCGGTGCCGCCGAGCGCTCCGGCTCCGCGCCGCGGGGGCATCCGCGACCCTGGGGCGGGGTGGGCGCTGCCGGCTCCGCACCCCCGAGGGCCGGGCGGGGGAAGGGGCTCGGCGGCGATTGGCAGAGCCCGGCAGCGCCGTCCAGGAAACGGCTCGGGTTGCAGCGGGGGGAGTGACCGGGGGAGGAGGAAGGAGCCGGAGGAGTGCGCCGAGACGGGGAAAGGGGGGAGAGAAAACCCACCTCCCACCCGAGGGGGCCGTCGGCGTGACAAAGCTGCGGCGGCTCGGGGCGGGCGGCTGGATGGAGCGGAGCGGGACCCGCGGCGCGCTGCTCGGCGATGCCCGCGCGGGGGAGGAGGCAGCTGGCGCCGGGCACGGCGGGCTCGCCCCTCTGAGGCGGTAGCCGCTGCGGCCGAGCCAGGGCACGGCACGGGACGGGGCGCCGGGCCGGCTCCTGCCTCGCCTCGCCGCCCTCCTGCCTGCCCCGGGCGCGTCCCGCGGGGGATGCGCGGCGCTGCGCCGCTGCGGGCTCGCCAGCCGGGGCCGCCCGCGCAGTGAGCGCGGCCGCAGTGCCGGCGCTTTCGCCCCGTCCCGGGAGCCGCCGCTCGGCACCGCGCCCCAGCCCGGGAGCCGCCGCGCAGCGGAGCCCGCCCGGCGCTCTCGCCGCAGGTAAAGGCAGCGGGCGGGCCGGGGAAGGGGCGGCCCCGGGCAGGGCTGGGCTGGGCTGGGGGTCCCGCCGCGCTGTCGACTCCGCGGGGCTCGGGGATCCCCCGTGCGGGGCTCGGAGCGGGATGTGCCGCTGCGGGCTCGGGGCGGGATGTGCCGGTGCGGGCTCGGGGATCCCCCGGTGCGGGGCTCGGAGCGGGATGTGCCGCTGCGGGGCTCGGGGATCCCTCGGTGCGGGGCTCCGCTCTGCAGGAGCTGCGGGTCGGGTTGTGGTCACTGTGGCCGCTGCGGTGCGGGGGAAGCCCGAGCAGCAGCGCTGTTCCGCTGCCTTCCCCGCATCCCCGCGGGTGTCTTTGGGGACGGTGACAGCAGGACAGGCAGCCCGGGCTGAGGAAGGGGAGCTCGGCCCCGGAGCAGCAGCCTCGGCTCGGTCCCGGCCCCGGCTCGGAGCCCCGTGCTGCCCCGCCGTGCTGCGCCCCGTCTGAGATAAGGGGGGAGAGAAATCAATGAAATATATATTTAAATGCAAAACGGCCCCTTCAAACCGGGACCCATTATGCGTTCGGTGTGAAACGCTATCAACATTTAAAACTTTATTGTCTCCTTTGTACCAAATCCCTGTAAATCTTCCACTAGCCTTTTCTCATTTTCATCTGAAAAGCCTGTTTGGGCTGAATAGACAGCAATCAGCAGCCTCTGGACTTCTCCCGCTCTCTGGAATGTCAATTAAAATGCAGATTTTTTTTCCCCCCTCCCCGATCTCTTGGTGGCAAAAGACTTGAGAAAAACAGGATAGTCCTGGAAAGCAAATGAAAGAAGTTCAAACAATGAAAAAGTACTGAAGCTGCCAGCCGGTTCCCATTAGTCCTTCAGAATTAATGTTTAATAGCTGTGATGCTCAGATTTGCTTGGAGATTGAACTCTGCTGAAGAGTCTTGTTATATATATATGTGTATATATGTTTTTATAGACGGTTGTATATTTCTGCATTTTCTGTCCATATACAATTCCTCTGTCAGTGGAATCGTGTTCATGAAGCTGTTAGCTTCAAAGCTTCATCTACGTGGATTTTTTCTGATGAAGATACTGGGCTTTTAGAGCGCTTGAGGTTTCTTTGTGGAGGGAAGGTCCATATTTCACTCACATTTTGCTCTTCCCCGCCTAATTGAGAAAGATGCTGAAAAGTTATACAGTGAGGAATGTATTGATTTGGTTAACATACTCTACAAATCGTACTGTCCCTGGGGAGTGATAAACATCTTATAAACAACAATGCAAGTAGATTAAAAAGAACACTGAGCATTGAATTTAATTAATGCCACTGCTGAACAAGTACTACTTGTTTGTGTGTGCGAGTGTGTTTAAACTGAAGTACAGCTTGGAGGAATTTGGTTGGGCTCCCAAACCAGTCTGCTTTCCCATGCTTGTCAGTTTGGCAAAGAAAATTTGGGCAGGTATGTGACGAGGTGAAAATTGACTTGATGAGCGAGTGGCAAGGAGAGCCATCAATCATTGGGGGCTGACAACTCCTCCCCAAAGTGTAGGCTGAGAAGAGAGACAGAGTTCCCTTTCAAGGGGAAAAATAAACACTACGTGTGGCTTTCACTGAGTCTGAGACTCCAGGAGGGATTATGGTATTGTAGTCAGGAAGCCAGAATTGTGGAGGCCAAAAAGCATGCTGGGGCTGTGTTCCAAACATTGAGATAGAGGTACATAATTATCCAGCACAGGAGGTCTTTCCAGGGACTCGTCCCCCGGCAACTCTGGCAATTAAACTACGAAAAGAATTTGGTTTCGTTTCATCTTCGCTGGACTCCACTTCTTTTGGGAGAGGGCAACCCTTGAAATTGAAGCCTGTTTGCTGTCCTGGTGCTAGAGTGCTTTGGCTCCATGGATGGGTGCAGAGCTCTGATTTTTGCGTTGTTGCACCTTCACAAGCCGGGATTTTGGCTTTGCTGCTGCCCTGTGGGTGAAGAATCCCTTCTTTCTGCCGGCAGATGTTGAGGTGCAGGAGGCAACAAAAGTCTTCAGGTGAGGAGACGCGGGGCCAAGGAGCCTTGTGCTCCACTTCTGGCTTTAGGATGAGGATAGGAACCACAAATGTGCTTTCAGTGGGGTTTAGTGTAGCCTGAAAATCTGAAACTGAAGGAATGTCAGCGGAATTAATGCTCTTGGAGTCTGAAATACACACTGGCCTTCTGGTATGTTTTCTTTCTGCAAAACCATGATGGGATTTTGCATTTATCAACATAGACCTTAATCGGAGTTTATAGGATGATTTATGGAAATTAAATCAGCATTACAGCCAGGCTGTTAATGAGGGGTTTCTACCCACTTTACAGCTGGATAAACTGAGCTGCAGGGCAGTGGAGCTGGGTGGTGGCATCCAGGGGGGTTTGCTCCATCCTGCTCCACACACAGACTGGTCCCAAAGACAGAGCTCTCTTCAGCTCTACACCTGCTCTGTGCTTATTTAGAGAAGGGCTGGGCAAGCTCTTGGCAAATGTTTGTGCAGTGGTCTGGTGGTGTTTTCACTGGAAATTTAATGGCAGTTGCTAGCTTGTGGTCTGGGGTGCTGGAGCCAGGCTGAAATCTTTACAGGAGGGACAGGGCTTTGAGGTGATACCAACCGAGTTGGGAAAAGCTTGTCCTGAAGTAGCAGGGATTCACCTTGTATTGTTTTCCTCAGGTGACTTCTTTATGCCATCCAAAACCTGTTTCTACTGACTCCAGAAGTTACTGAGTATAGTACCCAAGATAAAAGATGCCTCAACAGCGTTTGTGAACTTTGTGGCAGCTAGCACAAGGCTAATAAAAATCAGAATCAGCTCTTTAAATGGTTGGCTTTATAAAAGGAGAATCTGTGTCCCTGTTTCAGCTTGTTGAGGTACCACACCAAATCCCGATGACAAGGAATTTGGAGAAGGTTTATTTATCTCCACACTCCCTTACTTTTTTTTTTTTGTTTTTGTTTTTTAATTTTCAAGTGTTGAGGGCAGGAGGGAAAAAGAGGTTTTGTGTTATTTTTTCCCCTTCCAGACAAGCGCTCTCCAAATTTCAGTTGAGTTTCATCACATCTAAGATGAATCATTGACCAGATTAGAACAATTGCTGCAGTTACTTGTTTTATCCATTTACTGAGGTTTTGCTTTTATTTCTGAAGCGGAAAATCAGGTCTAATTTTCTGCTTGAGCTGTTTAATCACCCTGTGAGGAGGATGCTCTTGTGACCCTCACCTGGCATCATCTCAGTGTGGAGGCAACAGGGTCCCCTGAAGGGAGTGCCAGTTCCTTTGGTGCCACTTCTCTGTCAGACCATGGCTGGATTACCACTTAAATCCATCCATTTAAATTCATTTTATTATGAATAAGATATATTTTTCGGAGGTGGGGGAAAAAAAAAGTCTATCTCAATAAGCATCATTGAGAGACTGAGCAAAGAAAGTTTTGTGCACATGGCTTGGCAGGTATGGATGGAAAGTGGTGCTGGGCAGGTCTCCTATGAAATAGCAATCTATACCATATTTTATCCAGGTTTTCATTGCCTGTAATGCAGCGTAGCAAACCAATATCACTGCAAAGACTTGAGCCTTTCACCTGCCCAGGACTCAGGGGCTTCCAGAGGACACTAAACTGAGTCAGAAGAAGGTACCTCCATTGGGGAGCTGGAAGTCCTGAGTTGAAATAGTCTCACAGATTTTTCCAAGTCTAAGCAGTATATTTTTTCAACTGTTTTTCTTGTGGAAAATTACTGAATTCCTGCAAATTCATCTGGCTGCAGAACTGCCTAGGTGAAGGAATGAAAAACAAGGCAAACTTACATAAACCTTCAAACAATAACAAGAATATAATTTGTATAATTGTGGTAATTTTGTAGCATTACAGGTTATGTGCCTGCACATGTGGGTGCCTCTCATTTTTGAAAACCTGTATGTTTTTCTGTCAGTAAAATAGCTCTCAATATGTGCTGAGAAGTGATTTTGTGAAAACAAGGAGGACTTGGTTACGCCTCAGGTGATGATGGAAACTGCTAACAGAAGATGAAAAGTCACTCACTTTTCACATATTCTTGAAGCTGGAAAACTATTTTTCCCATCCTCCTGCTCCCCTCCCTCTCACTTCAGCTCCATTTGAGGCTTTATGAAGGTTTTTGGTTTGTGTTTGGAGATGTTTTTGCTGACAGTGTTCAATCTCTCTCCTCCCCGCAGCAGCAGCCGTCGTTCCAAGGGAGGAGGCATTACCCTGGCCGAAGGCACAGCTTTCTCTCCATGCTTCTCTAGAGGTGCTCAGATGGGATTAAAGTCCACATGGAGATATGGAAATGGACCAGGAATTTACTCTAAAAAGATGGTCAGCTGGGATTCGGGTTGCCTTATCTGCCTGGTGGTGGTCACCATGGCTGGACTTTCCCTGGCTCGACCTTCATTTAATTTAGTTGTTGAAGACACCACGGTGGAACCCGAAGGTAAATCACTCTCGAATGCTTCATTCCTTAAAAGAACTTAATTTTAAATTCTTGGACATCTGAAATAGAAGTCAAGATCTTTCCATGTGCTCTGGTAAATCTAAGGCAAGGAACAGAGCAGCCCTGGAGAGTTACGGTTTCTGACTTTCCCTGCTCTCGCCCGGGCTGTGTTTGTACAAGCGTGAGTTTGTTTATTCTTGTGCAAGCCAGTGGTGTCAGTGATTTCACTTGGGACTGTCATCACGTTGTATAATCAAAGTGCACAGATGAAAGTTTTCAGGAATGGGTCTTTAAGGAAACCAGTCCGTGGCACTTTGGTGCTGTTGTGTGTTGCTGTCTCAAGGAACGAAGCGGATGAGTGGCTGCTCTGCTCTTTGGGATTGTCTTAACCTGAGGAGTCCAGAGAAAAATGAATCTTGGTAGTTTTCATCTGTGAATGTTTATTTTTGCAGGCACTCTGCAAAAACGGTATTGCAGCTTTGTTGGTGTTTGCACTCGGGACAAACTTCCCTGGTGCTGTTACTGTCCAGGCACAATCGGTGGTGCAGTGTCTGGATCACCAGTTCTGGAGGTGTGAATGTTGAGATCTCAATAGAAGGGCTGGAGTTTATTGCTGTGAGAGCAAAGGCCATTCTAGACCTTCACGTTGAAAGAGGTGTTTTGAAAAAATGTCCTATTTTTAGCCTGCACTTGTTGGTATGTTCTTCTTGGTTTGTCTGTTCCTCAAGCTTTGCAAAGTGGTTTTCTTCTCTGGAGAGCTTAGGAGGGGCTGTTTTTTTATTGTTGTGGGCTGATTGTGTTGAAGAATGATTTTGCTGTGTTGTGCTGGATCATTCCTGCTCTCTGAGCATCTGGGGGAGGAAGTGAGGCTTCTTTCATAAGGTTGTATCTGTCTTTTGGAGGAGTGATCACAGTTCCAATAACTCAGCTGTCAAGATGATCTAATAGTCCACAGAGCATTTCTGAGCTGGCAAGCTTGCTGCAGAGAGTTTGGCCTTTACACATTCTACTACACATGTCCGTGGACGCAGCTTGGTTTTTATTTAATAATTCTTCATGCAAAACTTATTTGTTTCTATCCACTGCCTCTAAAAATAGACGTCACCAGCTAACGCATTTTTAGAATCCACTCCAAGTACATTTTTATTGATGGCAGGGGATGAACTATTTAGAGATGATGAGCCCTCTGCCCTAGCAAACGTTCCTGAAAAAAATTCTCAAAGAATAGCAATATTGTCATCTGTCAGCCACAGAGATGATTGATAGCAAAAATGCCTTTTTTTTTCCTCTCTTTAGAAGGTAACCTGAGAATTAAAAAAGAAAGAAAGCCCAACTCTTGTTGCCACTTACGGTATGATTTGTTAATTGAACATCTGGTGCCTTTTTGGCTTTTCAGGAGAATGACAAAATCATGGATAATTCTGGTTTCAGACTAGCTTTGTAGTAAGGTCCCCTAGTTTTTGGGGTTAAGTCAGAAATAATGTATTTGAAGACTGGTGAAGTGTTTTACAGGAAGAAAAGTAATATTTTTTGGATGGTGACTGGTAATTTTGTAACTTTTCAGGGAAAGAATAGCTTTTTTTATTTTGGAAAGCACTGTTTGAGTTTGTCTCTTACACACTAAATATGTTGGGGGTGGAATCTGGGTTTTATCAAAGAGTAAATTGTTAGAAAAGATTTAAAACTTCTTTCCTGGGCAGGAATGTTACTGATGTGAAACAATTTTAGATGTGAGAACCCAAATCATTACCAGAAACAAGAAAAAAAATCAGAAAACGCTTCTAAGTTAATAGCATAATAAGAGCTTTTATGCTGCAGAATACAGGGAATTGTGTGGGATTTATATCTGAGATTTGGGAAATAAAACCTCCTTTATGTATTTCATGAAACCCTTTGATAAGAAAAAACAAACCAAAACACAACCAAGTTTTTACACAGTCACCTTCTCTGGGTTCTATCACTGCCACCCACAAGCTCTCCAAGCCCAAACCAAAAAAGCCCTTCAAAAGATCTCTTCAAAGACAGAGCAGACTTCTTTTTTAATTTAGTAAATGCTGTTTTGGACACAGCTAATTTGGGGGGTCAGGTGCTGCAATAATGTAAATTTTCAGTGGGGGTGCTGACTGCAGTCATTAGAGCTATGACATTTCATGCCAGCTGAGGAGGTCGGCAGGGCCGTGACCTTTGTGACATTTGCTGATCTGCTCCTGACTCTTCCTTCACAGACATGCCCTGAATTGTCTGCTTTTATTTATTTATTTTTAATACAAGGTGCTTGGATTGTTATTGTTTATTGTCGTAGTGACTCAGACTATTGGAAGTGCTGTAGACAACATCAACAGGAATTGAGATTTGTTCCTCTGGGTGTAACAGAGAAAATACCTTCTCTCATCTATGTGCAACTTCAGGATCTTTTGAAATAATTTTCTTCAGCGTGTCTGGCTATGTATAAAAAGTACCGAAGCATGTGCTTTAGTTCAAGCAGTATTTATCTAACAGGGTAATCAGCTGGTGGATATGTGCAAGATGTCATGCATTAAGGGGGTGCTGTGCTTTTTGGCTCTTCTCAGTCACTCTTGAGTAAATAAATCTCCCTCTGCGACCATGGGGTATCACTCTGGTCTGCATGAAAGTGTTTACACTGAAAATGGCATCTTGATCCATCGTGAGTGGTGATGTTGGTGCTGGCACTGTGGGATCCTGAGCGTGGTGGATCTCAGCTGTGGTGCTTTGTTCCCCAGCAGTGATGGCCAAACCCGGGGCTCTTGAGCTGTGTGAGCAGAAACAGGACCTGTAGGACTTCTGTGGGGACTGTCAGCGCTCAGATTATATCTCACACCAACTGTTTGCATACATGTTTTCGTCCTAGGGGAGCAGAGGGACTTTTCCTGCTTTTAAACATTTAGAAACAAGCCTCCCCCAGCGTGCACAAAGGCAGCATTCTCTGAGCCTGTGTGTGCCCAGGCCTTTGATGATAGCCAGCGTTTCACAAGGGCTCTGACCGCACACACGGGCTCAAGGCTTACTTTGTGAACTGAATAATTAGTTTAGACAGATATTTGATAAATAGTGAGCTCTCCCTTGACCTCCCCTTGCCCAGGCTGTGTGTTATCACCCTGCTGGGGAGCTAATTTGGTCTCTTACCCTCCTGCAATGCCTTGACACCGTCCTTGGAGCACCCACTCGGAGCCCCTGCCCGGTGTGGTGACGACGCGTTTCAATTCTTTTAATTTAGGTCAAATTTCAAATGATTAATTTGAGCTTTCCACAAGGGACAGCCTATTTCTGTGTCCTGTGGAAAACACAGTAGTTCAGAATGGTCCTAAATTTGGGAGGTTCCCAGGAGCAGCAGGGAAGGGGAGAGATCCCCTTTAAGGGGTGATGTGTGCTTATGGTGGAAGTGAATAATGGGTTTTTCTATGGGATTTACTCAGTCATAACCACTTGCTCACACTAAACAACATCCAAAAATAGGTATGTTCAGCACAGCACCTTCCTTTCTGCAAAAATGCTGAGTCATATTTGCAACGTACCTTCATTTTTGTGAAAATATTGGCAGTTCTTAAAGGTTAATGTCACCTGTGGTCAGCCCTGTCCACTTGGAGATCCTTCTGTAGCTGCTGTGCCCTGCCTGGGTCAGGATGTGGGATTTTGTGAGGTCTCCAGTGTGTGGAGGAGGGATGCTGTGGTGGTGGGATGTCCCCTGTCCCACTCCCCAACCTGGTGTCCCCATGGGTCATCCCCAGCCAGCGCCACCCTTCTGAGAGGTCACAGGGCTGGGGGGACCCTGCACATCCATCATTTTCCTGGGACAGAGCGCCAGAATGCTGCTCCTGGTTTGGTAGGAAAAAAAGAAAGCAAATGGTTCACCCAGGGTTCCCTTTGGGCTGTTTTATTTGGCTTTTTCTTTTTCAAACGTGAACAGCGGCTTTGATATCTGCGAGTTAAATTAAGAATTCAAACCTATTAGTTAAATCAGAGTCGGCTTTATCTTTTTAATTTCTTTTCCTTTTAATTTTATTTCATGGAAGGGCAATTATTAAAGCCCATTATGGAGGAATGTGACATCCCCACAGCTTCGGGTGAGGGCTGGCTGCCCTTTCAGGGATCTGGTTCAGTAAGTTATTTGGCCCAGGACAGGATTTGCTAGCTGAGATTCTGGGGAATTGTACAAGCAGCCAGATTAAATCAGTCTTAATGTGTCCATTCTGTGTTTAAAATCTGCAGCCCTTTAGCAGGGGCATGGTCTTGAGCTTCAAACTAATTGGACATGGGTAGGGTTGTTATTTACAGTCAGTGTTGATGAGACACTGGGAGTTGGTAGTCTCTCAGTGTGGCTACTCTTTTGCAAAGTAGCAGAAATAATTGCATGTTTTAGGCTTATCTGCCATACAGCTGAAGCTTTTTGAAGGAGAATAATAGTTATTAACTTTTGGGAATTTGATTCCTTTAGTGAGGGTTTGGTTTTTTGGGATTTTTTTTTTGGAGCCAGAAGACTTTCAAAGATGCTGAGTTGTGAGGTTTTTTAATCTTTTTCTTCTCTTTTTTAACCCACTTGTATAGATAAAACCCCAAACCAGAGGCCGACTCCAATGAATGCATAGTTTCCTAATATTAAAATAGTTCTTCCTTGGCAGTGAAATAGCAACAAATTTCAGGCCATAGCAGCTTTTTTACAGGCAAGTTTGAAACCTCTGAAAGCAGAATTTACAATGAAAATGCTGACATCTCCAGTTATGCAAGGTTGTGTATGCATGAGAAGATGGACTATTGTGATGTTTTAATAATAACCATAGCGTAGTCCTTAATGAGCTTATTTCTATATCCAGCTTCCCAGCTTCACTAGAAATGATCTTTAAATGACTTTAAACAAAAACATTCTGAGACTAGTGTTTTCTTAAAATGAGTATTTAGTTTTGGATCGGATGGGAATGCTAGAAAAATACTGAGCTATTCTGTCATTTATAGAGAAAAGTTCTGTATTGGAAGTTTCAGATTTTCAAGTTTTTAACATTGTGCGACTCTTAAAAATTGAAGCTTTAGAGTAAAAGAGACTTTCTTCAAAGCAGCGCTACTGAGCAGTTTTACTCTTGTGTTTTTAAAAGAACCATCACCCACTTCAGCAAGTTGTATCTTGTCTGTGTGTAATAGCACACCTGGTTTGACTAGGGGAGAAAATTTATTTCAGTGTAATTAAAGAAGTGCAAAATTCAGGCTGAAAAGGGACCATGAATCCCAGCTGGACAAGTGGGAGCACCTTCTGCAGAGGACACTGATTTGTGTGTTGGTGGTGGGAAACAGGGCAGTATTTGGTTTGGCACGGAGCCTCCCAGTGTAAAATCATCCTCTGAGCAATTTGGGGACTGATTTGGAGCTGAGGCCTTTGGGTTGGGGTTCAGCACACTGCAGGGTGTGTTTGCAGTGGGTTTTTTTGGGGAGATTTGGCGCAGCACGCTCCCCAAATCGCAGCCGCCGTCTTGCAGTACCCGCGACTAAACTGACTTTCAGGCTGATTGAAAGAGAAGCTGGAGCAACTGAGCAACTCTGGAGCGACTTTGTGAGAGTCAGATCTTAAATAAGGACCAGATTTGCAGGAGTTCAGCAGCCAACAGCTCCTGTTATAATTACGAAACGTGCGCTGGGAGTGCCAGAGCTGTTCTGGAAGTTTGGCCCTTCGGGTTTCAGTCGGGGCTGGGAGCGTCAGCAGAACTGCCTTGGCATTTGTTCCTTGGGGACTGTGCTTCCCAACCAGGACAGTTGCAAAACAAGATTCTGTAAGAGCAGTGGATTTTTTTTTAATGTGGATTTTTTTTTTTTAAACTTTCAAAACCATCTTATAATTCATAAACTGATTATGTATGTCTCCAGATTGTCCTTTCCCATCTCTTAATTATCACTGGTGGTTTCTTTGGTGGTTTTTTTTTTTTCCAAAGAACCCTTTTTTATGGTTTTGTTTTTCCTGGACTTCTGAATATCAGAGTACCTGATACTGGGACGTGTTGTGTGGGCATCATTTTCTGCTGGTTCAGGTTTTTGTGCCTCTTGTCACCACACAAATGCAATTATCCATATCAAAGAAAGGGACAGAAAGCTGAATTCTACAGTGCTGCTTTGTTCACTTGCTGTGCTATTATTATTTTAATTGTATTTTTAAAGTGACTGTAAGTGAAAGCATTTGGTGAACCCCAGTGAAGCTGAGGAGTTGAGACCTGACCTACTTTCATTCCCCTCCTCACACGTTGCAGGTTGTGTGTAATTATTGCTTTTCCTCCCCCACAAAAGAACTGGCTCATCAGTTTGGGACACTGACCCTGTCAAGCAAAGCCACAACAACTGGGAAGAGGGGAAAATTCCTTTGTACCAAAGAAATGGCTTGCATTTGTGAGGGTTTACTGGAAAGGGAAATGTGTTGGAGGACGGGAAGGGAGAAAAATGAGCATGAGAGGCTGGCTGAGAACAAGAAAATCATAGTTTGGTTGTACTTGATTTTTTTTTTTTTTCCCTCTTAGCTGTTCTATTTTGAATAGAGTTTTGTTATGTGGAAGGAAAAGGTAGGAAAAGAGTTTGGTGACATCTCAGGCTTTCTCCCAGGGGATTTGTGTCTGATTCTGAGTGGGGTTGGAGTGGGATGCTGTGGCTGGGGATGCCTTGGTGGGCTGCACCCACCAGAGAACAAGGCTGTAGGAGGTTCCAGTGTGGTTGGACCGACAGAAATTGATCAGAACACCACGCAACAACTTAGTTTTTAAACTGTAATAAAAAGTTGTGGGGTAGAAAAAGTCATGCTAGGCTTCCTTTAGGATGGGCTGTGTGGAGAGGTGAGCTGCTGGCAGGACCTGCTGCTGGGCAGGAGCAGAACCTGCTCTGGGAGACTGGCTTTGCAAGTTTGGAAAGTGCCTTGCTCAGTGTTGCAATATTTAATTTGTTTCAAGGAAAGTAACATGACATCTAATCCTGAATGCCACCTGACAGTTCTTGAAAATAATTTTTCACACCTAGTTCAAATTTGGAGTAGTTCTTGAGCATGGTTCTGTTAAACATTGTTTATTTATGAAAATCAGTGCTGTTGAGATACTACAGTATTGAAGTACCCAGATTTCCCTGATATTGTTTACTCAGCAGGGTAGCACAGGTATTTCAGCCGTGCAGGATTAACATGGAGACTCTCCAATAAATCTGCAGTGAACCTCAGCTCAGTAATAGCTCTCCTGGCTATTCAGAAGGTCTGAACACTCTTCCATTAATATGGCAAAGTGCCCAGGAGCCAGTGGTGCCATCAGGAGTGATGGAGGTGAGTGGAATTTCAGGTGAAGCATTGTGTGCCACCTGGAAGGGCAGGTAGCCAGCCTGGCTTCTCACTTCAGGGCTTGTGCTGCTCTTTCTTTGTCCCCACTGGAGACTGTCCTCTGTGTGGAGCTGGAATTAAACAAGCTGTGATGCCTCTTGCCTAAATATTGCTCTGGGTTGAAAGGGAGCCTGGAATGCCTCGAGGCTTTGAAGTGTTTGGAGAATATCCCGTGGTTTATACCCCTGTGTGTTGTGGATGGGACTCTCAAAAATGCTGAGAGGATGTTTTGGGGATATTGTTTCCAGTGCCTATTTTCAAATCCCGCTTTAGGAAGTGGGGGGAGATGGATTTCGGGGGAACAGGCAAGATGAGACTTCCAGACGAGCTGCTAAAATTAAGAGGATTTGTATAGTCAAGTAAAAATGGGACCGTGTACAAAAGAAACAACTGCTGACTTGCTTGTAGGGAATCTGAATAGATGTTCTCTGCATCCAGAACTAACACTGCAACATTGAATTGTGCAATTTTTAACCTCCCAGTTGTAATTTATTTCTTTTGCACATTGAGCAGTAATAGTCTTGAGGATGGACTTTGGCAAACCTAGAAGAAGAAGGTTCTGTTTTTATGTTTGGATCTATGCTACGTTCTGTTCAGGTTTTATGTTGCTCTTGAAATGCAAATAAAGAATCTGAAAAAGTGCTACAGATTGGAATAGATGGAAGAAAATACTAAGCCCAAGAAAAACCTTTTGCAACCAAATATACGTGCTGGTACGCTTTCCCAAGGCTGTAGATCTTATTATGGAGCCTTTCCCAAGCACACTTTAAGGCTGGGTTGAACAACAGGAGCTGGTTTAATTGCTCTGCCACTTGGTTATGTGTAGAGTTCAGTCAGGGAGATTTGAAATTCTGCTCTTGCTGAAAGAAGAAACAATAAGAAAATGTTCCTAGTTTCAAATTCTGCTTTTTTAGAAAGAGAAGATTAATTTTTTTTTTCAGCTTTTCATTTGAGGTTCTGGCAAAACGTGATTCATTTCCCCTTTGTATTGTATAATAGATTACATGAGAAGACTCTTCTGTAATGAGTTTGAAGAGCAGTTAATTATTTTTGAGATTGTGTTACATGTGTCTTAGGTTTGTTGTACTTCTCAGTTCACTTAGCAGAGAGACTCCCACTCTGTTACTTAAAGCAGATGGTGTAGTTTATGACTTGAACAAAAATGGTCAAGATTTGGTGAATGCTGGAACCAAGCATTCACATCCTGGAGATGACCTTTAGTTTCTCATCAAACGGATGAAATTACAGAAGGCAGCACAGTGATTTTAGGGGGTTTGGTGTGGCTTCTCAAGGTTGGGGGTGCTCTTTCCCTCCATGGTTGCCAAGTTTGTGCAGAAGCCATCCTGGTGCAAGATGGTCAAGATTTGGTGAATGCTGGAACCAAGCATTCACATCCTGAAGATGACCTTTAGTTTCTCATCAAACGGATGAAATTACAGAAGGCAGCACAGTGATTTTAGGGGGTTTGGTGTGGCTTCTCAAGGTTGGGGGTGCTCTTTCCCTCCTTGGTTGCCAAGTCTTGGTGCAGAAGCCATCCTGGTGCTTTGCTGTGGTGCTGCTGTGTGCAGAACCCTTCGTCCCGCAAGGAGCAGCCCGTGCGCAATGGGACGAACAGGAAGAAGTGGCAGGGCAGTTCCCAGCAGCAGGAGGTGGCCTCGCTGGTCTCTCTGCTGTTTACTTTGAACTTGGCATGCTCTGAGTCTTCCCTGGCCTGGCTTCCAGCAGCACAGAGCACGGGGCCAAGCCCAGGAGCATGTGATACTCGGCGATTTTGACGCAGCTTGTGCAGCCGTAACCAACAACCACGGCTATAAAGACAGGTAGGAGCAAGCAGGCTACGAGCTGTAGGAATTTTTCATCTCTTCACGAAGCCTAGACAAGTATAATTTATTTTTCTTTGGGAATGAATCTTTCCTTAACCAGGCGGTGGGTGAGACACATCCACCCAACTGCTTGGCTTGGTCAAAGCCCTGATGAAACTTTTCATGTCCCTCACCCTGTGTCAACCAAAATCCTCGCGAGGTTTGGTCCCACTGCCCTCCTCTGCTGGCTGTGATGAGATTTGGGTGGCTGCAGCCAGAGCCAGATGCTGCCTGGGGATTGTTCCCTGCTGACCCAAGACAGATGGGATATAATCACATGGGGATAATTTCTGATTTTAGCAGAGATTTTTTCTTGTCCACGGAGTCCACAAGTGGCAAAACGCTTTGTTGCTCACCAGAATTTTTTGTTTTTCTAAGCCTTCAAAGCTTAGGAAAACAAGATATAGTGCAGTGTAATATTTTCCCTTACCCATGATGACATTGGCAAGTTATTGCAATTGGAGGAGATTCACTTTTTTTTAGACGGTTTTAGTATATGTAGCACTCAGTAGGAGTTGACATGGTCCAGGTCAGTGTGGCTGGAAGCTCAACACTTGCTGGAGCACCAGCCATGTATGATGTGGCAACTTTTTTTTGCAAATGTTAATTTCCAGGGCAAGAGGATTATTCCTGTTCCTTACGTAATTTTTTATTTTTTTGGTCTGGTTTCATTTCTTTACCATCAGATGATTATGTCCTTATTCTACAAGGATGACAATACTAATGAACATGCCAGGAAAAAGTTATTTCGGAGAATCTGGCCCTTTGTTTTGTGAAACTCTGTCAAATAGAGCAGCCCAGGAGTTTCTGTTAAGGGAACAAGTAAAGATGTAGAATCTGCTACATATTTATGTTTGTAACTATCATGGATAGCTCTTTCAAGTTTTGTGTTGAAGCTTTTCTACAAGGCCCAGATCTTTTTAATCAGATTTGAGCAACTAATGATTTTATACATTAGATGGGGGGAAATGATTCTTGGTCTTTGGAGTCTTTTTCAGGGACAAGGGATTTAAAAAACAATGAATTGTTAGTGTTTTAAAATTATGGGAGGAACTGTAGCAATTTGGAAAGTGTTTTATCAGAACAGAGACTTCCTGATGGTGCCTGGCAGAGGCAGAGCTGGGCAGAGCTGGCAGCTGGCTGATAGTGGCAGTACAAATGGGACAGCAGGAATGCAGTGCCTTTGGAGCAGCTGATGGATGAATTGCAAACACTGTTTTGTGCCCCTTTGTCTGAGGAGCCTTTGTTTTGCCGTTGGCTAATGGGAGGTGGTCACCATGGCCAGGAATGACTCTCTGCATTCTTAAACTGGTGGCTGTGTCTTTTGCAGGCTGATTTTATCATCCATTGTCAGAAGAGGGCATGGAGATGCTCTTGATAATGGTCTGCCAGTTTAAATTAAGGGATAATCACATCAGCTTGTCTCTGGGAGGTGGGAGGGAAGGCTGCACACCTGACTGGTGATACCTGGGCTGCCTCCTGCAGCCTCCTAAAGCCTCGGGCTTGGCTTGCAAAGTCATGAGACCTATTTGACATCCCCATTGCATGTTGTTCATCCAGTGTGGTCTTGCTGGACTTCCCTCAATGGCAGGAGAACCATGAGGAGGGGCAGGAGAAGCAGCGGTGGTGGTGGTTGGCAGCCTGGTGTTCCCTGTTGGGACATTCAATTTTGCAATGAACCTCTTGGATTCTTGACAGGTCAGGTCTGTTGACCCTTCTGGGCACACTGTGGTGAGTGTTTAGTTATTTACTAAAGCCTTTTGAAGTGAAAGTGGCTTGATGGGGTCTGAGGCTTTTGTGTTCTGGAGAGTTGTGTGAGAATCTTTGCTGGGGCTAGCTATTAGCTGATCGTTTCATTATTTGGCTCTGTAACTAAGTAACTAAATGACTTGAGACTTAAGATAAGCAGCTCTTTGTTAACTTTTTAGTAAATGGAGACTAATAATTATGATAATAATAATTTTTAAACCTAAGGAAGTGTAAACCTCTCAGTGACCGAATTTGGAACAGAAACGTGATTTGGAATACAATTGCATATCTTAATCATCTGAAATAGAGCAGTCAGAGTGTCCCCAGTCCTCTATTGTGGTCACGGCTTTTATGCAAACAGTCTTTACCCCACTTGGTGGCTGGATGGCTTAAACCATGCTGTGAGGCTGTGTGAGCAGGCAGAGAAAAAGTTCACAGCTGTTTATTTAACAGCAGCTCGGTTTTCCACGGCGGTATTGTTCAACAGCTCCACCTATAAAGTTTAAATACATTGTGTGCACCACTGTTATCAATAAGGATGTGGCTGAGAGCAGAAAATAGCAGAAGCAGTGTCCCCTGTCCTGCAGTGTTTTGAGAACACCCAGAGTCATTCTGCATGTTCCTTGTTTGGTGTTCTAAGGGGTGACAGGTGTAATTCACGTCACGTAGGTCACCTCTGCAGGAGGAACCAAATGCCACAGTTACAGGATTTGCTTAAAAAGGAATCCTGTGCCTCCTTAGATGGTTTGGAGCTCCCTGCAATGAGCTGGGACATCTTCAGCCAGAGCAGCCTGGCCTGAAATGTTTCCATGGATGGAGCATCCACCACCTCTCTGGGCAACTCGTGCCAGTGCCACCCTCATTGTAGAAACTTCTTCATATCTAACCTGACAAACCCAGCAAAGGGCTGGTTCACAGCCCTGTGGTGATGGCTGAGCTTCCAAGAGGGCTGGAGGAGCTGGATGTGATAGCAGGTTATCAAACCTTCCCTGTGGAGCAGGGACAGAACCCTGCTGTCAGCCACAGGGGAGCCGCTGGTTTGATGGTACAGCATGGACATGAGCTCAAAATTTGTCCCTAAATTTCAGAGCAGCGAAAAAATCCTTGTGTAGTGTCCCAGGGAGAGTTAACTTGCAGCATAGGTTGTTTATGTGCTGAATTTCTGAACAGTTTGAACTGGTTGAGTTTCGCAGTGAAGCTGTTGGTGGATTCATGCCTCGGAATCCCACCTGTTCTCTGTTTGCTTTTGGGCATCATTTCAAACCCACACTGGAAAAAAGTTTATAGGCAAACATTATAAAAAGTGACAGTCTTAAGTGCTGCTACATTCTAGTTTGGCAACACAAAGGCTTACCTGAAATAACTCACAATTTCCAAACATGACTTCATTATATCATGACAACACTTTGCTGCATCTTCCCTGATACTCTAAAGAGAAAGAAATGGAGGAGGATAATATATACCAAATGCTAATACCCGTTTGAAACTTGTTTTTCCTTTAGTGTACCAGTGATTTTCTTTGTAAAAGGAATTTTTTTAAATTGTAGTTTTGAAACTAATTACTGTTCTTAAGTTTGGATTTGGACTTGTGTTGAAAGACTCAGTGCAAATTTGGAGTTAGTGGTTTAAAAAGAGATGAAATCAGGGATGTGATGTTAAAAATTTATTTTCATTTTCATTTCCTTTTAATTGTGTGTGGGCTCATCCTGTGAGTTTCCTGGCACTGTTCTGCAGAAGGCTCTAATGCACTTAAAGGAGGTTTGAGGTATCATCACCCAAGGTGGCTTTTAAAGAAGTTTAAACAGACATTTTTAGACTCCAGTACATTGCTGGCACAGTCTCAACTTTGTACAAGAAATTTTTTTGCAGGTAGAGCATTACAAAGAATTCTTACTAGCTTCAAAGTAAATTAGGTAACTGCCATCAGGTACCTTTTTTATTTGACAGTAAAATCTAATTAAAAAAATTCTCAAGCAGACTCTAACACACTCATTACTATGATGAAATATATGTAGAAAGGAGCCCATGCCTCTTCTGGAAATTCTGTTTCTAAGAGCGTAATGTAGCACTCAGTGAAACACCTGCATTGCAGACCTGTGGGTTCGTGATTATATCAGCAAGACTGAATTAGTTTATAAGAGGTATAAATCTGTATTGGAGCATGTCCTAGACTCTTGAGATGGAACTCGGCATGATGGAAAGTTTAGAGACCTCATTATAAAATCTAAATCCAAGAAGCTTTACAGTCTCTGTAACTGGTTGTGTTGGGATGGGTTTCATGTGCCACCCTGATGTGTGTGTGTGTGTCAAAACTGTTCTTTGGGAAAACATGTTTGCCCTAATGAAAAAGGCAGGAGAAGCTTTGATAGGGCACATTCCTGTGATGACAGAATTGCAGGATGAGTGGGAGGAAAATTGAGTCTCCAAGTCCTTCAGTAGAACCTGATACCTAAAGTCCCCCACCGTGCTGGACCCTTCTGGTGCTCATGGAATCATATTTCAAGTTGGAAGAGACTCATGGGGACCATCAAGTCCAACTCTCTGTTCCTTTCAGGGCTGCAGAAAACTCAACTACTGACAGAACTTCAGTATTTCCAAACTCCCATCTCCAGCCCTGCTCGGACGTAGTGCTTGTTTCAGGCTGCCCTGTTGAAAGTGTGATACAAAAAATGACAACCCAAGGAGGAGGAGCACTGGTTTCAGGATTTTGGCATTCTTAGAAGGAATTGTGGACATTGAAGAGCCACCTTTCAGTGCTCCCTGAGAGTCCCAAGCAGCCAGAGAGGTGTTTTATTTATTCCTGGGCACACAGGTTGTGCCTGTGCAGGGCAGGACGTGTCCGGGGTGCGTGGGGAGCAGCTGTCTGTGCACTCTGACCCTCCCCATGAGCAAACAGAAGATGCCTCTGTGCTTCTTTCCTTTATTTACCATTCCTGCCTCCCTTGGCGAGGCCCTTGGGACAGGGATAGTGTGGTGGTAGGGACACACCAGTTCCAGAAGCAGTGCCTGTCTGTGGGACAGCCTGAGCTCGTGGTAGGTGTGCTGAGCCTTCCCACTGCACTGTGGAGACAGTCTGCAGTGCCCGGGGCTGCTGCTTCTTTCCCCCTGCTGAGAGCTGGCCCTGCAAGGCAGGGATGAAGCCCAAGTAACTATAGGCAGATGTAGTTTTCCTAAGATTTTTTTTGGAAAAAGACTGTGGTTTGACATTCTTCTTGTTACCAGAGGGAGCCGACGGATGAGCCATTGCGCTCGGGACTTCTGCGCGTACTGCGACTCTGAAAGCTTTGCCTGTGCTCCTGGGTTTCTGCTGTGTTCACTTGGGACAGGTTGTGAAATAAGTAATGAAGCAGAAAAGAATTTAAAGGGAAAAGTTACTGCCATGGAGAGAGAAGTGCTGGTAGTGCAGAAGGGAAATGTAGAGACTTTGTGATGGGCACAGGGAGAAAAATAAAAGGCATCATGTATACTGTGTGTAGGACTCATGGTTATTAGCTTAGTGAGTGAAGGGGGTTTTGGATATCCTGTTTCAAAACAGCACTTCCCAGGTTTTAAAAATTGAAAAGCAACCTAAAATAAAATCGGGTGGGGAAAGATAATTATTCATTGGAATTGTGGACCCAAATGCTAAGACAGAAAATGGATTTGCCTTTTGACCCCTCCTTCTCCTACAAGTCCTTTGAAGCCTCCAGGTTCTGCAACCCTCATTGTCCCCTGCTCTCTGTGACCGATGAGAAGTGTCATATGTTGGTGTGGTGCTGGGGACAAGGGACATGCCAAGACACTGATCAAAAGTGCCCGAGCTTCACTTTTGGTGAACTTCTTGAAAATAACCTGCATGTGGTTCAGTTTAACAACACAGAACACTGGGCTAATCTGGATGAAACTTTTTTTTTAAAATTTAACATAACTTGATTTCCGTGGATGAAAAGGGCCTTGACTGACCTGTGTTGGAAATTCTCTCCTTTCCCTTCTCTTTCTTCTACTTTTTCCTCCTTTCCTTCCACCTTCGCAGAGCCGCCAACCAAATACCAAATCTCTCAGCCAGATGTTTACTCAGCACTTCCAGGAGAGACGCTTGAGTTGCGCTGTCAATTGCGAGACGCCGTCATGATCAGTTGGACTAAGGATGGGCTCCCTTTGGGGCCCGACAATAGGACAGTGATTATTGGGGAGTACTTACAAATTAAGGATGCCACAGCCAGAGATTCGGGCCTCTATGCTTGCACTGCTGTTAGGACCCTAGACAGTGATACTCTGTACTTCATTGTAAATGTTACAGGTGAGTGAGTCAAACGCAGGTTTTTGCATGCAGAAGCTGTAAGATGGGATGTTAAGACGCTTTATGAGCTAATATGAAACGGTCCACTAGGGCACAGTGAGTTGAGTTCTGTAGCTGTAAATTTGATCCCCAAATTTTAAATTTTATCCCCAGATTTTTGGGGATTTTTCTCCTTGTCCTGACCCTAAAATGGACTCAGTTTGTATCTGCTCCCTTTTGCTCCATGGGCTCTACAGAGATTAACAGTTGCTGTAGAGCTATCTGTTTTATGCTAATCTGACAGGATTAAATTAGACAGAGTTGCTGTGATGATGATGATAAAGCCAGTAGAATGAATACAGGTTTTTGCCCCATGCATCAAAAGAGGAAAGTGTGTGTTCTATGTCCTTCAAGTTTAGAGAGTGTGTTCGACATCCTTCAAGTTGTTCTGGAGATGCTCAATTGTGTTCAACTACATTTCTGTAACAGAAGTTAAAATATTAAGCAGAAAGAGATTTCTGCAATTAGCAAACTCCCTTGGGAAACTCTGTAGCACTTCAGGACTATTAGCTAATTTTGTTACAATTTTACATGGAAATGGCAGATTTTGTGGCTGGATTTTCTTTTCTCTAGCTTCTGCACAACTAACATAAACACTTGTTCTTCTTAATATACAGTCTAAGATGTAGCTTATCAATTTATTTTTCTGTAAAAAAAAAATAGGCTGGTTTAAAGACTTGGTTGTTTTTAATGTGCAGATGCTCTTTCCTCTGGGGATGATGAAGATGACAATGATGGGTCCGAGGACTTTGTGAATGACAGCAACCAGATGAGTAAGTAACAGAAGTCACTGCCAGAAGTCACTAGCAAGATCCACATGGAAAATTTTGTCCCATCTCTTGCACTCCTGTCTTCAGAGCTTCTTGGTTGTTAACTGCATGTACTGTCAAATATCTTTGTATCTTGTCCTCCTCTGTTTTCTGTTTCTCGTAGCTCATAACTTGGAAAAGAAAAATAAAAATAAACTAATATTCTTTTGAACGTGCTTTTCTGGTCTGTACTTTCTTTTTTTCCTTCTTCCTGGCATTTCTGCAGTTTCCTTTCTTTCTGAATCGAAGTTTGGTCTTTGTCTGGTTTAGACTCTGACAGATGAACTAACTTTTCCTGAACCTGAGCAGAAATTCAACAGAAGAAACAAAGATCCAGCTCATTTTGTTAAAAGGTGATATGAAAACTTTTTAAAAAATTAAGCTGTAATGAGGAAAATCCTTAAATCCCTAATCTCAGCAGAAATCTCGCCAGGGAAGATGAATTTGGAGACAATGAGGTTCTTTTGTCTGCAAAGGACCTTAAGGTTTGTTGCAAAGAAGGCGATTCAATGCTAAACCCACATTTTATGCTACTTATGTGTGATGAAAATGGGCTAAAAGAATCTTAGACCTATCTGAATGCGTTAAATTCCGTCCCTTTAGAGAATTCATAAAGCTATTAATAAGCTCTAAATAGAGCACTCTCTAAGAGGAAAAAAAAAAAAAATGTAAAATTCACATTGGCTCCTGACGCACTGTGCAAAACCCCCTCGATGACTGGTGGTTTTCTGTCACTGGTGCCTGGTAAATTCAATAACAGAGAGAGCACAGAAATCCTTTGGGGGAGGTGTCAGTGAGCAGCACCCACAGTGGGCAGGGGGTGTGTTTGCTGCTCAGCCTGGTCAGGAGCTGCAGCTTGGAGCAGTGTCCAGGTGAGGAGGCACAGCCTGATTTGGGCTGCCCCAGTGGGTTTGTGCCTTTTGTGTGCGGCTGCCCCCGGCCTGGAGCTGTGAAACATTAGATGCTATTTAAAGTGATATAAGTTCCTAGCTGCCTGTTTGGCCTCTGCCATCTGTTAGTGTGATTAACCCTGGGCTGATGCACAGGTGCCTCTGGAAAGGGCTGAGATCAGGCAGCTGGAGGCTGCCCTGACAGAGGAATGCAGTGGCAAAGAGAATTGGAGAGCTTGGAAAAGGGACACTGCTTTTAAAAGAAGTTGTCTAGGCAAAACTCACCAATCCAGGCAGTGTTAGCTCTGCCCTGAGATGGACCCATGGTTAGAAATTCCTGTTAGGAAACACTTCTGGTGTTTGCTGTTCCTTAAAGCTGTACTGGTATTGGTCAGAAAAAGGCTTGTGACGTTTTTGGTGACAATTGTGCTTCTGGTCTGCAGTGATGGCTTTGGTGATCCATTGTGAGCATAAATGGCTTTTGGGAGAAGTGAAGGACCTATTCTCAAGGCAGCTGTGCTCTGTTATGGCCTCAGAAGGATTCCTGTCCTTCCAGCCACAGGGAGCAGTGCCCAGCGGTTGCGCTAATGACGTTCTTGTAAAACGAGCTATCATTTTAAGCTACTGTTAATCAATCTTGATTGGGGAGCTGGTGAAAGGCCCTTGACAGTGTCCATCTGCTGGGACAGGGCTGTGTGCTGCAGCAGGGGCCAGCACACTTTCCCTGCTCTCAGTGAAAGATGCCTCTCAGGCGGGAACGTTCAAACATCGCGGATGCCGTGGGGATGGGAGGGAGGAAACTGGAAAAGGAAAGATTTGGGCCTGAGCAGAACGTTCCAGAAACAACTCCTTGTTGGATTGCTCTTTAAGAGGTGCCCACTGTCTGCTGGCAGAGCAGCACAGCCTCCCAGGCTCTGAGCTGGAAGCAGGACAATGACTAAAGGGTCGTGGCACCGCGTCCCTCCAAGCATTCTGTGCTCAGTGAAAAGCTGCATCACAGCAACTCCCTTGGATTAATCCAGGGCTGCTGAAAGAGGGTTGAAATTTGGCAAACCATGTGTGGAAGTCAGGGGTGGGACTTGGTGTGGTGTGCTTTGTAATCCTTCTTTTCCTCTTCCAAGTTTTCTATCACATCCAGGAGGCCACATGTGACTGAAGGTACTGTGTTACAGGGCAGGTGGAGGAGTGAACCAGGAGCTGGGTGTGCTGTGGGGCGGGCAGTGCACACAATGGCCAAATGCCCTTCACCTTCCCCGCCTGTGGGATGCTGAGCCTGGCAAAGTCCATGACCTCACAGTGGTCCCTGGCTGCTGCTCTTCTACAGAAGTCCTTTAAGTGTTTCCTCAATCATGGTTTGAGCTTTGCAGATCTCAAATGATTTAACTGATAATTTGCATACAAATTATAGCTGTGATCATTAAGGATAAGCAATGGAAATTGGCCTGGTTATGCCTTTACTGATGGAAACAAAAGGCCATAGTCTTCAAAGGTTGTTGCTTTTTGATGAAACAATTCTGATAAAGTCCAGCTGTCTTGGCATGTTAATTATGATGAGATGAGGCAGGAAATGGCTGTAGTGCCTTCAACAGGAAGCTGAACCTTGGCATTCTCATTCCTGCATACTTAAAACTAAAACAAACCTTTTAGAGCTGTTTTATTTGCCCTGCTAAGTATTCTTTTAAGCTGTTTTATTTTCTTTGCCTCTGTTGCAGATACATATTTCAGAGGCCACGGTTTCTGAATGCAGGTGGAGAGGCTGTTGAGGAAATCTAGTGCAATTTTCAAGGCAGCCCAGAAAATACAATTGCTCTTGGAGTCAGTGGAGGCTGTAGGTGACTCTGTAGATGTGAGGAGCAGCTCCTCCTTGGGAGAGGAGGGCACTGGTGTGTACCATGTGCATTTGACCACTGGCCCTGTGTGTATTTTTCAGTGAGAGGCACGCAGAGCAGATCTCACTTTGTGTTTGCTGTCCCTTCAGCTTGACAGATACTTTAACTGTCTGAAAAAACACTGTGGTAGATTTGTTCCAGACTGCATCCTGAATGGCTTTTTATTACTTCCAGCTTTTGTTGAAGGGATTAGTGCTCGTGGGGAAGGTGCGGGATTGGTTCCACTGCAAAACAGTCCCCTTTCTCCACAAAACGCCTTTGTTGGCAACTCGAGATTTCCCCTTTGTTACCCTAAAGATGGGCCTTAGCTTGGTTCTTGGAGGGTCATCTCCAAGGACTTGCTTTTACAAGCTTAAGTGCTGATCATCATTCTGGCAGCAATGGAAAAGACATTACTGGCGCTTACTGCCTTGTCCTTGTTGAGATTTTGAGAGGTAGCCCTAATTTGAGGGGTTTCTATACTCCTGGCCTGATACTGGCAAGGCAGCAGCTGTCGTGGTGGTTGCAAGCAAGCCCACCAACTAATTTATTCTGTAGACCTCTGGGTAGCCCTGAAGATGCTGCTGCTCTGCCTTGAATTCTGGTCAGGCAACTGGAGGCTTTATGACTTTTTTTTTTCTTATCGCCCTTTAAACAATTTCTTCTGGGCCAAGCAATGGTAAATTGGCACCAAGAACAAAAAGTATCTAAATGTAATCCACATGCTGTTCCTTTCATGCCTTGAAGAGTTTCAGAAAGGATGAAACAAGGTTCAAATTCATCAAATCCTGTAGAGTGGAAACCCACTCAGGGGAGCAGCAAAAATTGGATGTTGCCTAGAAGTGTTTTTTAATTAAAGGTCAAATACAATAGTACTGCAAACCTTGGAGGGGTTTGATGTGGTCACTTATGGCGCTCTATTGCCTGCTTGAGGAGCTTGTCAGGCAGGCTTGGAGTTGACTACTTTTGTGTTTCTTTGTATTAGAGAAGTCCAAATAAAAACTGAAGAGTCCTGAAGTGAAGTGGTCCCCTGGGCTTCCTAATTTCAATTTCACATGCAGGAGATTTGACTGATTAGATGTAATGTGTGTGCAGTGTGGGTCAGCAGGATATTTTCCTCACTAATGAGAACTCTGAGCAATCAGGAATTCCCACCCGTTCCCCTGCTGCTCCTTGCTGCTTCATGCTGGAGTCTGCCCTGTGGTCACTGTGAACTTTTAGCAGTGGTGGCACCTACATCACCTGTCCTGGTGGCAGTGATGGGATGTGATGGACGTGGCCCGTGAGAGAAGTCAGCACCTGGTACTCATTAACTGTTCATTATCAGTTTCAGTGAAGCTCAGTGTTTTTCCTCTCAAGACAAATAGAAGCACTAAAAGTTGTTTTAGGCTATGATGATTTAATCTATAAAGAAGAAAGCTGTGTGTTGATCAGATCAATCACTGAATGAAAGCACAATTTGAGGGCAAGTGTGATGGTTTGTGATGTTGCTGCCTTTTCCTCTTAAACATGCTGAGGAGCTGCCTAACGTAGGATATCTTGAAGCATTTTCAGATGGTGCTTTCCATATGTGATGTCTGCATGTTTTTCTCCAAGCTGACCTGTAATTTAGGAGCATTGCAGGTTATGCTGAGGGTTGTGTGAGGAGAAGCTTTCCAAACAGGCCTTTCTCCCATGCTGGGGCGTTCCACAAAATGGAGCTGCTTCTCTTCATTCCAGCCTGCATCTGCCCGGCCTCTTTTTTGCACCCATCTCTGTCAAGAGATTTCCCTCTGTCCATTTGTTGTATTGGAGCATTTTCAGGAGCAGGTTGTTGATGGAAAGGATAGTTATTTTCAAGAAAGCCAGAGGATGGGCCGGACCATAACAGTACAAACCGGGCCGTGTGAAGCAGCTTTATTTGGGGAGCTGCTGGTGGCTGCATCCTGGCTGACTCCGGTGCCCTGGTCCCAGTCTGCAGCCTGGTGGGAGCTTCCCAGAGCTTGGCCCTTCCATCCCGTGGGCTGCAGGGCAGCTTTGCCCTGGGTGGGCTCGTGGCTCAGAGGCTGTGCTGACAGTGGCTGCCTGTGAGCTCTGTGTGCCCTGCACTGTGAGAGAGGTTGGTGTGATGGATGTGGTGAGGAGTGACCCTTGCTGGGTTGGCAGTACCCACCTGGGGCTAAGCCAGCCCTCTGCTCTGGCTGAGGTGCTGATGCAACTGGTTTGGATGGTTGGTTGTCTCTGACCTGCCCCAATTTGCTTTGACTTTGGGGGAGCTGCAAGTAGGGCCCAGCAGTGGGAGACTTTTGAGGAGTCCAGGGAAAACAGCTTTTGAATCCCTCAGTACCAGCATGTAATTCTGCCTTTGCCTGGTGTACTTGTAATGCAATTTGGCCCTTGCGTGTAGCAGTTAATTCCTCTGCTTGGCTTTGTTTAAAGTCTTCTGTTGTTTTAATGTGATTCTGCTTTTAGCAAATAATGTTAACAGTGATTTTCCTTGCATCTCTAATTCACTTTACTCTGTGTAACAATTTCTTAGTGTTGCAGTTTAAATTTTCAATAGTTACTTGATTTTCTATTTTGATTACATGCATAAATTTGCTTTTCTTTTCTACTTCATTAATTTTAACACTAATTGCCACTTCGGGCAAAATAAAAACCCAAACTTATCGTTCATAGCATCATTATAGGACTTGCTTTTAGAATGTTTTCTTTATACTGAGAGAGACTTTGTTAAAGGATTTATTCCTGTATTTTCTGTCCAGCTGTATTTTTATTTAGAGAGGGGGGGTAGCAGGATTTCTGAGTTTGCACTGATTGTAAGAACTGCTATAAATATTTGAGGAACGGAAGAATTTATTTATAGTGGAGTGTTGGCCTGCTAATGAAGGAAATGAAACAGGGCTGAGAGAAATGGAGTTATTTTTCTGGACCCCTCTAGTCCTAAAAATTCCATGCTAATCTGATTTGCTTCAGGAAACCTCCATTGTAAAAGAAATTAATGTTTCCTACTATTAAATAGATCTTGAATCTTTAACTTAGAAAAAAACAACTGTTATGGTGAGATGACTGAAGCAATGCCATGAAGTCGTTAAGAAATGTAGATGAAGCTGTGCAAGGACCCAGAGCATGGGATAACTTTGTCTTTGGGTCTGTGTGTCCAAGTTTACTTCTGTGAAGGTAAAAACATATGGGCAGCAGTAAATTTTGTTCTTCTGTGTTTCCTCTGCTGGTACATGACAAATGTGCTTGTCATGATGTTCATGTGGGCACAGGCTGGGCCAGGACATGGCAGGGGGTGAGGGAGAGCCAGGAGAGCCATGTCAGGGTCTGGGAAAATGATCACCTCCAAAATGTGTGTTGAGAGAGAGGCACTCTCACTTTATGCCATGGTTTTGGATGTCACTGACCCTTTGGACTTCAGGAGGCTCATTAGTGTGGGAAACCCCTCCAAAATGATAAATGTCTTTTGGTGATCCACATTTACTCGTTTGGTTTCCTCTGCTTGGGTTAAGATTTCAGAAGTATGTTCCATTTGTAAATACATTTCTGTGGTTTCTATGCACAGTTCACCTTGGCATCACACACTGCAGCCTTTCGCTGCTGTCAGACTGGTGGGTGTTTTTATCCCCCTTCTCACAGAAGGGTAAAGGGCTGATGCCTCCAGCCATTTTCTCTCTTGGTCTCTCTGGCTTCACAGCTGAAGGCCAAAAATTCTGAATTTGAACCATTGCAGTAACTCAGCTTGAGGTCCAAAGTGTCTGATGAAAACCCGGTGCCCGTGTCTTACTTGACGTACGCAAAACAAAAGTTGTCTGCTTAATTATTGGAATTTTGTCACAAATTAAACACCCAGAGCAGCAGACTGAGCCGTTTGCAAAACCCTGGCTGGCACTTGCAGCAGCCGATCTCCACTCTGTGCTCTTTCCAAACCGTGCTGACGGCGGGTTCCTGCGGCTCTGCGCGCCCGTGCGCGGGGCTGGAGGGGGAGCTCAGTTCCCAGTGCTGATGTTTCTGGACGTGTCCCTTTGGAACAGGGGCGCCCTACTGGACACACACGGACAAGATGGAGAAGAGGCTCCACGCCGTGCCGGCCGCCAACACCGTCAAGTTCCGCTGCCCTGCCATGGGCAACCCGACGCCCACCATGCGCTGGCTGAAGAACGGGAAGGAGTTCAAGCAGGAGCATCGCATTGGCGGCTACAAGGTAAGGGCTCACCACGGCGTTCTGTGGTTTCTCTTCTTGACCAAAGCTGTTTAAAAAAAAACCCCAACCAAACAACCCAAATCCAGCCCTCCTCCCTCTGAAAAAAACTCAAAAACCTACCAAAAACTTGCTGAAGTTAACAGAAAATATTTTAATGGCTTTGGATCAAACGTGGAAGTAAAAAGAGGTGGTTGTTTTCTTCTGGGGAAGGGTGGGTGGTTTCTTTGGCGCTTACTGAGCACTAATTATTTATTTTTTTCTGAAATTTAAGCTTCTAGCCTAGCAGTGCAGCTAAGGATTATTTATAGAGACGTATTTGGAAAACTAAAGACTGACTTAGCAAAGCAGATTAAGACTGTTTTTCTCTATTCAATTTTGGCTGCATTGTTCAAAACATGGCCATCCGCTTTGGTGAGTGTAAGGCAGTTTAATAAAGGAAGCCTTGGAAGTCAAAAGTTATTATTTTCTATAGAGTTTATGGCCTGTGAAACTGAAATGGGAAGAAGAATTTGAGGGGAAAGTAACAGCAATTACTTGGAAGGGTTTGTTTGAATTTTAAATAGCTTCAGATTAGATGTCTTATTCTGAGTTGGTGGTTACTGATTAAGAGAGAGTTTTAGGGAGGCCAGCTTGCTCTGTGTGTTAGTGCACAGACCTTTAACCTTGTGGTATCTGCCTGGGTCAGGTCAGAAGTCAGGATTCGGTCATCTGATCCCTCTCCTCCAAGGAGCCGGCAGTGCGTGACTTTGGTGGCAAATTGCTGCTCAAGCATGGCCATTTCTCACTCCCCTTCACCTCCTGTCTGGGTCTTCTCTCAGCAGTTTCCTCATGTCCCCAACACCTCAGCAGTTCCTCCCCCAAGAGGGGAAGTTTCTAAGGCAGTTCTCTTGTGTCAGGGTTGGAATTCCCATCCTGGAGCTTGTGCTGAGCTGCTCCGAGCGGCTTGCAATGGTTGTTAGACACAAATGAATTGTCGTTGTCAGACACAAATTAATTGTCTTTGCTAAACAGAGCTCAGTTCTGAGTCCTGAGGCTGCCCCTCATCCTGCACCACTGCCGTGCCCCCATGGTTGCAGTGTTTTTGGGGAGCTGCCTTGGTTGAGCCATTGCTTTGTGAGCTGTTGATTCAGGCCCTGCCAGTGCACAAAATCTGTTTTCCAGTGCAGAGGAGGACAAACCTCAGTCTCCTTTCCTCTCTAGCTGGATTTACTGTAGAAAGTGTCAATTTTTCCAACATTTGTGTTAGCAGAGAGCAGAGCCCAGAAAGTCTCCCTGCATGAGCACTAATTATCTAAGTAGACTTTTCCATCTATGTTTGCTTACACTATAAATTTCTGTTGCTTATGAGTGTACACCTGGCAACACCTTCTGCCTTTCATAACGCTGTGGAGTGTTAACGAATTGGCTCCCATTCAGTGATTTTTGCCCTTCTCAGTGCTTTTTTAAAAACAAAAAAAGCACCAATTAAGGAAAAAAAAATCCCCAACCAAACTAATCCTGTCTTGGAAAATAATAGTAACTGTTCTGGTAGTAACCAGGCTGTTATTTTGAACACTTTGCATCTGATGGAGGGGAAATGAAGATATCACTCTTGAAGGCCATGAAGGAAAATGTGTGTCTGGAGAGGCAGGATGGAGATACCTGGTGTCTGCTTTGGGAGGGGGATCTTTGGTGGGGTAAATCAGCTCATGTGGGGCTCTGTGCTGGCGCTGCTAGTCTGTGTTAGGGAGCTGGGTGAAATAATTTAGAGTTGTGCCCATTAAGTGGCACAAATTAGGCTTTTGGTCACATGTATTAAATGTATGCAATTTCCCAGGTATGTATGTTCTCTGGGAAGGAACCACAGATGCCTGTTCCTAAAGCCAGCTGGATACCTGTGAAGTCTGTACCTCTAATTCTAAATCATAACTTCTTCTATCTATTTAGTCCAAAGGAAAAAAGAGGGCACACAGCTGAGGATTTCAGACTTTTCTTGCTGCTCATAAAGACATTACATTTTAAATTATCTTGTAGGATTTACTTACCATTGTCAAATCAACCAAATCCATGTATATTCTATATTCTGTCACTTTGAATAATCATGTTTGAACATGGAAGCTTGTTCCCAGTGAAGGGACTCTAGGTTTTTTTTTTTTTGAGCTGTGTCCTCATCCTGTTTGAGGGGCAGGACGAAGTCACTGTGGGCTCATGCAAAATTATACTAGAATAGAGAGAATTGTATTTTCCTGACATCTCTATGCCAATGAACTTTTAATGAAGGAGTCCTCAGGAAGGACTGAGTCTATCAGAGTTGGTCTGTGTTTAACCAGGTGTCACAGCAGCTCATGCTAAATCTTGCACATTAGCTTGTCTTGAATCTGGGTGTTGCACTCTGTAAGGCATTTTTGCTGGAGATATTCACAATATTTAGGATAGAAAACTGGATCCAAACCTGGCCATATCTGGCAGGAGACAGTCATCCCTTGAAGACTTAAGGGACAAAGAGAAAGGAAAGAAAATGTGAGGCTTCCCAGTAATCCCTCAGCCACCTCTTTCCTGCTAAGAGCTGAGAAATCCCATGGTGTATTGTTTTTATCAGAATCAGATAGTGGCCTGTAGCACTTTGTCCCTGGGACTGGGGAATGTCTTGAGTCAATTTGCACTCGGGCAGGCCAGCAGGAGGGTGTATGTTCTGGCCAAGATAGCTTCCAGGGTGGAATTCCTGCACTCTGACTAATTCTGGGTGGTGAATTTCAAAATTGATCTTTCAAGATATACCCAACCTCCTTAAAATAAAGAGAATGGGATCAGTTATTGAATATCTAAATACTTTATACTCTGATTTTTTGAAGAGATGATAATTGTTTGTGCCTTTAGAGGCATTTTATATTTTCTTTGAGGTGATAATCTAAATCCTCTCTGAGACCACAGGAGCCTTTTCTTTCCTGTACACCACCCAGAAAGCAAATGCACTTCTATCAGCTGGTACTGTTTAAGCATTAACACGTGTGTGTTTGCACCTATGCATTTGGATAAGCTTCATCACTGCATTTGTCTTAAACACATTTAAATTCAGCCAGGTAAATACAGAGTAAGAACATTTATCATTACAGGAACAACTGCAGAAGCCTATGGCCTTTGCCAGGGGTGTTCTGTGCTTGTTCTCCTAGTCTGAGCAGTACCTCTCACAGTCTGAACTGTGCTGCTTTTGTGGAGAATTGTATTTTCAATTCTAATCCTTCTTTCCCTTGAGATTAGTTTAAAATTGATCCATTTTTAGCTGACAACTTTTCATGACGTTATCTCTCCGGTGAAGACACACATTTCAACACTGGACAGAACTATCCACTGTTCTTTATGGGATACTCCAAAAGCAAAAAGTTTATATGAAAAATTCCTTGCCCTTTCCCAGTTCTCTGACCAATATTCCTCGGCATTTTGATTCCAGTTTGTTTCCCACCTCCAAGCTATAACTTAAGAGTGCAGTTTATATGCATTTGGTACTGATAATTCAGTTTAAAAATGGAATCTTTTGGAGAGATGGTTGTAACTGTCCCTCCAAACTTTGATGGAGAAGATTTCCCCCCCAGTAAAGTGCTGGAAGTGTCCATAACTAGTCAGGAAAACACCTGGACTAAGGGATGTGGCATTTCCCATAAAAACCCACATTACCAAAGCCCGTGTTGCAAGCTGTGTGGGTGCAGGGATGTGGCTGTGCTGTTGCTTGTCTGAGAATGAAATGTTGAATTTGGAACTCTTCGGTGAGACAAGAGGCTGCTCATCCCTGGCAAAGGGGGATTTTCCTGGGCTTTGCAATGCTGCATTTGTAGCCTCAAAGCACCAAGCCAACACTCTCGTTGGATCCAGATCCCTGCCATAAATCCAGTTGTCTGACAATGTGTCATAACTGCTTTGGACCTCTGCAGAAGTTGTTTAGCTTAACCCAAAGTGGCTTAAGCTGTTGTTTTGTTATAAAGATATTATCTCTGTCCATGCAGTTACAAGAAGGGAAATTGCACAAATACTTTTTAATATTCCCATCCAGCATATCCACTTGTGGCTGTAAGTTATGTTTTCTTATTGAACATAAACAATTCCTTGTGTTTTCCTGTCAAATTAATTACCTGCAGCTTGTTTGCAATTTTTATTTGTTTTAACTTTAGTGGAACTGTGATCTGTTCTTCCTGTTTTACAGACACATTGGTTAAAAACTCTTGCTCTGATTCCGAGAAGTGTGTTTTAACTTGTAATGGCAGAAAGTTCAGGCCACTTTGACCAAGTGTCCTTCAAAATAAATCACAAAGAAGTATTTAATACTCAAAATATGTAGCTGTAGTGTTTGTTATTTACCAACAGTTTATGACAGCAGCTCTTCCTGACCCAAACTTTGACGTTCAGAATTGCTTAGCAGAACAACGAGATGTTAAAATAACACTGATAAACTCTTTCTAGTTCTATAAGCTTATCCCTTAGCTCTTCACAGCGTGGAGAAAAATCAAGATATCATTTTGATGAAACCACTATAATTGTTTGACCAACAACACGAGGGGCTGAGGAGAGAAGCCTTCAGTTTGGGCTGGAGATTTTGAGGCTGTGTCACACATTTCTCTGATGTTAGCTTAGCACCTTCTCCTGCTGGAGTCTTGCCCACACTTTCTTTGCTTTTCAAAGCCCACATGGCCAGTCATTAGCTAATATTATTAGTCCACAACTGAGCAATAAGAGTCTTATCCAGCTATTGAGATAATTACTAGCTGGGGGAGCTAGGAAAGCCAGGAACTGCCTATAGAGAGAACTTCTCTTCCAAGCTTTGAACTGAAGGCATTTTTACCTCCAGCAAGTGCTCTTGGCACTGGGATGTGGCCCTGTGCAGCTTTTTCTGCTGGATAAGGACCTGCAAAACAGTCAGGCACGATGCAGGATTTCATAGCTATAGTTGTAATGGTGTTTTAAGAATGTATGGTTACTGGAAGCATCACTGAATGGTCCATAAATTTTTCTGGTGTACAGCACTGAATTACTGCTTTCCATTTGGCTGATTAAAATGACTGTAGCAGATTGTGTTTTATTCCATTTGCTGAAATATGTACTTTGCAGTTGAAGAATTGTACATTCTCCAGCTCCAGAGAATGTTAAGCTTTCTGAGCACTTTGTCAAAAATGTAATGCTAAAACAAGGAATTAGTCCATAGCCAGCAAAAGGTCATTTTGGGAGCCAAATTCTGATGCAGGAAATAAATGTATGTAAAGGATGGCTCTGTATCCTTCCAGTACTGGGCTGGATCCTATTTTCTGTGAGACCAAAGCCAGTGCTCCTTTAGAGTTCAAATGGGAACAGAATCAGTACCTTCAATAAATTCTGTCTGAGAGGCATTCTGTGAGATAAATGTGTATCCTTATGCTCTGTTTCCATGAGGATTTTTTTCAGGCATTTTTCATGAAGCAGCATGATTCTAGGATTCATTTCTTTCTTGGGGTACCCCAGAGCAGCAGGAAGCCTGGGGCAGGAATCCCAAGCATCACCCCTCAGTATCTCTAAAATGTGAGCTGTGTCATTGAGCTTTTAGGAAGGATGAAGACTTAAATGTTTAGGAGATCATGTCCATCCTGTCTTGCTGATGGGTATTTATTACCAGGTGTCTGTCTGGAGACAGATGGGGAATACCCTGAGGGTGTGCATTCACTTTGGAGTGGATTGAAAGGTAAAGGCCAGTTGTCTCACTGCTAATTGGTGCCATCCTGCTCAGCCTGGGAGGACTGAGTGTGCACTGACATCTGCAGTGCTTGGAGCAGGGGCCAGGTAGATTTACAGCAGAGGATGTGAAAGCATTCACTCTGCAGCCATGCTGTCCTGGATCAAGCATAAATCATTTTAGCATCCAGAACTGTCAGACAAGTGCAGAAGAGGCTTCCAGCTGTGGATTACACAAGGATAATTATCCAGTCCCTTTGGAAGGGGAGAGGGTAAAACTCTGCTTGAGAAGATCCCAGCGTGTCTGTTTGCACCCCCCAGGTCCGTAACCAGCACTGGAGCCTCATCATGGAGAGCGTGGTGCCGTCGGACAAAGGGAACTACACGTGCATAGTGGAGAACCAGTACGGCTCCATCAACCACACCTACCACCTGGACGTGGTTGGTAAGTGCAGCTCCCGTGGGCTGGACACTGCTTTTCACCAATGACTTTCTCTATGAAACCATTTGGAACTGAGCTGATGCGTTCCGCGTTTATTTTGGAGATGATTTCACAGCGCTCCAAAGATAAGATTTCACTGCACGGCCAATTGCTGCATAACTTTATACATTCATCTGTCTCACTCGTGCCTGTAGGATTAATCTACCTCTGCCTTGGCAAAAAGTGTAATATCCATGTGCAACATCCACCCACAAGTTTGCCATGGCAACCAAATAATACATGCTGATGCAACTTTAATCATTAGTATTACAATTTAATTATTACTTGTACAATTGTACTAACACAGACTTTAATAACTGCAGTTATGAAAGCCGTCAAGCAATCCTTTAGAGTCCTGTTATTATAGTATTATAACTGAAATGATTTTTTTTTTAATGAAAAGCTAGATATTGACTTTGCAGCTGGAGCAGATCTGGAGCTTCAGGAAAGGCAGTTTGCATTCACAGCAGTCTAAAATTTGAAATCTGACTGGAGCCTGTTGGGTGGGCTCTGAGCAGTCCCCAAAACACAGATGATAAAAATTCAGAAGTGTTTTACCTGAGGACAAATTCTAAACAGCTGTATGAATTTTTAAGTAGCAGCAAAGCTGTGATTACACAGGACTATTAAACACAGGCTTAATAATATTACCTTATTAATACCTAAATCCTGTTGACTTTAATAAGGCTTACAGATATTTATTTAAGTGGTTAGCTAAATTAGAGCTTGAAATCTCAGAAATAATTCTGTTCACCACTAGTCTTGCTGATTAGCCTTGATGGGCGTGAGCAATTTTATTGACTTTGAAGGCATTGCTGTCCAAAATAACCAGTGTGGCTTTTCTTATAGGACCTTTAGGGATCTGAGCCATGGTTTCTGAAGTGTGTCTTGAATGGGCTTTGCTCTCTCCACCTTTGTGAGGTGATCTGAGCATTACAACCTCTGTCAGTAGGACTTTTGATCAATCACTACTGAAAGCAAAAATTAATTTGATTATTGTATGCTATTTTGCTGGTGACAGCCCAACTCCATAGATTCTTTGTGGAATATCTTACTGTAGGTGTTATACCTTACTGTAAGGGCTTATAGGGCTTAAATGCTGACAAAATGTTAATTTCCCTAGTTGTTGACTGGTTTTACATGAGTAAAAATATATCACTTGTGCATTGTTTTAGATGGTCTTTGGTGTCTTGTTTCTGTCTGAGACCACCTAAATCTGCATAAACACCCAAATCCAAGAGAAAACAAGTGCCAGCTTCTTGGATGGCACAAAAGGGAAACATTCCCTGTGAAAATGCCAAAGAGAGCTAGTCTTTGTGGAGCAGAGGAGTAGAAAGATGACTTTGGGATGAGGATGCCATCAGACCACAGCCCCACCATCAGCCCTCATCCTTCAGAGCCCATGAACCATCCAGCTCACCTGTACCCGAGTTTGGGCAGCCAGCACTGAAAGCAGTGAGGATTTCCATGGCCATGGCCGTATTTGGTCACAGGGTGAGCTCTGGGTATGGTTGGGGTGAGCTGGCAAAGCCATTTTTGTTTGAACACTTGTTTAAACAGAATTTATGGAGGGCGCAGCAGCAACGGCTGCCGGGGTGGGTGTCAGCTGCTGCAGTGAGCTGAGTTCTGCATGGTGTGGTCCTCTGCTGGCCACCTCACCCTGCAGGGCTCAGGCTGCCTGCAGGGGCTTGCCAGGCTCTAAAAACCTTTCCTTGCTGAGATGAAACTGGTTAAAAATTCCCCTTCTCTACCCCCTCTTCGTTTTCCTGTCCCAGCCTGGCGTGTTTCATGTTGACCATAAATTTCTTCACCCGTTTTTTTTTTTTCCCCTAGCAAATGTGTTCATGGATGATGCAGTCACTTGAGCAAATATTTGTTAGAAGCCCTCTCACCTCCTCTCCTGCTTTGAGCCTTTTGAATGTCTTGCATTGAGGAATATTTTGCAGAAGTTTATTTTTCCTGGCAGTAAATTATAGCGACCTGCATGAATGAATGGAATGGTAGTAAGGATTATGTCATTTATTTAAATGTCTAGTCCTTTCCTATAGAGAGGCAGGAAAGTAAATAATGGGGTTTTCAAAAGTGATGAGAGGTTTGGGGTGCTGGGTACCCAGCTGATGGCACGGAGGACCCTCCTTGTGTCCTGTAAGAAATGAAACTAGAAGTCCAAAAATAATATTTGCAAGTCACAGCCTGAGTTTTGGAGTCCTGCATACTTAGTAATTTCACCATTTTAAAAAAAAATTTCATTTGATGAGTTCGAGGGTATAGTTGTGAGTCTGTTTGAAAACCTGTGCATGGGAATGTGCACATTGGGGTGAGTTTAGTGTGAATCTCTCAATAGATTGGGATTTTAACCTAAAGGGGGGTTGATGTTGGAGTGCTCAGCCATTCTTCTGTGGCTGGAGCTTTGCAGTAATTGTGGAGCATAAAATTGCTGAAGCAGTAAATTAAGGCTGGCCAGAAGGGGAAACTCTGACAGTTTTTCTAGTTGAGACAGTTCTACAGAGTTACCTTTATGCCCTTTTTTTTTTTTTTCTGTTTTCCTATGAATTTTCAGTTCCCTTTTTCTGTTTTCCTATGGATTTGCTGTTCCCACAGGGTTGTGGAGAGTTATGAATGTTTGTTTAGAGGCAATTGCCTGCGTAGACCGCATCTTACGAACTTCAGGTCGTAATTTTAGGTCAAGTTCTGTGTAGAAAACTGTCAGTTGAAAGCCTCTGAAATTACTTTTCCTATATGGTTTAACTGGTTCCAGAGCTGATTAAGTGTAAGTAATAGCAAATGGTATTAAACATGGTAACATATTACACTAACATGAGCATCTGACTATATGGTGTAATGTAGAGAACCCTCTGATTATGTCACAGAGTTGGGAGGTATCCCAGCAAAAATCGTGCCAAATAGTGACACAATGCTAGTCAGGAATATGCCAATAACTTTCCAAACCTTGAACTCTTTTGACAATTAAAAGCCTGGAGCCAGCAGGGCTGAGAAGTTTTCAGTCAGAATGTAGGTGTGAAGTATTCTCATTTTTACCTTGTAATTACTTGCAAGAACTCTTAAGAGTCAGCTCAGATGGTCTTGTTCAAATTTACAGACCTGGCAAAACCCTTGCACTGATTTTTTTTTTTTCTTTTACAGTGAGAGTAGAAAATACAGGAGAAAAAAAAAGGCAGCAAGTCATTGGCAGCCTCTCTGCTGCACAGGATACTTGTGCACAGTGACTGTGTTAGCAGGGAATGGCCCATTCCAGTTGGCCAGGATGTTCTGTGCTGGACAAAGTTACTCTTTGAATGTTTGGGATACCCCAGTCAATGGCCTTTTCCTCCCTTCTCCATTTCCAAGTGGGGATTGAAGCAGGGCGTTGCTCAGGGACTCAGATGTGTTTGCAGTAGTGGCAAATGGTGGTGATACAAATGCTCCACCAGGATGCTGTGAAAGGGAGACCAGTCAATTTTAGCTTTTTATTAGAGTAGTGCACGGAGGCTTCAATTAATATTGGATGCTTATTGTCCAGGGCAACATGCCAGCACAGGGGAATTGCTTACAACAGAAATACAGCAAGACCAGGAGAGGGAAATGTCACTGTCCATTTTAGAGATGAAAACCCGAGCTGAGGAGTGATGAAATTTCTTGCCCTGGGTCACACAGGAAGCTGGTGACAGAGCCAAGAAGCAAAACTGGTCTTTGAATCCTAATCCAGTACCTTAATTAAAAGAACTTTCTTTCCCTTGTATAGCTCAGCCCATTAGCTGGATTTTTACATGCAGCTGAAGTGCCTTTTCTCCTCCTTTGTATTTAACAGTAGGTAGAAACTTGGGTTTTTATGGCAAGCTTACTAATAGACTAACTCCATTCTCAGTACACATTTATAAAGTCGTGCAACCTTGAGGGAGAAGGGCTGAAAACGATGTGGTTTTCACTTATGAGTTGCATTGTAGTGAATCCGGGTTGTAGGAAGCAACGTGGGAATGCAGCCACTGAGACTTGTATATAATTAGATCACTCTTGGATGGCAATTATTGCTGGAGTACAATTTCAGCAGCAGCAGTTCTGTTTGAGCATGGAGGAGCTAATTGAATTTGGGTTTTAACGGCAGAAGAAAAAGAAGGTTACTCTTTGAGCAGTCCTGCTCCAGGTAGCCATTTCTGCCCTATTTAATGTTGTCATCCTGGGAGACAAAAGATGGTTTGGTTTCAGGTGAAGTTTGCCACATTACCTCATTTACTGAGATTTATAAGCAGCTGCTATAGCACAACACCTCTACAAAGAATATATGATGACCCTGCTGTTTGCTATTAAAATGAATATATATAAAAATATATTTTGCAAATATATTTTTCCCAAAAGAAGCCCTTTTTCAGCCAGATTAGCAGTACTTTAAACAGTTCCTAATTTGCCTAATAGCCATGCCTTTGGCTCTCTTTGCTGAGGAGTGAGCTCCAGGGGTGGCAGAGCACCACGCAGCTGTCCCTTAACAGTAATTCATATTTTCATATAAAACCAGTGTGAGAGTAACTTCTCACCCAGAAAGCATTTTAAATGACTCTCAGTTTAAAGCTTGTGCCTAAGAAATCTCATGTATGAGTGATTTTACTGTGCAGAAAAACAGTTATTCTGAACTCTTGGTGGTTTTAGGGGATAAATTTTAGGATATTATAAGATACCCTATTTGCTATAGGATAAATTTTGTTCTTGTTGTTTTACAGCATGCCATTAAAAATCTTGTTAAAACAGAATCGACATTTTGCTATTGGTTCTTCACTGTTTATGTTTCCCTTCGTTTAGACAGAAGGAAAAACTTCTGCTTTTGCTTCTAGTCAAGTTTTATTTTTGGACTTTCATGTGCTCTCCCAGTCTCTAGCTGCGAACATGGCATGAGCACTTTTTTTTTTTTAAAGATATGTTTCCATTTTGTCATTCCCAAATTCATAGAAACATATGGATTGCTGTTTGCCTTTTGCTGAGGCTTGTTGAAATAAAGTTCAGAATTAGTTTGACTCCAGCGCAGTCCTCCCCTTAATTTCCAAAGAATTGTTTTTAGGATTCGGGTTACATACGAAAAAAGGAACTGACACCAACTCAATAACATGCCTTGGGTGTTGCATCATTAATGTCTGGCAGGAGTTAAGGGCAGGTATTAGAACCAAGCCTAAACTTGCATTTCTGGCAGATGTTGCTGTAGTTGTTGACTGGCTCTTTACAAGGACAAGCTTTGGCTTGATGTCTTCGCCCCGGCGCTCGCGGCGCGGGGCAAGACGAGGCAGGGCCAGAAAGCGCGAAGGAATCCGGGCTGATGCCTGCCCTCGGGTGTCTGGTTAGGCTGAGAGGGAAGATGCTTTCATTTAATGTGCTGATAAGCCCAGAGTGTGGACTTCACACCTGGCACCAGGCTTTTGGCGAGGTGTGTGCATCTCGGGAGGAATTACGCAAATTGTTCAGCGCTGGGGGCTGCGCGGTTCGCTCCCGAAAACAAAGCCCACACTGTGATGGTTCAGCTCAGGCAAAATGAAAGCTTATGGGTTCCCCCCCCTCCACTTCCTTAATAAGGTAAAAATATTCCAACCCTGTAGTTTTATAGCATTAAAGCTTCTGATTTCATTGGAGTAGTCTGGCTAAATTGCACTTTATGGACAAATACTGGTGTCATTACTTCATCTGCTGGGTGAACAGTGAATTTGTCATGTTTGGAATGCTTCCTGCAGAGTCTGCTGGGGAGGACTGGTCTCCCTGTCCCACTTTCTGTCTTATTACAGCCCCAAGGCAGTTATTTCTCTTTCTTTTGATGAGTGATGAACAGGATATTGTTTCAGCTCTGTTATTATAATTTTTAATCATGCCTTCTAATTTGTGTTGTATCCTACTTGTGGAAGTGCAAGTAGGAATTTGCAGGAGTTGTCTGAAGATGCAAACACAGGACCGTTGCCTTGTTAATGTGCACTTGGCACGTGTCAAAAGCCATATCTGTGCCTAACAGGAGGGGCTTTCTGACCTGAGCCAGGCTTTTCTCACAGCTTTATTAGTGAAAAGATGGAAGTGTAATTGGCAGTAAATTGGTAAAGCTATGTATTAAAAATACAGAAAAAACCCCAAGCTAAACAAATTATTATAAGTATAGAAAAATTGTACATGAACTGTGATACAGGTTGGGTGATGACATGTTGAAGACAAACACAAGGTTTACAATCCAGGAGAAAAACAAAGTTAAGGGCTGTTACCAAGGTGAGAAAGGTGAGAGGAATCTGGCAGTAGAAAAGCACAAATAAAGCAGTAAACTGTAAAATTCTGTGTCTAATGAAGAAAAAGGTTGCACTTCGAATATTAGTGTTGGTCTCCTCTCCCCTCTCTGCTCTGCAGACCACTCTGTGTGACCTGACATCGAGAGGTGGCTGTGATTTACAGTTTTTGAGGGTTTTAAGCCATTATGTCATTTTTGGATTGCTACCGTTCCTGTGGTGCAGCTTCCACAGCTGTTGTTCCATTTAAACTTAAAAAAGCACATTAAAAATCAGAGCTTGGTAAACACATTTGAATATTGAGCTGCTCTGTAAATTTAAGATACTGAGTTTATTTTTTTCAGATTGCTCTTTGAAAGGTAGCATGAATATGTTGAAATTGTTGACTTTTCATGAAAGTGAAACACTGATGCTGTCAGAACTTTAGCAAAAGGAAGGACCCAACATGACAGTATATTACTTGGAATAAAGCAATTTCTAATTTTTACAAGATGCTTATAAAAGTCTAAAATTGCATATCCTTTTAGGAGGTTTTTAATCACCATCACAAATAAGGTGATCAAAGCATCAATTGTTTTGCATTCTGAATTTATAAGTGAATCTCCATGCATCCCTTAGTGTTTCTACCTGCAGCACTGTTTCTGCTATTGAGTTGGATTATGTGCATTACCAAGCAATATTGTTTCATTCCCGTAGTTGCTTTCCTTTGATATTTGTGCACCTAGGGAATTTATGAGCATACCTATCTCTATATTTGAGTGAATATCCCAGTGAATGGGTTTTACTGCCCCAACTGCTTTTCAGTGACATTTTCTCAGAAAGCAGCTCTGGCACCTGCTGCTCAGCCAGGGGCTGTTGGTGGTGCTCCTGTCATTGCTTCCTAGGAACTTGTCCATTTTTGCTGAAAGGCAGGAAAATGGGGCTGCAGGAATGGTGTGGATTATCCCCAACAGGCAGCCAAGCCCCACACAAGTCTTGCTGTGGGATGGGGGACAGAATCAGAAGGGCACAACTGAGGACTCATGGGTTGAGATAAGAACAGTTTAATAATTTAAATATAATGGTTATAAAGAAAAAGAAAATAAGGAGAAGAGAAAGAAATAAAACTCAAGAAAGTCAAGTGATGCAAATGAAAAACAATTGCTCGCCACTGACTGACCAGTGTGCAGCCAGTTCCTGAGTGGCTCCTGGCCAGCTTTTCCCACTGTTTATACACTGAGTATTTGGTCTGGAGTATCTCTTTGGTCAGCTCTCCTGGCTGTGTCCCCTCCCCAGCTCCTTTTGCCCTCAGTTATCCCCCCTGGCAGGGCAGGAGGAGTTGACAGAGTGTGAGAGCTGCTCAGCAACCACCAAACCATCACTGTGTTCTCAACATTATTCTCATCTTTAATCCAGACAGGGCACTGTACCAGTGCTAGGAAGAAAATTACCTACCCCAGCCAGGACCAGGAGAAGAGCTGTGGAAAGTTAATAAATTAACTTTGCAGTTCTGGAGCACCAAGTTTGTGTCCAAGCATAGCCAGCCTAGGAACGTTGCTGCATCTTGTGAAATTTACTTGGATTTACCCAAAGTACTGGAAATAAAATGACAAATATGTATAGTCAGGGCCTTCCCATGAACAGGCTTCAGCACCTGAAGTGGATTGTGTGTTGCAGAAGGGAATGTGGTGCTGATGGAGGGATGTCTCCAAACTTCACCACCAGGGAAGGGAAGCTCAAAGGGCTCAGTGGGGGCTGACACAGATATATCATGAGGCTGAGCCACGACTGTCCAGCACTGAAATTCTGGCTGCTGGAGCTTCTTTCCTGCCCTGAGACCTGCACAGTCAGCTGCTGGTTGGCTGTGTCTGGCAGGGAGCTGGGGAAGGGTGAATTCCACAGTGCTTCCAATAATTTCACACCTGCATTGCTCAATAGAGCGAGTGTGCTGTGTAAGAAAAGGGGGGAGAGAAGGGTAGAAATGTCAGGAGTGCTTTTAAAAGCTTTACATAATCTTTTCCATTTTACTTTAAAGGCAGAGAGCTGTTTTCAGGCAAGGGAATTTGGCAGATGAGAAATCTGTAGCTGGGTCACAATACCAGCAGAAATAATAACTCCCCCTGTGTGCTTTGTGGCATCCCTGGGTGCACTGGTGAGCTGAAGCCACTGCAGCTGGGAGAGGACATCATCCCTGTGGGAGGGATGCTGTGTGCCAGGCATGCAGTAAACCTTTGGCAGAGCCTGCTGGAGAGCCCATTCCAGTGATGCTGGACCCAGCATTGTCTCTGGTTATTACACAGCAGCTGAGTGCTGGGAGCTGTGCACAGCACAAAGGATGATATCTCTGGGTGTAAAAATTAACGCAGTCTCTGGGAACAGCCAGAACAATAAAATTTTACCACTTGTCTGTGAGAAGTCACAAGCTGTTTTTCATATTCTCTTGTAGCCTTTTTCTTTTAGGGTACCCTGAAAAGAATATCAATGAAAATTGTAGCCTCTCATTGTTCTGTTTGCCATAATTTTTTCACACTAAAATAAGGCCTCTCCACCCTTTGTTCAGACATGTATGAAGCATTTGCTTATGCATGCACTGTGTGAGGGACACTGCAAGGGAGCTCCAAGATTAGTGTTGTACAACTCTTGCTGCTATGACTTTTTCTGCTCCTGATGAAGCCCACGCTGTCAGCCTGACAATAGGGCCTTGCTTTTAAGGACAAACTGGTCTTAAAACCCTGATGATAATTTAATGTTTTAAAACAAGAGCATTCATGTTTCCTGCCGTAGCCTCAGGCTTGCTGGATGTCCCTGTCTCTATTAACCCTCAGATATATGTGTGATTTGAAATAACTTTAACTAGAAAGAATTTTTAACTAGTTCTGATTCTAATTTTTAATATTTTTTTTTGGTACTGTTTTCATTGACATCAGTGGGCTTTGTATCAAGCCAAATAGGTCAGTCTTGCTTGCTGTCTCTTCCCCTGTGAGGAAGAGGTGTAAAGGTGTGCAGAGATGGATTTTAGCTAAAATGCAGCTAGGACAGAGAGCTGAAGCCCTGCTGTAGAGCTATCCAAGGAGACAGATGGGTAACATCAGTGGGAGCTTTGCCTGCTTGGGAAGCAGTGCCATTACTTAAAATTAGAGATGAAGGTGGTGAAGCCAAGGACAAAGAGTTTGAACACACCTGCTTAACTTCTGTAAAGATTTTTAAAAGGCACTGCCTTTAACTTGGCTGCCCTTGGTGAGTAGAAGGGCTTGAGTGTCTCAAGGAGGTTGAGTGGAGTGACAGAGGGTTTGCTATGGGCTCTGCTTTGAAATATGTGACAGAACTTTAATCTTTAGCATTAAAATTCTTCTAAAACGTTCAAATGTTTAACTTCTTGTGAAAGTATTCAGTGACAGCAGGGATATGTGGAGTCTGGTTCCCTGCTGTCTCTCTCCCTGCTGACTGCTGGTACTGCCCAAAAACCAGAGCAGAGCTGGGTGGGAGATACAACAGCAGCAAGAAGTGCCTCAAATTTGTGTAAAGGGCTTCTAAATTAAAGGACAAAGGGAGCTTAGGTAATGGTGATGGAGGTTGGCCCCAGGTTCCTGTGCCAGCTTCACTGGATCTCCAGCTGTAGCAATGCCCCTTTGAGCTTTGCCCACCAAAATTATTTCTTCAGGTAGTGTTGGGCCAGTAAGAAATGCTGCACATGGACACTCCTGCTGTACTGGAACATGGAGCAGCATGAGCCATTTGTTGGCTAATGCCTACTGGTTAGAAGATGCCAAAATTTGTAAGGTGTGATACCATGGGTACTGGTAGTGCTGTCTGATCCATGAGCTGTTCTGCAGGTCTGCCTGAGAGGCTCCTGTTCTTTATCAAGTGTTCTTGCCAGGGATGGACTTTATCTCTTACTGTTTCATGTCAGTGATGTTAATCCTTCCAGCCTTCAAGCATCTTGTGATTTTGCAGCGTTTAGGAGGAGAGCATCATCCCGAACTTGCTGTGGGCTCTACCTTGGCATGTGTGAATCACCCAGGAGGTGATGATTGGAGGGGTTTGTCTGTGTGTCTGTTTAAGTGGAACATGACAGCTGAGCAGCACTTCTGAACTGGCTGTAAACAGCACACAGTGCCTCATTTGTGCAGAGAGGAACCCAAAGTGATGTGCAGCTGGTGGAGCCTGCTCAGCTCCTGGCCCGTGGATGCCTGGTGTGTGACATTAATGAGCAGAGGTGCTCTGCCACACCTGCTTGGCTCTTCCTGATCTTCTGAAAGAGCAGCCAGCACTCAGCCTTCCTCCTCCATCCCATGGAGCAAACTGGAGTTAGGAATGTTCTGCTTCCAGGATTTCAGAGAGCACAGGATCCCCTAAGCAATGGCTTTGTGCTGGGGAGAGGAAGCAGAGGCTTGGCTTGGCCCATGGGCAGAGAGCTGCCTTGAGGGAGGAGATTCCTGTGGGGGCTGGCCTCCTACAGGTCTCCACCCCAGGGTTGGAGTGCAAGTGTGGTTCCAAACGGGGTCCAGTGTATGAACTCAGATAATGCTGGATTTGTGGAGAAACCCAAGTTGCAATTCCTCATTCTGGAGTTGCTCCTGGAACTCCCCTCAGAAAGGCTGTCTGATTCAGAGAACAATGATTAATCCAGCCTCTGAGTTCTTGTGAATGGATTTGCAGTTAGTGTAGGTGGGATCTTTCATGAAGGGTGGTGATCCTTGTGGTTCTCCTTGCACACTGGTTCCTTTGCATTTAGCTAGACCAGGGTAGAAACCTGAAACTCATCACTCACTGAACAGCAAGGATCTAATAATCTTATAATCTTTCTTCTCATGGTGGATATTTACCCCAAATAGATGCTGATCAGACACTGAAGTCTTGTGGCTGGCCCCTTGGCTTTAGTAAATGCTCCAGTCCTGTAGCAGGTACCCACAGCACCAAAACCAGCATCAGGGCCAGCAGTAACAGTACCTGCATGTACAGTCCCCACAGGGATGTCAGACAAGGAGCACAAAGAGTGGTTTGCACAGATGGAGAGAATTGTTCCCTCAGACTGTGACTGAAATGGTCACTAGTGCCCAGAGATGGGTGACACTGCTGGAGAGGGCTCTGGGTGTCCCAGAGATTTTCCACTTCAGTGGAAGATGATGGGAAAGTCCTGCTCCTTGGTGAAGATGAAACACAGAGGGAGGAATGTTTCAGTCCAAGCCTGCAAAGAAAAGGCTGTGATTAATTTTTTTAAGGCTTGCAACTCAATCTTGCAAGTTTACACTGTGAAGCCAAAGCCAATGCAAGAGGCTGTGATTACAGTCTGGCCTGAAATGCTGGAGGATGCTTTTCAGACCCATAATTTACAGCATAATTGGCATCTTCCAAAGCAGCAGATGTTGCAGCTTCTGAGGGAAGGTGCCTGGGAGTGGATAGTGTTTTCACAGGGTCCAGGCTGCTGCTGAATGTTTCCCAAGCTTGGAGTCAGGCAAAATAAGCAACTAGAGCTGGGGGTGCTGTGCTGACCAGGGCAGGAAGAGGGTATGGCAGCTCTGTGTTTGCGGTGACAGCTGGAACTACTTCATTTCTCATTCAGTGATGACTGAATGCACAGAACCTCTACCAGGGCCTGTTGATCCAGAGGCATCATTTGGGGGATCCCTCTGTGATTGCTCAGTGGCAGCCATCAAGACGAGTCCTTAGAAGTCAGTAACATTTCAAAACTGTAATTGGAGGCTCTGATAAATGTGTCTAGCTAAAAATTAGGTAATCTTTTTTTCCCTCCCTTCCCCCCTTAATTGAGGATCTCTCCATTGTCCCCAGAACTCATGCTTGGTCTTGCATTTGCTATTAAGCTTTTATTTTTCTAGCCCACACTTGAATCACACATTTGCAAGGAGAGGAAACAAGCACATTGGAAAGCAGAAAATAAGAGTAGTTTTCATTTTCTTTTTTTTCCAATGAATCGGATGCCTTATGCAAAGCCCATTGAGTTCCCTGTGAGTTTTCCCCCTGACTTCAATGGGCCTTGGCTCTGGCTTTTAGCTCCCCTGAAAGGTCCTGAACTGTCTGTGCTGGGGTGACAAGGAGCCTTGGAGAGACAATTGCCAGAGCTCTTCTCAGCCCCTGGCACAGCCAGGTTGCTAAGGAGACTTGGCCTGGCCCAGGCCTGGAGCTCCCCCCTTCCGGGGTTATTGTCTGCTGTGCCTGCCAAGGCTCTCTGGTGGCAGCAGTGCCACTCTCTCAGCCACAATCCCTCCCCAGTGGCCTCTGGCAGCAGCAATTCCTGCCCTGCGTCTCCCCTGTGCTGCGTGCTTGGCGAGCAGCCTCCCTTGCCATGGCTGCTCCATCCTGCTCCAGGGTGCAGGGCTGGATGGGCTCGTGTCTGCTGGCCTCCCTTGGCTCTGGGAGTGTGGGTTTGGGCCCTGTCACCCACCTCCACACCCCAGCATCTTCACTTCCTACGGTTGCATCTCTTCTCCTGCCTTCTCCTGCCTTCTCCTGCCTTCTCCTGCCTTCTCCTGCCTTCTCCTGCCTTCTCCTGCCTTCTCCTGCCTTCTCCTGCCTTCTCCTGCCTTCTCCTGCCTTCTCCTGCCTTCTCCTCTCTTCTCCTCTCTTCTCCTCTCTTCTCCTCTCTTCTCCTCTCTTCTCCTCTCTTCTCCTCTCCTTTACCCTGCCCAGCAGAAAAATAGATGCAAATAAAGCCAAGATGGGGAAGAGATGAGTCCCTTTTTTAGACATCCTCTGTTCAGGGCTTAAATTCCTTAAAGATCCAGTTCTCAGGGTTCCTTGTGAAGTGTGTGAGCTCCAACAGTCATTTCCAGTAGCAGGACAGGCTCCCACCATCTCTAGAAGTCCTGCAGTGCTTGGAACTTCCTGGGGAGCTCCTTCCATTGTGCTGGCTTTTGTTTTTGGAACTTGGAATTTTCCAGCTTTCCTGGATTCTTTGTAGTTTTATCTCTTGGAGGGAGGTATTTTGAAGTTTTAACATTAACAGGCTAAATGACAGCTTCCTCTAAGCCTTTTGGGCGAGGTCTTTTTGTCAGTCATCCCTTCAGATAGCAACTCTGTTTGCCTACAGATAAGTGAGCAGAAATGCTCAAGCCCTGGGCACTTTTATGGTGGTGTAAAATTTAGGTGCTTGTGGCCTTGAATCTGATATATCACATGTGAGCCATCATTTTGACTCTGTGTTTTGTAGATAACTAATTCCTCAGATGGGGATGATGTTGATTTTGTATGTAAACTGCAAGCTGGTGTCTATCTTTTATAGTGGGAACCAGCATGAAACACATTGGGGTGATTTTCTGAATTACAGCATATGTTTTTGACTTGATTTTATAACAAATTGTGTCATCAGTGTCACTGTAACACTGAAATGTCAGTGTTCAGGCAGCATATATTTATTTCTCAAGGTGTTTCTTCAATATTAATGAACAAGAGGAATAGTGAAATCAGGCTCCAGAGCTATGAGATTCGTTGCCAGCTTGTTTTGTATGAAAATATTGTTTAAATAACTAGAGATGTATATGGTCACAATGTTTCAGTGATGATCCTGATTATAATTATTCAGCAATGATAATATCGCTTTCACCAGCCTTAAAGATTTTTTTAAAGGCAACTTTGGCCCCTTTGCTGGTGCTCAGTAAAAAGGAACACACTGTTTCCATCTAATATTAGTGCAGCTAGCTGTTTGAGTGATGATATCTGCTTACAAATGTGCAGCTTGTATTTTAAATGCTGAATAGTGATGTGAGATTTATGAATATGGCTTTGACAGTACCTGTGCTGAGCAGAGTCCTGAGATGTGTGTGGGTTTGCAGAGAGGTAGGATAACTTCAGGATGTTTTGGGTAACATCCTGAAATGAATATTTCCAGGAGAAGGTGCTGTACAAAATTAAACTTGGTCATTGGTAGTTAGTGGAAGTTTCTTTGTAGCTGTTTTCCCCAATCCTGAGTGTATTTTGTGGGCTCTTTGGACCCAGGTTTGCCATGAAGCCCTGCTGGATTTGCATGGTGATGGATTTGTTCTCCTGTGCTGTTTGCCTGTTGGGCACAGGACTGCTCCCCTCTGCTGAAGTGGAGGAGTTGGTGAACAATGATCCATGTGGGGGAGGGCAACAAAAGTTCATTTTAACACATTTACCCTTAGAGAAGAAATCTCACAAATGGCCATACATATATACCCTTCTGTATGCACACACTTTAATTTTTTCAAATGCAATTGGGGGCCAAGAGTGTGAGAACTCTGCTTTTAGTCCTTTGCTTTGCCTCTTCTTTTTTGGTAGAGGAAATGCTTGACGGTCATCAATAAAAGATTAAATCATTGATGGCTATCAGGATAAACTAAACACATCTCGTGTGTGGATGCTGGCATAGTAGGAACTTTTCCAAGATGTTTCAGGCCTCGTTCTCTGGTTTGTTAAAGGGCAGAGAATAAGGTCACAAAGGAAATCAAACCCTGATGTGGAGAAATGAAACATGAGGCCTACTGACTTCTAAAAAACATTTTAAATAACATTCTCTAAGGTTTCATTTTATACTGAAGGCAGCTGTAATAAGTTTTGGAAGATGGTGTAAGGTTTCTATTAGAGATTTTTGCTTGCTTGGTTTTGTACCCAAATGAAGGAATGAGGGAGATGGAATTAGAGCTTATTTAGTATAAGGTGAGAAACTAAAAGTTCTCTCCAGAACCGTAAAATAATAATTTATATGTTCTACAGCAATTTACAAATTAAAAATATGAAACTGTTCTTAGATCTTCGAAAATGACACACATAGCCATGGAATAATTTAGTAACTGCATTGCAAATGCACTTTTGCCACAAGTAAAATAAGACTGCTGCTTTGTAGTGTGCTGCCAGCATAGCCTCAGTGAATAAATTCCCAGTAGATGTTTGCTGCATGCCAAATATATTGGAGTGTATAAAAGATCCCATTGTTCAATGGCATCATTATTTGCTATTATACTCACAATGTTTGCTTGTGAAACAATTTATTGGAGACAAGTATGTTTAAGAAGGAACGCTTGGTTTGAAATTCAGCTGATTTGGCTTGTAATGTCAGAGCTTTTACAGTATATAGCCTCTAAAAATAAATATTTAGGTCTGCTGTTTTTTACTTGTCTTTGAAAGAATTCCTGGAGCAGGGGAGAACGGGGAGCTGAGGCTGGGGATGGCCAGTGAGCATTTAACTTCTGATTCACAGAATTGTTTAGGTTGGAAAAGCCTTCTGAAATCATTGGGTCCAGCCATTAACCCAGCACTGCCAAGGCCACCACTAAACCACATCCCCAGGTGTCACATCTACACACATACATGACTTTTAGATGCCCTCCTTGGGCAGTTCCAAAGCTGGGCAACCCTTTTGGTGAGGGAATTCTCCCTGATATCAAATCCAAACCTCCCTTGGCACTACCTGAGGCCATTTCCTCTCGTCCCGTCACTTGTCACCTGTCACCTGTGAGAAGAGCCTGACTCCCACCTGGCTAAAACCTCCTGTCAGGGAGTTGTAGAGAGTGAGAAGGTCCCTCCTGAACCTCCTTTTCTCCAAGCCAAACAACCCCAATTCCCTCAGCTGCTCCCCAAGGTTGACTGAAAATGTGTGAGAAATGCTTATGCATGGGCATAGATTAGAAGCTGAATTGGCTCACATTAAATACATTAATACTTCAGTTTTCCAGAGAACTCTGTATTTGCCTGTGTTTTCATGAGAACAAGAATGAAGCAGTGTTTCTCCTGCTGTGTCTGGGTGAAGCAGAGAGCAGTGGTGGTGGTGGCACTGATTTAGAGCATTTTAGGAAGCTGAGCTGCCTCATTTGTGCATCCTGCACGCTGAGGCTTCTGTTACTTTTGAGAAATTCCTTTTGGTTTATTTTAACACGTTTTAAACCAAGAATTATCCAAGATTAATCAATAATATTTCTTCTTAATCAATAATCAATTAATGCATCAAAATTAATCAACAATATTTCTTCTTAATGTGTGGAGGTCTAGCCGAGTCAAGACATTTTAGAACTCAGAGGTAACTTAATTACGGTAGCTTAAAAAAAACCCAAAAGGAGATATTTTACCTAATTGGGGCTGAGTTAAACCATGGAAAACGAGCAGAGTGTTTAAGCAGGGTCGTTTTCCCCCCCTCCCCACAAATGGCTATTCTTTAAATTACAAGTGTAGCGCTCAAGCCATCTCCTTTGAACTGCAGGTTTTGTTACACGCTTTGGCCGCGGCGTTATTTCGGAGGAGTCAGCCAACAGGCTTACAGGGCTTTTTTGGCTGGGGTTCACTTACAGTTTTCTTGGCAGCCTTGCTTATTTATGCATCTTTATTTCTCTCTGTTTCTCCTCCGTTGCCTGCCGGAGCAGAGCGCTCCCCGCACCGGCCCATCCTGCAGGCGGGGCTCCCCGCCAACGCCTCCGCCGTGGTCGGCGGGGATGTGGAGTTTGTCTGCAAGGTCTACAGCGATGCCCAGCCCCACATCCAGTGGATAAAGCACGTGGAGAAGAACGGCAGTAAATACGGGCCAGATGGGCTCCCTTATCTCCAGGTTTTAAAGGTGAGGCTTCGCAGATGCCGGCAGCGGTGGTGCCTTCTTTAGAGCGTGGTGTAAATCCAAGGATTTTGAGTTCTGAGCTTCTTTTGAAAGTGGAGATGTTTATGTTAGAAGTGAAATGATGAGTTAGATAAACAATTGCTTGTCTGAATGCTAACTGTGCAGCTTATAGACACTGTTTTGCTCTTATTTACTTCCATGAAAAGTCCTTTGTATCTGAATGTTTCAGGCATGAATTGCTCAGAAAAAAAATGAAAATCCTTCTAAAGAACATCATTGATATTTTTGTATGGGTAGAAAGCATCCAAAACATACCTGGGACAATCTACTCCATTTCTTTCATGTTTCTTCAGCCTCTTGATTTCAAAGAAACATGGCAGCTGCAGCCAAAAGCTTGCTGGAGGACTGGGCTGTGTGGATGCTGAGCCTGCAGAGATGTCTGGTTTGGAGCAGTGTATTGGTACTGTCATTCCTGCCAGTTTGGAGCAAGCCTGACCAGGGAAAATGAAGCTTTCCAAGCTAGGTGGCATTGCCAAAACTCTGACAGGCTCTGTACCTGCTTGTCCCATGCAGTACCTGCCCAGGTGGATTCCTTTTTCCCCCATGCTGCTGTTCTCTAACTCTTCGCGTGAAGCTGCGGATGTACGAAAACCAAACAACAACAACCAAAAGGAAAAAAAAAAAACCCACAACAATAACAAAACTCCCAAACCCTTCAATGTTTAGAGGCTGATATTTTGGTGACGTGTTGGTGGTGGGACCATAGACAGATTGGTGTCCATTCTGGGCAGCAGTGACCTTGTTCTCCTGTGTTATTGGTCTGTTCTAGCACTCGGGGATAAATAGTTCCAATGCTGAAGTGCTGACACTGTACAATGTGACAGAGGCGGACGCTGGAGAATATATTTGTAAGGTCTCCAATTATATAGGGGAGGCCAACCAGTCTGCCTGGCTCTCTGTTCTGCCAAGTGTACAAGGTAACAACGTTTTTTAAAGCAAGCTGGAAAGAATGGTGCTTTGGGAGACTGCAGGCAGCTTGTAGGATACTCTCTGGCCTTGGTGGTATATGTGTAATCCTCCTTTGGTGATGCAGCTGGTGTTGCACCAGCAGCCATGGAAAAATTCCCACAATATTCTCTGTACCAGAAGCACTGCTTTGATTTCTGTTTGTTGATCTTTATTCTCTCTTTGGTGTCTTTGTGTCTGTGTGTGTGTTGGACAGTTCTGTTGCTAATTCTGCATACTCTGCAGTTCACACAGAGGGTACTCCTTGAATAATGTAATTACAGCCTAGCAGTGTGTATTTATATATACACATAGGTGTGTATGTGTGTGACCTGTTCACATAAAAACCCCCTGGAGCACAAGTCAGGTCAGTTTAGTCACTGTGACTGTGCAGGTGGGAGGGTTTTTCCAGGTCTTACTCACCCATTACTAACTGGGTGAGTAACAATAAAGACAGCTAACTGTGTGACTGCAGCCCACAACTAATTTTACCTCCAAATTGTCCAATAAAAAGGTATTTATTCCCTGATTGTGTATTTCAAAGTAACATTTTTGAACGGAACAGAGATCAAAAGTATCAAACATTAATTTCTCTAATCCTCCATCACTGAGATCTTGATGTTGATGCCCTGACGTGCCCATCTTGGGGCAGCTGGGAAGTTCCAGACCTAAGATTTACTCCATTTGTATGAGTTTGGATAATCACTGCTACTTGGATTGGTGTACAATGTCAAGCAACAAGTCTGGAAGATGACCAGTAAAAACCACAAAATGTGCAGAGTTTTTTCTCCTCTCAATCTTTAAGATGTAGAAAAATATGTTTTATTTTCATCTCCTGAGAAAATACTTCTCAAACCTTTGAAGTATTTTCTGTCCTATCTGTGAGAGCCACAACTGAACAAGATCTCTGATTTTTGAGCAAGGATTGGGATACTTTCCACTGTGCTTCTAGGCAAACCATCAAATATTTCCAGATATGAGATTTAAATGAGATTTAGCAACTCTTCACAATGTACAGTAGTAGTTACTACTCAAAACTGCAGTGCAGTGGGTGATGCAAGGATCATACAATCTAAGACAGCTACTAAGTTGTCTTTTGGAGCAGAATTCACCCCTTTTTTATCATTTTAGAGTATGCTTTTATGGTAAATTCTTTCCTCTGAAACAGGTCTCTACACGTGAAGGATCCCACATTCTGTCCTACTTTTTTTTCTCTTTGTTTTTCTTTCAACTTTCTCTTGTCATAAAAGAAGAAGGAGAAAAAAAAAAAAAAGATTTGTGGGTGAATTTTTCCATGTCTTTTGATTGCATGCATGTTTAGGTGGTGAGTTTAGGTCTGGTGAAGGGTGTTGATTACTTTCTGAGGTGAGCTGGGACCTGTTGGTAAACGCCTTTTGGATGAGGGATTGTGGATGGGGAAGGAGCTTTGCATCTCTGCACCTCTGCCTTTACCAAGTGCAAAGCCCCGTGGCTCCATCTCCCTATCCACAAAAATTCTCTCAGTGTCTAGCTTTTTCTCTTGCTTCCCTCTTGTTTTTTTTTAGGCTGCCGGTGTTAACACCACGGACAAAGAGATTGAGGTTCTCTATATACGGAATGTAACTTTTGAGGATGCTGGGGAGTATACATGCTTGGCGGGTAATTCTATTGGGATATCCTTTCACACTGCATGGTTGACAGTTCTGCCAGGTATACACTGCTCTCTTTCTGTGGTTTTTCCTCTTTTTTTTCCCCCCTCCCCTTTGTTGATTGCTGCAGAATTAGCACGGCTTCTGTCTTCAAAAAAAAAAAAAAAAAAAAAAAAAGGACTTTTACAATGATTTTGGTTTTTTTAAGCACAGTTGTCTCAAGCCAGTGAGTTGTTCTGTCACAAGTTTGCAACTCCAAAAATCAAACAGCAACAACAGCAAAAAATGGTGTGGGGTGTGTGGCTATTGCACTTAATTGAAATGTTTTTACATCATCAGAAATGCTAAGGAGCTGCATTTCCTTAGCACTTCAATGAGACAACTGATAATCAGCCTGTAAATCATTGTAAACTTTGTCAAGAAGATGAAATTCAGTTCGTTACAAAGTTTGGAACTAATTTGGCCATGGTTATGTACTGGCTCATTAAAATGCCTGAGCTGTTCAGTGTACTTCAATTCACTTTTACCTATCATGCAAATCTCTCACGGAAATTCCAATTTCAATGCCAGAGGATCATGTACAGAAGCAGTGCCTTCCATATCTTGGGAATCGGCTCCGTGCATCTTTAAACATTGCATGCTCTAAAGAAACAAGTAGTCATTTGCTTTTACTGCAAAGCATGTCTTGCTGTTCTGGGGTTGATGATGTTTCTGTCCTTAGAAGAAACAAACATCAATGTGCTTTATTGCCTGAAAATTATTATCAGCTGTTAGAAGATGTAACTGTAGTTGGTTTTGACATTAGTCAAATTTTCTCATTTATAACTGTTGGCAGCTGCCTCAGGAGTTCCTTTGGAAAAAAACATGAACCACCTGAGGTTTGCTGGGTCATCTTGTGCTTAACATTTATTAATTGTTAATCCTAAGGAAGAGGTACAAAACCTGCATGTGTGTGTTGCTGAGCCTCACAGTGTGGGAGTTAAACATTCCCACTGTCTGCAGATAATTTCTTACCTTTTATTGAAATATATTGAACAAGGCAGCTTTATTCCATCTCACTCTGAACTGAATCCCGAGCCTGTGAGGTGTCACCAAGCAGGCAGAGCAGTGCTTGTGTAGAGCTTGCTTCTGCTGGCAGTGTTAGCATTTTGCAAGTGCTTAAACAGCATTTTTTTAAAACCAATTTTCTTGAACAAAGTATTTTTCTAAGCCTGGAAAGGCACAAGAAAATTTCAGCATGAAACGTGCATTGCTTGCGGAGTGACCGCTGATGGCTGTGGAATGCTGTTTATCCGGGGGTTGAATCCCAGATAAGGGATTAGGGACACTGTTTGCACATACAACTGTCTTGACGATAGCTTCAAAATGGTTTCAATCAGAGTAACAGCTCTGGAGAACCACTCCCTCCCAAATCTAATCTCATGGGCCGGTAACCACTGATGAGGTTACTTGAAAGAGCGCAGTCCTCGCACAAGAGGGCTCGTTAATTAACGTGTCGCTGCCAATTCGTTTTTCACTTCAATTATGCTTTTTAATCCAGCACTGGGCTCCTCAAAGGACCTCAGGGGAGTTGGGCACCCAGCATAAAGCACAGCTGGTTGAGCAGCTGGACAGCCAGCTCCTTGAAACCCTTTTGAAACCCCTAAGCTGAGTTTATAGATGATGTGGGACTGATTCATCCTCCCTTCCCTCTGTATTTTGAGATCGTACTGCAAATTTTGAATAAACAGGCAGACTCAAGCAGGCTCAAGCCCAAATATTTATTTTAAAATTTAGACACTTTTCATTCAGGCTAGCTAATTCACAGTTTTATCTTTGGATGTGCTTTTGTGTGGTTCACACGAATTGCTGTACTTACACATTTTGACTCGAGTAACAAAATGAACCTGAGCCTAATTTGAACAGTTTTTGCTTCTCTCTAAAATTATCCTTAATCATTATTCATATGATTAAGGATATTACTCATATGATAAGGATATGATTAAGGCAATATTTCAATGTATACCTACGTACCTACCTAGGCAGACACATGTATATGTTTGTCTATGCATACATAGATGCACAAGCTCACACTCAGTGCAAACTGAAAAATCAAAGCTGTAATCTGGAAAAAAGAATTACTGTCAGATAAAAATCAAAGCAATAATCTGGAGAAGAAAATTACTCTCAGATTACAAGATGGCCTAAACATCCAGTGCTCTGAATACCACACAAGAGTTGGTTATATTTTATATTTTACCATTACTTTGCTCCAAGCACTGTGCCAAACACTGCCCTGTTCTCTAACCCTGTGGCCTGATTGTTCCCTCCCAAAACCTTCCCATCCAGCTCCTGAGAAAGAAAAGGAATACCCAACCTCTCCAGACTACCTGGAAATAGCAATTTACTGCATAGGGGTGTTCCTGATAGCCTGCATGGTGCTGACAGTGATCATGTGCCGCATGAAGAACACCACCAAGAAGCCAGACTTCAGCAGCCAGCCCGCCGTGCACAAGCTCACAAAGAGAATCCCCCTGCGCAGACAGGTAACAGAAAGTAGATAAAGAGTTACAAAAAACTTATTTTTTACCCCAACAACTAAGCCAGCACATCCCTCCTGCTGAGGAAAGGGAAGAGAAGAAGGGAGTTAATAAATTATAGCGGATTGTGGGTGGGATGGAGAAGAGGTCTTAGCATAACAATGGGTGTCTCAAGGAAATCAGGGTAGGAGAAATGTAAAAACTGAAATATGTTCTGTATTAGCAGTCTGGAGATGAGGGAAAAAAAATGTATTTCAAGTATTTTGGGGCCTGATCCCACAGCTTGTCAATGGAAAAAATGTTACTGCCTTAATGGGCTTTGGAACAGAATCCTATTTAATTGTATATTTATGATGTTTCTAAGGTGATTATTATTGTGGTAACTAGGTACCAGATACAGAGAGGTATTTCTCAGGAAGACTTTTGAAGACTGGAGGGAGGGAATTTTATAGCTAGGCATCCAGAAAACACCTCAAAATAGAAAAAGACTGTAATAAAGTAAAAATAGGGGAGATACTATATCAGATCTTGGACAGCTTGATTAAGATAATGATGCTTTTGAGCAAGAAACAAAAGCAAGTGCCAGATTTAAAATGCACACAACAGCATCACATGTAATACATTTTACAATTGTTTGTGGCTGGCAATGAACAATTCTGGAGAGGCTGATGCCACGAGCAACACACCAGTTGAACAAGTAACAGGACTTTGGCTTTATCACAGGCCACCACCTGCCAAAACAGCCTCCATTCCCACACACTGTGCTCTCCTGAAGGATTTGTGGTTTTTAGCAGTTTTTAGGAGCTGGAGTTTAATAGATTTTGATTTTCTTGCAATAGGTCTTGAGGCCAGAGCTCTGCACCCCCAGGTTTCAGCCCTGCACGACGGGGGATGTTGGAATCTGAGGCTGGGGTTCACCTCAGCAGCCAAAATAACTCTGAGGGGGCTGGATCCCGGCTCTGGCCAGGGCATTGGGGTGTGAGGGTTCACTTTGTGTCCATCTGTACCATGAGGAAGTGGTGCAGGATTTCTGCAGACTTGTTTTTGCAGCCTGTCCAGAATATTGTCACTGTCAGAGTAATACATGTACCTTAAAAAGGGCTCTTCAGTGTGGGTAAGTGTTTGAAATGAGGTGCATGGGCCCACAGAGTGGGAGATTCTGAACAGCATTACATTTTTCTGGACCCTTGTTTCATGGTGTCTGAATTTCCGTGGTTAAAAATACCAGGGAGTGGAAGGCTTTAGCTACCATCCTCTGAATTCAGTATTTTACAGAATCCTGAGGTGGGGCACCTGAATGTTTTCCAGTCTGAAAGATATTTGGTTTGTCTTATGAGCAAAAAGTGTTAATTCTTTTTTTTTTTTTCTGACTTTGTTTGCCACTTTGGGTTGGGTTTTTTCCTTTTTTTTTTTTTTTTCTTTTTAAATTTTATGATTTTACTCATTTGCTTGAGTATCACTGGGACAAAGAGGGACTTTTCACTCTGAATGTGTCAGAAAGAGTGATGAGAAGCCCTCAGCTCAATATTCACACATCTCTTGGCTAGAAAGATCTGTGTAGATTTCTGGACAAAGGAGCCCTTTCAGATGATGTGTGCTTAGCCAGAGAGAGAGGGAGATACACATCAACTGCTTAGATAGGAGACATTTATTAGATTTCTGCCTGAATATAAAAGCCTAATGACTCAGAGACAAGTTGATGGTATAAAAAATACCTAGGGTTTGGTGTGAGCTCAGTTGTGTCAGCTGGAAATGGTTCCTCGGGGAGCAGAGTGTTATTTCATTTCATGTGACAGCAGTGCCAACCACTGCCCTCAGTTTAGCTATTTATCCTTAAATGATGCAATGTGGACCTTCTCCAAAGCTATTGTTTTCACAGGGGAAAGAAACTGACTTACAGCATGTTTGTCACGTTGGGGTTGATCAGTTTATTTCAGTGTTTTTGCTTTTTTTTAGCCGAAATGGCATTTTGCTTTTAAAACTGGGAATACTTTAAAAAAAAGTATTTTTATTTGAAAGTGCAAATGCTGTTTCAACCCCTAAGCAAAAATCCCACTGCTCCCAATTGTTCCTGGTACTGTTTTGTTAGCAGCAGTTGCTCATTGAAGGTCTCTCTGCTTTTGTGTCTGCATGGAGGAAAATGTAACTACTGTAAGCATTGTGTGCAATCTGTATTTGTGGTTTGATGATTTCACTGGTCAGTTTGCAAAGGCAGGATCAGACAAGCAGTCCCTGAAGATTTGCTTGTGAATATTCCTTAATTTCTCCTTGGTGCTTAGGCTGCAGCAGCTCTTCAGTTTCTGCGTCTTTTAAATCTGGTTTTGGGTTTCAGGGCTCTTGTCACAAGCGAAGAATTGAAAAATAATCCAGATGTTTTATTTAAAGGGTGTGTGTTTCTGGATCATTCAACCCCGTTTTATTGTGCCACCAAGCTCACTTTGTTCCAGTTTATTTGTATTTCAGAGGACTGTATTTAAACTTGGTGGGGTTTTGCCACTAAACCTTTATTTATCTGTGGATCAGAGAAGGTTTCCCTTTGTGCTGTGTGTGAAGGATGAGGTGGGAGGGATGAGAAGGAGTGAGATGCTCGTGGCAGGTAGGCTTGAGAATGGGGCTGGATCCAGGGCTGGGATCCAGGGATTTGTTGGAATTCCAGAGAAATGAGGCCACAGATTGGGAAATTCTTGATATTGTTTTCAAAGCTCTTCTGCTGCTGGGTCAGGGTCCCTGAGGATCTGGGCTGGAAAATAATCCTGGTTCACAGAGAGACGTTTGCGCGGCTCTGATGCCATCTTGTCTGAGCAGGAGAAGAGTCTTGCTGAGTAACATATGGTTTGGTTTGGCTCCTCCTGCTCTGTTTAGCCTGAGCTACCACAGGATTTTATCATTCCCCACATGCAGGCGTTTTTTCCCTGCCAAAATTCAGTTCTATTCGCATGAAGTCAGGAATTATCAGCTCCCGTCCCCTGCAATCCTCATCCTCACCAGGATCTGGTACTCAATTTTCAGGTTTTTCCAGGTAAATCCAGCAGGCAGCTCCTCTTTTCCTCAAAGCAGTTAAGTGTTACCTGCATGGAGGTACCATCTTGAGAGGGAGGGGATGAAGGATTTTTGGGATTGAGCCTCACAAGCTGATTTGCAGGACAGGCTTTAAGTGACAGGGCCACTGAACCAAAAGAATACAGATTAGCCTTCAATAGGATGTACATCTATTTTGTAGAACCTTTGTTTTAACAGATAAAGTGTAATTGAAGCAGACAAAAAGACAATTCCATCTCTTGTGACTTGCTCAAAGTCAAGTACAAATGTTTGTCATCACTAAAGGTTTTTGTTAGGGCTGTCACAGCCAATCTGTCAAATTTGGACCCCCTCAACATGCACGTGTCTTAAACAGGGAGCAGTGATCTTTTTTATGCTTTTTATTCAAAATACACTCTATTAATTTATGCCTATTGTTGTTGTGGAGTCTAATCCTTCATAAAGATATAATGGGTGTATTTGTGATGAACAAAGACTGATCAATTTAAAGCAAGGCTTGAGCTCACCCAGCAGAATAGTTCAAAATGGTGTACTTCAATAATTCAAAATGATGATGGCAGCAGAAATGTAAAAAAAAAGAAAAGTGATCAGGAAAAAGGAAAGTAATGTAGTATTTCATGTAATATTGAGCAATAAAATAATAATTGTTTAGAGGAATAGACTATGAAGTGCAAAGATTAATACACAACTGTCAGTAAGATATTGTTGAATTGAAATTACCTTAAATATTTATCTTATTTTTTTCTTTATGCTTGGATTTTTTATGGAAACTACTGGTTCTTCTAGTGGTACTTACTGGATATTATTTTGTGCATAAGTGTTTCCAAATGAGTGCTTTTCATGGAGGGGTGGTGCATGTGTTTTAAATGTCAGTACTTAACATTAGGATTACCCAATTTTGTGTAGTGCATTTAACCTTGTATTTTCCTGCATCTGGTCACTCAGATGTGCTGCTCCTACCAGCAGCTAACAGCATTATTTACTAATTATAATACACAAATATGCATATGATTTCAAATAAACTTTTACTGCAGAGCCTTCAAAAAGGCTGACAGTTATAGGAAATCACTGCATGCCTGCTAAAATGTCCCAGCATGAGTGCCAGAACTGACAGATCTAGGCTCCAGGACATGGTATGAATTATCAGTGCAGGAAAACACCCTTCATAATCAATTACAGACAATTACACACTGCTCTGCAGCTGATTTTGCCACATGGCATTTAGAGATTCCAGCAAAGATTTGTTTGTTTTAAATGCTCTGCTGCTTAGAAATGCTTGTAGAGCGTTAACTGAGAGCTGATTAAGGCACAGTGTGTTGGTCAGGGGAGGAGGATGTAGTGAAAATTGGGATATAATCAGGCATTGTTGGTGAGGTTTGAGTGCATTGGGCTTTTCTCCTTCTCCAGTGCAGATTTGGAGCTGAAGGTCTGCCTGAGGCTGGTGCTGTTCTCACTCCTGGCCTGCTAAAAGCACAAAGGAATATTTTCTGGTGGAGCTCTGCCTTCCTGTTGAGGTTAACATCTACCACAACGGTTCTTGCAGTGCTCTGCCCAACTCAAGCTGACTTTCACCTTTCTTTCTTTAATTTAGGAATGAAACACCTCCCTAGAGCAGTGTCATCACCTAAAACAGGGTGTCAGCACACTGAGTGGGCCCCCACAATGTTTTATTCACCTGTGACAGGTGAACCTGCATGGTGAGGGGTTGGAGAGCAGAGCCGCACGTGGCAAGCTGGAAAAAAGAAGAATACAAAAAAAAAGAAAAATATAGAAAGCTGCCACTTAAATGTAGATTAAAGCTGACCATGTCTCCTGACCTTGGAATAGGTAGGGTTTTCCTCAGTCTTTTATAGTGTGCTCTAAGGCAGTGAAAAAAAAAAAAATGCTCAAGGGAGGAGATCAAAGGTTAATTCTTTCTTATTGCAGGAAAGGTGAGAGGCCATTTCAAACCAGAAAATCTCCCCCAACCACAGGCCAGGCTGGGTTGGCTTCATCTTTTCTGGAGCAGATTTTTATATCCCTTGAGCTGCTGTAACTCCCTGTACTGCTCCAGTTAATCAATGAGGAGAATATTCCCTGGGAGTGCAGTGCATTTGTCTTCTCCCAGGCGTGGAGCAGTTCCTCTGGATTTCTCATCATTAATGCACTTTGGTTACCTCCAGTATCTCTGGCCCATCACACAGTTCTGCTGTGAGGTAAACACATGGGGTAGTGTTAAAAGGGAAACTGGCAGAGCCTTTAATCTGCTCTTTTCTATACATTATTGCTGTTTAAGCTCTGTGTTTAAAATGCATCACTGGAGTATTTCAGTTTATTGCAAGTTTGTATTTATAGGCTTTAACCAGGCTAAAGCTGCTGAATGGTGAGTGTGAAAAGCAGTGAAAAAGTGAAACTCTGGAAGAGATCCAGACAGTGTCTAGTACAATGGTAGTATTCATAAAAAAAGAAAAAGAACAACAAAAACAAAACCCAAAAAATGAAAACAAAAACCAACCAACCAACCAAAAAAAAACACAACAAAAACCCCCAAACAAACCCAAAGAAAACCCCAAAAAACCAAGATCCCAGAATCCAGAACTCTGGACTATTTCTGATACCTAAAGTATCTAAATTTTGTAGCTTCACTTCTGTCCCTTGAAAAAAATGGCTGTAATGGCAAAGACAGGTGCAGAAGAAAAGGGAATGTTAATTAATAAAGGATATAAGAATCAAGACTTGAATAAAGATCTTGGTAGAATGACTGGAAAATAGTAGGTAGATTTTGGAAATATGGAGGAAGTGGTCAGAGTATTGATAGGTTTGTGGTGAGAGGTAGAAAAATGGAGGCCAGAAATAGCAGAAAAGTGGAATTCAGGAAAGGAGGGCTGGGGGCAGAGGAGCTGCCACACTGGAGATTTGCACATTTTGCACATTTCTTGGTGCTGAGCTGGTTCATTTCTTGAAGCATCATTTTCAAACTGTGGTGGAATAATGAAAATGGAAAAAACACCCCAAAAAACCAACAAAAAAGGCAGATCAGATTCCAGCCCTGGTTGTCCTGCTGCCTGGTGCAGCAGGTGAGTTCCCCTCTGCAGGCTGGGCATGGCAGCATCTCTCTCTCTCAGGACTCCATTCAATATTCACTCACTGATTTATTTACAGCTCCATAGTCTGCCTTAATACTGCTTTTCTGTTTGCGTCCCAAGTGGTCACTGGATTTATTTTCCTAGAGGAATGTGCCAGGTACTTGTATTTGCTGAAAGTAAATATTATTAACATTCGTGATGGTGGGATGAGTGGGGCCGAAGCAGTCACCTTTCTTTTTTGAATGGTGGCCTTGTGTTTGTGCAGTTTCACTCTCTCTTTCCATGGCCTCATCTTGTGTCCAGGAGCTGTTTCTGATATCAGGAAAGGTCTGTCAGCTGCAAATCTGCTTACCAACATTCATTTTTTGATAGCAACCCTTAACATTTTCTTCCTTATGAAACCTCTTTCCACTCTTAACCTCTGGTTTTAGAAAGATGCCCTTTTTAAATCTAATTTTGTGGAACAAAGCTGCAACCTGGTGACATTTTACATAAGCAAACCTGGTGGCAAAGCTGATCCTCATCCAGGTGATAAAGGTGTGGGTGCTCTGGTGCTCCAGGCTTCCAGCTGGGTCCAAGAGAAGAACCTGCTGCTCTGTGGTGTGAGGATGGGTGCCAGTGATGGCTTTGTGACTCCTTCATCCCAGCCTGGCTGTTGGATTTGGGCTTGGCCAAGACGCGATCGTGGCGTGAAGAGAAAGGGAGGATTCACTCTCAGGAGGGGAAGACTGACAATACAAGCATTTCTATTTTGTGTTAGTATTCACTTGAAGCTCTGAGGGCAGCAGATGTCAGGCTGCTGCTTGCAGGCTTGAGGAAACAGCCTTATAGAAGATTCACAACAAAACAAATTGCATGGATGGAGCAGCAGCCTCTTTTTTCAGAATATTTATCAATAAGTACCTTTGGTACTCTAAGGATGATATTGGAGCTGATGAGAAATCACACTCCAGAGGTTCAAAACTGAGTTATTTTTAGGACCTCTTCCCCACATTTCCTGTAGAGTAAGAATGTAGTTAATTGAAAACTGAAGTGTTGTGATTGCTTTTTGATGCTTTCAGTATTGAGTACTTGGAAAGTAGAAAGTAGTAGAATCATATAGGCTGGAAAAGACCTTTAAGATCGTTGAGTCCAAATGTTAACCCTGCCAAGACCACCACTAAACCATGTCCCACGTGCCACATCTGCTCATATTTCAAATCCCTCTGAGGTTGGTGACTCCACCACTGCCCTGACAGTCCATCCATTGAAGGAGCTGTTCCTAACATCCAATCCAACCCTCCCCTGGAGGCCATTTACTCTTGTGCTGTTGCTTTTCCTTGGGAGAAGAGATGGAGCCCCACCTGGGTGTGCTGATTGAGGAAAAGATGTGGTGACATGGACAACTAGGAGTGGAAAAAGAGAACTTATTGGTCGCCTCTGCTCATGGTATAAGCTGCCCACTTGGATATCTGAGGGAAGTGATGTGAATACTGCCAGTTTATTTTAAAAAAATTAATATGATAAGCAAAAATGCCTTCTGAGGGAATAAATTTAAAACTTATGTTGTTTTTGATTTAGGGGACAGACTAACAGCATTGACAGCCATTAGAGCCAGTATTGTGCATACAGAGGAGGCTAAATGTGAGAACAGAGCTCTAGAACCAAGACTTTAGATTCAGCCACTTCCTAACACCAGGGTTCTGAGCTGGCTTGGTGTCAGGTGCTGGTGTTTTTCAGCTTTTGGGCCAAGATTACATCTCCATCTTTTTTTTTCCCTTGTTGCATCTTGCATTGCAACCACAGGTGTCGGCCGACTCGAGCTCCTCCATGAACTCCAACACGCCCCTGGTGAGGATCACCACCCGCCTCTCCTCCACTGCTGATGCCCCCATGCTGGCTGGAGTCTCGGAGTATGAGCTGCCAGAAGACCCAAAGTGGGAGTTCCCAAGGGATAAGTACGTGGATTGCTTCCCCTGTGTGTCTGAGTAACCCCAAACACGTGGCAAGGGGGAAGCATCGCTCCTCATGCCTGCCAGGGTTCTTCTGGTTTGAAGGAAAATCTCAGTTACCTGAAGCTGCTCTGAAGATTCAGTTCAATTGTCTGAGATCAGTTTGGTTAAATAGAAATGGAATTTCTTCTGCCTGCAGCCCCGATTATATTTTCAGATTTATTGCAGGTTTTGAGATGCTCTGCTGAAATGTAGCTCCTCTGTTAGGAAATAAGTTAGGAAAATTTGGTGTGATCCAGACTGGGAAAAATATCCACATGCAAGCACTATTGAAAGGCAATGGTGATTTCCCCATGTTTCTTAGCTGACTACTTAATTGGCTAATATTTAAAAAAACAGGTAATACAACATGTATGAGATAGAGAAAGTCTAAATTATACTATTGTACAATCTTTTCTTTCTGTCATATCTCTGGGTAGGATTTGGTGTTGGGTTTGTATTGACATGTGTTAATAGAGATAATTATTTTTAATGTAGGGAACATTTTGCACATTGGGTGCATGCACGTGCAATTTCTGTGGCTTAAAAGTGATGGGTTTCAAGCAGAGCATGCTGAATTTTGATATATTCAAATTCACATGGCTGCATAATATTTTCTTCAAAGTCTGTTGACTAACATACAAAATGAGCTTTTGCATAATTAATTAAAACTTTAACCATATTGCTCAATATAAGAAAAAAACATACAGAAGAGAGATAATGTTAACAAAGGTAGAACCTTTATGAACATGATTATTTGTCAGAATTAGTGCTAGCTTTAAGAAGTCTTTAGGGTCTTTTGAGAAAATAACACCTTTTATCATGGACAGTTCTCTCTGGAAGTTCAGGGCTGTAACTTTTGAATAGACAAACTGTAATTTTGAGCTTTCTGATAACTCTTCTGGAAATCATTTGATTGGTTTAGCTGAAAACAAGAGCAAAAGGCTGTAATTGCCACCTGCAGCACTCTGGTCAACAGTGGGGGTCTGTATATGTGCTCCTGTCAGCCCCTGCCCTGGGGGGATCCACTAAATGCGGAAAATTTTAGAGTTGCTAAACATTTAAACCCAGTGCTGAGCGCAAATGTAGGGGGAGCAGATTTGCAATGAAAGGAGGCTATTTAGAGGCAGTTTATTAGGCTGGGGGGCAGCAGGCACACAATGAGGGGTTTGTAGCTTTGGTCCTAGCAGGGCAATAGCACATAAATTAACCAGTTTCCAATGCAAATGTTTGTTCTCTGCCAAGACCCAAAATTCAGTTTTAGCTCTGGAGAAAAGGCAGGGTGACCTCAGCATAGCATATGCTGCCCTTCAGTCTTTGCACCTTTTTAAAACTTGCATTTGCTTTAGAAACCAGCCCGAAACAGCTCGAGGAATTCTCACGAAGCCAGAGCCCATGTGACAGAGTGAGCTGGCTGCCCTCAGGAGGAGCCACCTCACTTCTGTCCCCTGCCCGAGCAGATAAGCAGGGGTTCAAATCACTTATCCCTCATCTAACATCCCTGGTGATGGCATGACAGCCTCTGCCTGTGCTTCATCGTGGAAGGCAGGTGTCCAGGCTTTTAAGACTGAATCCCTACATCTGTGATATCTGTGAAATCCTCCTGTTGACCATGGAAAGTCAAGTCCTTGAGAATTTGTTTACAAAAATGCTTGAATCTGGCCTCTATGTTGGATAACGTTATCAGCATCACACTCACTGAGCATCCTCCCTGATTCCTGCCACAGCACTGCTGCTGGGTGTCACAAGGTATTCTCTGCAAGTAAAGGCACTAGCCCTTAAGCACTCAGGCTGGAATCAAAAAGATTTTGCCCATAGGCTTTCAAGTTTCTTTTTTATTTCATCTCTTTCTCCTCATGGAGCTGAGATCGACATCCCTATGTCTGTCTGTTAGATCTAAGCAGGTTTTGCAACCAGGAATATGCTCCACAAAATGCATTCTGCACAGCCCACTTAGTGACTGCTCCTTTTAGGAGGGTTTGGTGTTGGTGCTGTGATCACAACCGAGTTTGTTTTTCCCAGTCTCTGCCTCCCCTCTCTGAGCAGAGCCTGGGCTCTGCAGGCAGGAGGCACCTTCTGGTCCCCTCAGCCAAGACTTTTATGGCTGCAAAGAGCCTGCAGCCAAGAAAGAGCCACTGTGCTGGACCCTCTGTGGCTGAAACTTGACTCCCACCTCCTTGCAGTCAGTGTGGACACAGAGATGAGCAGCTCTGACACAGTGACAGGAGACGCTGGCCTGCTGCTAGCTGCTCCCCAACTCCAGCCATGCTCTGGTGCTCTTTCAAAGCTCTGCTGCTCCACCCTGCATCTCCTCACAAGCCATCAAGTGCAGCCTCGAGGAGAGCTCAAAAAGCTCTCAAAATCTGGGTTTAGTGACTGCTGTGCCTTTCTGAGCTGCTCACTCCACCACCCCTAAGCAAACACACCCCGGCGCGCGCGGAAACCGACGCGCCCCCAGCCCTTATTGCTTCCATATGATGAACCCCTCCCTCGCGCTGCAGCAAGTTGCTGAAAGGTTTTTAGTTGAAAGGTTTTTATATTTAGCCCTGGAATTTCACTGGCTGCACCCCTGCAGCAGATGCTGTGTGTTAATCTGCTGTTTGCACCTCCAGGCTGACGCTGGGCAAGCCCTTGGGAGAAGGTTGCTTTGGCCAAGTGGTCATGGCCGAGGCGGTGGGGATTGACAAAGACAGGCCAAAAGAAGCAGTGACCGTGGCAGTGAAGATGTTGAAAGGTAAGAAAATTGGGTGATTAGGGATCAGAACGGGCAGTGTGGCGGCTCTCAGCCAGAGAATTTTCTTCTGTGGCATCTGAACTCTGTCATCGTTGCGGGGTGGGTCAAAGAGCACATAGCTGACCTCAGCCTTCAGCGGTCTGGGGTGTAAATCTGCACCCTTGACAGCCTGTTTATCTTGAGCACTGACTATTTGGGAGCCAGGAGATGTATTAGCATCGTGTAGGTCTCTCTGCTTTCAGTTTATTTCATGTCACAGGCTATCCTTGTGTAGATCTGAGCCCATTCAGTCCAGGTGGTTGGTACCAATTTATTTTGAATTTAATTGTAAGGGTAGTTTTCAGGAAAGGCAGTGTTATTGGAGGTTTGATAGCTAAGGACAGCTTTTTTATGTCTGGTCTTGCTGTGCTTTTTTATCTCTGATCTTGCTGTGCTGCCACTTTACATAATAACACTTAAGAGTCCACCAAAGAGGCTGAGATTATTTTTTGGCCATAATATATGATGTGCAGTGTAAACTGGAAAACAAATCCCATATTTTGCATTTTGAGCCACACATATTTTACACCAGCTGATGAGCCTCACTGAAGCTGAGGCTGGCACACTAAAATTTATGAACTGAACCTGTGTCTTCTGCAGATGATGCCACAGAAAAAGACCTGTCTGACCTGGTGTCAGAGATGGAGATGATGAAAATGATTGGGAAGCATAAAAATATCATCAATCTTCTTGGAGCCTGTACCCAGGATGGTGAGTAGAGAAAAAAAAAAGTAAACCAGGACTTTCCAACAGGTCTGTGAAAGTCTCATTAATCATAATTTTTCAAGAGGTTTTAAGGAAGCAGTCATGCCGTGATAGGATTTTTAGGTATTTCTTTAGCTTAACAGCAATATTTTAACTTCTGTTTCTCATTATAGTTGCAGCCTTAATATGAGAAAGGGTCCTGTATCATATGAAAACTCTCTAATCCCTTGCTGTAAGGAACAAATGACCTTTTGCGGGGCCTTTACCCAAGTCTGCTGTTCTGAATTGTTAGCCCTGCTTTAGGAGAACTTGCACCCCACAAATTTGAAATGAGTACTTTCACTCCTGGAAAAGCTAATTACTCTACATAAAGTGATGCAGAATGGCATAATGCTCTGGGAATTAAAAAAAATTAAGACACGCTTTCCCTTTGTTAGAGATCTCAGGTTGTTTTGTGATTGAAAATATTTGTTTTTCCGTACATGGCGAGGTCTGAAAGGAACAGGCACTGGGGCAGGGTTTAGGGACTTTAGGCATTAATTGTGGCTCTGCCACTCCTGCTGTGGAGCTTTGAGCAATCACTTCCCCATATCCAAACCTTTTATTCCTATTTTTTAAGGCGGTGCTCGCCATTTTCCCATTTCATTGATTCATTTAAGTAATCATAGTGCACTGAAAGCTTTTTTTACATAAAAAACACTTTACCCTGGTACCTGACCCTGCTTTTGCCACGGTTCTTTTCTTGCCAAGGTCCTCTGTACGTGATAGTGGAATATGCCTCCAAGGGGAACCTGCGGGAGTACCTGCGAGCGCGCCGCCCGCCCGGCATGGAGTACTCCTTCGACATCAACAGGGTGCCCGAGGAGCAGATGACATTCAAGGACCTGGTGTCCTGCACCTACCAGCTGGCACGAGGCATGGAGTACCTGGCTTCCCAAAAAGTAGGTGGAAAATCGGCAAACACAGAGCTTTTATCTCGGTTTGATTTTCTCCTTGTCTTATTCGCGTTCAGGAGTTTGCTGGGGAGGAGGAGCTGCCTCAAGGAGGTTGTGTAACCCACAGCCCTGCAGATCAGTGGGAAAATTCATGAACTTAAAAGGTTTTTCATCTTTGTTTAGCAGTATTGCTGAAATGAGGCCCGGAGTGGATCATTTAAAGTAAATACTGTGCATGTATCTGCAGTTTGAATGTAGGAGCACAGGTGGTCACTTGGTTACACAACTCACACCACTCCACCCATGAGCAGCAGCCTCTGTTTGCCTCCTCTTTCCAGTCAAACCAACCAAATCCTTTCACATTGTGGTGTAAAACAGATTATTTCGGTGGCTGTACAGAATAACAACAGGCAGGGCTGAGAAGATCCAAGTCAGCAGGGCAAAAACAGTGGGCAGAAGAGGCAAAAATAAGTGAAGGGTATTAGTCACTTGAATTATACACTTTACTGTAAACTGGTGTTTCAGGAAAGTGAGCTGGTTGAAAGAATTTATTTATCCCTGTCCCCAGATACTTTATTTCTAAAGCTTGTCTTCAAGCATTTCTTTTTAACCAGCATTTTGATTAAATCATAGTTATAAAACCTTAAATAGCCTCGTATAACTAACTCTGTAAACATGCTGTGGCTTAGTGGACGAGCCATCCTGGATAGCCAGGGTGATGTTTGGACCCAAAGGCTAAACCAGAGCAGCAGATAGCAATGATAAGTACTTCCTGCAGGGTGTGGGGTGGTTAGTGGGATTTATCCAGATTTCCAGTCATGTCCACTCCCAAGTATGGAGCTGTTTTTAACCAAAGACCAGGGCTGAGTGTAACCCTCCATTCCTGTTGTGTGGAGTCATGATTTTGTTATTGTTTTTTCTGCCCTTGTAGAGGTTGGGGAAGAGAGGGAATCCAGGTTTAATTTTGCTTTTATTCTTTTTGTTTTGAAACAGTAAATCTTAGCTCAGCAGGGTGATGTGCGTGACAGCAAGGCACAGCTCTTCTAATGCAGTAAAGCAGGGGTATTGATTAGGTGACACACCTCAGGATATCTCTCTTGGAAATTATTGCAGCTCCTGCCTGGCAGCGAGCCAGGCCCAAGAAAGCAGAGCTGATATGAAAGGAAAACATAAATCTTTTCATCAGCCATTCTTGAGAGCAAGTGTCCTCCTGAGGAGCTCTCAAATGCTGCTGTAGGACACTCCCAAGAGCCAGTGCAGCCTTTTCTGTTTGCAAAAGCACTTGGTTGGTGCTGTGCTGAGCAGCATGGAGAGGCATTGCCCAAGGCAGAGGGAGAGCAGGGGCAGCACAGAGCAGAGCTGTGCATTCCTGTGCTCCAGGTATCCCACCACTTCTGTTTGTATTTCACCCCTTCCTCTCCCCTTAGGGATCCATTTTCTGAGCTGGAATAAAAAGAGAGCTGCTCTTCTCATGGTATGGCCATCATGCCTGCGCTGTGAGAAGGGCAGGGTTCTTGTTATTTCAGCCCAATAAGGGGGCTCACTGAGACTTCAATAAAGAAAATGGTGAAGGTGATGTTTGTTCACCTACCCATTGCCTCACAAGAAGTTTTTGCCTTACAGGCAGTTGTACTTAGAGCCAGTATCCCATTTCCAAGGTTGGATGGATGATTTTAAATGTGGGAAGCTTGGCCCATGTTGTTTCTGCCACCACAGCATTGCTGATGCAGAGTTAGAGGACTGATGGGATGCTGAAATCGTGCACTCTTGGCTGGTCCTGTGCTCCTGAAGGCATTGCTGGAGCAGGTTTTTCCTGGCAGTTCCCCATGGCTAACCCAGTGAGGAGCAGAGACTTCATTTTACCCATGTGGGATGAGAGATCTCAGCAGTTTGCTGGGGCAAGAAAAGAGCAAGAAAAAATGCTGGTTGTTATATTGCTTTTTGTAGTGTGTCTATGCACATACTGAAATGAAACATACAATGTCAAGAGTTATCCAAAACTGAGGAGGGGAAAAGTATATTAAAGTTGAAAATAAATAAAATATCCTGCTGGGATTCAAAGTGCAGTGTTTCTTACCATGCCCTCACTGCCACTTAATATCAACCCTAATAAAGCTACTTGAACACAGGAATAATACCCAGAGCAATCACAGAGTCCCCTCAGTGCCAGGATGATGCTGACATGAAAGGAACATCTCCCAGGATATAACAGGTTTAGTTTCAGTACAGAATTGTCTTAAAAACAAACAGTCAAACCCTGATTGTTTTGGGTTTTTTTTAATTTTCCTTTTCATAATTGCATTTTTATAATCTTGTGGTCGAAATAATTAAACACACCCTAGGCATCCTGCTCACAATTATATTAATATCTTTACTATTAAAAACAGTTGCACTGATTCAGACTGGATGCCAGCTTTTATCTCTGGTGAGACAATATAATTTAAGAGAAGCCACACAATAAAAATGTTCATTAACATTATTTCTGATGAAACTGCTATACCTGTACCTGGGCACATGTAAAGGAGAGTGCATCACCAAATGCTTGGCACAACCTGGGTCGCCACACAGCTTTTAACCTTAGCAAAAATATAAGATTTAAGCAGGATCAGGACTTTCTAAGACACTTCTTAGGGCCATGGAAACAGCAGCTGAGGGTATGGATTGCAATAATTAAGAAAAATCATATTTCACAGGCTTGTAGTGAATGTGTGGATTTCCCACCTGGTCATTTAGGTTAAAATCTATAAAGGAGATTTAGTTGTGGTGTTGAAGCTCTTCCACTTTTGCTGCAGTTTATTTCAGTGGGCTGTTTTTTTCTTCTTTTTTGTTTCCAGTGCATCCATCGAGACTTGGCCGCAAGAAATGTTTTGGTAACGGAAAACAATGTCATGAAAATTGCAGACTTTGGTTTAGCCAGAGACATCAACAATATAGATTATTATAAAAAGACTACTAATGTAAGTGGATGGTTTTCTAATCTGTGGAAACAAGTGTTTCTTTCAGTGATTCATTTCAGAACTATGGTTGTAAAGGCTCCTTGTACAGCAGAGTCACTTTTCATCCCAGACAAAAAAGCAGGGATCAAGGACATGAGCATTTCTGTCTCCTCTTACAGGGACAGTTGGTTAAAAAGATAAGCAAAGAGGCTGCATATTGGAGGGTTAGAAATGCTGAAATACAATAACTTTTTTTTTTATTGTGTCCTTGACTCCAGTCAGTCGTAATAATTGGAAATATTCCTGCTGATCCCAGCTGGTTTAGCACCCAGCCTAGGATCTTGCAATACAAACAATGCCAGCAACAACCACAATAAAAATCCTGTTTACTTGTGGTGATGTCACATTCAGCCTTCAGCCTGTGCCTGTACTTAGCTTGTTGCAGATTGTGATGGTGATCTCAAAGTGGGGCTAGAGATAGAGAAAATTTATTTTACTCCCCACATTGTCACTGTTTTGCTGCTTAGCCTGTACCAAATCAGGAAGATAAAACATTTGGGATGTAGCAGTGATACCTGGTTTGAGCTCCTGACACCTCCTCAGGGGATCTCTTCAGGTCCTGCTGAGCTGCACTTGGGATGTGATGGGAACTCTGCAGAACTCATTGAGTTCCACAGATTTTATTTGTATAAATATGGCTTTGTATTAACAATCATGTTAAGTGGCTTATTTATGAAAATCACTAAGTGATTAGTGGCATTTTAATTTAACATCTGCCTACTTCCAAAAGCCAGAGCCACCATATACAGCAGCATTAGAGGGGATTGAACCTTCTTCATTTCAGGCTCAGTGCAAAGCAACAGGCAGCTCTGACTGTGAGCTTTGGGACAGGAAAACAAAAGTCTTGGATTTAGTAATCAATTTATTTTTGCAGGCAGGCTTGTTTTTCAGAAGTTTAATAATTGTGGGGGTTTTTATCTTTAAAGAGCCATTGCAGAATGATACTATTGATTTTGATCTACTTATCCTACCATTCTCCTAGCAAGCACTCTGGAAAATCGTTGGGAACTCTTAATTGCTTTTAATTTTATGTTCAATGCTTGTATCCATTTTTATAACAGTCTCTGTATTTTAGCCCATCTTAGTGTTCTGTCACTGAAAATGCTCAAGGTAAATTATGTGCTGGTTGCTTTAGCAGACAGCTCTTAGAGAAATCATCCTGCCAATTGCTGCCATTTTAATTCCTCTTCCTCTCCAAACTCACAGGGACGGCTTCCAGTAAAGTGGATGGCTCCAGAAGCTCTGTTTGACAGAGTTTACACACATCAAAGTGATGTGTAAGTGGCCTGATCTCACTGGGGTTTTGGGCATGGGAAGGGAGGCTTGTTTTGCTTTGAGTTTGTTAAAATTTGGGATATTTCATGTATATTTTGCTGTTGCCCTTTACCTTTAAGACTTTTCATTCTGTTTCACATATTAATAGATGGAACGGGACTTGCCCTTAGAAAGTGAGGATTTTATGGTAGACTGCTAACCAGTGCTCTGTTACTAATCTGCCCAGCTTCAAAGCACATGAAAGGTGGAAAATGCTAACCTCCTTCTGTCACTGCGGAAGTTTCCCCCCTTGAACTTATTTACGGATGTGCAGCTACAAAGAGTCTATCTAATTTGCTTGCCTTTTGACATGCTCTGGACTTCCTTCAGGTTTAAAAAAATAAAAGGAGAGAGAGAAAAGAACGACAAAAAAAAAAAAAAAGGAGAAAGTTCCTGAAAACTTCTTATAAAAATCTGTGCTGAGATTCGGTGCAGTAAAACGTAGGCTGGGCACGCTGGAAAAGTTTTCTCTGATTTTCAGAAGTGGAGTTGCTTCCCAGCAGTACTTCACATGTAATAGGAAATCATTGGACTCTGACAGTTCAAAACTCTTTTAATGTGTGCACAGAGCCACTGGCTGATGCAACTGCTCAGGGTTTATTCTGCTTCCTATTACAGTTCTATGTGCTTGAAGTAGACATTTATTTCTTATGCAATACAGATGAAGATTCTGTTTTTTATTTCTCCAAGAAAAACTATTAACTGTAAAGGGCTGGATGCTTCCCAGCAGAGGAGCAAAAGGTTATGCAAGTCAGTGCAGGGTTAAAAAGGAAAAAGGCAGGATGGAGAAAATAAGAAGTATCTCTTCTTTCTTTAACCTGGAGCAGTTTCCAAGCTTCTCTCTCCTTAAGAAAATCATTTGCTGAGGCGTTTCCTGCAATCTCCACATCATTTACAAAGGAAACTATATACACAGGTTAAGGGTGGATCAAACTGTGTTTTAAAATAACATCTTGGCAAAATATTTAAGTTAACCTGGAGTAAACCACTTCACTGGCTGGGGACTGAGAGTCAGCCTGAGCTCCTCAGCAGCCAGGGAGCACGAGGATTTCAGTGCTGGGCCTTGGAGACTCTTGGCCCCGTGGTGGCTTTGAAGATGGCTAAAGATAATATTATTGTAAGTTTGTGCAAACAGTTTACTAAAATACAGAGCTGGGGGAGCTGCAGAGGAGCTGGGGAGCCAGTGCAGGCTCTGTGCTGGTGCTCACCTGGCAGAGCTGCCTGCCACAGAGCCCCAGCTTGCCAGCCAGGCAGGATGAGGCAGGAAAGCTGGCTTAAAAATTATCCCACTTCATTTCCTAGCAGAAGTTAGCAACAAAAGAGAGAAAAAAAAAAACAATAAAAGAAAGGCAGGGTGACGCAAAATATTTTTGTTTTGAGCAGTCTGCTTTTTCCAAAATATCCTGCCACATAATTGCACCCCAGCTGGGCTGGGAGGGCTCTATAAGTCATTAAGCTGTGAAGATGCAGTGCTGGGCAGTGCTCAGAGCACACCAGACAGAGGAGAAGAGGGGATTTGGGAACATGCTGGGGTCAGTCCCCATCCCAAATGCTGTCCTTCCCTCTGATGCACTTCCCAGATCCCTGTCCTGCTCTGGGCAGGCAGACCTGGCTTAAACACCTCTAGGAGGGATGGGATTCTCTGTTTCCAGGCAGGTCTATTAATGCAGTTTTCTCTTTGATTTGCAGTTGGTCATTTGGTGTGTTAATGTGGGAGATCTTCACCTTAGGAGGGTCACCCTACCCAGGAATCCCAGTGGAGGAACTTTTTAAGCTGCTTAAAGAGGGGCACCGGATGGACAAACCTGCCAACTGCACCAACGAGCTGTAAGGACATTGATCTTGCTGTGCCAGGGCTGAGGGGCACAGCTGTGCTGAGTTCATGTGTTTAGTGCCACCCCCAGAAGAATCAAACACTTCCAGAACTGCTGGACTCTAAAATTCAGGATGTTTGTGAGGGTATAGATGTGTAAGGGAAAGGTATGGGAAGGGTTTCAGGGAATGTTTGGCACAGGATGCTTCTTTGCACACCCTGCTGTGATCCTATTGCAGAAAGAAGAAATCATCTGCAGGCCAGTCTCTGTCAGTGTTTTTACGCCCATATTTGTTTGATTTTAATGTTACCAACGTGGAAATTCATAAATGTTGCACATACCACTAATCAAAGGTGAGGTACATCAGGCTGCTTTTATGCATAACAAAATACATCTGGGAAGTCCTGTTTTAGCACAGCATTATCTCCTGGTGGTGTGGGGAGCGTGATTTCAGGTATTCCAATACAGACCTTAACTATATTTAAATTTTTTTTTGCATTTTAATTTCTTCACAAAGACTGCAATCCCTGACATGTTAAAAATATAGTAATTTAATACTTTTGAAGTTGCTGGGCCACAGAATTGGGCCCACAAAAAGGTAATTTAGACACTGAGCAAGGGAGAGACAGGAGTAGGAAGCCCCTCTGAGACAGGGGGTGTTGTCCAGGTTTGGGGATTTTCAGTGTTCCATTGAGCAGAGCTGTGTGTGCTCACTGCTTTCCTTGTGAAGGGCAGCCCTGACTGTGCGTGGAAAGGTTTGTGAGGAGGATGTGTGATTTTAATTAAGCCAGGCAAATGTGTGTTTCTTCCAGCTATATGATGATGAGAGATTGCTGGCATGCTGTGCCTTCTCACAGACCCACTTTCAAACAGTTGGTGGAGGACTTGGATCGGATCCTCACTCTCACAACTAATGAGGTAGGTAAAGTGTCTCCCCCCCCACAAGCTGCTGATCAGGAAAAATGGTTCAGGGGACAGATGGAATTTATTCAATTATGAAATCCTGCTCAGGTTCACTCCTTATTCTGTTTGTCATTGTCCTCTGAGGTTACACACAGCTAAGCTATGTATCCTATGAAATCCTGGCTCTCCTGCCATTATGTAACTCAAAAGAAACACATCTTTGAGGAGTTTTTGTTTGTTTCTCACTGCATCTCTGGATGGTTTTGGTGTTGAGGGACGGGCACGTGGCAGGTTGAGGGGCAGTGTTTGTGTTTCAGCAGGAATTGCACGTCAGGGAGGGGTGTGGAGTTCCTGGTGGCTCTCATTCGCTGGCTCACTTTGATTCCCAGCCTTGCTATGTAGGTCAGGAGAGGAGAAACCGTCAGTGGCAGATTTCAGATGATGTGTCTGAGAGTGAATTAGGTTCACTGCAACAGCTCTCTGTGGAGGGAATGAGGACCCACGGGGGATGTGCAAACAGCCATCCAATTATCCAAAGGTCCTGCCTAGCACTGCTGCAGGTTGGGCTGTGTGAACGCAGGAAGGCTTTGTTTGAAGAGCTTTCTTTCAGAGGTCTGAGATATTATTAGTTTTAGCAAGGAACACACTGATTAGGGTATTCACACAGGAATCAGTCCTCTTATCGCTGAACCACGTGCACCTTGAGGAAAGTCACAAGTGATGGAAATGTTGATTCTTTTGGTGGAAATTTCTTCTGAGAGACAATACTTGGTGTCCCAGAAATATTCTACAAACTCCTATTATTTCTGAGAAATGAAATACTTAATGGGAGCAAAAAAAGAACAAAGCAGTTACACCGGAAAGTTGCAACAACTGGATTTGACCATTTCAAAACAAGATTTTGGTATTTGTTATTGCTCCTTTGTAGAAAAGAAGATTTGAATCACTCTATGTGGCTTCTCAACATTATTATGTTCTAATTTTTTTGAATTGTTTGAGAAATAAAAAATGGATTGTGGAGCAGCTTTGGGAAAGCCTTTTCACAATGGAGATGACAGGAGAACCTGAATAAAGAGGTGGCATTTTTTATGATCATTTGCCCAGATCTGATCGAAAAAGATTCTTTGGCTTCAGTAGCAGCTGTGAATTTATCTGGGTTCTGTTTTTAAGGCTTTCTCTAAAAAGTGGCACCTTCAGGGTGAGATATGAAGGAATATGCTCTCTCTCTGGAGCCATGGATGTAGCCCTGTGTCCTGTTACCATTTTCACCTCATCCATTACTCCCTGCATCTTTTCCTGCCTAATTCATACATGATTTCACAAGACCAGTTGGAGGTGGGCTGGCTGCCACTGCAGAGTGCTGGGTGGCTTGGACTGGATTTGTGTTTGCAAATTCAAGAGGGAGGTTCTGGGCTGCAATTCCAAGCCTGGGAAAGGATATTGCTTTCTTTCTTGCGTGCGTTTAACCATCGAGCCTTCCCAACCCCGTACTGCTCACAGACCTGGAATGATCTCAAAGTTAACCTGAAAAGGCCTTTAGGGTTATGTAAATTACTTTAGACTAGAATCATAGGAAAAAACGTCTGGAAAAAGCTTAGGAACACATCCAGTCCATCTGATGGGCCTATGGCAGGGCCCACTATACGTTTGTCATTCCTGACAGATGTTTATGTAACTTGTCCTCACAGATCTCCACTGCTGTATTTCGGCATCGCCTCTGGACAGCCTGTTGCTTTGTTTTCCTAATCTCTAATCTTTCAACATCAGATATTGCTTTTGTCCTATTTACCCTGGACATAGAAAGCAAATTGTTCCACTTGTCTTCGCAGCGCGTTTCATGTTCCCGATTGCTTGTCGTCATCTCGGTGTCTCCTGAGAGCTCCAAAGTGTCCCACTTTCCTCCACAGCTTTGGAGATCTCTGATTCTGTGTAAACTGCATGGTCTTCCTGAAGTGCAGGTCCTCCAGGCTCACTGCTTATCCTCTCTCCACTCTCCCTTGCCCCCCAGGATAGCCCTGGCTCAATCTGGTTTGCCCAACAACTCATTTTGCTGGGGCAGCCAATAATTTCTTCTGCTTTTGTGCAAGTAATGATTTCTGCTTAAATAGTAACACCTCATTCTTTTCCATGTTGAATCTTTGCTTGTTGGGTTTTTAATGTGTTTTATTGCTGGGTTTTTTTCCCCAAAAGGGTCTCATTCCCATGTTTCTGTGACCCAAGTGAGCAGAAGTCACCAGGAGTCAGCCTGGTGGCCGTGGTGCTTTGTCAGCACCAGAAACCAACCTGGTGCTGGTTCTTGTGTCCCTTGGTGTGACTCTGGCTATTGGCACTGGATAAGGACCCTACCTGCAATACTGAATTCATATCTGAGTTCCATCGAGTCTTCTGATATGATGAGCCATGTCTGATAGCCCCTGGGAAAGCCCTGGTTCTTCAAAGACTGGGATCCTTTCTTCTTCTATCTATTTAGAAAATGTCTGATTATTTCTGCTCACATAGGGCTGATTTTCTAATCCACAAGTATGTAACAGGATTGCCCTCGTGGATTTTTCAAGAGCCTGGGCAGCCACATAGTCAGTAATCAATAGATCCAAACTCCCTCCTTTTGGTCCCTATTAAATTTTCCAGCATTTTAAAACATACCACACCCTCCTTTTAAAATGATGACCATTTTTAAACCCTTAAGATGGTAATGACTGAACCTCTGACTTCAAAAAAGGAATGTTAGCCAAAGGACTAAATTACCCCAAACCTAAGCACAGCAGCATAAAATACTGACTGAGGTGGAAGACTCGACTCGTCAGTACGATCATGACTTGTGGTTTAGCAAATGAAGAGATTGCATTTAAATGAATGCAGCTGCCTTTAGAAGTTGAAAGAGAAGGAACATTTCAAGGGGAAAAATAACTTTATTCTCTTGCCAAAACTGTTGTTTCTAGCAAAAGAGCCTTAACCCAAAACTTGGATTCAGCAGATGATATTTCCTTTTTTAATGACTGCTTTGGTCATGGCTACTCTGGGACACACAAGACACAAATATGTGGTGTCAAAAACCCAAATCGTGTGAATTTGATTTTGTTTTTCCTTCAGATCTTTTTTGCACGTATGCCACTGCATGTTGAAACACAAATTTAATATCACAGAATATAAAACAGAGATTCAAAGTGACCAAAGGCATACAGAGTTGGAAGCGTCTTTCCCTCTCCAAATCACTACCATGTGCTAAAGAAAAATGGTTCTATTTAGGATGAAATTTCGTTTTTATCATTGCGAGTGAAAAGCCCTCTTTTGATGTGGTTGCCATGTTTATTCCCACTGACACAGCTAATGCTGGTGATGTTGGACTTCAGAAAATACCGTGTTATTGGCTTGTTTTTTCTTCCCCTAGCCGAGCTCCTTGTTTTATGAGGTATTTAGGCAACGAGGCAGTTTTGAAGGCAGCTGATTTCACAGCGAGTGAGCGTCATTCCCAAACCGCTCCCTCCCAAAACCCGCGCGGTGGTGACATTTTATTGTCAGCTCTCTTCGCTGGCTAAAAACTGCTTTCATTCCTCTTGCCACAGGAGTATCTGGACCTCAGTGGGCCTCTGGAACAGTATTCCCCCAGCTACCCCGACACGAGGAGCTCGTGTTCCTCGGGGGATGACTCGGTGTTCTCGCCCGACCCGATGCCTTACGAACCTTGTCTCCCCAAGTACCAGCACATGAACGGGAGCGTGAAAACATGAAAGGAGGAGCAAAGAGGCGAGGACATCAAAGCTACCTACCGTGTGCAAAGCTAAAGCTTTCCTCCAGGACCTTCACGTTTCTGCTTGTACATAGGAAATGCGGAAAAAAAAAAAAAAAAAAGAGAGAGAGAAGAAAAAAGGAAAAAAAAAATTTGGAGGAAAGCGGTCGGAACCTACATAAAGTGATTCTCATCACTTGCGGCTTTCAGATGTTCCCAAGAAAGAAGAATGTTTATGAGCTGTGTCGAGATACCCATTGCTATCAATTTTCTGGCTTCCTGTGAGCTGCAACAGACTTTGTTTGTACAATGGACCGGTCGGACTTGAGGCAAACTCTGGGTCTGCCTTTCTTGTTTATTTTGTAATATTTGGAGAAAATATATGTTGGCACACACTTACAGAGCACAAATGCAGTATATAGGTGCTGGATGTATGTAAATATATTCAAAAATATGTATAAATATATATTATATATATTTACAATGAATTATTTTTTGTATTGATTTAAAAAATGGATGTCCCAATCCACTTAGCAAATTAGTCTCTTTTTTAACAGCTATTTGCTAAATGCTGTTCTTACACAGAATTTCTTAATTTTCACCATCCAAAGGTGGAAAATACTTTGCTTTCAGGGAAAATGGTATATCATTAATTTATTAACTAATTGGTAATGTACAAAACAGTTAATCGTTTATAGGGTTGTTGTGTTTTTGTAATTTAAATGGCATTTCTATGCAGGCAGCACAGAGGACTAGTAGATATATTGCTCAGACTTTACTAGTTTTCAGATCTTTAAGAAAAGAAATATTTACAGTATATAACTAATTTGGGGAAATTAAACTTTTGATTTATTTGTGTTTAAAAACTGCAGTGTCAGATGATTATTCTTATCACAACCAAATCCTTTAACAAGAAAGTCTTTTTCCTTTAAGGTCCAAAAAGCAGAGTCGTTCCACTCCCCCCAAAAAAAAGAAAGAAAATAAAGGACATTTTGAAGAAGGTTCTTAAAGTAAGGAGAGACATGAATTGATCTATAACCACAGCAGAACAGACTGCTCTAAAAGGAGCTGAGCTTCTACCCTGAGTTGCACATGCATCAAATTATCCACAATTCTCTTGCCTCTGTTGCATAATAGGTTCCAGACCTTTTGGCCTGGATCTTTTGCCTTTATCCCTCTATTGTAACTTAAGTTAAAAAGAGAGAAGTTGTTTATAATGACAGCTTGCCATAGGAATATCAGCATCTTTTTAGGGGATTAATTCATGCTGACTCCAGTATTTCCTTCTGAACCATTCCATAACAGTAGGTGTAGCACTGGCCTCTGCTAGAATATCACTGTTGTTTGCATCTTTTTTACAGAATCTTGTATTTTTACTTTCAGAACATTCACTTTGATATGGCCATGGAATATGAATGCAAATTTCACTGTTTAATGTGGTGGTGTGTTTGTTTTGGTTTTGGTTTTTTTTTTAAATAATTTTTAATTGGGTAAAATAAGTATTAAAATCTGTTAACTTTTGTACTGACAATAAAATGTTTCTACAGATATTAATGTTAAAATTACAAAATAAATGTCATGCAGCTTATTTTTCCTAATCCATTGTGTCATACAAAATGGTTTCCTGAACATGAAGCGATGGAACATGTCCAGAAAATCTTCCTTTGGACCTTATCATAGATCCTACATTACAAAGCAATCCTTTCAGGAATAATGCTTTTGCCTCTGTGTTTTAAAAGTCTACTCATGAATATCATGGGTTATTTGAGTAAACATATGTACATCTTTGGTGGAAAATGACTTGAAGTGTTCATAATGTAGACCCAAAGTATGTTCTCTTTTTATTTAGGCTGTATCCTTTAATTAGTGAGGTTTCTGATTCATTCAGGGCAGGCTGGAGGACCATTTGCATGGGAGATTTAAAAAAAATCATAACAGATGGAAAGAGGGAAAAAGTTTGGTGTCATGGCAAGAGTTTAAAAGTTTTCTGTTGTATTTTTTCCTTTTTTTTTTTTTTAAACTTGAAAGCAGAAGGAAGACACCCCTAAACAGCCTGTGCTTGAGGCAGAACTTTCTGGTCACATTGCTGCAGGTTATCCTGGAGAGGGATGTTGGATGTGCTCTTCACCACGTGCTCTGGAAGTGCTCCAGATGCCAAAATGTTCTTTGCTTCATTTCTGCCTCTTTCTACTCTGACTGAAAACCCCATGCCAACCCTAAGAAACTCCTTAAAAAAGTTTCTGTTAAAAACTGGTGGTTTCCAATTAAGAATTATCTGATTGGGAGATTCCCACTGACTTCACTGGAAACCATAATTCCCTTTCCCCACAACCTCTGTTCCAATAATCAGCAGTGGTGGCTACTGTGACAGAAACCACAGTGGTTGTAATGACACATGTCTGGTTTCAAGATTTTTTTTAAAGGCTCTCAGAGCATCTTGAAACTTGCTCTGCTTGTATTGGAATGGATTTAAGTGCATCTCTTCTACTTTGGTACCTTTTTAAAATAACAGGATGAAAACATGCAGAAATGTGGTGGAAAGGTGCTGTTAATTAATGTAAATTTATTTGTTGCCCTGATTTTGTTTTAAACAGGTGATTTGGTTTTTCTGTGTTCATGTTTTTAGCTCTCAGAGAGTTAGATTTGCACCTTGGAGGTATTCTACACTTCCACAAATGTTATCTGAAGTTTGTTATGCCGTTTTCCTAATTTTATACTGTAATCCCTGGATTAAGTTTTTATTCTTTCCTGCTATTTGAAGACTTTCTTCTCCTCTGCCTGCTGAATGATTTCCTTCTGTGGAAACCCTGGCTCTAGGGCAGGGCACGGAAGCCTCAGTTTTGGGGGGAGAAGCAGAAAATCCTCTGTGTGTGGAGTAGCAAGAGGAAACCAGGCACCAGAAATTAAAAATCTGGTACTGAAATTTGTTCAAAGGGGAAATCCTGCCTTTGGATGGTTCATGAGGAGAAGGCTTGAGGATCTGGGATTGCTATCTCATGTGAAAGTAAAGTGATTAATGGGAGCAGTGATGGAGAGTGCATTTTGTCAGGAAGTGGATTCACAGTGATGTGGATAATGAGGGGTGTGATCAGTTCCCTTCAGCATCTCCTTGGGTTTTGTCCCTCCTTCAGGTATTGATTTGAATCAACTCTGTGTAATATATGGGAAAATGATGTAGAAGTGAGGTTTGTTGCAGCTCAAATCCATGAACAAGCTGATGTTGCCTATTTTGGAGGGTTTCCACTGTTTTACTGTAATTTAGCAAGCAGCAGGGGTGATATATCAGGGTGATATTCCAGACAGGACTGCAATTTTTGGCTATAATATACCAAATAGCGCAGGCTGTATGCATCAGATAAGAATACAGCTTGTTCTTTTTTCTGTTGATGTTATACCATCCAATATCTGGTTCATTTTGCCTTTACAAAAGAGTTCAGCTGTGCTGTGAGTTACAAATTTGTCTAAAAACAAAGAAATTGACTGTTTTATTTCTGGAGGCAAGATGAGCAAAGGTGTGTGGACAGTGCAGCAATTTTCATGTCTAACCCTTGAGAAAAAAGCACCACAGAACCCTGAGGTTTAGAGAGCATCATTTTAGTGAAAGGTTCAATGGTCTCAAAGTGATAAATTAAACCAAGAGAAGGTTAATACCAGTGATGAGTTTTAGAGATTTTTCTGTAGTGCAGGAAATTTTAAGTGTATGTCTGTTTAGGAAAAACAAAATATTTTCAGAAGACAAGTCCTAGGAACTTTAATATGTTTTAGTTTTATTTACATTTTTTTAAGTGGCCAAACATACTTGAGACAAAAAAAAAAGATGTAAATAGTTGCTATTCATAAAAAAATTCCCCCAGCCATAGAAAGGCGAAAAAAAATCCAACCAACACCTGTTTTTGAAAGGTCATCTGTCCATTCCATAATCAGGAAGTTCTGTAGTTGCATAATTTGATCTAATAATTAGAAAAAATTCATTGATTTGTCCACAGTAAATGTAATAAGGTTGTTGGGATGAGGCATAAGGTGCCTCCTACAGTTTGTTCTTGGGAAGACTGCCTGTGAAAATGTCTGTACCCCTGAGCTTTTGTTGCCACGAGTCCTGAATGTTACAAACAGCTGAAATGCAGCAGATTCTGTGGTGCAAGTCTTTTTTTATCCCCTTTTATTAGATTTACCTGTTAACCTTTTCTGTAGGGCTCCTAGAGGAGAGAGGAGATGGAGACAATGCTGAGGGAACAGGGGGAAGAGGTACCAGTTGCTTCAGGGTACTTCTATCTGAATTTTAGGAGCAATTTCTTCACTTTGGGACCACTTGGACACTGGGATGAGCTGCCTGGAGAAGCTGTGGAATCTTCCTGGCCGTAGATATTCAGGAACTTGGCTTGCCAGGGCCGTGGATAACCTCATACAAGGCCCAGCTTTCAACACAAGGTTGGCCAAGATGCTCTCCAGGGTCCTCTCCAGCTGAAACTTTGCGATTTTGCAAATCTGTGCTGTTGGCCAAAGGTAACCCAGATCTGCAGCAGAGCCCTGGAAAGCTGTGCTGGCACATGTGGAGGCTGTCAGTGGGATGTATTGTTCAGTGAATTCAATTTAGTGATGCGTTTAACAAGAGAGATCCCCCTCTATTAAGGATGTTAAATGTCAGGTCCTGGCTTGTTTGTGATTATCACAGCTGGCCAAAAATGTTGGGATTGGATTCCTGTGCAGTGTTTTGTCAGAAGCTTTCTAGAGCAAGAGTGCCCTACAGAGTATTTTGACTTTATCAGAATGATAAGGAGTCAGAAGGAAATGAAGCCATTTTGCAGCTATTTAATAACAATGGCATAAAATGTCAAAGTAGGAAATGGAGTATTCAGATTTTGTCAAACCAGAACAGACTAGCTCTGAGTGGCATCCAGTTACCACAAATAATTTTGCTCAATGTTTTATTTCCAGTTCAGGCTGAAGATGAGGTTTCCTTGAAGAATACACTTTGAAGGAGCAAAGATTTCCATATTGCTCAGAGTATCAACCAGATTTTGACAGGTTTTTTCCTGATTTTCCAGCATTTGTCCCCTGGAACCACAGGCTGTGAGTGAGGCCAGGATGGTTTTTGGGATGGTTTGTGAGGGACCTGGTCCCATTTCCACCGGGTGTTGGGACCAGGTTCTTTTCCTTGAAATAGTGAATTTCTGGGAAAGCTTTTCCAGAACCCTCATTTTCCAGGGAGGACTAATAATTCTCTGTGCCGGGGGAGCAGCTCAACTCTTCTGCTTTAGCATCTCTGAATTGTCTGAGAGGGTGGAGAAAGAGGCCAGCAAGCAGGAGCCCTGGTGTCTCTGCTGGAAACCCATGGCCCATTGTACTGGAACCAATGGGAAATACAATTCACGGGGGGAAAAAATCAAAACTCCCCCAAAACTTTTAAAGACATCTGAGAGAAGGTAACCAAGGTCCAATATTTTGTCTAGATGAGTTTCCCTGGCACAGCTATGATTTATTTTAGGGTATCTCTGAATTGTCTGAGAGGGTGGAGAAGGAGCCCTGGTGTCCCAGCTGGAAATCCATGGCCCATTATACTGGAACCAATGGGAAATACAATTTATGGGGAAAAAAAAAAAAAATCAATACTCCCCCAAAACTGTTTTAAAGACACCTTAGAGAAGGTAACCAAGGTGCAGTATTTTGTCTAGATGAGACCCTGGCACAACTATGATTTATTTTAGGTTTCTCAGCAGCATGCAAGACTTCTTATTCCAAAAGTTTCTTGGCCCAGAGATGCACAAATTGCCTGCAGAATACCAAATTCAGTAAGTGAGGGCTCTGCCATGAGAATGGGGCTTTGGGTGTCCAGAGGGCTGGACAGAGCAGGTGTGACACTGCTGGGGAAATTGGGGTTCATCTCCTTACGTGGTTTCAAGGCTCATGTGCCAAATCCTGGCTGCCAAAAGCACTTGAGAATAGTTTTCCATCACCACAAAAATTCCTGGGGAAATCCTGGCCTGCTGAAGCTTTTTCTTCCATGAATACTCCCCATTCTTACCTATTTTCTTGAGTCTATGTCAGTTATTTTCAGTAAGTTTATTTTTTAAAAGAACTTGCATTTTTCAGGTCAGAGAATTGAGAAACCCCCCCAAACATTTGGGTTTCTGCTGAGAATTGTAAGTAATAAATTTTTTCCTATATATTTTTTCAAATTGGTATTTTCTCACTCCTTTGAAATTTCCAAGACTTGCTCCCTGACAGCTGCTATAACAAATGGTGGGGCTTCTTCAGCTGATGTAATCCAAGACTTCAGTCATGTCAGTGGAGTTGTAATATTTATTTATCAACTGGTCAATGAAACATAATCTGTTGATTTGTTCTTTAGAGTTAAGTAGCCCTTTTGTCATAATTTTTACTAAAAATACTTTATTTATTTCTAATTATGTAGGCACACTAGGTCTGTACAAGAAATTCTACAAATAAATTAAAAAACATGTTTGCAGGTTTTTAAATCAGGAGAGTAATGCTATATAAATATTTGGTAATCACATAATGGACATAATCATGACAGGGCTCTGAGAGGGTCAATAAAAATGTTACTAGATAAAAATGTTGCCAGATAAAAATGGTAAAATGGTAAAAAAGGAAAAATGTTATTATTGTGAGTTAAAAGTAGTGGGGTGTTTTGGGTTTTTTTTCTCTTTGCTTGCCCTTCATTTGACTTTTTGGCTCAGTAGTTTAAAAACCACACATCCTCAAGCACCCATATTTTGTATTTGAGACTGAGATTTCTTGTAAAAAAAAAAGAAAAAAAATTGTATTTGTATTGAGATTTCTTTGTAACCTGACTAGACAGCCACTGCCCCATTAATCGACTCCCTGTGTTTGACACAGAGCAGATTTATGGCTCTGGCTTGATGAAACCAAAAGGCAATTAAACACAATCAATCAACTGGGCTGAAGCTTCCAGATTCTGCTCACAAACTCCTTCTCAGACATCACTAGAACTGAGGCTTCGAGAGACCTGGAGTGAAAACAAAGGAAAGATGCTCATTTTTCCAGGTTTTTATAGTTTTTTTCCAGGTTTTTACATGTTTTTCCTGGGTGTTTTCAGCCTCTCAAAATATACCCTCAAAGGTTCTAAATGGATTTTTTTATTTAAATAAAAAAGAGCCAAGGGGAAGAGAAGCTTGTAGGGGTTTACTTTCAGTCCTGGTGTCGAAGTGGGGGTAAAAGAAAAGCAGCATCAGATGACAGAGGGGTAAGTCACTAAATCCGTGTGGTTTCTGCAGTCCCAGTGTCTGCTTTTGCTCTGAGAGCAGACATGAACAGCGTGCTCCTTTTCAGGGGGAACATTCCCACTTCATTAATTAACAACAAAGATTCCTTGCAAACATGACAGAGCTGCCTGCTGGATCTGCAAACCCTTTCTTAATCAGCTCTGGAGTTCTTGATTTCCACTGTGCTGCTATGCACAGCCTTGGTCCACCAGCTGACTTCCAGGAAACCATCAAAAGCAGCTTAATTTCGCTTATTCATTTATTTATTTGTTCTTTGTAGCTAGCCTTTTTCTTCAAAGAAGCTGTGATATACAGGAAATGAAACAAAAAAAGGTAAATTTTTATTCTTCCATCCATTGTAAGTCTTTTGTCTTATGTATACCATCCATTGGTGTTCCTTGAGCTTGCACACATTGACAAATGTTAGTATTTTTGTTGTATCTGTTGCCACTACAAACATATGTAAATTACTATATGCTCTTCAAATAATATGAAAAGAGAAAGACACTCAAGTAATGGTGCCTGTGCTCCTGCGCAGTTCACATATTGGGTTGGTTCTTGCAAAAAAGAAAAGAATATGTTTCTATACACACTTGGGAAGCTGCAATGTCCCAAGAACTTCTTAACCCAGTGGAGAAAATCCTGGCAGGTTTCTGAGAATGAGGGGAAAAAAGGAATCAACTTCCAAAGCAAACAATTTTTTTTAAAAAATCAGTTTTTGTCTTTCTACTTGATCTATATGTTAGGTCCCTTCATAAATCTTTTGGTGTTTCTGGAACCTAGTTCTGTGTTTGATAGTCAACAAAGGCCAGCTCCCATTTTTGTATATTAATTTTTCCTTATAAACTAGTCTTTATCTGAACTATTTCTCTTCTCATTCTGCTGTGACGACAGTGCTCCAACTCACTATTAAAAAAGGAACAAGGATCTCTCTCAGCAGAGTCCAAGGACATTTGTTGCCATTAAAATTGGCCTTTTGCTCGGAGCCATATGATTGAGCTTCTTATGGTTTCAGGGTAAAGTGGTGAAGTTGTCTCCATCTCTAAATGCCCACTTTATGCTGTTCCTAGGGAGGTGAGGGGGATGCAACGCTTGACTTCAAGCACACTGAATAAACCAGCAGCATTCTCCTGGAGATGCAATGGCTGCAGAACCCAGACTGTGATGTTTTACCATAATTGATAGAGAAGTATTGGATTCCCTGGAATCCTGCAGTGACCCTGTGGGATGGTGAGTTTTGCTGGTTGAGATCCAATCCTGTACCAGAGTTTTGGACCATGGAATCCAGCAGCTGCTGCTCCTGGTGCTCCGTGCCCAGAGCAGTTTGCTGTCTCCAGAAGGGCTTTGGAGAAAGGCCCTGCAGCTCCAATTCCAACTCCTTGACAGGATTGTTGCTTGTAAGATTTTTCTTCTCTCTCTGAACACTTTGTCTGCTTCTTGTTGCAGAACCACCCAGCAGAGCTTCTCTGCCTGCAGCAGCAGCGCCAGGGGAACAAGCAGATGATGGGGGAAATCTGCTCTCCCAAATTTATTTTTTTCCCCCAAAAGGGAGCCCCATCCTTGTTAAAGCTCCCCAGGACAGGTGTGCCAGACCCACATCATCACTATGGCTTCAGCAGCAAGCAGCTCTCATCCTGGTGTAACTGGTTCCTATTTACCTCCTAAAAAATGCATCTCACTTTTATTTTAGAACAAAAAACCTCACTTCTATGTTCTCTGCAAGATGATCTTCTAAAGACAGCTACTGCATTGACCATGTAACCTGGATATTGCGCACTCTCAGCTGGATCTTGGATTTGTTTTAAATTTTCCAATTGTTAATTTTATAATGCGTCCCTCGGGTCCCTTATTAATGGACAGCTTATGGAGGAGGTCTGGGTTACTGTTTACCACAGCCCTCAATACTTTGGCATCCCTTGAGGCAAACTGAGCTCTCAGGCCTCTGCTTGCCAAGTTAAATCCTTTTAGCATTTTTATAATCTCCAAAAACACGTTTCTTCATCTCTCAGACTCGGCCTCTGCAGTTCAGTAAGCATTTGTTGTTTGAAATCAGATCATGATGAAATCGTTTAATAGTCAGTCTGTGAAAATATTTTGTTTAAAAAACACTCAGAACTTAATTGGAATCAAAATACCAGCAGCTGGATTGTAGTTTGAAGTCAAAAGTCAGAGAAGCAGCTGGAACAGCAGGATTCAGAGAGACACTTCTAATTCTTCCCCTTCCTACAGGAACATTCCAAGGCTGCTCTGCTTTGGCAGGCAATGAAAAGAACCCACTCGTGTTCAGCCTTCCCTGACCAATATCATCTGCTGCTGGCACATCTGTCCCTGGGCTTTGCAGATAGAGCACAAAGAACTCCTGGTTTTCTTTTTTTCCAATTTTATGAAGGGTTCTGATGAGCTTCATGTACCACCACAACATCCTTGTCCTTACTGGCATGTCTGAGCAAGGACTTGCTCTAGAAGAGAAACTTGGTTTCTTCTCAGATCCCCTAATTAGATTTAAAAGAATGTGTGGTAGAGAAAGATTTTGGGTGACTTGTTTAATAGATATGGAGCTAGTCCTTCAGTTGAATCTGGCTCTGTGATTTGTGAACTTTCTGGACAGTTTTTGTTGTGTTTTATTTATACTTGGTTGGAGGAGTTGTTAAGTCTTAAGTAGTTGGAGATCTTGGATATGCACATTAGTGTCCCTGCAACAAGTTCATTGGCAAAATGCTGGAAGTTTTCAGACCAAATCTCTGTCCAGTTTCCACTAGATAAAATTCCTTCCATCAAAGGAGTTAATTGATAAGGGTGGAATTAAGGGCCTGGAGTAATTGCCTTCTTGGGGTAGAAGTAATCTCCATGCACAGCCCAGCAGCTTCTTGTTTGTATCAGAAAAGACTGGCTCTTCAATTTGTATTTTGTTTTAGATAAAGATGAAAATGGATGTATAAAAAAATGTAGTTTTGACATTGAGGATCTAAGGGGTACATGTAAAATACCCCTAATTAATGCAAACTTACTGGAGCTGCCTTTAGAGAAACTATTCTCATTGGATGTTTACTCCCAAATTGCACATATGACCAGCAGGATATCTGCATGCCTAAAACCAATTTTTTTTAAAGTTACAGATATAGTAATACAAACTTGGCACAGAATGCAGTGAGAATGTCAGCAACCCCAGAAATCTAAAAGGATCCAGTGGATGAAGCACCCTCCTCTGCCAGCAGCAACGAAGGAACTGCAGTGAGGACTTTTGGGGGTTTAAAGAGGCATCCAAAGTCATTTAGCCATGTCTGCAGCCACCACAGTATTGACAAGCTTTTTGATATGTGTTTTTTTTTGGTTGGGATTTTTTATAACCTGGCATGCAAACTGGGATCAGGGGACATAAATAACAAAGTGTGGTTGCCAAACTCACTGGTTGAGGATATAAACCAGACTCCCAGCTCAAAGGTGTTGTCCTTAGTTTATCTCCTGCTGAACAATCTGTTTATCCCAAGGTAATCAAAACCATGAGGATGAGGAGAGGGAGCAAGCATGTTTTAGTGCAGAAGGGCAATTATTATCTTCTGTTAACTCTCAGTCACTCCTGATCATACTCTAAATTATTGGTAGAGCTTAAGTGTGCTCCATTTACATATATTGCCTAGTCTTTCTCAGCATTATTATTTCAGTGGCCATAGGCTTCATGAATTTAACACAAAACTAATTTTACATCAGCAGGATGGGTCTGGGTTACCTGACTGGGACCACCTTCATGCTGTGCTCAAGCCAAACACGTCCCAAGGAGGAGAAAACAAATATAAACAAATCACTTTTAACCATTGGCAACTAATTCTGGAGGGGTTTTTGTTTGCTTAATCCCCTTCCAAATTCTGCATTGCAAAGATGTTGTCCTTTCTGGACAACACTGCAGACAGCAGGATTGTCTCACTGGTTTGGCAATGGGAAATGGACACAGATAAAAATGTGATGCAGACTAGACCTGGTGAATAGCTGCCAAAATATTCCATGAGTATTTGCTTGGGTTTTGAAGTGAATTCACATTTTCTTCCTACTTTGGACCCCACACACCAAGAACATTGCAGTCTTGCCATCCCTGACCACGTATAAAAGCAACCTTTAAAACAATTTGCATCAGCAGAAGTTGAATTTTGTATTTGCCACTTTTGTATTGCAGATATTTGCCCAACAAAAGAAAAGAGAAAAGCGAAAGGAGAAAAAAGTGAGTGCAGCACTTCTGTCAGATCACAACAGTGACAATGAGCAAGGGAATGATGCTGCCAGTTGTGCCTTGTAAGCATAGCAGGAGGAGAATTCTGGGAGGAAAAAGCATAGAAAATGTATTTGTTCCTGCCTTTTGCTGAAGGTTCCATTTCATCCACAGAGTGGTCACACCAATCCTGAAATCAGCCTGTGGTGCCAAAAGAGGGGCAGATCTCAGGTATGGGAGTGGAAAAGGGCACTTGGGCTCTGCAGCAGGATTTCTGCTGGCACTGGTGACGGTTTCTGTCGTTTTAGGTGCTGTTTGTGTGCTGCTGTTTCCAGGGTTTGTGCCCAGGGTTTGTGCCCAGGGTTGGTGCCCAGGGTTGGTGCCCAGGGTTGGTGCCCAGGCTGTCTCACACAGGGCGAGCGTGGGTCTGAGGCAATGGGGCACAACAACAACAGCAGGGGCTGGAAAATAAATCTGGGGAGACAGGGGGGGATCAGTGCTGCAGAAAATGGCTTCAGCACAGGGAGTTGAGCAGCTCCATCAACAACTGATGAAAGATGGGCAACAAAGAAATACAAGAAAATATTCAAGCTGTGGTTTTCCTAAGGAGAGCATCCAAATCCAGGCTGTAATCTGTTCATGGAGCCTCTGCAGTCAAGGAAGTGAAACCTGTCAAACACTTTATTGTCTCTAACATTCAATTGAGAAATCAGTTGTTCATTCAACTCCTAAATAAGCACAAAACCCGACAGATAAACTTGGGTTTCTAGAATAACTGGCTGTCATGAGGCAGAAAGCTGAGATTCCCAACTGCAGCCTGGTAAATCTGTTTTCCTTTATCCTTCTGGAGAAGCCAGAATCCTGAGTTGCTAGATTAGGTTTAGCTTTCAGAGGGGAGTGATTTAAACCAAAATATTTTATCACACATATCCCCGAGCTCAGCACAAGCCCTCGATTGTGCTCTGCTGAAATTCATGTGAATG